>NW_027507791.1:84888138-85488138 GCF_037356315.1 Lithobates pipiens
GTTTACTATTGGCGAACACCATCCCAAGCTTATGACCAGGACGACTGTCTTGTGCCAACAGTAAAGCATGGTGGTGGTGCAATCATGGTTTGGGTAGTCATATCTTGGTATTCTGGAGGCCTCGTCATCACCTTGAAAGGTAGTCACTGCCAGTGACTATGTACATATTATGGCTGACCATGTGCATTCCATGGTGCAGACATTGTTTCCTGAAGACAATGACATTTACCAAGACTATAATGATGCAATTCACACAGCTGATGTCAAATTGTTGTTTGACGAGCATGCAGACAACGTCTTGCACCTTCCCTGGGCATAGCAGTCGCCAGACCTCAATATCATACAGCCACTATAGTCAATTTTGTAGAAGAAGGTTTGGGCTAGTTTTCTGCCTCTGGAATGATTTTTGCATGAAGAGTGGTATCAAATTCCAATATACACCATCCAAGACATTTTTCAATTCCTGGGAAAATTCAGGCCATCTTGGATGCCAAAGGCAGTCCAACACCATTTTGGGTAATGTTTTTGTTGTGTTACCTGATGTTTACATAATTTTGTCCAGTGTGTGTGTGTGTGTGTGTGTGTGTGTGTGTATTTATATACACACATGCACACACACACTGTGGTATCTGTCAACATGTAGTCAATACATTGTAGGGCCACCTATCACTGCACTTACAGCTGCAAGCAGGTCTTTTTGGGTATGTCTCTACCAGATAAAATTGTGGTCGTTGCAACTTGTTATGTTACACGGTATTTGCATAGCAATTTTTCAAACGCTTTTTTAGTTTTTTTGGAAAGAAACTGTTTCATGAATTAAAAAAATAAATAAAGTTAGCCCGAAATTATTATTATTTTTTTTTTTTTTGTGAAAGATGTTACACTGTGTAAATAGATGCCTAACATGTCACGATTTAGAATTGTGCATACTTGTGGAATGGAACTAAAAATGTCAGTACTTAAAAATCTCCATAGACGACGGTTTAAAAATCTTTACACGTTACATGTTTAGAGTTACAGAGGAGGTCTAGTGCTAGAATTATTGCTCTCACTCTATTGTTTATGACGTATGTTACTTATGTGTATCTGTTTCTGATACTAGCCAGTGCCTCACCAGCCACTGACCTCACCGCATGTCCCTGGTCAAATTAGATGGAGAGCATCTGTGAACAGCAATTTTTAAGTCTTGCCACAGATTCTCCATTGGATTTAGGTCTGGACTTTGGGCCATTCTAACACATGCTGTGTTAGAATGGCTGTATGTTTAGGGTCAGTGCCCTGCTGGGAGGTGAACCTCCGCCCCAGTCTTTTGTAGACTCTACCAGGTTTTCTTCTAAGATTGTCCTGTATTTGGCTCCATCCATCTTCCCATCAACTTTAACCAGCTTCCCTTTCCCTGATGAAGAAAAGGGTGATGTGCAGTGTTAGTTTTCCACCACACATAGCGTTTTGCTTTTGGGCCAAAAAGTTAAATTTTGGTCTCATCTGACCAGAGCATTTTCTTCCACATGTGCCCCAGGTGGCTTCTCGCAAACAGGAATTCCTATGGCTTTCTTCTTGCCACTCTTCCATAAAAGGCAGATTTGTGGAGTACATGACTAATTGTTGTCCCGTGAACAGATTCTCCCACCTGAGCTGTGGATCTCTGCAGCTTCTCCAGAGTTACCATGGGCCTCTTGGCTGCTTCTCTGATTAATGCTCTCCTTGCCCAGCCTGTGAGTTTAGGTGGACAGCCATGTCTTGGTGGGTGAAGTTGTGCCATACTCTTTCCATTTTCAGATGATGGATTGAACAGTGCTCCGTGAGATGTTCAAACCTTGGGATATTTTTTTATAACCCAACTCTGCTTTAAAGTTCTCCACAACTTTATCCCTGACCGGTCTTGTGTGTTCCTTTGCATTTATGATGCTGTTTGTTCACTAAGGTTCTCCAACAAACCTGAGTGCTTCACAGAACAGCTGTATTTCTACTAAGATAATTACTCACTGGCAGACTCTATTTACTAATTTGGTGACTTGTGAAGGCAATTGGTTCCACTAGCTTTTGGTTAGGGTTAACAGAGTAAAGGGGGCAGTATACAAGTGCATACCACAATTTTCAGATATTTATTTGTAAAAATGTTGAAAAACATTTGTTTTCCTTCCACTTTACAATTATGTGCCACTTTGTGTTGGTCTATCACATAAAATCCCAATAAAATACATTTACGTATTTTGTTGTAACATGACAAAATGTGTAAAATTTCAAGGGATATGAATACCTTTTCTAGGCACTGTATATAAGTGTTGAGTATTTTAGTATTCTTAGAGCTCATGAGAGTGTGCAGTAGATATTATTTCTTGTAGTGGCCACACATGTCTGCATGGCATTCATTAACTTAAAGGTTTTTTTCTTATTTGTAAAGTGCATGTAAGCTATTAACAGTAATTGAACCACATGAACTGGTCAGCTGTTTCTAACTAGAAAGAAGCAAGCAGTGTGATAATATACAGAAAGCCTAATTAATTCCCTTATTGTTCTCTACTTTTCAGCCGCCTCTTCTCCAGCGCTGCAGATGCCAAGTACCCGGACACTGTGGGAATGACCTTTGACCCTGCCAACCAGTGGCTCTCTTGTGTGTACAATGACCACAGTCTGTATGTATGGGATATTAAAGACTTGAAGAAAGTTGGGAAAGTCTACTCGGCCTTATACCATTCTTCTTGTGTGTGGAGCATTGAGGTATGAGATACTGTCATACATTTATTTCTGTCCATTAGTTTTAAGACAACAAAAAGTAAAATGTAGCCCTATTTTGTGTACCATTTTGCTGTACATCAAATACAACGGAATGACCATATTCATGATTAGAATTTTTTTTAAGAGTTTACAACATACCAACTTTTATAGCAGTGTCAACATAATGATAATTTACAATGTGGCAGCTGATGTAAGGAAGGCTTTGGATAACACATACAATGGTGCGAGTCCTTATCCTTTGATATCCCTGAGTAGATCTAAATGTCATGATTAAATATCATATACCGTAAGCTGTCACCATTTACAGCATTTGCAAGCGGTTAGGGACAGATGTCCGGGCGTGGATGCATCTTTCTGTTTCCAGGACAGAAAGATGCATCCATTCTGTTTTTCGCTCACCCATCCTCTTCTCAATCCTCAAGAATCCAATTAATCTTGCCATTGGAATCAATTGTATGCAGGCAGGTGCCCATGTGAAGGAGGCCCTAATATGTTGATGTACATACAAACCTTGTTTTCACTTTTACATTTTCAGATTTTATGAAAAGAGTGCCTGATGGTCCTGCCATGAAGGTCCTTTTTCAGGCACTTTCAGTTATGGGTTAACAGCTGTCTCCCAGTTGTTCTCTTTCATGGTCACCTCATCATAGAAGCTCCTGATGGAGACTACAAGCTGCCAGGGCACAGAATATGAACTCTAATTTGGACAATGCATAGCTCATGAGCAGGTGCGAGATATTGTACTATATCGAGCGCAGATGAATATAAAGTTGGCTACACTGAGTTAAATTTCTTTTGTTTCCTGATGAACCAGCCAAAATTCACTGTTTGGGTGGCCCTATTGCCATCCCTCCTGTCCAGCATCTTTAAGTTTAAAAATCAAAGGAGCCAAATGTATAGTTTTCATCCAAACGGTGGCTACATCCCATTGGGATGCAACTCTGCAGGTGTTTTTACAGCTGCCGCCGGTGGCTGTGAGAATACGGTAGCCCCAGCAGGATATTCTTCTTTCCACAAATGTGGATGGAGGAATCTGTTTTTTTTTTTCTCAGCCTGCAAGAGGACTTTTGATCAGCGTGTGGCCAGCCATCCTTGCTCAACAGAATTTGATCGACTTCTGTTGAAAGGGAACATTGGAAAACTTTTCTTGATCAGCAGCTACAGCCACTAAACGGTGTATGCCACACCGATGGTGCAAAGCAGGATACTTTTATTTGTGTTTGGACTTATATACTTTTTTACACATAAACCTTTTTTTACACACAAACTTTCTTTGTGTGAGCCAAATCCCAGGATCCAGAAGCATGTCGGCTTAAGCGGACACAGAATTTCTTTCTTGGCATCCTGTTGGCAGAAAGGCAAAAGTAACCTTTATTGGATGTGTTTTAGGAGTAAGGATTTTTACACTTTATGCTCCATTTGTTTATAGCTGAAGACATCTGCAGCATTGTTGAGTTGGCTTCCTCGTCAGCAAAAAGCTAAAACTCCGGAAATGCTGCAAAGTTCCAGGGGACCCTCTTATTGTCAAACAAGCTAAGAGGTTGAAAGAGCTTTTTGCTTTTTCACTCTAATATTAAATCTTGTGTCATCCCTCACAAACTGCACAGTTCAAATCTGAGAACCAGTATTATAACAGAACCTGTATTTTGAGTTTTAATTGCAGTGTACAGTATTTTACAGTTACTTTTGTAATTATACACTGACTTTTTTGTAATTATTATGTATTTGTTCTGTGTTTTTTAATTGTATAAAATATAAGCTATCAGCCATGCGAACAGCAATATTAATAGCATTTTTAATCATAAAGTCCAGTTGTACTTTTTTAAACTTTTGCTGAGCCTTCCCCTACTACACCAACACCCTCTACCACCCTTTACCGCCAAGTTTACTATTTAACTCAAATACAGGTGAGAGTGTAGATATGGCCTTACCCTTTAGAAGAGGTCTTTCTTGATGGCTTGGTATGTAAACGTACATGTTCAGGTCACGTGAGCTAATCATTACACGGTTATGCTATGGAGGTAGGAGGATGAGAGAGGAGGGCTCTCTTCTCCTGTGGCTTATCTTAAAAGGAATATTGGTGATTGGAAAATTGTTTTCAACCCATCATCCCATCCTCCAAGAATGGATAAACAAGACAATCGTCTAGTGCCATGCATGCAGTATTTAGAGGTGCCTAGCAGGTGTGGAATATGTTTGTCAAGCACCCCCCTTTGACTTCAGTGTGCGTTTATACAATGTTTAGCCTGTATGTTCTCTGCTCCTTTGCAAGCAAAGTGTCCAAAATGTTAATTAAGTTGTATGTAATCATTTAGGGAAGCCTTCGTGTTGAAACAGTCACTTTTTGTTAGACCAGAATTGTCCTTTGATCATTCAGTAAGGCTGTAGAAAGCTTTTGTTTAACATTTTCATAACATTTTTGTTAGAGCCTTGGATTTAAAAAGGGCTGCCTTTAGGATAAATGCCTACTAATAGAGCCTCTGCAGCTGTCATTTATGGCATCTTTCAGTGCTTTGTATTCTTCCCTGTGCTGCAAACAGTACCTAACTTTATTCCCTCTAAATTAAATAATTCTTAGTAGTGATGTTTAGCCTTGGCTGGATCCATATATATAATTATTATTGAGATCCATATATAAGCATTAAGGTCTACATATAGAGCAAGGGTCTCCAAACTTTATAAGCAAAGGGCTAGTTTAATGTCCTTCAAACTGTGGCCAGAGGGAGAAGAAAATGTCTTGGCGCCCGTGCTAGTAAAAATGCCCAATCATTGGTATTAGGGGGAGTAGTAATTGCCTCATTATCGTTATTAATGGGAAAAATAGTGCTCCCGTGGTTAATGTCAGTAGAAGGAATAGTGTCCCATCAATAGGGAAAAATAGGGCCCCATGGTTAATGTCAGTGGAAGGAATAGTGCCCCTTCATTGGTGTCAGTAGAAGGAATAGTGTCCCATCAAAGGTATCAATGGGAAAAATAGTACCCCATGGTTAATGTCAGTGGGAGGAATAGTGCCCCATTGTTGGTGTTAGTAGAAGGAATAGTGCTCCATCGTTGGTGTCAGTGGGAGGAATAGTGCCCCATTGTTGGTGTTAGTAGAATGAATAGTACCCCATCATTGGTGTCAGTGGAAGCAATAGTACCCCATCATTGGTATCAATGGGAAGATTAGTGCCTCATGGTTAATGTCAGTGGGAGGAATAGTGCCCCATCATTGGTGTTAGTGGAAGGAACAGTGCCCTATCATTGGTGTCAGTGGCAGGCACTGTGCCCCACTGTTGCTGACCACCGCGGGGGGGAGATAAAGGGGGAATAAGGCCACAAGGGCCAGATAAAAGCAAGAAAAGGGCCGCAGTTTGGAGACCTCTGATATAGAGCCTCTGCATCTGCTATGTATGGTGTCTTTCAGTGCTTTGTTTTTTTCCTGTGCTGCACTGTGTACCTAGCTATGTTTCCTCTAAACTAAATAACTCCTGGTACTGATGTTTAGCCTTGGCTGGATCCATGTATAAACATTGAGAGCCATAGGAAACAAATGCAAGACACTTTACCATGCACATACAACTACTTCTACAGTTTCATTCTCATACAAGAATACAAACAAGTTATTCATTCCTGGATTTGTTGCTTCAATTGCTTGTTCAGCATATTTATCAAGGTTCTAGAAAATGTCTGTCTTAATTTGGCAACTATTAAGAGAGACCATGTAATTAAACAAAGTCACTGCAAGCTGCCTCTAGTGGCTAAAACACAAAACATTGCCATTCCAAATTGCCATACTTGGGAAAGCTAGGGACCGAAGACTGGCAACAAATGTGGGACATCACAGCGTACTGCTCAACTAAGCATTAACTGTAGGTTAAAAAAAAAATCTTTTGATGAGAGCATGCCAATATACAGCACTGGGCACCACCATACACATGCAGCCTTTTTAGGACCTATAATTGTTTTCTACTCCTTTTTCCACTGAGGGTTTTTTTTTTTTATTTAAAAAATACATTAAACAAATTAAATATAGGTTATGTATTTTAGTCAATTTACTTAGCAGAGGTTGTCTTTTTAACCTGAGTAAACATCTATTTCAATATTAATGTAACCCCTATTTATACAGACATACCCTGAAATGAAGGATAGTAACCAGGCCTGGTTACCACCCAACTCTTTCATAACATGCTCCTCTGATAGTACCATCCGTCTTTGGAATATGGAGACTTCAAACATCCATGGAACTGCATTACATCGAAATATCCTCAGCAATGTAAGCAATCTCCCAACTTTGGTATGACTTCATGTTTAGGAACCACATAGAGACCCAGAATATGTTTAAAGTGGTTGGGTTGGCATTATAGTCTTTAAATAATGCTGCAATCTCTTGTTTGTTTAAAGCAATGAAAGTACTGTCTTGAGTGGATCCCTTTTTATTTGTTTTAAAACAACATATTTTTTTTTTTTTTTTTAAGAATCATTCTTACCTAGGTGGATGCGGCATCGGTCTGAGACTGAGAACTGACCGATCAATCACCACCCATCCCTTGGTTCTTAGAGCTCCCTGAGCAGAGAGCTAGTGACTGTCATTTACCAGCTCCCTGAGCAGAGAGCTAGTGACTGTCATTTACCAGCTCCCTGAGCAGAGAGCTAGTGACTGTCATTTACCAGCTCCCTGAGCAGAGAGCTAGTGACTGTCAGTCACTGCTGTCTGCTCTTCCCCAACCCCTCCCCCCCAGCTCACTGGAGTGCAGGGCTGTAGAGGGGGCAGGAGCGGCCGGCTCAGAATCCCAGAGTCTCGCAGTGCAGGGTGCCGGTCCAAGCATGTGGGCGGATCCCAACTTTATTGTCGTGATCTTGCCCCAACCTGGATGGGCTCTGTGATGTCAGCCTACAGCAGGCTTCAGCTTCCTTCTGCACTCCTGTGATCCACAGGAGGAGTACAGCCAAAATGGCTTTGGTTGTACTTCTGCTTTAAGCCAGAAACATTGTCTCCCATTAAGAGATTTCCCTTCATTCCCTGTCCTGTATAACAGCAGGATGTGGGAGCAAATCACTCCAAAATACAAATTTATATTACAACTGACTTGTAGTCATTTAGCAATAACTGTGCTTTGTATATATTACCTTTTTTTGGTATATTGGCCTAGATTAAAACATTTATAACAGTGTCCTCTAAGGCAGTGGTTCTCGACCTTCTAGTGCTGTGACCCCTTGATAAAATTTCCCAAGTTGTAGGGACTCCAACAGTAAAATAATTTTCATAGCCTGGGTCAGCACCCAAGGCAAGACAAGTGATTTGCTCCCCTAACCCATGAATAGTTAGCGCTCCCTGAGTCCCTTCCGCTCGTACAGTATTAAAACCCCTTATGCTACATTTTAGGATGTACCACTCTTTCTCTTTGTTCTTTTTTTCCCTTTTATCTCTCTATCCTAATTTCTTGTTTTGTTTTTTTTCCCCCACCATCCCTCTCTCTTGCCATCTTTCTTGTTCTTATTCTTTCTCTCCCTTTTTCTTTGTTCTTCCCCCTCTTTTCCTCTCCCATGTATTCTCTATTTTTTCCCTATTCTCTATTTTTTTCCTTCTCTTACTCCATGGTGGGGGGGACAGGGGACCGTGTCTCCAACTTTATCTCCGACATTGTTGTGTCTCGTAGCAGTAACACCTATGCCAAAATCAAGAGATGGGGTCTCCTCCAGCCTCTCCCACTTCATATTCCTCACCAGTCAGCTGACCTCTACTGTCTGCCCCCATCCATGCCGTGAACTGAATGGGGGGCTGCGAGCTCCACGGACTGCCCTGCTGGGTGCCCGCAAAAAAGCTGGGAGAGAGGTGCAGGCTTCAGGAGCAGCCCAGGATTCGGTGACCCCTAGCAAATCATCATTCGACCCCAAGGGGGTCCTGACCCCCAGGTTGAAGAACCACTGCTCTAAGGGCTCAACTCGGTACTTACATTTGTAAGTCTAACATCTGACAGTTATAGCTAGCTGAACATTAGGCAAAAATTGGAAGTCGAGGTTCACCTTCAGTTTTTTTTTTTTTTTTTTATAACGTATTAGGTAGGTTTAGCTACTATGTTCTTTATAAAGCACAGGTACACCAGTTGTTGGGCCTCTTTACTGGAGCATTGCAGTTAATTGAGTAATTTATATTTTGTGTAAAATTTGTTTTTTACGGTGGTATTAAACCCAAAACCAAAAGATGTTAGATGTATTAATAGATTTAATACATAAAAAAAATTGAAGGCAAACTCCAGTTAATACTTTTTAAGCAGTTAAAACAAACAGGGTTTTTTTTTTTCTTTTGGACAGGTTTTACATAAATAAAAGTTGATCATTGTAAGCACCCCTGCTAGTGTTAAATGGATTGTCGCATCTTCTGTAACTGGTATATTCTGCTGGAGAGCTTATTCTGTTGAAATACAACAGACTTACTGGCCGGATCACCAGATGAAAATAGAAGAAAGGCTAAATATAAAAAAATTAATGCAGGCATCCCATCCAAGAAATGTCAATCTGCAATATAATAAATGTTTGCTTTTGGGTTTGATACCACTTTAAGGAAAAAACTGTTCCCCCCTCTCCTTCACTGCACTTTGACAAGTAAACACATCCTTCAAAGTGGTTGTAGAACTCAAAAATGAAAAATGACCAGAGCATATCCCTCTATAGTGTTTACACTTCTGATAGGATATCCCAACACCACAGAATCTCAGGAGGGGGCCCTGCTGTGATTGACAGCCTAAGCTGTGTAGAGAGGATTGTGCCCTTTTCCTCACTCAGATCTCCAATTACACTGAGCCCCTTGCTGTATGCTGTACAGTGCGTGACATCAGATCTCTGCCCCCTGTCTGCAAGAGCTGAGAAATAGTCTTTGATCAGTGTGTTTTAGAAATTTGTACAGAATAGAGGGCTACAGAAAAACAAGTACAACTGATGTGGGAGGAATTGTTTAATCTCTGTTTATCAGATGAAGCAAGTCACTTCAGTGGATAAATGTCAGGGCTTACCACCAGTTTAATGTCTTGCTAATATATCTTAACACTCTATTTTCAGGATCTGATGAAAATCATTCTGATAGACAATAATACGCAGGCCTTGCTAGACACTGATTGTAACACTGCTGGCCTGGCAGATAAAGTGGACCCTCAATTATTAGACACCAAGATTGGCATTCGCTCTGTGTGTGTGAGTCCCAATGGCCAGCACTTGGCATCGGGGGACAGGACAGGTACTCTAAGGTAATGGCATTACAAGTTATTTATGGTGTTACAGTGCAAAGATTTATATTGCAAATTTAAAACTTACATTTATGCCATAGGGTACATGAACTACAATCTCTGTCAGAGCTGTTGAAAGTAGAAGCCCATGACTCAGAGATTCTGTGTCTGGAGTACTCAAAGCCACAGATCGGTAAGAATCTTCTGCATTTATATTCTCGTAACTGACCGTCTTGTACTGTAAATGTCTCTAAATGGTGAAACGTCAAATGAATACTGCAGTGGCTGTGTGTTAGTAAACCTAAAGATTGACTTCTGTCAAAAAGCAACAGATGGATCGAAATTCAGCCAGTCTATGCTGAACTAACTAAAATGTAATCCAACAATGGCAAGCTGTTCTGTTTATTAGCGAATTTGAGTTATTAAAGTGGTTGTAAAGGCAAGGTTTTTTTTCATCTTAATGCATTCTATGCATTAAGATAAGAAGCCTCCCCAGCTCTCCCCTTACCTTAGCCCCATGTCTGTCCAGTGATGTCCACGAGTCCCTCAGACATACAGCACTCTTGATCAAAGTCAGCCAATCAGGAGAGAAAAATGGACAGGACCAAACGGCAGCTCCATGTCTTAATGGACACAGTGAGCTGCAGCTTGGCTCAGGTGCCCCCATAGCAAGCTGCTTGCTGTGGGGGAACTCAAAGGGAGGGGCCAGGAGCAGCGAAGAGGGACCCGAGAAAAGGAGGATCCAGGCTGCCCTGTTCAAAACCACTACACTAAAGAGGCAAGTATAACATGTTTGTGTTTTTTTTTTTGTTTGTTTTTTTGTTTGTTTTTTTAAGCAAGACTTTACAATCACTTTCAGGATAACTCAGATCCCTTTTGTCTGGCTTCTCTCTATGAAGCCTGATTGGACTTATCCCAAAAGCTTGTATATTTCATAACTCAAGTAAGCCAGTAAACCATATTAACCACTTCCCGACCGGCGCACGCCGATGTACGTCGGCAGAATGGCACGGGCAGGCATATTGGCGTACAGGTACGTCCATTTTAAAATGCCGCACTGCCATCGCGTGCGCCCCGCCGGCGGAGCACTTGCGTGCCGGTCGGGACCCCCGTGAGTCCGGTCGCGGGTCCCGCGGACTTTATTGCCGCATGGATACCCGCGATCGTCTCACGGGGCGGCTGAATAAGGAGATGCTGTTGTAAACAGCATCTCCCCGTTCTGCCTAGCAACAAGTGACGCTGATCTCTGCTCCATGTGATTGGAGCAGAGATTAGTGTTCACTAACACAAAGCCCAGCCCCCCACAGTAACACGCCCCTAGGAACACTTAACTCCTACACTGCCACCCCCTGGTTAACCCCTTCACTGCCAGTGTCATTTACACAGGAATCAATGCATTTGTATAGCATTGATTGCTGTATAAATGACAATGGTCCCAAAAATGTCCGCTGTGTCCGCATTAATGTCGCAGTCACAATAAAAATCGCTGATCGCTGCCATTACTAGTAAAAAAAAAAAATTATTAATAAAAATGCCATTAAACGATCCCCTATTATGTAAACGCTATAACTTTTGCGCAAACCAATCAATAATCGCTTATTTACCAAAAATATGTAGAAGAATACGTATCAGCCTAAACTGAGGGAAATAATGTTTTTTTTATATATTTTTGGGGGATATTTGTTATAATCTTATTAAAAGTAAATCTTATAAAAAGTAAAAAGTATAATTTATTATTACTTATAAAAAGTAGAAAATAATGCGTTTTTTAAAAAATTGTTGCTCTATTTTTGTTTATAGCGCAAAAAATAAAAACTGCAGGGGTGATCAAATACCACCAAAAGAAAGCTCTATTTGTGGGAAAAAAAGGACGTCAATTTTGTTTGGGAGCCACGTCGCATGACAGTGGTGTCAGTTAAAGCGACGCAGTGCCGAATCGCAAAAAGTGGTCTGGTCTTAAGCCAGCAAAATGGTCCGTTCTAAAAGTGGTTAAATTTTTAGTAACGCTTTTTTCTTTTTTGGCCTAAAATAAAAAAGATGTTTATACCTACCTGCTCTGTGCAATGATATTACTCAGAGCAGTCGCCTACTTTTTTTGTGTTGGTCCCCCTCTGGCACTGTCATCTCCTTGTTCCGAGTGCCCCCATGCACCCGAGCCAGGCTGTCTGTCCATAGAAAAAGGGTCGCTGGTTTGAATCCCAACCATGACTCTACCTGCCTGGAGTTTGCATGTTCTCCCTGTGCCTGCGTGGGTTTCCTCCGGGTACTCCAGTTTCCTCCCACACTCCACACAGACATGCTGGTAGGTTAATTGGCTTCTAAGTTGGCCCTTGTATATGAGTGCGAGTTAGGGATTATAAGCTCCATGAGGGTAGGGACTGATGTGAATTAGAGCTGCACGATTCTGGCTAAAATGATCACACTTTTTTTTTTTTTTTTGCTTAGAAGGTAGATCACGATTCTCGTGGCGTAACATCATCTTTCATTAAAACAAAAAAAAACTGGGCTAACTTTACTGCCTATTGCGTCTTTTAGAGTTGTGCTTCTACTCTCAGGGTTGCAGCCGCCAGTGCATTTTGAAATTGGAACTGTCTTATTCCTATTGACTTTTTATCCTCCTTTTTGGTGATTTATTGCGTCATTTTATCATTGCTTTTATTGTTTATTTTATCTTTCAGTTGGTTTTTAGCACCATCATTTTATTTTTTCTGCTGGGCAAATACAGTGTGACACAAAATATTGCAGTTATTGATTATAACTTAAGAAAGAAGTGAGAAAAAGATTTAGACTTTGAGTGGTTAAACTTCCTGCCTTTACACTTTGTTAAAAACTTGGCAGACTGCGTGGATTTTTTCTTTACACACAGAAGGGTATCCCTTTGATCTAAGAAGGAAGCCTTAGTTACAATATTTCATGTTAAAAACTTGTCGGACTGCCCGAGGTTTTCTTTTGACAGCTGAGTGAGCAGATAAGCCTCTCCACTTGTTAGAACAAAGAATTGGCAAACTCTGCAATAGAGATTGTCAGGGGGTTGAATCGCGATCACAATTTTTTAACGATTAATTTTGTAGCTCTAATATGAATTTACAATGAATATGTAAAGCGCTGCCATAAGCCTTTGTGGGAGTATAGTTTCGATAAAAAACGATGAAAAGCGCTACTGCAAAAACGTTGAGAAACTCATTCTACAACGAACGCTAAAACATCCAGTGTTCATGAGGCCTTAAGCTGGTAATACATCTTATTATTTTATTTTTTATTTTAGCTGGGTGAAAACTCTAATAGATTACATCATCCACACAGACAAGGTGGATGGAGGAATTCCCCCACATCCTTGCTGGGACATTGTATTATGACAGTGGCAACCGCCACTGTCAGAATACACTGATTTGGTTGCTATGTGAATATATATATAAAATTAGGCAAAATGCTCAACAATGTTACATGTCATCACATGATATACTGAACTCTTATGTTCCCTTTAAGGGGAATCATGGGACTAGAGCCCAAAGTACTTCCCACTTCTATAGCCAAGGTAGATTATTGCACCTTCAGCAGGAGAGCTTATTTTAAGTGTGATTCAACTTTAAATTTCTAGAAAGTGTTTTACCTTGATAATGTGTGCTTTCCTAAATCCATTAGTGACATCTGACAGTAAACACATGTATCCTCATTAATCCTTTTCTTCCTGCTATCAGGATTAAACCTCCTGGCTTCCGCCAGCCGAGACAGACTTATCCACGTTTTAGATGCTTCTAAGGATTACAGCCTCCAGCAAACCTTGGACGATCATTCTTCATCGATCACTGCTGTGAAATTTGCTGGTATTTTCTCTGTTGATTTTTAAACAATTCAATATTATCTGAAAGATGATGGAACTATGTTGTTAATTGTACACAGGATGTTCAGCTTTATGAATGTGTAGCCAATGTCCTCTTTCTCTTGTATAAGTTTTCCTGATTCAAATTTTTTGGTGTTGCTCCCAAATTACCCTGGAGATTAGGGCAGATCATAGACGAGTCAAAAGCCGAGCGTTCTATCGATCGAAAAATGAAAATGGCACGTGTGTCATCATTTGTTTCATTTTTCTAAACCAAAATGAAGCACGTTGGATCAGGCACTTTTGATTGCAACACGAAAATGTGTGTCACAGCTGGCACACTAATGATGTGAAAAACGAATGACCAAGAATGTTTGGTTTTTGACTCGTCTATTGTCTGCCTTAACTGTGTGACTGGCCTTTAAAGGATTCACTGCTCAACAGATTCAGTAAACTTCCTCAATCCCTTTCTTAAAAGGATTTGATGAGAGGATTTATGGAGGCTGCCATTGCCGAGTTCTCTTTTTGAGAATGCTAGATGCCTGGTTGTCATTCTAAAGCTTCAGTGCTGTCTGATAAGTTGATCTGAAACAATAGACGTTAGCATTACTCGTACTCATTTGCAGCATGCTTGTTCCATGCCTGTGACTCAAAAGTACCAAAATCAGACACAGCCAGGCAACTATTATTTTCTCATGGAGGCCAGTAAGGATGGACACCATATATCTCTCATGAGAGAGTAACTTTAGGCTTTAACACTGTTGGAGCTCATTTCCTTTTGTGGTTGGGTGGTAAAAACATATGGTCCCATCGTATACACCTTTCACAATAGAATGAACAGCTGTGTCCAGGCAGCCACTGAGTTTTGGTAGGCATAAATAGGCTGCCTGTGGATGGCACCTGCTGGATAGGGACTCCTAAACAAGCGGCCCATTCATGGTGTACTGACCTCTGTGTCTGTGTGAACAAGCCTGTAAACATTACACTTTAATGAAACATTGTCACCATGTCCATTCAGGGCAAAGTGACAAGGTCTTCAGAGGCCCCAATGACCAACTGATCTTCTCTGTCAGCACCCCCTATTTGCTCTTTCCACTGCCACAGCCAGAGACAATACATGGTGCTTCCAGGTATGGGGGGCATGGGACCACCTCCCATGTGAGTTCTTTGATCTATCAGCCAATCACAGAGCCTCTGATGTCACTGCTGCTCCTCATGTCCAACATTGGGGATTTTAAAGCTGACTGTGAGGAAAGAGTAGCAATGACAAGGCATGTATAAGTGTGTCGGAAGGTAAGCCCGACTCCAGGCAGATAAAAAATAATAATTATCCCTTGCAGTGGGGCTGTGCCCACATGACAAGGGTTAATGGCACTCTTTGTCTAGGGGAACAGAGAAACTGTTTTACCTACCTGATCCTTCGTAACCCCCTACCCCAGCAGGGCTATGCAGCCTGCTCGGGTCTTGATAATAGATGGGGGTGCGGAAGGACTGGTCTTGCTGTGGGGAGGAGCAGAGGATTGGGTAAGTATGTCTCCTTTTATTATTCCACTCAACATAAATAATTTACCCTTGCAGTGCAGACAGCCCAACTGCAGGCGCTAATTTAGTTGCCCAGAGTTGGGCTTTCTGGTAACATGGAGAGGGGATGGAGCCTATGTCAAATTTTTATTACAGCTTGTTTCGGTTGAGGGGAGGTTAAAACATTTATCGTTGTCATGTTGGAAATTTCCTCTGATTTCCTGTCCCTGTGACAACGTTTTGAACAGGCCAGGAAGTCTCAGTCAGCAGCCTACCTTCAAAAACCAATCTATTTTTTGAACACCACATATTGTGCTGCTGGCTAATTCCATGTGATTGCTGACATCTATATTTTTAAAACCCCAAGAACAATGCCATCAAATGTTTCAATGCTCAAGCTCTATCCTATTTCATTTTCTGTTTGGAGATTACACACAACGCAATACCCTATTATAAAAGACTGCAGTCCTGCACAGGAACACAGTAACAAATCCTACGTTGGTTTCCTAGATAGCATCATTCACTCACAACCCGATTTAACTAGTTTCCTTGCATTGCTTATTAAAGCATAATCCCAATGAACAGTGTAAGGGGAATTCAGTTTTTTGTGTGATAGCACATTTTGCTTCTGTGAAG
The DNA here is from genome assembly GCF_037356315.1 of Lithobates pipiens. Lineage (NCBI taxonomy): Eukaryota > Metazoa > Chordata > Amphibia > Anura > Ranidae > Lithobates > Lithobates pipiens. The sequence continues at coordinate 84,904,057 of NW_027507791.1, forward strand.
AGCTGCAAATGCAGGATTTTGCTTACCAGTTCCACAAAGTGTCACAATGCTTTATAATGTAACCCTTGTGTCTGTTTTAAACGCTTTTCTAGCTAACGATGGCAAAGTACGAATGATCAGCTGTGGAGCCGATAAGAGCATTTATTTCCGTACTGCTGAACAGGTACGTGAATTCCGATATCTTTACACAAGTGCAAACAACTCATCCATGACCAAATTCAGTAAAAGGTCTATAAACCTTGTCCTATTATTAAACCAGACCCTCTGACACTGTGAGTGATATGTACGCTGTATAGTAGCTGTTACGTGGCTCTTTTAACAATTCTATTAAATGCACTCTTTCAAATGTTACGTATACCTTAAGCCCCGTGTGGCCATATAGAGGCTTCACTGTCCAAACTTTCCCACCCAGGTGTTCACTGTCAGTCATTGGGATGCATGATAGACAGCCCCTCCATAGAATTGAATGGTATTTTCTCGATGAATTAAAAGAAAAAGCAAGGAACTGCCTGGAGAATTTTCAAGGACAGCTACGCTGCTCCCAGTGGCTCACAAAGTATGGAGCATTAACTTGTTGACAGAGGACTTAAAGGGGTTGTAAAGGTTTGCGTTTTTTTCACCCTAATGCATCCTATGCATTAAGATGAATAAACATCCGACAATACCGCCCCCCCCCCCCCCCCCGTTTTACTTAACTGAGCCCGTTCATCTGCTGCGCTCTCCCCCAATCTCCTCTTCGCTGCTCAGCCTGGCCATTGATTGGCTAGAGTGGATGGATTGAAAGCAGCGCAGCCATTGGCTTGCGCTGCTGTCAATCACATCCAGTGACGTGGTGCTCCGGGGGCCAGGGCCGAGTGATACAGTTATCGGCTATAGCTGCCGGCTGTATCACGGAAGCACGCCCGCAAGAACTAACCACCATACGAGAGAGCTCGCATGAAGGTGCTTAGTTCTTGTGGGTAGGAGCCGAGACAGCCGCCGAGGGAACCCAGAATACCAGGTTCAGGGCCACTCTGTGCAAAACGAGCTGACATGGTATGACATGTTTGTTATTTATTTTTTTTATTTACCTTTACAACCCCTTTAAACTGGCCATAGATGAATCAAAATTCAGCTAGTTCAGCAGGCTCTGGCCCAATTTTGATCCACGTGTGTTTTGGTTTGTGAAAAGTCAATCTAATGTTCGCTTCTCAAAAATGGCCTTGTTGGAAAATGTTTATTCTCTGCTGCAGCGCTGATCAATCAGTGTTTTCTGAGAGCAGAAGAGTCCCTGCTGTCAGAATACAATTGCACAGAAGGGAGGAATCCTCCATCCACCTTGCATGAGTGGATGAGGGAATCCATTCAGCTTTTATCGATCAGCCTGCTAGCTGGTCAAAGAAAAAAAAAAACATACTCGTAGACGATTCTTTTTTTTTTTTTTCTCGATCAGCCAGTGGACTAAACGGGGGGGGGGGGAACAACAACAATCCCCTTTCCTCACCTATACATGGAAGGTGGATGAAGTAATCTTCCCTGCTGTGCCATTGTATATTTGACAGCAGGACTCAGCTGCAAGTCAGTGATCCAAAAAATGTTTTCCAACAGTCCTTTTTGTTAGATCAAGCATACATATTCGCCAGGACACCATGGATTGACAAATTTTCGTCCAAAAGGTTTAATGCAGATAATCACATCACAAAGGAAAAGTGCAACATTTTGGAGCCGCGCAGGACCCCGTCGTCAGGCATGTGGATTGTCAATCATTGGTGTGCTGGCGAATATGTACACTTGTTTGATACTTCCGGGACCCAACTGGTAATCGCTGCAACACCCGCTACTTTATGAGCCATTGATACCAGGAACGTGTGCGATAGGAATATCGATTTGACTGTATGTTAGATAAACTTCTGTTGAGCAGGAATGCCCATAAATAGATTAAAATTCAGCCAGTACCTGCTGAACTGGCCAAATTGTAATTTTTAACTTTGGAGGGTGGTTGAAATGCTGGGGGGTGGGGGGTGGTGAGGGGGTGTAGCTTGAAAGAGATTAATTGTAAGAAAGTAATTCTCCTTTAATTTATGTGTCCTTAGGAAAATCGTTTGTGCATTTTACAGTTTTATAATTGTGACTTTTTTATTTTCAGACAGGAGAAGGGGCGATACATTTCACTCGCACACACCACATAGTACGTAAAACAACCTTGTATGATATGGATGTAGATCCTGGCCTGAAGTATGCAGCCATTGGCTGCCAGGACAGAAATATCAGGTAGGGTCTAACTTTTGCTTGTAGTTTTGTGTTTTCATATGTAAAATATCTTGAAGATCAGAATAAAATTGAAAGGAAACTGTTCTAGCTTGTTCATGTAGAACAATACAGAGATAAGTATTGCTTTCATTGTCACAACTAATAGTTGAACCCTATTCAGCCACACAGAGTTATCTTCATTGATCTGACATCAATAAGTTAATATCTGGCTGCTGTGAATTGCTGCTCTTTGCCCATTGTATGCCCCTTTGCTCTTTTTATTGAATATTCCTTCTAGAGTTCTAACATTTTAATACATACTTTTTTTATACCTCTGACAGGCTTAATCAGCCTAATATGTATCCAAGTCCTAAACTACTTGATCTATTTTTTTTGAATATCAGTGTTAATGGTCCTATTGTGACCCCCCTTGTTTTGTGCTTCAGGATTTTTAACATCAGCAGTGGGAAGCAGAAGAAGCTGTACAAAGGCTCACAGAGCGAAGACGGGACTCTTATTAAAGTAAGCACATCCTGCTGGTCGCTGGATATTTCTTCCCATCAGAGTGTCAGACAGTTTATACCCTTATGTGCATCATATCCTGGTTAATCTGTCCAGTAGATAATTGCTGAAATGGATACAGAAACCAAAGCCTACATACCCAACTATTTTATTTTTAATACTGTTATTCCTCTGTAGTGCTAGTCAAGTAGATCCTATAATACCCTGTTTAGGGCTCATTCAGGCGGACATATGCATCTAGGCATCATTTTGCTGACAGCAAGATTCTGCATACAAGCATTCCTGACTGTCTATGCACTTATGTAGTTAAAAAAAAAAAAAAAAATTTAGTTTATCCTTAATTTTTCCCCATTTAGAATAGTCACGGTCATTAAACCTTGTCAGTCAAGCCATTTTCATTGATTTTCACTGATTTTGGAAACCTGCCGATTCAGCTTTTGATCTTGTCTGAGAGTTGTCCCGTTCCCTCCTTGTCTTTCTTAAAGTGGTATTAAAGCTTTGTGTTTTTTTTTTTCTTTTTTAAATAACAAACATATCAAACTTGCCTGCTATGTGCAGTGGTTTTGCACATAACAGCTCTGATACTTTTCTTTTTGGGTCCCCTGCTGGCGCTTCTGGCTCCTCCCCTAAAGCAGTGCCCCCAAAGAAAGCCGATTGCCCTGTGTGCACCACAGTGTGCTGTGTATCCATAAGACACATAGAGCCACGGTTCGGCCCTGCCCCCTGCTTCTCTCTTCATTGGCTCACTGGCTGTGATTGACAGCAGTTGGGAGCCAATGGGCTCCTGCTGCTGTCTCGCCCAATGAGGAGGGAGAGTCTCATCAGGACAGGTGAGGCTATTGTGAACAACGCTGGATTGGAGGAAGCTCAGGTAAGGATTGGGGTGGGGGTCACTGCACACAGAAGATTTTTTTATCTTCATGCTTTAGAACCTCTTTTAAGGTAGCTGATTATTATTGGAAAGATATATAACGAATTGTATTAAAATTGTTCCCATTATGAACTAGCTCATTGAGGACCTGTAACAAAGATTCTTGTATGTCCAAGCCAGGGACTGTATGTGTACTGACAAAGTATGAAAGAGTTAAGTTTCCAGGACAGTCATAGATTTTTTTGGCTCCTTGCATAGTAGTAAATGCTAATCAGCAGTATTTACTGCTGACATTAAAGCACAGTCAGCAAACTGGACACCGATCTGAAGGGAAATTCAAGCTCTAGTAATGATTTGTTTCCATGATAGCTGTGCTTTGCATGCAGTGTGCATGTGTACGTTGTTTGCTCTCTTTTCTTTCTTCTTTTCTTTCTTTCTCTTTCTTTCTTTCTCTTTCTTTCTTTCTTTTTCTCCCTCTCTCATCACCCCCCTTCTCTCACCCCCTCTCTCCCCCATATCTCTCTCCTCACCCCCCCCCCCCCCCCATCTCTCTCTCCTCTCCTCTCCTCTCTTCTCTCTCTCTCCCCTTTCTCCATCCATCTCTGTCTTATTACTGTCTCTGGTGCTTTTTCATCTTGGTCACTCACACTCTTTATTTGGAATTTTTAGTGTTGTTCTGTTGAAAAGGGGGGAACTGAGATTAAGCAGTCAGGAACCTAATATTCATCTGCCTCTATGATGTTTAGTATTTGTTACATGCAGCAAACAAAATATTTTACTTCTATAAGAGCTATATCAAAGCATTCCATGACCAGCACATACATTTATCTTAATGAAAACCTGTGAAAGGAGAGATATAGGTGCTCACTTTTCCTCTCAATAGCCGGCTCTATGGCTGGCAGGAGTTTATTCTTATTTATTTTTACTCTCTCAGATTCACTTTAAGCTTAGTTTTAGATTCCACCCCTGGAATAATTGACCAAAGAATCATTTTGACTACCACTGACACGGTCAAGTTGGAATGTTGTGTTCCCTCAATATAGGGATAAAATGACAGCTGTCTCATTGTGATTTTATCACTTTCACGGTCAGCATTTGGTCGACTTTTTTCTTAACTCTCCCCAAATCTTTTTTGTTCTTTGCCGCACAATTTATTTAAGTTGCAGTTGTCACTTTGCACCTCCGTAATACATATTACCCTATATTACAATATGTGTTTAACAGGCTGGCTGACTCACTTATGATCTAGTAGTTCTGTAGTGGACTGAATAAGGTTCCTCGGAATAAGTAAGAGGCCTTGCCCCTGCACCATGCAAAGCTATTCATTTGGTTTCTGTTATTTAATTTTGTTAATACATTGTTATTTTTTTTTGTGCCCCTAGCTATAAGAAGCCAGCACAAGGGCTTTTTATGGTCCTGAGTGGTTATGTTCTCCAGTCCCTAAATAGCTTTCCTTACCAGGGTGGCGGTCATTCTTGTAGGTACACCACATCTCCAAAGGCTGAAGATTTTTTTACCGTCATGCATTCTATGAACACACAGAAGTTAATTTCTTTGATCTGAGAACAAAATGTTACTTTGTTTATAATTATCTGAGATGTTTTTTTTTTTTTCAGCTGTGAGAGAACTCTCTGCACTTGTTAGATAGGATTGGGAAATGCTGTTTTCATGATCAGGAAGGAAAAAGAATCGCAATTTTGATTCTTAACGATTAATCCTGCAGCTCTAGTTTTTATTTTTTATTTTTTTTTTTTTATTCAGCTCTAGTTTTTAGCTGGTGTTTTTAACTGAAATCTTCTAAATTCCTCCAGGTTCAGACTGACCCATCTGGACTTTACATTGCTACTAGCTGTTCAGACAAAAATTTATCAATCTTTGACTTCTATACCGGGGAATGTGTGGCCACCATGTTTGGACATTCAGGTAATAACATTTTCATTTTTTTTTTTTTTAAAGAAGTTTTTATTAAGATTTTGTAAGCGTACAGTATCAAAAACAATAACAATAACAGATGTGTATAAATGAAGAAAATTACAATATTGTTTGTTACATAAAACAGTCGACAATCGCGTATGGCATGCAGCAAGTAATTCTAACCAAGACTATGAGGTCATGCTTTAAGGCATATATCTGTAGGCTTTGTCTACTTAATATTTTCATATATTTAACCTCTTCCTACCTACAGTCTGTATATAAATGTCATCATAGTACAGATAAATGAAAAATTTCCTCTTTTTAGAGCCACCAGCTGATACCTTTTGCATGGCTGATAGTTCTCAATCCGAGCTGTCATTGATGAGTGGGAAATCATTCTTAAATCTGCTTAAAAATATAAAATGCAGAGCTGCTTTAATTATCCATTTTTTATTTTAACTTGAATAATAAACCTGTAATGCGTGCAATTATTTAAACTAAGCTGTTTATAATTGTTTTACAGAGGTTGTGACTGGAATGAAATTCACCAATGACTGCAAGCACCTTATATCTGTGTCTGGAGACAGGTATGGAGGTCTTTGGGATTACATAGTGCCTTTGTACATATGGTCTTTTAGTTGGAACCTTTTGTATTTGGGGCCCCAAAAAAAGACATGTTGACCCTTGGGGCCATTGTTTTGAAAAGCACTGGCATAAATTAGAGGCATGCTTTTACTTTGTCACTTAAAGCCCGTTAATGTTTTATTTCTGCAGCTGCATTTTCATTTGGCGCCTCAGCTCTGAGATGACCATCCGTATGCGCCAAAGACTGCCTGAAATGAGACAGCGGGGAAAGGTGGTAGAGAAAGCAACACCCCACAAGTCAACTAATGCACGGTATGGGACAGGAACTGGAAAATTTGCTACTTTATGATTTTATACTTGAATGTTTATGTTGGCTTGCACTCCTATTCTGATTTTCCAATTTTTTTTTCAATTTTCAAGTAAAATGAAAATGATCAGTTTGTCCTAATTGCAGGTTAGTTCCCAATTTTTATCCCTAGGAGCAAAAGCTATGTTCACCTTATTAAAAAATAATAATAATAAATGCACTTCTTTTTGCAGGTAAAAAAAAAAGCGCATTTATTATTATTTTTTTTGTATTATTTTTTACACTGGAGCTTGTAAAGCATTGTACCTACGATCTACTGAAACCAGGATTCTGCAGACTCTCAGTACACTAGCTGCTTGTACCTCCGATACAGGCAGGCAGTTACTGATTTACAAGAAGAATCAATGCACTACTAGGACGCTCACCAGTGCACCCACAGTTCATTAAGAACTATTAGCCATCAGCTGCAATAGACAATGGTACTTGTAGGTCATTCACAGAACTCTTCGAATGACATGGGCAGAGCTCTGCATGGCCATGCTGTTTTTAATTTGTGTCAATAGGGGTGACACTCAGTGCTCTGGTTTGAGACAAGTACACACGATAGAATGATATGCTTTGTTCATATTTAATGTCAGAGGTTTCCAACAACTTTAAAGCAGACTTAGAGCAAACCTTTCAATGATCTCTTTATGTCCTTTCTGACATTCTTAGTATGTTTTTAACTTTTGCTGTAGATATAGTACATCCTCTAGTCCTAGTCTAGATGTGTTGAGTAAGCAAAGTCTTTTTATATTACCAGAAGGGAGACCATTGCAGTGATGTGTCCAATTCCGGCACTGTCATCTGACAGTGACAAAGAAGGAATTGATGAAGGAAGCGACGAGGAGATCACAAGTAAGGCAATGATTTAATTTAGTTGGACCATGTCGTGTTAAGTTTTCCTTGTTGTTTTTTATTAATTTATTTTTTTTGCCTGCTAACATACACTAAGGATTTAATAGCATCCAGTGTCTTGAAATCTAAAAATTATCGTTTTTGATTATGTGGAGAAAGGTTAAATTGTCTCCGTATACAATGTTTGAGACTTGTATATTTTTTATTTTTTTTAATTATTTGTTTAATGTTTTAGATTTGGATAAGCCCCCAAATATTGCTGACTCATTTGAAAGAAGTGGATCTTACTGGGAAATGAAGAGGGTAAGTCTCCATACTCTGTTAGCCAGTAATTAAGTAGTAGATATAGAGTGGACGAATTGGGCTTATTGTACTGATAGCTTGTTCTATTAGAATGTATCAGAGTGTGTTCGATTGGAGTGATCAGACGCACGCATGTGGGAAAGGCAACAAAACGTATGCTGGTTGTCACTGGAGTTGATTTACTAAAGGAATAAACTGTACACAAAGCACATGAATAAATTCAGTTTTATTGCTCTCGTGCTCCCTCCCTCTCATGCTTCCTCCCTCTTGCCCTCTGCTTCTTTCTGCCCTCCCTCCTGCCTTTCTCTATACTATGGGATGATTTGCTAAAACTGGAGAGGGCAAAATCTGGTTTAGCTTCACATAGAAACCAATCAGTTTCCAGGTTCTTTTGTCAAAGTTTTATTGAACAAGCTGAAGTTAGAAGCTAGTTGCACCAGATTTTATACAGAGCTGCACCAGATTTTGCACGCTCCCGTTTTAGTAAATCAACCCCTATGTCTCAATGTATAAGCAGCCAGAGGCAGGGTTTTTGTCTCGTTATGTCAAAGTTGCCCCTTAATTGTTATGGTAAAGATCAAGCAGCAAGAGAAGTATAGATCTATAGAATAAATAAAGCAGAAGCAGGGAGATGCTCGTACTTCTGCTCCCCAGGTACAGCGTCTTCTCAAGCAAGCCCTCATGAGAACAGTGAGCAGCATAGTAGTGACATTACCGAATCTCGTTCTAATTTAGTATATGTTCTGTCGAAGCTAGAACAACAGCAAATCTCACTCCTAATTGCATGAGACTAGTAGTCAGAGGCAGCAGTGCCAATATGATGTCACACTGCAGAGATACACCTATGAAGCTAGCGAACACAAGTGCCTAAGCACAATCTCATGCCAGGAAATGCACTTATTTTTTTTCCCTGTGGAATTCGATACAAAAGTACAATTTTCCGAGCACTGCCTATGCAAAACTAACCTTTTTAAATGTTCTCTATAAGGTGGCAAATATAATTACCTTGATTTAGTTCTTGCAACTCCAGGGATTACATTACTTTTTAAAAACAAATACTGGCTTAAATCCCACAAAGTGTTTAAGCCTCATCTCTTTTATTTAACATTTACATTTTTATTGAGTGTCGGGAATATGCGTTCTGATGCACAGGCGCTGCACTGCCCTGCCCTGCCCCTTCTCTCTGCTATTCATTGACAGAACACATATTTTGTTAATAAAGACAAAGCCTTCCATGATTGGACAAGAGGAAGGAAAGGATAGGCAAAGCAACTGAAAACGTCACAAAGTGGCATACACCTCGTTGGACTTAACCTCCTAATAATTCAGCACATTTAAAAATGCTACAACTCTCTTTTAATACAAAAAAAAAGTCTAGCTTGATACAGATTGGCATTGTAAGTCAATGATCTACCAAGACATGTAGATCCTTCTCATTTTTGACTACCCTAGCTGTACTTCTCTAGATTGATTGTATGTTGTGTATGTTATATTGTACTTCTAGAGAATGTTTGTTTCTTTTATGGCTGGATATAATGACAGTATATATTTTAACGGTTTCATTTTTTTTTTATGGTGATTTTGTAATACACAAAAGTAATACTGATGTCTTTAAATACAAATCAGCAAAATTTGCTAAGTGCTTGAAAGTTGCTAGTAATTTTATTTTGTATCTCAAGGAGAAGGAGGCTTGCATTGCCCAGCGTTCAGACTCTCTTGAAAAGACGCGTAGACAACGTGTCCGCTGGTCCCAGCCTGGAAACCTTGAAATGACAGTGAAGTCGATGCTTGATCTCCGCCAGCTTGAGTCTTTCTCTCCATCTGATGACCACCTAGGACACCACGAGGAACAGGGGACAAAGTTACTCGAGTCAAATGCACAGGCTAGTATGATGAGAAATGTGCACAGGTGTTTCACGCCTATAATAGTGCTGTGTATGTACATAGTAGGCAAGCTATCTTTAAAATGCCCTCGGTGGAAACTTTATATCATGTACTGGCAGTTTATTAAGTGGGAGGAGGAGGGAAAGTCCTCTTTATATGGCAAATTAGTATTAAATGCATAATTGTATAAAAAGAAGCTTTCACATACAGAAAGAAAATACTGCAGCTCTAGAGCTAAATTGGTTACCAGGGAAAAGCGAGAGAGCGAATCTTCCCAATGAGGACATTTTACAGTTTTTTTCTAAGTTTTTTTTTTTTTTTTTTTTTTTTTTTTTTATGCTGTTGCAGGACCCATTTGTTCCTCATTGTGGCCCTGCCCGTCCCCGTGTTATTCGGTTAATGTCATGTGAGGATGGAGTTTTCAAACAGGAATTGGATACACCAGAGGGCAAAGAATGTGTCATCTACCCTGATGCAGGGGAAGAGCAGGCTCTGGATACTTGCAGGTAACTTTATAAAACTTTGTTTGCAACCAGTTAGATTATTTTCTCCTTCCATGCAGTAGTGGTGCTCTGAAATTAAAATTCTCGAAACCGAAAATTCAGGATTTACTTTGCTGAAAACCAAAACTGAATTGGCCATTTTAATATATATATATATATATATATATATATATATATATATATATATATATATATATATATATATATATATATATATATATATATATATAATTGCATTATATTTGACTTTTAAATTAATATGATTAATTTTAATTAATATGAATTTACTTTTGGCCATTATCGTCACGATAACCCTATTTTTGCTTATTAACAGCACTGATAAAGCCTATTTTCGACTATTATCAGCGCCGATAACTCTATTTTTGGGTGATAATTTTTGGCCTTTTGGCTTTTTTTCTCTAGCCAAAACACCAACAACCCAGTTTTTGGCAGATAATTTTCGGCAGCCGATATATCGGTGCATCCCTACCATGCAGCCTTTCTCTTTTCTTTTAAAATAGGCTTAGTTTCGGTTGTTTTCTGAACAGCAGGCTAAATCTGTATTTCTGCTGAAAGCAGGACTGGGAATTTTGAACTAGTTATGTCTGTGAACCAATAAACAGAACCAGAAGTACCAGACATGACTTCAGTAATGCAGACACACTTTCCATAGGGAAAAGACTGCTCACAAGCCAGTCCTGCATGGTGATAGTGCCCTCCACAGACTGTCAGGTGAACACTTCAACTGTAAATCTATTTGTGCTTAAAAGAGAAAAACTCTGGCTGCGGTGCACAACTGTTACATAGTATGCGTTGAATGATAACATTATACACACTTTGAGGACAAAAAAATAAATAAAAAAACAAAGTTGTAAATGTTAACTACCTGATTTACTTCAGCCTATTTACAGTTAGTCCCCTACTTACGAACTTTCAAGTTGCGAACTATGAAAGTTACAAACATGCGCTTGCATGTCCAATCATGTGGGTTAGTTCACATTTCTGGCATACATTCTTATGCGTGCGTCCTGTCTACAAGTGGTTGTGCTTCTGTGTACTTTACTGAATACACTACTGTATCTTTAGTTCAACCTCTTTGTCCATGTATTTGTGTGAAATGTGTTATAAACCTATTACAGTAATTTGTTGGTCACTTTGTTGGACTTGCAAACAAGCTCTCGGAATGGAACTTGTTCATATGTAGGGGTCTGTAATTGATTTTCTTCTCATACCTAAAAAATAGGGTATGCCCATACTTGGACACAAGACCTTTCATGGTGGAGCAGTGTGTGCAATTAGCCAAAAGCTACCATCTGGGCTGTCGTGGATGGCATTTTTCCATGTATTATTCTGCCACCTAGTGGGAGTGTTTAGAATGAGGATATGGAGCACACTGGTGCAAATGTAGCACAAAATTCAATGTATTGCTATGATGCAATGAAATTGCACATTTTTGGTCTACACTAAAATTGCGTATGTACACTGATAGCATTGTGAATTTAATGCACAATCGCTATGAAAAAATTTAATCGATTGCGAATCTGAGTGGCCCCAAAACAAAAATACTATAATCAACAATCTATATCGTAAAACGTTACAGCAGTTTAAAATTAGAATTTACTTGGCAAATTGTAAAATGTAGTAAGACCTTGGATTGGGGGCATAATTTGTTCCAGAAACATGCATGTAATCCAAAGCACTTGTATATCAAAGCAAATTTCCCCATAAGAAATAATGGAATCTCAGATGATTTGTTCCACAACCATTTATTTACAGGTCTCTCAGTTTATAGTCCATACAAAAAAATTATAGCAATGTGATTGAGGTTGTGTAACCATAAAATGTCCATCCTCCAATGGCAGCCTCCATAAGGAGATTAGAAGCAAAATCCAGAAGGAGCTACAGAGTATAAAAGAGAAGAGGAGCCCCTAAGTGTAGCAAAATATGGTTACATTTAATAAAGGTCCAACATTTAACAACTCACATGGCTGATGATTAAAAGAGGCACATCTAAGTAGGCATCTGGGGTAAAGCTGTCCATGTAGACCGTCCTCTGCACCACTGGCTCTCACCGCTGTCAGTCTGCAATGGTGATCGGGAAGACTACCCTGCAGTAGAGTGATCTGAAAGCGAGGATTGAAGTGCTCGTGAGAGTGCAGCGTGGAATAGATGACGTCGATAGCAGTGCGGAGGATGGTCTATGTGGACAGCTTTACCCCAGATGCCTGCATACTTGGATTTGCCTGTTTTAATCATCAACCATGTGAGTTTCTAAATGTTGTACCTTCATTAAATGTAACCATATTGCTACATTGTATATCAAGACATTTCATGTATATCAAGTCAAAATGTGTTAAAAAATTTTGCTTGTCTTGCAAAACGCTCTCAAACCAAGGTTTTACTGTACCAGTTTTTTGAATGTACAGTATATGTTTACAGGGCTTAAGTTCTTCAATAGTTCTCCTCCAAGGAGTGCACCCACATCCCATTAACTAGAATAAAAAACCACCAAAGAAGGGGGCTTTTAACTCCACTTTTTACATGAACACATTATAAAAAATATATTTAATCTTTATTTGCTTCACATATAAAAACTTTATAAGCTATGAGTACAGTATTCTTGGTGTTCCAATACTGTGTGCTTTATATTAACTTGCAAATCACATGTCCTCTATTTGATGGTTCCTAAACATCAGCCTAAGTTAGCTTATGGCTGTACAGTATCACAATATGCATAGTCAACACTTCTCAACTATGCTGATGGAGGTACTTCTTAACACGTGTCCCAGGCCAGCTGGCTGCCTTCTTAAGGTTCGATTCACATCTATGTATTTTGTGAGTGGTGCATTCTACAGTGAATTTTTCTGTGTGATTTTGCACTTGCAATTTTGCAGCGATTTGCGCTTTTTTTTTTTTTTTTTTTTATCAATTTGTTGGGCAGAATAAAAAACACAAATTAAGGCAAAATCGCACTACAAACTCTTCTGTAGCTTCTTCATTAAAATCTGTGGAATCATTTTGCATTTGAAGTCCCTGACCCTTTCCAAAAATGCAGAGGCTGAAAAAAATCATAGATGGGAACATGTTCTATAGGAAACCACATTAAATGGACTGTCCTGTGTTTCTGCAAAAAGCACCAAAGAACGCATAGGTGTGAAACGAGCCTAAGGAGAGTTACAGACAAGCGTTTTGGACAGCACAAATGTTACAGCAACACATCATAACATTTTTTAAATTGAGATCCATGGCCATGTCTCCATCCACCAAAACATAGACCAAGACCAAAATCAGCTGGCTGAGTGTCAGCATTTCAGGACAAAACTTGGAGGTTTATATCTGCCTAATTTATGTGGCCCTCATCCTCCTACTTTTTGTGAATGGTGATGTGCACGCCAATCTGACTGACATTTTAAATAGTTTACGAAATGTTGCTGCAGCATGCTGTACAAAATACTTATCTCTGTACTCTTCATGAAGAGCTCCAGAACAACCAGGAAACACGTTGAGAAGTTCTCCATCAACCAAGATGATAAAGATTGGCTTTATGTATATTGTGGTACTGTACAGCCATAGGCCAAGCCATAGCCAAGTTGATAAAGGTTTTATCTTTATATTGTGGTACTGTACATCCAGGCTAACTAAGGTTAGCATTTCAGAATTACAGTATCTCACAAAAGCGAGTACACCCCTCACATTTTTGTGTGACAACACTGAAGAAATTACAGTTTGCTACAATGTAAAGTAGTGAGTGTACAGCTTGTATAACAGTGTAAATTTGCCTGTCCCCTCAAAATACAGTAGGTGACCGCGATATTGTGTCAATGTCGCCGCTGTTATCAGTGAGATTTGACACCTGCGAGCCCGTCACGGGGCCCTTAGGTCTGTTATGGATTTTAAGGGGAACCCCCCGAAAAACGGTGTGGCCCCCCCCCCCAAATCCATGCCACACCCTTATCCGGGCACACAGCCCAGTGGTCTTTCATTCAGTGTATATTAATTTTGGCACCGATCACCTGAGATGTGCAGTTAGTGTACTGCTAGCTATGATGGTGAAAATGTTGCACTCTTCCAAGCCACTTGGGAATGACGCGATTGGATATACCCTGGCTGGAGGTAAATCTAGATCACATAATGGTGTTAAAGTGTTATAAAAAATCTACAATGTTCACTGTCTGCCCCTCTATTAGAACCTGGCATACCACACTATGCAAGTCATTTTTAAAAAAGAGCGTTTTAAACACCTATTTTGAGCTATCTTGGGGCCAGTCACATGACTCGTGGCTGCTTTACAGCTCAGAGACAGGGCTACTGTGGAAGGCCACGTGATCTCCCCAGCTGATGTCTAAGGGAGATATTTGCCTCTCCCGCAGAAGCCATGTATCAGAGTTGTAAACCGGCCGGGAGTCATAGCTCTAACTAGGTATTTACAACGCTCGTTTTTAGAAATTACTTACATAGCCTGGTATGCCAGGCTCTAAGGCTTGATTCACACCTATGCATTTTTAGTGCTTTTTGAATTTTGCAGATTTGCTCTTCCATAGGAAACCATGGTAAATGAACTGTAGTGCAAATCTGCAAAATGCAAAAAAGCACTAAAAATGCATAGGTGTGAATCAAGCCTAATAGAGGGGCTTGGCAATATTCTATAAATTTGACTTAACAAACACTTTAATACACTTTACCTTGCAGTGTGCTATACAAAGTCTTGGCTGCTTATCTGTGACATTGTCAATTTAGTATTTTTTATTTTTCATACACTCTGCTGTACAGGTACTATGCTTTGTATATATGTACTCCTTGTGCAGTTATGTACTGATTTTGTTTTGTTTTTTAGTGAATTTAGGATAAGAGGTTTGCCTCTTGAAGGTTATGATGTACAAGAGAAGCACAGTCCAGATAGTGCATGTTCTGTAGATTACAGTAGCAGCCGCCTGTCTAGCCCCGATCACCCCAATGAAGGTCAGTAGTGGCTTTATGTAAGTGGTTAAGTTTACAGATTGTTTCAGAAAGAAAAACCCTTATGTGATTAGGCTGTGGTGGAACAGCCATTCTCTGAAAAGGCTTAGTTTCACTAACCAAGAACTATACAATCTATGGGTCAGTGTTACTAATGCCTTAGAATTGAAATATAGCAGACATATGAAGGAAAAGCTGCACAGGTATTTTCCTTTTAGATCATTTCAGAGCATACCAGCACTCAAAACTATTGCAACAAAACATCATATTGTTTTTGTGAATTATGGTGTAAAGATTTACTTTGCCCCATAGCACTCGTATAAAAAGCCTGCAATCTATTCTTGCCACACAAAATTTGCTGTTGGTCAAACTGGCATTGAGTAGTGTGGAGGAGCAGGTCTTTTATAGACAACACAAGTGCCATCAATAAGAGTGTGCAGGGAGGCAAGGAGAAATTAGATTTTTAAAATGAATGATGGAAAGGTAAGTCATTGTACACATCCTCCATCACACCACAATGGACAAATTTGGGTGAAGGTTTTTCTCAATTTATATAATGTATACCTAGTATATAATACATTTTATTTAATAGGAGAACCTATTTCTGGAAGGTGTGTGCAATTTTCTTTGCTTTGTTTACCAATCATTGCAGAACAGTTTGTCTTCTCTTCCTTACTGATCCTTTACGTGTCTCAGAATTTGCTCGTCAGTCCAATGTTGTAATAGCATGGGCCTTCACCAAAACTATTGTACTGGAGCATTCTTGAAGTGATCAGGTTTTCAACTGACCATACACGTGAACAAGATTCCCAACCTAGCTTATTCTCAAACCTGAGTACTGCTTTTGACCAGATCTAAATGATCCCAACATTTGGAGCTCCTGATAAATTTCTACTTTGGAATGAAGCAATCTGTGCACAGTAAAAAACAAAAATGGGCAGATAGTCATTTTTTCCCCCGGGAATTTCCTACATGAAAAGGAGACTTCATGATACACATGGTCTAATATAATCCATAGACACATTTAAAAGCAAATATATGTAATTTACTACATTAGGACAAAAGTCAACAAATTACCCCAAGTCCATCATTATGTCCGTCTCCCAACATCACCATTTAGGGTTAAATTTTTTGATAAAGAAATCCTTAAAGTGATACCGAAGCCTTTTTTTTTTTGTTTCAGCCCCCACCCCCACACCTGTATATGTGTCAGCCCCCCCCCCCCCACACCTATATATATGTCAGCCCCCCCTCACACCTATATATATGTCAGCCCCCCTCACACCTGTATATATGCCAGCCCCCCCTCACACCTGTATTTATGCCAGCCCCCCCCCCCCCCCACTATCTATTCAGCCCCCTTCCCACTTGTATATACCCTCCCTCACACCTGTATATATGCCAGCCCTCCCTCACACCTGTATACATGCAAGCCCCCACATATACACTAATATGTAAACACACATGCCTCTGGCCCCTCCCTGTACACAAACAGCCTTCCTTTCCTTCCCAGCCCCTACTTGTAAAGGAAATTCTCCTACCTTGTCCCAGCTCGTTTTCCCAAAGCTGACATGTTGTTGCTGACACAATACAGGCAGCTCACACGATGGGTGCACATTAACATAGTAGCCAGAGGTGGCAGTAAAGAGCTCGATGTCTGAGCTCAATGACACAGAGAGCAGCAGAAGCTGCAAGATCGCTTCACGACCTCCCTTCACTCGTCCTGCCTTCTTCTGGCTCGGACGAGCCCCTCAGATCCGGGGCCCTTTACAGTTGTATCAGCTGTAACCTCCGGATGGCAGCCCTGTGGAGAGGTATAACATTTTCCTCCACACCTGAAACTACCATAAATACTACTGTTTCTTGGAGCTACAGTGGTAGATTGAGGCAATGGGAAACATGGGTTGGGAAAGTATTGGCTGTTTGACTTCTTTAAAGCATACCTATTATATTGCTTGGTATGGGCAAAATACAGGTTCCCTTTAAAATCTTGCTAGCGTTTGACTGGCATTAATTGTGTGGAATATATTTAGGGGATCAGAAAATGTAGCCATTTTGAGCTGTAGGTAAAGTAATGTTTTGTGAAATGGCAAAAATTCTGATTTTTGAAAAATAATATCTTGCAATAGTTAACTCATTTAATGTGACTAATAAAACATAATGTTGCGCCTATAGAATTGTGCACCTTAGTGAATCGACCTGTTTGTATGCTCACCATGCTTGCACTAGTCAATAGAAGATCTGGAGTCCTCCATTTCAGAATTTATTATCATACCATTCTGCATTCCAATTCTTGCCACTTACTGTGCTGTTTTATTTCACTTCTGGTGCTGAGAAGATTCGGAAAGCACAGAGCCCCTGAGTGTAGATGGGAACTCGTCAGATCTAGAAGAGCAAGCAGAGGTTGAGGAGCTGGACACCCCCTGCCTGGTTTTAGATGGTGATATCCCACAGACACCCGATCAGGAAATGTTCCTCAAACAGCACTTTGGAAATCTGTCCACCAACACTGGCCCAGGTTGTTTTGAATTCCCAGCTAAATTTTTTTTCTGTTGTAGTCCTGTGTGTGATACTAATCATTCTTTAATGAGATGGAGAATTCCAGCATGTACATTAGAGTGTCACGGAAACTGGTTTGCAAAGTGTTTTAAAGAGAACCCGTAAAGAATGTACATATTTAATCCATATATTCGCTCAGGTTTACCTTGCAGGGATGGGTATGTACTGTTATTTAACAGCATTCTCTCCCTGTCTAAGCATAATGTAATTCCAGTGTAAGTGCCCAATGGAGACTAATTGGAGCTTAGGGCTGATTGACTCATGCACACATACAAAAAAACTTATAGGCATCATGCACACTTACAGCAAAACTTTTATATTGGCCTCATGCACACGTGCGGTTTGTGGCCTAAAATCTGTGATAGTGCTAATTCCATGCTTTTTTACCCCCATCTAGAGAGTTGCATGTGGCATGTACAGCCAGACTAAGATGTGAATAGCTGAATGTGGCAGTACTTGAGTATATATGTTTTCATGCATTGGCATAAACACAGACATGCGTATATGATGTATTCCTCAAATGCAGAATTTCTAGATTCAGGCAATACATCATTGACAGACATTGAAAGATTAGCAGGCCTGGAAAGGGTAGGCCCTGGGAAGAAACCCAGTTAGGTAAATGAGTATCTGGCTACATGGTGATTATAGGCCTCGTGCACACGTACAGTTTGTGGCCTAATAACTGCGGTAACGCAAAATCTAAGCTTATCTTTTTCACACACTCAGGGAGACGCATGTGGCAAGTACAACCAGACTAAGCCCTTGTACACACGGTCGGAGATTCCGACGGAATGTGTCCGATCGGACAGTTTTGTCGGATATTCCAACTGTGTGTGGTCTCCATCGGACTGTTTCCGTCGGGGTATCCAACGGACCAAGTTTTCCAACTTGTTGGTTAAATTTTCCGTCAAAATGCTCCAATCGGACATACTCCGATCATGTATAGAGAATTCCAATCGGACAAAGTGCCACGCAGTGCTCAGATCAAATTCCTACACCAAAGCTATTGGCTACTAGCGTGAACATAGTCCCGTCGTAACCAAATAACGTCATCACGTCGGATTTTCCGACAACTTTGTCCGACCGTGTGTATGCAACAGTTTCGGACAAAATCCGACGGATTTGGTTGTCGGAATCTCCGACCGTGTGTACAAGGGCTTAGACATGAATGGCTGAATGCAGCAGTACTTGGGTATAAGCAGATGCTTTCATGCATTGGTGTAAACCCAGACATGCACGTATGACGTATTCCTCAAATGCAGAATTTCTGCATTCAGGTTATAAATCAAAGGTTCATGCATAAAAGAATCTGCTTATAACAGAGTATGGCCGCTTACAGGCATTCACTTTCATAGCCAGCTGTACACATCGCCTGCAACTTCCTGGTTGGGGGAAAAAAAAGCTTGAATTTTATGCTACAGCAGATTTTAAGCCTCAAACCATCTGTGTGCATGAGAACAAAGTTTGCTTTAATATCAAACTGACAGCACATTTGTTACAATTTTCAAGCACCTGTGTTAGCATTGAGCTCATGAAGGAGGTAGGATTACCTTACAGCCTTACATTCAGCCTGACCCTTCTGCAACGACAGTGAGAAAATATAAGTAAATAATCAAAATCAAGTAACACCTAAGGGATAAGGCTGCACTATTGTGTCCATTCAATTTTGGAGATTCAGATTATTACAAATGCTAATTGGTGGCATGGTTCTCTTTAAATATATTTTAGCTAACATCGGACAGCTTTATAAAATCTGCAAGAGGTTATTCACATGGTCAGAGACAGCAAATCAGATTCCAGATGTCATTATTTATATAGATTTGAAAATCAAAGGATATGATGCACCATTTTGGGTTGCAAACTTTTCACAGTTCAGCTCCAGTATTCTAGTATTTGTATTGTATGCCTTTCTTCTGTCCCTGCACCAGTCTCACATTGCCTGCTCCTGTGTGTGTTCCTCTGCACTTGACTGTTACTACACTTTCTCTCCTGGCATCCATCACTCCTCCAGTGAATGATAACCATATGTGTGAATCCTCTGTTCTAATCACAAGCTATTACAAGGATTGCCATTGCTGCTGTATGGGTTTGTGAATGTGAGCATATGTTCTCTTCCTTCTGATGTCTTCTATCATATACCATGGGGAGATGTTGGGATGAAGAAACTGCAGGTTTAAAAAATAAAAAAAACTGATTCCTCCATCCACACAAACACGGGGCTACACTGTTGATTGGCTGCAGCCACTGAATGATGAAACATTTTTTCAGCATGTCTTTTTGACAGAGGTAGCTTGAACAAATAACTTCTGCTGAGCAGAGGAGCCCCACAGCCTTATCAAAATTCGGCTTCCAAATTTTAATTGGTGTATTGCCAGCATTAGTGTAGCTCATAGTCTTTTGTCAAGGTCTTTAGGGTTCCAGTATTCAAACACACACACATTTATGGTGCAGACAACTATGGCTGCCAGGTCTATGGAGACCTAAGGGTTGATTTACCAAGGCTGGAGAGTGTAAAATCTGGTGCAGCTGCGCATGGTAGCCAATCGACTTCTAATTTCAGCTTTTTCATTAAGACCCCTTTCACACTGAAGGCACCTTTTAGACATTTTAGCGCTAAAAATAGCGCCTGAAAAGCACCTCTCATGCCTCCCTAGTGTGAAAGCCAGAGTGCTTTCACATTGGGGCAGTGCGCTTGCAGGACCAAAAAAAAAGTCCTACAAGCATCGTCTTTGGGGCAGTGCGGGAACGGTGTATATACTGCTCCTAAACTGCCCCTGCCATTGAAATCAATGTGCAGCGTTGCCAAAGCGCCTGCAAAGTGCTTCGGCAGCGGCGCTTTGTGGGCACTTTTAACACCATGTTAACCCCTTCTGTGGGGTTAAAAGTGCCCACTCATGCCCGTACAGCACCGGTAAAGCGCTGCTAAAACTATCGGCACTTTACTGCTAATGCAGCCCGCGCTTCCAGTGAAAAGCCCTCTTAAGGTTTGGCAATAAAACCTGGAAGCTGGTTTCTATGCAGAGCTGCACCAGTCTTAGTAAATCAACCCCTAGTCCACTGTTAGGGATGGAAAGGTTCAGGGGGACAGCAGTCTGCAGTCTATTTATTTTTTTGGGATACATACCAAACAGCTGCAGTGCCTTAAACGCTGCCTTTTTTTAACTGTGGCATAACAGAACTGGGGACCAAGAAGGTAATCCACTTATTTTCACAAACCCAGTAAAATACCATATTTCTGATTATATCAAATACTAATTTATAGTTCTAATCTGAGTTTTTAAATATTCAGTTTTTACCATTTTATGGTACATAAATTATTATTCAGGTTCAATCCAGATTTACTTATCTATGATAAGCAATAAAAAGTTACATTCCAAACGTGAACAGTTTTTCATGCTTAACGAGTTTCAAAAGTGTCTGGTATTTACAGGTTTTTAAACAGGCTGCCATTTAAAAACTGGTTTGTATGGTTAGTGACTTTCTGATTTATGTTCACAGAGGAACCAGTCTTGACTATGAGAACAGAAAATGCCAGCATCTCATCACGGTTTTTAGCTATGGCCCAGATACCAGCTGTCAGGTTTGTATTTTTGTCTCTTATACTTAGATCCATTTTGGTGTATGTGAGAAAGGAAGTAAAATAATTCATAGAAAGGCTTATTTTGTCATTTAAATTTTATTTGATTTTCCATTAAAAAAAAAAACACAAGGATAACAAAGTGGGAGGGCAATGACAAAAGGAAAAAGAAAAATATCTTACAAGTACAAAACAAGCCTCCAGCACAATATGTCAAAACATGCACACGCAACACAGATTTCCTTAGTATTCCTATCTATCACCCTTTGTCCTACCTACCCACCTTCCTTATCCTTCCTATCTTCCCTCCCCCCCCCCCCCCGCTTTCCCTTAAATATATCCTAAACTCCCTCCCCCCATCCCCCCCCTATTTGTTGGCCCTTCCTCCTCAATTTATTCCTTTAATACCCGAATGTAGGTTTCAGTCCTTTTAAAGATTCTCCATTTTTTCCATACAGCCCAATATTTGTTCATTTGGTTGTTCTCCATTTTAATCAAATTTTCCATATTATTAATGTATTCAATTCTCCGCACCCACTCTTTAATGGTGGGTTTTTTAACTTGTGTCCAATTAACCGGAATCAAAGCTTTTGCTGCATTTAGCAAAAGAATTACCAGGGTATTAATTTTTTTATTTTTTCCTTTATTATTTTCCAATTGTAATTTACCACTTATATCTTCTACTCCATAGAACAAACATTTCAGCGGGCTGTATGGAATTTTTTCTCCGGTTATTCTTTCTATATAGGCTAAAATCTCCTGCCAATAAAGCTTTATTTCTGGGCATTCCCACCAGATATGAAGTGCTGTTCCTGGTAATTTACACTACCTCCAGCAGTACTTAGATCTCGATGGATCTATTTTGTGTAATCTAACGGGAGTTATCTGCCATCTCATCATGCACTTATAGTTAACCTCTCTAGACATTATATCAGATACCTGGCTATATACTGACGCCATCATCTCCTCCACTTTGATACCCAAGTCCGCTTCCCATTTTCCTATTGCTGGTATGCTATCTTGTGTCTCAATTTCCGATAGGCAATCCTACACTCTAGACATACAGTGTTTTACGTTTTCTTTAGAATTACATAATTTTTCTATAGATGTTAAAGAATTCTCGTCTCTTATGGGTTTTGGAATTGAACCGACAAGATGTTGAATCTGTACATACTCCCATTCCTTTAAATTTTTCCATCTATACTTCTCAATTATTTCTTGTTTTAACATCAAACTGCCCCATGAAATTATATCTTTTAATTGTATATTTTCCATTTGTTTACCTAATTGGGTACCATTTCCTGGAATGAAAAAATCTGTGCCCGCTAGTGGAATTAGTGGGGAATTATAAACCCATTTCTTTTTCCGATATAGTGCGTCCCATATTTTTAGTGTTATCGTGATTTCGTGTGCCTTATTTGTGCCCTTTCTAAATCTAAATTTTGGCGGAATCCAGATAATTTTTTTTAATTGTGTGCCAGTTAGTAACTCTTCCATTTTTACCCATTTTTTTTTCAGTGTGAGTATTTGCCCATTCCACCATTCTTGCCAACGTGATTGCGGTGTAATATCTATAAATATCTGGCAAGGCCATCCCCCATTTTTTTTTTTTCTAGTTAATATATTATAATTTATCCTCGATTTTTTATTTTTTTATTTTGCCAAATAAATTTTAAGAAAAGTGTTTTTATTATTTAAAAAAAACTATGTGGAATATGGATTGGGAGCATTTGGAGTTTGTAGGTCATTTTCAGTAACACCACCATTTTTAACAGATTCATTCTACCTGTCCATGAGATTTGTCACGTTTTCATTTTTCCTAACACTGTTTTAATGTCATTTAATAATGGGATAAAATTCGCGTGGTACAAGTCCTGGGCCGTCTTGGTGATTTTTATACCTAGGTACATAATTTCTTTTTTTTTCCCATGTAAAAGGATATTCTTGCTGTAATGCCTTCTCTTCCTTATTATCCAATCCTATATTTAATATAACCGTTTTAATAGGGTTTATTTTAAAGTTAGAAAGCACCCCGTACTCTTTTATTTCTTTTATTAAACTAGGCATGGATATTCTTGGTTTCGTTATGTAAAGGAGTATGTCGTCCGCGTACGCCGCCACTTTGTGCTCTTCTTCACCCCATTTAACCCCGCTTATATTTACATTATTTCGAATCTTTGACAAGAATGGTTCCAAGGCGATTACGTAAAGCAGGGGCGAAAGTGGACAACCCTGCCTTGTCCCATTTAACATTTCGAACGCGGACGACATACTCCCATTTACTCCCACTCTGGCTGTTGGTTGTGTATATAGATTATTAATCCACTTCAACATCTTTGGGCCTAAACCCATGTTCCGGAGGGTTTCTGTTATAAAACACCAGTCGATTCTATCGAATGCCTTTTCGGCATCGATAGAAATCAATATCATTGGGGTTTTCTTTTCCCTATCTTTATCCATAAGAAGGAGGGTCCTCAGACTGTTATCTCGTCCCTCCCTGCCTGGGATAAATCCTACCTGGTCCCCATTTATTAATTTCGGCATCAAGTTTTTTATTCTTGTTGCTAAAAGCTTTGCGTATAACTTAGTATCTACGTTCAACAAGGCTATTGGGCGGTAGCTGGAGCAGATGGAATCATCCTTACCCGGTTTTGGTATAACTGTTATGTTTGCCAATAAGGCCTCTTTCCTCATACTCTCGTCTTCACCCAAACTATTCCAAAACTTACATAATTCGGGAACTAATTGATGTTTAAATTTCTTATAATACCTAATTGTGAAACCATCCGGGCCTGGACTTTTCCCATTTGGGGTTTTTTTTATTGCTTTATATATTTCTTCTGGTCTAATTGGCTCCTCTAAACTTATAACGCTGTCTTCTGGTATTTTCGGTAGATCTACTTCACTAAGGTATTGCTGAATTTTCTTTTTCCTTTGCTCCTTTTGTGCCCCTGATTCTTTACTTCTTATTGAATAAAGGGTATTATAATATGTTTTAAAGGCCTCTGCGATCTCTGACGATCTAAATTTAACTTCACCATGTTCATCTTTAATTTTCTCAATATAATTTAAAGCTTTTTTTTTCCCGGGCTATTCTTGCTAAATATTTCCCCGACTTATTTGCCCACAGATATCTTTCTTTAGCTACATTCTTATACACTCTTCTCTGTTTTTGCTCTATCAATTCATGTAATTGTGCACGTTTCTGGATGATCTCCTTGTATATCTCTTTATCTAAATGTCTTTTATGTTTTTGTTCTAACTCATAGAGTGCTTTTTTTAATTTTTCGTATCTTTCTTCGCTTTCTTTTTTTTTTCCCCGATCCTATACTAATTAACTTCCCTCGAATTAGCGCTTTATGAGCTTCCCATAAGGTGGCCCTGGAGACTTCTGTGGTGTCATTTATTTTAAAATATTGTTCTATTTCTGTTTTTATAATACTCTCGACATCTTCCATCTCAATCAACGCCTCATTTAGTCTCCAGGCCCCCCTTACGGGCTCTTTTTCGTTCATCCTGATTTTAGCTATCACTGGGGCATGATCCAATATCGTAATATTACCTATCTGTACATTTACCAACATTTCCAATGAGTCATGGTCTAAAATTATATAATCCAGTCTAGCATAAGTGTCATGAACCAGGGAATAATATGTATAGTCGATTTCCATTGGGTTGCATGCTCTCCATGCATCTACAAACTGTTGTGTGTGGATTTTTTTTTTTAATATTCTATGTTGTTTAATTTCTTGAGGGGAAATAACTGATGTCCCATCAATTTTGGGCCTCATGGTGAAGTTCAAGTCTCCTGCTATGATCACATGGCCCTGTTTATATTTCTCTATTAATTTCAATATACCATTCAAATATTTTTTTGGGGGCCTTATTGGGGCAATAAATGTTAATTAATGTATATTTCTGTCTTAATAAATAACCCTTTAAAAATAAAAACCTCCCTTCCGGGTCCACCTTCATCTCCTCCAGCCTCCACCCAACAGCCCTTGCAAAACCAATAGCTACCCCCCTAGCACCCTTAATCGGGGAATCGGCATAGTACCAGGTAGGATATTTTCCCATATCAATCCGAGTGTTGGAATCTAGGGCTAGATGTGTCTCCTGTAAGAAAAACAATATCCGCCTGATAACCCTCTAATTCTTCAAAAATATAAAACCTTTTCCTTGGAGAATTCATTCCTCTTACATTATATGTTACTATCTTGAGACCTGCCATCGGGTACTTCTCAAATCTTTCTTATCTCTTTTATTGGATTCAGGCCAACCCCCTTTCCCACCCTCCTCCCCCCCCGCCCATACCCAACCCATCCTATGATGTAATTTTTAACCCCTTGGTCAGGGATAATTTCTCCGGAACCTCTTTGTTCCTTATATCCCTATCTCCCAGGGTGGAGTTCTGTTTGGGCGCGTCACCGTCCATCTCGCCTATCACTTACGAGGTGAATACTAAACATGCCCAGAGAACCTCGCTCTCCCCCACACCGCTCCCCTCCCTTCCCCCCCATAATAGAAGGGGGGAGGGCAAGGAGGGAGGGGGGACGCGAGGCGAAAACGACCAGGGGGCGTATTCCCATAATTCCTATAGTTCGGCCTGACGACTACTATCAATATTCCTATCCCTCCCATGCCAGAGAGGGAAAAGGATTCACTCACCCCCTGGCCGTCTCCCCCCCGCCCCCCCCCCCCCTCCCGCCCCCCACTACACCCCCATCACTGGGACCGGGATATCAAATATTTTACAAAATTCTGGTACGTCCTCTATATATCTTAGTCTCTCAGTCCATCCGTTCTTCCTGCCAATAAGGCATGCAGGGAACCCCCAGTTGTACTGCACCCCATTCTCCTTCAGAACTGACAAGAGCGGTTTTAAGACTCTTCTTCTTTTCATGGTGTCTGGAGCTAAATCTTGAAATATCTGTATTTCCTTTCCTTCATATATAATTGGCGTTTTAACGCTTATATTTTTCCAGAGTAGGTTCTTAACCTCTTCTTGCTGGAAACGCACTATTATGTCTCGTGGGATATCTTGCGAAAGTTGTTTTGGTTTTCTTAGGCGGTATAACCTTTCAATATTTATTGGATTAGTTGTTTCTTTATTCATCAATGGATTACATATCCGTTTTATTATTTCTGTTAGATCTTCTTGCTGTTCAGTATCCGGGACACCGCGTATTCTTATGTTTTTCTTTCTTTCCCTATTTTCCTGATCCTCTATTTTGTAGGCTTGCTCTTGTTGACCTTTTTTTAAAGAAATTATTTCAACTTCTAATTTCTTTATTATATTTGCTTCTTTCTCCACTTTTTTTTCCATCTCCTCTACACGATCCAAAACGTGCGCAAGGTTCTTATGCACTCTGAGTGGAGTTTTCCAGTGCTGCAAACATTGAAATTATTTCTATTTTTGTAGGTAATGCTGAGGGATTTTCTTCCTGTAACGAGTGCAACTGTGTGGGCTGTATTTAATCAGTTTCATGGTTCAAATCAACTGACTGATCCATCTCCACTTCCGGCATACTCTCTTGGGCTTGTGGGGAGTTGTTTTGAAGTTGTTTTCTTTCTTTCCCTCCTTTCTTTGTCCTTTTTGTCCTTATTTTCTGCTTGGGAACTTCTTGTTTGCAATTGCTTTTCTTGTTGTTGTGGTTTCTCTACGCCCCCCGTTTGTGTAACAAATTTGTTCATGGGGCCGGGACTCACTACCAGGCTTGTTCCTGTCTTAGGCGTCTTCCCCTTCGTTTTCTGGATTTTTATCCGCTAGACCCCCTAGAGTATTGTGTCACACCTCAGGCTCTATTTGACTACTTATAGTCTATAATATACTTTTGTATATAATTTCATGCCCTGGCACAGGTCTCGTGTATCACTGCGGGACCTGTTATCAAAATGATTTTAAACTGGTTATTTCCTGCAGCATAGGACTAGACTGGTATTTATCAAGCACCTAGTGTCCGCACTCTGTAGACTTTCCTCCTATTAACGGACCATTTATGAGCCATTTACTCTTCAGTAGTGTGTTGCAATACGGTCGTTTATACCGATATTCTTGTTGGACGTATTAACCTGATTGCAGCCATCCTTTGCAAAAGAAAGTGCCATACAAAAAGGAAACAGAAATGAGCACCAATCAAGTGTCTCTTTGCCCCATTCCACGTCCCTCTTATTCACTGTATTAAAATGTAACAGTTAGCCATATAATTAATTTTTCTTGGGTTGCACTGCTGAATTGCTCGCTTCAGAACCCCACAACACAGCACAGTTTTATTGGGGAATCGATATCTATTACCAAACTGTTTTTCCAGCGTTTAAGATGAAGCTATTTATTAGCCTTTAACATTTAGCCATACATTCGAGATAGGAGATAAAGCAAGAGAATTCTCCAGTACATCACTGCTTCTTTCTATTCCACATTAATGCTGTTTTTTCTCTCTCCTCCTCTGTCTGGGATCGCTTTGTAACAGTCTTTCAGGTATATATATATATTCATAATTCCATACCTGCTCCTGTAGTTTTCAGCCTCTGCTCAGGCACACATTCATTACAAAACGAAACGAGGGCTCCTCTTACTACTATCTCCTTCCTTCACCGCCAGAGGGCGCCAGACACCGCCGTTTCATTCCTTTAGTGATCCGCTCGAGACTCCGTGCCTTCACAGTCCGACCTCGTAGCAGGCTCGGCACCGCTCGTCCCGTTCCGTCCGTCACCACGACAACGTTACTCACTTCCACGCAGGGTTTCCGGGAGACAGCGGCACCTTAGGTGTGGTAAGGTATGCGACCCAAGCTTCGGGCACCCTGGGATAAGGAGCAGTGGGGGAGCAGGGAGAGGCTAACGCAGCACCGCCATAGCTACCTTCAAGCCCGGCATTGCTGCAGCATCGAAGCAGCACAGGGGGAGCCGATCCACATCCGCACACCTAGGTGTGGAGACGCACCCTCCCTAGTCTCCTCCCCCTCATCAGGACCAGCTGGACCTTCATAGAAAGGCTTAGACACTGAAAGATTAGCAGGTCCTGAAAGAGTAGGCCATGTTTTAGCACCACCAAGTATGTAGCATTTTTTTCTTGGTAGCAAAAACAAAATTCATGAATGAGTAAATGGCTACATGTTGTTGATTATAGGCCTCGTGCACATGTACAGTTTGTCGCTTAAAATCTACAGTAGCCCAAAATCCAAGCTTTTGTTTTTCCCCCTACCCAGGGAGTCGCAGGTGGCACATACACCCAGACTTAAGTCAGGTTCACATATGTTTGGCCATGGTTTCCAGGCTGGGGTCCAGTGCGTTTCTGTTCACTGGTTCAGATGCGATTCAGGTCCTAATCTTTGCCTGAATTTTCACCTGAACCGGACCCAAAAACGCACCGGAGCCTTTTGGAAAGCACACTGCGGCCGTCCCGGTCACACTCGCATTTCATGTTAATAGAATGCGGTGAAAAATGCACCCAATTCACACATGCAGCAGTACTGTGGTATATGCAGATGCTTTCATTCATTGGTGTAAACACACACATGCGCGTATGATATAATCCTCAAATGCAGAATTTCTGCATCCAGGTAATACATCATACGTGCATGCATGAAAGCATCAGCATATACCAGAGTATAGAGTATGGCTGCTTATAGCTAATCACTTCTGTAGCCAGCTGTACGTATCACCTGCAGCTCTCTGCACAGCCAACGAACACCATAAGTAATTGCTAGTTGTGCGGAAAGCTGCAATACCTGCAGCCCCCAGTGACCTGTCATTATAGTGAATAGGGCCAGTGGCTACAGCAGGAATCTAGTGACAGCAAGCTGGGGATTTTCTTCCCACCCAGCCACATCATTTATTCACAGAGTTCTGTGAATGGGAGAGCTACAAGTACCGACAGCTTTTGCGGCTGTCGACATTTTAGTTTTCAATAAACCACCATGGTGCCATTGAGCACTCTGGTAGTTCATTATCTCTTCCTGTCAGTGTGTAATTGTCTGCTTGTATGTGGTCCACTGACAGCCTGCAGGAGGCCTGCATGACACCCACAATCTGCTGATCATGGGTGCAATGCTTTACATGCTCCTAGTAAAAAAAAAAAAAATGCATGTTTTTATTTTTTTCTACCTGAAAAAAAGATGTGTATGTATTTTTTCTTTTTTAAAGGTGAACTTTAATCCTTTAGTCAGCTCATTGGCTATCTGCCACCCTTAGGGCACTTAAGGATATTAAGAGTAAGAGAAAAAAAAAAGTTTAGAGTAGTTTCAAGAATGCCTCCACCCAAGCCTAATTAACTTTGAAGAGTGATATAAATAAATATAAATGATATTCAGAATCATAATATATATATATATATATATATATATATATATATATATACACACTATATATAATATAGCAATTATTAAAATTATATTTCACGCCTCCATACCTTAAGGTAGAATCTGAATAATTTAGATAATCGCACATCCAGCTATGTCACGCTGGGATCCTCTCATGCCCAGCAAGAGCTCCATGTTTTCTGATGTCATCGTGAGGCCCGCTACTTCTTCTTGGTTCAGTGGGTGGGCCTCTCACTGATAGGCCTGCCCCCTCCTCCTTTTCTGAATGAAAGGCTATGCCTCCTGGGATATGTAACATGCAGATCGCAGTGTGTGCGTCATTCGCCTAAGGCGGCTGACGTGTGTGGGGAGGTTGGGTAGGACGTTGTTGACTAAAAAATAGGTGGTAGCGGAAGAGGGTGAAGGTTTAAGGTCTAGAGTTGTGAACGTCCCAACTGGACCTTCACATCAAGGCTGCAAAGGAAATGTCCTCCAGCAATCTGTTCACATTTCTATTGCCTCTCAGACTATATTGACTCATATGGGTCATTTTTGTCACACCATGACAGGGGTTTTCTGGAGGAACCAAAATGTAAAAAATAATTTCCAGTAAATGTCCTCTTTTTCAAATAAAAAGGTTATTTAGCCCTATAAAGGGAAAAAAAATAAGATTTAAAAATATTAACCACTAACGTGAATACCAGAGTACTGCTGCATTTAGCCATTCATGTCTTAGGCTGGGTTCACATATGTCCGAATTGGATGCATTTCTCGACGCATCCTTTTCGCATTAAATGCGAGTGTGATGGGTTCTTAATGGAGTCGGTTCAGCTGCAGTGGGCTTTCCAAAAGGGTCCTGTTGGTGGTTAATATTTTTAACTTCATTTTTTTTCCCTTTATAGGGCTAAATAACCTTTTTATTTTATTTTTATTTTTTTCATCTGGTCACACAGTTTTGTATTATTATTTGGTTGTAAATTCAATTTTTATTTATTTTTTTCTTAGGAACCAGCCTGGAGTTTGTGCCACAGAAATGTCTGATCAGGAGGTCAGTCCAGACTGTAATAACCAGAACCCATTTCTGTACACGGCACAAGCCAATGGATCTGACTATCAAGCAAGAAATCGCAACATAGCAGATCAAGAAGGTTCAAGCCCTTTTAAACCAACCTATCAGAGAAAGCGGAAACAGCCAGCAGAAATCAAGATGGGAAAAGTAGGGCCGTTTTCCCCGGTGGTGTCAAACATGAGGAAGACACAGTCTGTACATGATCTTGTGCATGAAGGTAAACACCCAAATACAAATGCCTTAAGAAGAATGAGATGTTCTTTCTAAGGTTTTCAACATGTATTGGTTTGCTAAGAAAGAATTGTCAATATGAAAAATAAGGTAAAAATAGGGTAATTTGGTTACATTTCTAATCGCATATGGAGGCATCTTCTACACTATGCTGTAGTAAACTACAAACCAAGTTACTTCCAGATACTTTGCTTTATGTGTATGGTGATAGTAGAAGGGTTGTGAGTCATAAACATCCCTGAACCCAGTGCCCCCTACCACTGATACTCCAAAGTCTAAGGAACTTTTGCTGTCCTCTTCCAGCTCCTCCTGGCAGGGGTTCTAGTCTATCCGTTCATGGAGAATTGATAATACAAATACACCTGGAGGTAATTGCAACCTCAAAGTAGTTTGTATAGAATTTTAAGATTGGGTCTGTAAAACTGGGTGTGGAATACAGTGATTTTTACACATTGCTTCAGCATCGGCTGCCCTTACTTTTAAAAGTATTACAGAACACCTAAAAATACTAGTTGCCTGACTGTGTATGACTTGAGTATGTTTCAGTCACAGTCCGGGTACAAGCATAATGTAAACGAGCGTCATAATAACGTATTGCTATACTTGTTCCACATCAGCGGCTTGGACAGCATTGAAGTCAAAGCATCATAC
Source organism: Lithobates pipiens (assembly GCF_037356315.1). Classification (NCBI taxonomy): domain Eukaryota; kingdom Metazoa; phylum Chordata; class Amphibia; order Anura; family Ranidae; genus Lithobates; species Lithobates pipiens. Next base: position 84,935,415 of record NW_027507791.1, read on the forward strand.
TGGCAGCCAAGGAACTAGCATTCTCAAAGGAAGAGGTCAAATATAGTGCCTTTTGGATCAAATTCTGTCATGTAACATTGCATTTCCACATATGGTAACTTAGAAAGCATATGTCACCAGGCAGCAGGACCAGTGGTTGGTAAAGAGTGAGTGTTTTTTTTTTTTTTTTTTAAAGCCTAGAATGCATCAACACTAATGATTATGTCCATCCCCTCTTTACCTTTTAAGAAATCTTTACTGTGCTGCTTTCATTTAAATGCCCAATATATGAACACTTAAAGTGTGATTAAACCTGAAAGCAAATATTTATTATATTGCAGCTTACCAATTCTTAGATGCGGTGGCTACATTCGCTTTCTTTTTAGGCTTTCTCTCCTTTATTTTCACTTGGTGATCTGGCCAGTAAGTCTGTTACACCTGCAGAACAGCTTGTTCTGTTGAAAAACAACAGAACGGTGAGACATTATTTACCACTGACAGGGGTGCTTACATGGTAGTTTTATTTATGTTGAACCTTTATCCCAAATGGAGAAAAAAACTGCTGTAACTGCTTATAAAGTGTTAGCTGGAGTTTGGCTTCAACCTTTTTAGTGTATCTAAATTTGATAGTATATCTAACACTACCCTCCCTTGAGACTAACAATGCCATCGTCCAAAAGTGTCTCTGTTGCTCCTTTGTTCAGAATGTAGGCACTGCTTTGGCAAAAAAAAAAGGAAGCCGATTGGTTTCTCTGCAGAGCTGCACCAGATTTTGCCTTCTCCAGTTTTAATAAATGAACCCCAAAGTGTATTACTGGCCAGATCACCAGGTGAAAACGGAGGGAAAAAAAAGCCTAAAAAAAAGGAAAAGTCATGTAGCCACCATATCTAATGATTGGCAGGTTTGATTTGGGGTTTAATATCGCTTTAATCATGCAACAGGGACAGCTAAATGTTGATAAAAAAAATATGGTTTCTTTAACCCCTTGACCGCTGGAAGATTTACAGTGTGCTGTTTTCACTAAGTGATGTGCTGGATTTTATTCCTTGCTTCGCAGAGAAACAAAATCCAACACATGCCCACTGACAGGACGGAGCGCTGCATTATTTACATATGCAGAGCTCCGTCCAGTGTGTCTTCTCGCTGATCAGCGGTTGCCAGCGGTCATCCATTGGCCAGCACTCACTCATTGGCTTCTGCTTGGCTAATTGCAGCAGAAGCGGGGCACGCCCCCTACCTGGAAGTGCATAATCGCGTGTGTATATATATACATGATTCTGCACACAGCGGCCGCCCTGTAGCGGTAAAGCTACAATAGGGCGGTCGTTAATTGGTTAATAACGTTTCTTTTTTGCTCTAATATATTTGCAGTAAAAATGCGTCCTCAAACTCAGACTGCAGCAGAAAAGGAGCAGAAAGCCAGTCATCGCCGGACCTTGCCAGCTACACTGATGAAAGTGGAGTGTCAGCCTTCACCCTTCCAGGTCAAGGATGTAAAATCATCTAGAGGCAGGTCCTACATGAACCCAACAACAAGTTCAATGGCCAAGATCTCCAGGAGTGTCTCTGTTGGAGAAAACTTAAACCTTGGGGACACACAGGAGCCATTAGTTGGTTCAGATGGAAAGCAAATCCTTTGTGAAGCAGATGTGGGCACTGTATCTAACATAGATGCTGAGAAGAGCAATCCAGCAATAAAGGACAATGTAGCTTTTAAACCTCTTTTGCAGCCTAGTGCAAACAACTCTTCACCAAAGACATTTCAGTCAAAGAACCGGGCACATTTGACTTTGGATATTGGAAAACCTCTACCTGATCGACCATTGCTTTCCTTTAATAGAAGCAGAAGCACATTGGATATGGAGTCTCCAAGATCACCTAAATCACCAGGGTGTAGCTGGAAACCTAGATTATCTTTTACAGAATTAGCTTGTCGTACTGACAATCAAGTGTCTGGAGGAAGTGTGCAAGGTCTGTTAGAAAGCCCTGTTTATACGAAAGGGAGTCCTGAAGAGGTCAGCCCCATTAACACCAAGATGAACCCAACTCAAGACAAAATAGACTTCAGCTCAGACATCATTAAACCTATCACAAGAGGTAGAGCTTCTACGATTGGCCACACTCCAGACAATCATTCAGGACTATGTCCTGTTGAAACCATTAGACCCAGATCTCCCTCACTCAATGCAGCATCAACTCTGAACTCAGGTGGGCAAAGAGGTCCACCCCTGGTGGTATCTCCCTTTCTGTCTCCTATTTGTGTGGGTGACCTCCCAGCTCCATCTCATCTTTCTTCGTCCAGTCTCTGGCCTGTTTCGTCCTGTTCACACCTGTCTTGTTCCATAAGCCATCCCAAAAATGGTGAGGCGTGTGATTTTAATATCTCTTTATTTCCTTGGTTAACTTTGGGATATTGGATTACTTTTTCCACAGTTTTGTATTTATTAGGGCATTCCCGACCTGTTATCCAAGTGTGATGTTTGTGCCAATAATATATACATACTATCAGCTTAAAGTGGAACTTTAGTCAGAAAATTTAATTTTGTTAGATCACTTCAGGATGGCCCCTTTTGCAGGTATACAGTGCCTTGAAAAAGTATTCATACCCCTTGAAATTTTCCACATTTTGTCATGTTACAATCAAAAATGTAAATTCATTTTATGTGATAGACCAACACAAATTGGCACATAATTGTGACGTGGAAGGAAACTGATAAATGGTTTTCCATTTTTTTTTTTTTTTTTTTTACAAATATGTGAAAGTGTGGCTTGCATTTGTATTCAGACCCCCTGAGTCACTATTTTGTAGAACCACCTTTCACTGCAATTACAGTTGCAAGTCTTTTTGGGTATGTCTTTACCAGCTTTGCACATCTAGAGAGACATTTTTGTCTATTCTCCTTAGCAAAGTAGCTCAAGCTCTGCCAGATTTGATGGAGAGCATCTGTGAACAGCGATTTTAAAGTCTTGCCACAGATTTTCAAATGGCTTTAGGTCTGGACTTTGACAGGGCCATTCTAACACATGAATATGCTTTCATCTAAACCATTCCATTGTAGCTCTGGCCGTATGTTTAGGGTTGTTGTCCTGCTGGAAGATGAACCTCCGCCCCAGTCTCAAGTCTTTTGAAGACTCCAACAGGTTTTCTTCTAAGATTGCCCTGTATTTGGCTCCATCCATCTTCCCATCAACTCTGACCAGCTTCCCTGTCCCTGCTGAAAAAAGCATTCTCAGAACATGATGATACCACCACACCAGGGTGATGTGCACTGTTAGTTTTCTACCACGCATAGCATTTTGCTTTTAGGACAAAAAGTTAAAAAAAAAAAATCTTATCTGACCAGAGCACCTTCTTCCACATTTGCTGTATCCCCCACATGGCTTCTCGCAAGCTGTAAACAGGACTTCTTATGGCTTTCTTCTTGCCACTCTTCCATAAAGGCCAGATTTGTGGAGTGCACAACTAATAGATTCGCCCACCTGAGCTGTGGATCTATGCAGCTCCTTCAGAGTTACCATGGGGCTCTTGGCTGCTTCTCTGATTAATAGTCTCCCTGCCCGGCCTGTCACTTTAGGTGGACGGTCATGTCTTGGTAGGTTTGCAGTTGTCCCATACTCTTTATGCTTTTGTTTTTTTTTCCATTTTTGGATAATGGATTGAACCGTGCTCCATGTGATGTTAAAAGCTTGGGATATTTTTTTTTTTATAATCTAACCCTGCTTTAAACTTCTCCTCAACTTTATCCCTGACCTGTCTGGTGTGTTCCTTGGCCTTCATTATGCTGTTTGTTCACTAAGGTTCTCTAACAAACATTTGAGGGCTTCACAAAACAGCTGTATTTATGCTGATATTAAATTACACACAGGTGGACTCTACTTACTAATTAGGTGATTTCTGAAGGCAATTAGTTCCACTAGATTTTAGTTAGGGGTATCGGAGTAAAGGGGGCTGAATACCAATGCATGTCACACTTTTCAGATAGTTGATTTTCAATTATTTTTTTCCTTCCCCTTGACAATTATGTGCCACTTTGTGTTGGTCTGTCACATAAAATGTTTGTTTTTGGTTGTAAGATGACGTGGAACATGTCAAGGGGTATGAATACTTTTTCAAGGCACTGTAGTTATGTAAAACATTAAAGATGTTATTGTATACTGTTTAAAATGTAGTAATACACTGACTCGTCCTGTTCTGCACATGTTCAGTTGCTCTTTATTTTTAGGCACTGTGCCAAATTTGTAGAGGCCGATCTGTTGACAGCCTAAAGATTCACTGCTGTTTAGGGGCTCTGAACTTAAGCAAAATAGCAGCCTCCAGCAAGAAGAAACTGTAGGCAATTTACAGCACACGCTCATTTTGGTAGCATAATTATTAAATATTGGAATGTACGTTCCTTGCTAAAGAACATTATTTTATCCAGCTGTTATGGGTAAAGTTCCACTTTATCTAGCATCCTTACTAAAAAACTGATTAATGTTTTCTAATCAGACGCTTTCTTCATTTATAGTGTTTTTATAACTGGCTCCAGTTCTCACTGTGTGTTTTCATCATATCTGTCTAATGGTTTGTTTCGTTCTGTTATCATTGTGTCATAATATTGTCTTATGTTTTTAGTAGAAGGCTTTGTGCATGTACTTGCAGAAGATGTATTGCACAGCTGTTGGGTCTCAAGTGTATGTGTGTGCACACTTCTTCTATAGGATTATTGTAGCTGGCAGCCCTGTGGGCAGCTCTGACAGTTAAAATAGGGGGAAAAATTCAGTAAGTCAAATTTACTTGAAATAAAGTGACCAAACTTATGGAAAGAAGTACATTGTAAGTGGTGGAAATGTGCCCACCTGTCAAACTGCTAAAAGGTTATGTCACCAAAAATATTTTATTTACAAGTGGATAGTGCTGGGCTGAATTTGAGCGTGACTTCTTATATTTCTTGAAGAGTAGAAATCGACTCCTCAAGACTGACAAAAGTCCCCCCTCACCCTAATTATTTCATGGTGGTAATTCACTCTTTCTACTGCATTCTATGTAATGGTAAATATGTGAAAAGTCCAACAAGGAGAGCAGGACCCCACTTAAAGAGGAAGTAAACCCTGATGGGTTTGCTTCCTCTTTGATTCCCTGCAAAGGTAAAGCATAATGGACTACTATGCATCACATAGTAGTCCATTATGTGTCACTTACCTGACACAGGAGCCAGTGAAGTCACCGATGTCCCCTGTAGTCCGGAGCATCCATCTTCTCAGTGGGTCTTACCACCCCGCCGCTGTCATTCGACGAAGCTGCAATGACATCACTCCCGTGCATGCGCACGGGAGCCGCCACTCGCGCCATATTGCCGTTGACAGCGGCACGCTCAGTGCGCCTGGGCGCCACTGTCTACGGCGCATGCGCTGTAGACAGCGGTGCCTGTCTTTCGGCAAATATCTCCTAAACCGTGTAGGTTTAGGAGATATTTCTTGGACCTACAGGTAAGCCTTAATTTAGGCTTACCTGTAGGTCAAAGTTGGTTGTACAGCCACTTTAAGGCCTTTGAGATAATTTAGAGTGAACATGTGCTCTGACCATGCAGATTGAAACGGGTCCACTTTAAAGCCGAATTCTTAATCCTCTTGTACTTGGCGTCTCTTCACCCCCCTGCAGTTCTATTTGCTGCTGGGAGCACAGAGAAGAAGCCCTGTGTAAACTTTAAAGCCTGGTACACACTAGAAGTTTTTTTTTTTTATGTTCAACCCAACGGGCTGAACAAAAAAACAAAACTAAGAGCTCGGGAGGTGCCTCTGTAATAAGTTTTCGATGTTAATACAGCGATCTCCCCCCGCTAAGCTATTGTGTTCTGACAGGGGGACGAACACACCATTCTGCGCATCGGAAGCCGATTGGCAGAGCCTTTTCAGTCATGCCCCTTAAACAAAAGCCGGACGTTGGACCAGCTGCCATACAATCGGGCCAAATGTAGTCCAGTTTCAATTGAATCGCTCGATATTTGGCCCAGTCAATTCTAACTCGGAGAGCTGGGGAGAATCTCCCCACCCCCCATATGATGTGACAGTGCTGGTGCCTGAGTAACAATTATTAAGCAGCAGTGCTGTCTTGTTGGAGGAAGGGGAGTTATTTACTTGATCCTTTATACCCAAAAGTATCAGTGTTTCTCTCTGTTCGTGGGGGTGTATACATTTTCAGGGGAGTGAAGCGCAGTTAAGTATGTGCAGTTGGGTGGCCCAACATTTAAAGTGAACCTTTTGCTTTTCCCTGCATGAGCAAAGCACAGTTACTCTTAGTACATATAGAGATCAGTTTGTGCTTTCCTTTTATTCCTCTATGGAAATGAGTGTGAATGCACAAAACACATTTCAAAACCATATGCACTAGCCTTAAGATGCCCGAGATGACAGTATGATACAGCCTGCCAGCGACTGTTGAGAGCTAAAGTATGCATCTCTGGTAGACAGACCCTTTCATGTTTTTTCCCCTATGTGTATATATATATATATAATAAATATATATATATATATATATGTATATATATGTATGTGTGTGTGTGTGTGTGTGTGTGTGTGTGTGTGTGTATATGTGTATATATATATATATATATATATATATATATATATATATATATATATATATATATATATATATATATATATATAATTTTCTAGTTACGTTGTGCATAGATTAGCATTATAGACTGTTGAAAATATATAATAACACTCATTGCTTTTTTCTATTTTTCAGCACAACCAGTCAGCTTTCAACAGTGTGAAATAATTGCTTCAGAATTACAGGACAGCTTAAGGAGAGCCCTCAGTCTCTATCGATCGGTAGGTCACTGTTCTCTGTTTCCTCTCACATTTTTGTATTGTTGTAGAAATACATAATGCATGTAACTTCAAATAACATAGCAATAATGTAATAATCATGAATAATTTATAATAATCCAAAGTTTATATCCAATCAAAATCATTTCTTTGAGTTTTGTGTAGAGCAGAGAAGGATTAGAACCTTTGCTGTGTGGTTATTGCTCTGTGGAGGCCCATTGGGGAAGTTTTTCTTCCTTTCCTGCTCTTAGTCGCTATCTCTGGCTAATAAGAATTGAGAAATTTTCTTAACTGGTATCACGGACATCAATAAAATTTCACACTTTGAAACCCTTCCCCACGTCATACAAAATAATAAAATCACTTTGGTCTGATGTTGACCTTTTACAGCGCTAAAAAATCTAGATGAATCCTATATAAAATGTATATGTTTTTTTTTGCTTCCCACAGGTGACAACCGCTGACCATAAAACAACTCAGGACCGATGCAAGATGGCAGGCCTTCTGACGGAAACCTTTGGCATTGTGAAGAGAGAGTTGGATTCCTTACAAGAGAGTCAAACGGATATAGGCGACGGTTCATCTCCGCAACTAGAGGAGTACAGAGAAAACCTTGAACTTCAGGTGGATGATGATGCTTCAGCTGCTAATGGCTCTCAGCACCTGGGGGATGATAAGACTCTTGCCCTGTTGCAGCAATACTCAGAACTTTTACTGCAAGCAGTAGAGAAGAGGATGGATAAGAAACTCTAAGCTACCTCTGGGTTTCAGAGTTTTGGGTCAGTGTTCAAGAAGGGTTTTCTGCATTAAATGCACTGCAAGCCAAAAAGCTTTTTTTAAAGACTTTGAAACACTACCATAAACTTAAAGGTGTACATTTTCTCATTTAAATCCACAAAACCAGCAACCCGGGGTTAATGCTGGTATGGATCTGTTCCAGCAACCCCTTCAGACCAGCAGCACTTGAGGTCTTTAGTAATGGTCCCATTTTGGCTTGTGCCAGTTGTACCTTCTGTTTCTGCTTCTAGTCGCTTGCAGATGTGCAGAACATTTAAGGATCATTTTAACCCTGTTATAAAAAAACAAAAACCTTGAACTGAGTATTATATTCTTTGCTTTATATATTTTAAGTTATTGATTTAAATGTTTTATGTTTCATATGTTTTGCTCCCTCAAGAGGTTGTCCCGTGATACTGTTTTATTTCTTTTATTTGTGTGTGGGCAGAAGCCAACCTTTTTACATCTGTTACAACCTGTTTTGGCAAATGATCATGGGAGGAGTTGCGCAAGATGTCTTCTTCGGCCTTAACCGACTGATTGCCCGCAGCGAAGGTGCCCATTTTGTAGAAGACCATGCTCCCCCAGACTGTTTTCAATGTAGCAGTTAACCAGAATGTCGCTGATGGACATCTTCTCAGGATCTTCAAAATGGCTGCCCAGCTGTGTGTCAACAGATCACTGTATTTGCTATCACTACAATATCCATCACTTTGCTCAGGAATCTTCAAACTATGGCCTTCTAGCTGTTGCTGAACTACACGTCCCATGAGGCATTGTAAGAAACTGATATTCAGACATGACTAGGCATGACGGGAATTGTAGTTCCTGAACAACTGGAGGGCCATAGTTTGAAGACCCCTGACTTAGCTGAAAGAGTTTACATTGTTTACCCATTTTAATGCTTCCTGTTTTCCGTATTGTGGAATGTTTTAGTTATAGCAGGCATAGTTAAGTTAAATTAATTAACTTAACTGTGCAGTGAAAACCCTTTGGCAATTTTATTCTGTGACCTGTATAGAAAAGCCTACCATTTCTTTAAGTTTTAGCCTGGGGCCTCTATTTTTTTTTTTTTTTTGTTCCCTTCTCATTTTGTGACCTGACATTTTACACAGTTCCAGCTACGGTTTGTTTGTTTTTGAGTCCAAAACTCTGCATGTTTACACCTTATTTTGAGGGGATACGCACTTTAAAAAATATTAGGTGAAAAGTTATTTCATAGGATGTCTGATGATAAATAGGGGTTTATAGGCGATACCAAAATTTCACCCCCTGCTCAGGGTAAGTAATATTGACTTTTCTCTCTCCTGCTCTTTATAATAAGGGTTGTCCTTCCTGCTGTATACGCAACCACTTGAGAGGTTAAAATCCAGCCAAGCTATTTGGTGAGGCTTATATCATACAATTGTATCTGCTTAGCAGTTCCTCTGCTATGAGTACTATAGATGGATACTATAATTCTGTTGGTCATCTTTCCAGGAGCAATATCAGGATGGGCCCAGAATCCTTTTCTGGCTTCCTGTAAAGTCAAATGTCCTAACGTGTTATAAAAAAAGTCTACTACATATAGCAAGGATTTTATCATACTACTTTTTGCATCTGTTTTGAATACAACACAAACACTTTCCTTGTTGAAAATGAAGTCCTGCAGGATGAATAAAGTCAGCTCAGTGGTTATTAATGCGGCCAAACTATCACGTTGTGTTTTTGCTTTCATAACCAATCTGCTTAACGTTGGCAGAAGGAAAAGTTGTTCTAGGAGCCCCAGGGAAGAGATTCTTATTAACTTTTCAGACACCATATTCATCTTGCAATTGAATTTAGTTGAACAGCACACAAACGGTCCAAAAAAAAAAAAAAAGTACCCAGGTAAATGGTAAATTTTGTTGCGATTCTAAGTATGTTTTTTTAGAAAGGTTGATGTTACACTTTAAGTGATTTATAGTTAGCAAGTGTTCGACTGATTTATCAGATGTTGTTTTCTAAGAAAGTGTATGGGTATGTGCAATGGTTTCAGAATGGGTTGTGGCTTCCAGAATCTGTACTATGCATAATTGGCGTAATATCACTTCTGCTGGTCTGAAAGGGTTCAAATGAGGCTGGTCCTCTAACAAGTCAGTAGGGGTGGGTTTTCTAGGTCATAAAGTTTTTTGTTTTTGTGTGCGTGTGAACTCTTTTTTTTTTTTTTTTTTTTTTTTACATTTTGAACCCCTTTTATCCCAGAGTGGTTTTAAATTGGAGAGAATAAAACGAATTTTGATTTGTCTTTATTGGGTCCCAGAGTTTATAGAGGTAATTAGAGTAAAAGTGTGAAAGAAGTTGAATATTTAGGAATTTTTCTTAAATGGATGTGTCCTCATAGTTGCTACTATTTGCTATGCAATTAAAACCTGGTTATCATAACCAGATCCATAATGCTTATGGCTGGGTTCACACTGCAGACGGATGCGGCTGACAGCAGGGGTCTGGTGCGTCCCTATTCTCTGTTCCAGGGATGAATCAGGCCTGTATTTTTTGCCTGAATTTGGACCTGAAACGGAGCCAAAGACGCACAGATCCCCATGCAGTTCACTCCGGAGATGTGTGAACCGGCTCCGTTGAGAGCCGGTCACAATATCCTGTCATGCGAATTGGATGCATGGAAAAATCCGCATCCAGTTTGCACTAGTGTGAACACAGCCTACATCTCCAGTCAATGGAAAACTGGATAAAAATGGCACATGTGTACCCCGCCTCTTTGCCATGGTCTATTTCAAGCTTTTGCCCATGTTTGAGAGTCCCAAGTGTCTTTTCACTAAAAGAGCAGTGTCCTCAGAAATGCATCTTTCTGCTACTTTCTCGCTTGGAATTAATCTGTACTAGTTTACGTTCGCCCTGAGCTTATCAGGAAACTGAGCCATTTTACTGTATATAGAAAATCCCTCCCCGACCCATGCAAACAAGAATAAGCTTTTAGAATGTTTACATCTGTGGTATGTCAGGCAATGTCCCCGGTTCCTTCTCTAATTAAGAGGGTAGACCATATGTGTATATATATATATATATATATATATACATACATACATACACAGTATCGCAGGCTAAACCATAGAGCTATAGGTTGATAAGTCTTTACCACCAAAAGATGATATGGGGAACATGGCTTCTTCATCACAAAGTGGATGCCAGCAAGCTTAAAGGTCACATCTGTTACTTGGAAGAGGTCATTGATGCCAATAACTGTATTAGCAATGTACATAGTGTAAGATAAGCTTCTTTTAAAAATAAAAGGTCTTTAGGTTGTTGAGCAGATGTGAATATACAGCTTGGAGCATGAAAAAACATGCATGATGTGTTTTGAGAATTATTTAATTCATGAACAAATTGCATGTACGTAATTTATCTTAAGCACCAAAGCAGTCATGAGCAACCTGTGGCACCCCAACTAAAGGAAAGCAAAGCATCTGTGGTGGAAGTCCCTGGTGGAAGTGAACATTTCGCAACACACAGGCTGCATACTAGTTCCAGGGTAGAAGTTCAACTTTTAAGATTACTATCATGGAATTAATGCACAATTTTTTCATTTATGAAAATGCATCTTCCATCTGAGGCACTGATCAGATGTTTTCCTTTAGGATTTGTACATGATCTTCAGCTTGTATTAGTGTAGTGTACACATAACTTTTACATATCTTTTACAAAGCTATCTGCAAGCTTCAAGCAGCTTTCTTGAACATTTTAGGGCTGACTCTTGGGAAATAAAAAAAAAAAATCTTCCTTTGGAGTGGGGCCACATGTGCAGTGAAAGGGTTAAATGGTCATCTAGGGTATAGGTAAAAAAAATTTACTTACCCCATCCTCTTCTCCTGCATGCTCCCACTGTGCTGCTAGCCAGATCACCACAGACTCTCCCTTCTATGCTCCAGCAGTCGCAGGCCCCTCACCTCACCCAGTACAATGCAGGTTTTGTGGCCCTGCGCTGGATATGGGGATGCAAAGGTACAGTCCACTGCTGGAGTGCAGGGCTAGAGGAAGAGCACCTGCTGTTGGAGGTGCAGGGTATTATGTAAGTAAAACTTTCTTTTTTCCAAGTATCCTATATCTAAATGAGCACCCTATACCCAAAGTAACCCCACTGCAAAGAGATTTTTTTTTTCATCTTTCCCCGATATTATATTGCCCATTAGCAATAGTTTGGGAATGTTAAACACAGATCATAACAGAGTGCTTGGTGTGAATTTAAACAAGCTGCCCATAGACTTTCAACAATTTTCAAGCTGTGTTGAAGCACTAGCTGGCTGACATAACGTTCCCAAACTGACACTGTATGGCGCTGCCTGACTTGTCGAACATTTTGAAAAGGATTTTAAATGGCTTGCTGAACGTGTTCTACGCTTGTACAAACTAAAGGCTTGTGTGTACAAGGCCCTAACAGTGTTCCAGCATGTTTAGATGGGGTCCCATGGTTTCTATTATTGTATCAAGCCACACCTAGCAACCCATCTCCCAAAGTGCTCCATTGTTCACTTCTACAGTTGCCGTTTATAGAACAGCCTTTACATACACCAGAATTCTGAAAGTACAACTTTTATACTTTGATATAGGGGAGGAGGTCATATTTTTGAACAGTTTTTTTAATTGTTTGGAGCAATTGTTATGTTTGTTTTTTGCACTGTGATCTGCCTCTTCTTCTTATTTACAAGGAGGCTGAGGCCATTTTATAACTGTTCCTTTGTACTTCATGTCTTAATTTCAATAAAAGTGTGAATCTTTTAGATGTTTGTGGCTAATGTGTTTATTCAATTGTAAAACTATTTTTAAACATATAGTAATGTTCTTATTCAGTATAGAGGTTTAACGTGCAGTAAACCCTAGCAGCCAATCAGATTGCAGTCTAATCGCTGAGATATTATTGGAGTGTTTTTTGTGGGTTACTGGTCTATACACATAGCTTTTTGGCTTTGCAAAGGGGTAAGAAAATGGGAGGGTAAGAGCGAAGATTAGGATGGAGAGAGATTTGGCACTTCTGCCCAAAGGATGTAAACTTTGAAGCACTCAAGAACCCTACGCAACAGCTGACAAGGAGTTTGAAGAAATTATTCCCTTTCCTAAGCCCCACAACAGCTCCTAGCCATGCCTGTTGAGTGTCAGCACCAGAGCTGCACACCAAGTGTTCCAGTGTTGTATTAAACAATATTGTTCTTAACACGCCAAAAGGAAGTCCTGTCCCATGCATTTTACCCAAGAACAAGCTTGGAGAACCTGTTTTCAGACCATTCAGTTCAACAAAAATCTTCCCATAAAGATTATATGGTCGATTTATAAAACATTTGTGTTGTCACCATATTTTTTCTAAGATTAAAGTCATGAAGCCTTTTTTCTTTTTTTTCTTTTTATTAAAATGAAAGGTATGCTATAGTTGTCTGTTCTGTGCAATGGTCTTGCACCTTGCCGCCCCTTACTTCCTCCTTTCCTGCTTGTGCCCCATAGCAAGTTGCTTGCTGAAAGAGGCCACTGCCTTCAGGGAATACCGTTTCCATGAAGGGTTGTACTTGGTCTGCAACAATATTTAGGTAGGTCGTACATGTCAATTAACATACACCTGAATTGCAGGACCCAAGGTTTCCCAGCAGAACATTGCCCAAAGCATCACGCTCCCTCCGCTGGCTTGCCTTTTTCCCTTAAAAAGGGAATTCAGATGGTCTAGATCCTTGAAGGACAAGTTGGTGCAAAGCCATTACACCCCCCAGGTGGGGTACCCAATGAATCCAATAAGGGCATGTGCCCTTGCCACAAATGCAATTTTTGCAAATATATACATGCAGCTCGATCAATTACTTTGCCTAATTGCCTAAACCTAACTTTTCTGTTGATTGCCAGTCGGTTGGCGTTGTATACATCATGCAATACAAATGTGATGCCTTTTACATCGGCAAAACAAAAAGACTGTTTTTTTGTCGTGTCAGAGACCATGTCTCTCGCATAACAAAAAAGCACATGGAAACCCCAATCAGTTGCCATGTTGGCATAAACCATAATTTTGACAGCAGGAAAATGCATTTTTATGCATTAGAACATGTTCCACCTGGCCCGAGAAAAGGTGATTATGATAAGATCCTCCTACAGCATGAGACCAGGTGGATATATGAGTTGTCAGCACTACAATATCCAGGACTTAATGATGCTATGAGTTTTAAATGTTTTTTGTAAAAAAAAAAAATATATATTTTAATTTTTTTTCGCATTTCTCCATTTGTGATCTAAGTACCCAAAGCCTAAATACCTAAATTCAATTACTTAACAGGGTTTTGGCTATCCGATATTGTTTCGATCAGGTTTGGGTAGGTCACACGGACGCCCAGGGCACAGTGTTTTAGAGGTGGAGAATCAGCTGCTTTACTCACACTGTGCCTGACTTGAGACTTGGTTAATCTACAGTGGTGGGTTTAGGATGACTCATAACTAGGGCCATCTTTAATATTGATTGGACCCTGGGCAAATGTTTTCTTGCCGCCCCCCCCCCCCCATGCAGTTTTGCTCTCCACCTGCTCTGAAACATACAATAAATAGCAGCTAAAAATCAGTTTACTGTATTAGATCAGGAAGCGATTGTGATTGGTTGCCAGAGGTTATGGTGTATCATTACCCTTACTGACTGATTGCTAGAGGTTACATCACACATTACGGCTCACTGATTAGTTGCTAGATGTTACAGCACATAATTTATGCTTGTTGATTGGTTGCTAGAGATTACTGGACAGTAATACTGCTCACTGATTGGTTAATAGGGGTTACAGCACATCATCTCCTGCATATGAATGCCGCCTTTATTTAAATATCTATGCAGTTATTTACATATGAATGCTACTGCTATTTACATATGAACTGCCGGTTATTTACATGTAAACACAGGGTCTGCAGGTGAGTCATCTGTACACAATAGGACAGAGCTGGGCAGCATTAGTAGCAGCACTTCGCACTGAGATATCAGGACACAGCAAGGGACTAAAACTTCAAGGGAGAAGTGAATTAAAACTGGGATAGTTGGTAAGTATGAGGCAGCTGCTTTGGGCCCCACAACAATGACAGGGCCCAGGGCAGCTGCCCCTTTTACCCTGCCTTAAAGACGGCCCTGCTCATAACAGCGCTGTCTAGTGTCTAGGTTTCCGTAATTGAATAGGATTCCAGCACTTAAGATGGCGCTGTTACCATAGGAAGTGGTTTATGCCCTTCTTCCTGTTTACTATGGATTTAGGTCGGGCGCATGCACAGTGCGGTAAGTTGGCGGTGGCGGCGTCACTTCCAGGATTTGTTTCCTCAACAGTAATAGGCTGATGATACGCATGCACAGTACCACTGGTATGGCGCTGTATGCGCCATCTTGGTATATCCAGCCAATCCCTTGCTCTGGATGCCCTCTCTCTGCATTCGTCCACAACCCAGCGGTGACGTCAGATGCCGCCGGGTTGGGAGAACTATTTAAATGCAGTTGATTCACCGCCAATCTTCTGCCTGTGCTAGTGTGGAAGTGGGATGCTATTTCTATTTTACCCCATTGTCTGTCAGCTTTTGATAACCTCATCAACAGCAGGTATGTTAAGGGTTGTGCTTTGTTGTCTCAGTGTATATGACATATTCTAGAGGTCAATGATAAATTATCCCTTACTATGTGCCCTTATATACTTTTATAGAAATACTGCCTGGGGGCTTTTCATACAGTGTTGCTTCGCCAATGGGCTCAAGTTTACTTTATATGACCGAACAGATCCACACTCATTGACATGGATATTTCCTCAATATAGAATTTGATTCTATGCTAGGGATGAGCCGAACACCCCCCGGTTCGGTTCGCACCAGAACTTTCGAACGGACCCCAAATTCGAACGAACGTTAGAACCCCATTGAAGTCTATGGGACTCGAACGTTCGAAATGAAAAGTGCTAATTTTAACGGCTAATATGCAAGATACTGTCCTAAAAAGGGTTTGGGGACCTGCCTCCTGCCCCAGGGGACATGGGTCAATGCAAAAAAAAGTTTTAAAAATGGCCGTTTTGGCGGGAGCACTGATTTTAATGACGATTAAAGTGAAAAAAAAAAGTGAAATATTGCTTTAAATATCGTGCCTGGGGGGTGTCTGTAGTATGCCTGTGAAGTGCCATGTCTTTCCCGTGTTTAGAACAGTCCCTGCACAAAATGACATTAAACGGAAATAACACCATTTAAAACTGCTTGCGGTTTTAATGTTATATCTGGTTCCTGCAATATGGTTGAAAATCATTGAGAAAAATGGCATGGGTAGCCCTCCCTGCCCATTACCAGCCTATTTGGGTCTTGTACGCATATTAAGGGGAACCCTGTACCCATATTAAAAAAAGGAAATGCGTGTGGCCCCCAGGCCCTATATACTCAGAACAGCAGTATACAGGCGGTGCAAACAAGACAGGGACTGTGTAGGTTTGTTGTGTTAAGTTGAATCTGTTTGTAATTTTCAACTGGTACATTTTTAAAGTGTAGCTCCAGTCAAAAAAACTATTTTTAAACTTTTTGGAAAACATAGGGAAGGGTTATCACCCCTGTATAATTTGTTTTGTCGTCCATCTTTTTTCATCTCACTTGCTGTTGTCTCCTTCCGTTTGCAAGTAGGAGATGTTTGTAAGTTGGATGTTTGAAAGTAGGGGCCTGCCCTATATGCTCTGCAGAAATGGCGGAACAAGGTGTTGGTTTTGCCACAACATTGTAAGCCCTCAAAGTGACTCTTGGTGGGCGCTGGAGCGCCCTGCTGTGAACGATTATATCAAGAATTGTAATTACATGCCATTGTTGAACAGTGGTAGAAAAATTGACCTTTGGTGGTTGTGGTCCTCACCGTTACTCTGGGTGGGCACAGGAAGGGGCCCTCCTGTGAAATATTATATCAAGAATTGTAATTACATGTCCCTGTTAAACAGGGGCAGAAAAATTTGGCCTTAGGCATTGCTGCTGGTGCCACCACACTGCAACCTCTTCCATATACTCTAGTTTTATTGCAGGAATTAGCCCTGCTGCAAAGCATTGCATCAAAAATTGTACTTAAACGCCCCTGTTAAACAGGGGCAGAAAAATTGGGCCTTAGGCACTGGTGCTGGTGCCACCACACTGCAACCTCTGCCATATAATTACAAATGACATTTGTTCTGCCTATGAAGCAATAAAATATTAATTTAAGTGGGAGTTTAATGTAGTGGTACTGGAGAAAAGAAAGAAGAATGCAATAGGAAAATAATTAGAATGCATAATTTGCTGGATCCATTGGGCTCCCAAAATGTTTTCTCTACCTCTTCATTATTTGACTTAAATACCCACTATCTTTTTCTATTAGGCCTTTTCCCCCTTACTGTGTGAAGCCAGATATACCCACGTAAATCCCCAAACTAGATCCCACATCCCCACTGTTAGGAGTACCACCGACCCAGGGGACCACCAGTCTCCTCCAATCCTCTCTGCTGACGTCCACCTTTTTTTTTACCATAGCCCATCCAATAGGAAGTGGCTACAATAGGCAGGGGTGTGGATTTTATCTCTGAGAGGGGCTTTAAATTAAAAGTATAACATACAGTGGCAGTGCGTCCGTAAAGGGCGCAGGAGCGCTGCCCCCTCTCTTCTGTCACCGCTCTATCACCATAGATAGATTCATGCCTTGCATGAATCTATTTATAGTCCCCGCTGACACCCCCTATTCAGGTGTCTGGCCCCTTTTCTGGCGCTGGGCACCTGAATTATAGTGATGTTTTTTTTTTTTGGAAGCACCTGATTAGAGCCGTAGACTCTAATAGGCACCCAAAAAGGTGAACAGCGGGTGCAATGCTGTGCGTTTGCTGCTCACTCAATTGTTTGTTAGCAAAGCGAAGGAATTCACTTTGCTAACACTGAACCACCTCTCAGCCAATCAGGTGCTCGGGTCTGTTATCTGTCACCTGATTGGCTGAAACATCAGACGCTGTGATTGGACGCCTGATAGAGAGGACGGAAGAAGACATCAAGGAGCACGCAGGACACCGCCACTGACCCGCTGCGAGACAGGCAAGTGCCGGGGTGATACACTGCCAGCATTTGATGGGGCACAGTTGCAGCGGCAAATGATGGGCACACTGGCAGCATTTGATGGGGCACAGGAGCGTAAATTGATGGGTACACTGGCAGAAATTGATGGGCATACTGGCAGCAATTGATAGGTATGGTAGTTGGCACAATGGCTGCTCTTGATGGGCACAGAAGCTGCCTTTGATGGGCACAGTGGCTGCGTTTCATGGGCATAATGGCAGCATTTGATGGGCACAGTTGCTTGCGTTTGATGGCACAGTGGCTGCATTTGATGGGCACAGTGGCGGCGTTTGATGGGCACAGTGGTTGCATTTGATGGGCACAGTGGCTGCGTTTGATAGACACAGTGGTTGCATTTGATGGGCATGGTGGTGGCAATTGATGGGCACAGTGGCTGTGGTTGATGGGCACAGTGGCTGTGGTTGATGGGCACAGTGGTTGCATTTGATGGGTACAGTGGCTGAACTTGCTGGGCACAGGGGCTACGCTTGATGGGCACAGTGGCTGCGTTTGATAGACACAGTGGTTGGGCTTGATGGGCACAGTGGCTTAGTTTGATGGCACAATGGCCGCAATTGATTTTCTTTTTTCAGTTTGTTTGCGCCGCCCCAAAAATTTTGAGCACCAGCCGCTAGTGGCACCAGTAGCTGCGTTTAATGAGCACAGTACTTGCGTTTGATGGGCACAGTGGCTGCGCTTGATGGGCGCAGTGGCTGCGCATAAAGATCAAGTAGGCTTTGTCCATTTAAGGGGTACATGAGACAGCATTTGCAGAGCGATCCAATTGATTGATATTGCAAAATCCTACTCTAACTCAGCACGCACTATCTCCTAACACTACTGACTGAAAGCTCTATTATAAAAGATAGATCACTAGCTATATAGGTGAGGTGAATATAGCGGTGTATACTGCGGTCAGGGCACACAGACAATAACCACTACACAACAGCAAGATAGAAAATCGGCCGAAAACGATCGGTGTGTACTGTGTTGAAGGTACACAGAACACCCACTGCTTCAGACGCCAACACACTACACGAGGCCGCCGCGATGGCGGCCTTATATAGTGTGGGGCGTGCACTACACAGCCTGAGCTATGATTGGCCACAGGCATCCTGCCTGTGGCCAATCACGGCTCTCCTCGCTGCTGGCGCTGCGATTGGCCAAGCATGCGGGGTCACAGTGCATGCTTGGCCAATCATGAGCCAGCAATGCACTGCGCCATCGCACACGAATTTGACGTGAACGGACCAAAATGTTCGGATTTCACCGAACGGACGAACAGCCAATGTTCGAGTCGAACGTACGTTCGACTCGAACACGAAGCTCATCCCTATTCTATGCTAATAATTCAGGTAATTTATTTAACTTCTATATGACTCAAATGCCTAACGACTGTCTATGACGATATTTCTAACGTTAAATATCTGTATCGTTTACCTAGAATAGCTCTCCTGTGGCCCCCTCAGTCGGACATATATCAGCGCCCAATTCAAAACCCTGTTGTAACATTATTCATCAGCCTGGGCCAAACTACATGGCGCAACTGACGCAGTTGGCTTTTGTTGGTAAGATCACACATGGACCTACGCCTTAAAAATGTTTAAACTTACTACAACACATGATTACTATATATTGCCATATTTTTGCTATACTCAATATTTTGGCCATTATTGACATGTGCTATCTCATTACTGTCAAGGACAATGTACTTATGATACACTTTTGTATTTTCTTATTGTTTTTAGTTTATCCACTAAGTGTAACAGCTCGGAGGAGCGAAACATGTCGAGTGGTATACTCTGAAGTGATAAATGATACATAATTGTGTTGCGTTCCATCTTAGAATACTATTGTGGATAGTTAATTTTATCTTTTATTATTTAATTGTGAATATTTTTATATTTTTGTCAATGAAATAAAAATGTGTGCTTTTTTATGATATGTATTTTGTCAATATCTATTTACTATATACAGCACCTTAAAAGTCCCGGGATTCTCGCTTAACCCCTTTTCCCCTGTCTTTATATTGGTCTGAGAGAGTGTTTTGTAAGACAAGCAAAACATATTTTTTTTATACATTTTGACTTTGCAAACGAGCGATATACAAGTAGCGCCACATCATAACAGAGTATA
This sequence comes from Lithobates pipiens, assembly GCF_037356315.1. Lineage (NCBI taxonomy): Eukaryota > Metazoa > Chordata > Amphibia > Anura > Ranidae > Lithobates > Lithobates pipiens. Next base: position 84,955,183 of record NW_027507791.1, read on the forward strand.
AAAGAGAAGAGAGGCGCCTCTAAGTGTAGCAATATGGTTAAATTTAATGAAGGTACAACATTTATCAACTCACATGGTTGATGATTAAAACAGGCACATCTAAGTATGCAGGCATCCGAAGTAAAGCTGTCCACATCCAAGACCATTCTCCGCACTCAATGTTATCCCTTATATGCTGCACCCCACGAGCGTTTCAAGCCCCGCTTTCAGATCGCTTTACTGCAGGCTAATCTTCCCGGTCACAATTGCAGACTGACAGTGGTGAGAGCCGGCGGTGCAGAGGACAGTCTATGGTGACAGCTTTACCCCAGATGCCTGCATACTTAGATGGGCCTCTTTTAATCATCAACCATGTGAGCTGCTAAATGTTGCCTTCATTAAAACAGAACTCTGGCCAAAATGTTTTCCATGTCCTTGTTGCTGAGCTCCCCCCATACCTTAGTGTATTCAGTCTGCAGAAGGTGGTTGCTAGTCACCAGAGTCTCCCCCACCCCCCCCTCATCACAGTTCCTGGCATTCCCCTTTACATCCTGGCAGGACAATTCCATAAACTGAACATTCAGGCCTCAGGACCAAGTGCTCTGCCTGAATTTCTAGAATGTTAATAGGCAAGGCCATTTCTGATCTGGGCCACTTCTCTTGAACAGTTGCCTCTTCCAGGACTGCTCCCCAACTCAAAAAATGTTGGCATATGTTGTTACCACTTCTCAGGTAACCGAAGGAAGGATTTTCCCCTTTGTAGATTTTTGGTTATTAACCATAAACTGAGGTTCCGGCGCACCCAGCCTACAGCAACTGGTATTTCCAGGCGGTCTCCCTTCCAGGAACTAATCAGGCCTCACCCTGCATAGCCTCCAAGAAACCGATGAGATCGGGTGCTTTCAGGGTGATGTGGCCATAGGCTTTGGAGTCAGACACATTGGGAATCTAGAGCTTGAACCCTTTGTTCCAACAACCTCATACAAAGATGAATGGAATGACTCTCCTTTGCCCTGACCCCTTGGACCAGCTCCTTTATGACGCTGATCTTTGCCTGGGATAAAAAAAAAAAAACTTCTTCTGGGCTGTATCTATGACCACACCCAAGTATTCTAACCTTCTTACTGGCTTTAAAGAAGATTTCTCTAGGTTAATGTCCCAACCTAGGTATTCCAGGTAGTTGACTGTGGTGACCATGCTTTGGTTCAAGCAGACTACAGACCGGTCTATTAAGAGCAGGTCGTCTAGGTATGTATATTATTGTTATACCTTGAGTCCATAATCTAGCCAGAGGAAGGGCCAGAAGTGTTGGAAACACCTGAGGTGCAGTAGCTAGACCGAAAGGCAAGGCTACAAACTGAAAATGAAGTTTTTCTCCTTTGAAACGTAGATACTTCTGGTGCGCGGGGAAAAAAGGTACATGCCGGTGGTATGCATCCTTGATGTCGATTGATGCCAGAAGCTCTCCCCCTTGTAGGATGGAGACTACTGATCGGATTGATTCCATACGAAAAGAGCGAATCTTCAGAAAACGGTTTAGATCTTTGAGATCTGAAATGGGTCTGATATCCCCATTTGGTTTTGGTACCGTAAAAAGGTTTGATTAAAACCCTGACCCCTGCTCTTCCACGGGAACCCCACTTTTTGCGACAAAAGTCAGCCTAACGCTAGAAAGAGAGAATTCTTTTTCTCTGGATCTTTGGGGACATTTGACCTGAGGAACCGAGGAGAAGGGAATTCTCGGAACTCTAGTTTGTAACCAAGAGCTATTATGGAGACCACCCATCTGTCCCGAAACTCTTCCTGCCAGACCTTTGAGAACTGCAGAAGTGTTCCCCCCACTCTAGCGAGTGGGGGCTTCCCTTCATAAAGAGGTTTTAGCGTCTTGTCTTGTGGGTTTCCTCCCCCAGGAGTGAGCTATAGGGTATAGGAGAATGCACGGGAGAGTAATCCCTGGTGGTCCTGGGCGGGCATCCGAGGGGGGGCTGCGCTGATAAACAATCAGCACAGACCTCCCTGTCAGGAGAGCAGCCGAACGACTCTCCTCTACTCGTGTCTGTCAGAAGTGAGTGAGGAAAAGCCGATCAATGGCTCTTCCTGTTTACATCGTGATCCGCTGTGATTGGACATGGCTGATCACGTGGTAAAGAGCCATCATCAGAGGCTTTTTATAGAGATCAGTGTAGCGGTGTGTCAGACTGATACACCGCAACAACGATTGCCACGATGCGGGCCCCCTGTTATCCTGCTGGACGTCATATGAAGCCCAGTCAGGATAACTGAACCACCACCCGCTCGTCATTCTGCTATAAAGCGGACAGGAGGTGGTTAAGGGGCCGTGGCAGGGTGTGTTCAATAAGGATGAGCTCCGCCGCGCTCGCACACTCCACGTGCAGAGCCTGCCAGGAAGTTGGCGCAGCGCTGAGGTAATCACAGGCAGTGAGACATTGCCCCGATGCGAGGCTGCAGAGATCGGGCAATGTCTCACTGCCTGTGATTAGTGCAGCGCTGCGCCGACTTCCTGGCGGGCTCTGCAAATGGAGTGTGCGAACACGCCGGAGCTAATCCCTAGTGTCCAATACCTACATACTTTTGCTAATAGGTGTCCCTCGTTCCTATCTCAAAAAGTTTGCAGGTATGGTATTGGAGCATGTATGAGGATGCATGGAGTGTGCGATAGTGTATAGGAGAGTGTATGGGGCATGCATGGAGTGTGCTATGGTGTATAGGAGAGTGTATGGTGTATGCATGGAGTGTGCTATGGGGTATAGGAGAGCATATGAGGATGCACGGAGTGTGCTATGGGGTATAGGAGAGTGTATAGGGCATGCATGGAGTGTGCTATGGGGCACACATGGAGTGTGCTATGGGGTATAGCAGAGTGCATGGGGCATGCATGGAGTGTGCTATGGGGTATAGGAGAGCATATGAGGATGCATGGAGTGTGCTATGGGGTATAGGAGAGCATATGAGGATGCATGGAGTGTGCTATGGGGGTATAGGAGAGTGCATGTGGAATACATGGAGTGTGCTATGGGAGATGCATGGTGTGCAGGGGCGGACTGACAACTAATGGGGCCCCCGGGCAATAGAAGCTCATGGGGGCCCCCTTGGGTGCCACACCTGCACAGGGAGACACGGGGGGGGGGAGCACACAGGGGGAAACTGGAGGGAGAACGCACACGCAGACACACACACGCAGGGGGACACACACACACTCGGGGACACACACAGGGGGACACACTCGCACACACACACACAGGGGGACACACTCGCACACACAGGGACACACGCGCACACAGGGACACACACACACAGGGGGACAAACTCGCACACAGGGGGAGAGACACACACACACAGGGGGACACACGGGGAAGAAACACTCGCACACAGGGGGAGAGACACACACACACGGGAAAACACACACACAGGGGGACACACAGCGGAAGAAACACACACACACACAGGGGAACACACACACACGCACGCACACACACGGGGGGAGACACACACGGGGGAGACACACACACGGGGAGACGCACACACACACACAGGGGGAGACACACACACACACACAGGGGGAGACACACACACACACACACGGGGACACACTCTCTCACACAGGGGGACACATACACAGGGACACTCACACACACCACACGGGGGACACACACACACACACACACATGCACAAGGGGATACACTCGTACACACGCACACGGGGGGGACACACACACTCACACAGGGGGGACACTCACACTCACATGGGGGGACACTCACACAGGGGGGACACTTACACTCACACAGGGGGGACACTCACACTCACACAGGGGGGACACTCACACTCACACAGGGGGGACACACAAACTCACACAGGGGGGGACACACTCACACCACATGGGGGGACACACTCACACCACATGGGGGGGACACACTCACACCACACGGGGGGACACTCTCACTCACAAATAAAAATAAGAAAATATGCGGCGCTACCTAACCTATTAAATACAAAACAAATAAATAAATAATTACTAAAGTGCGAATACTGCAACAAATTGCAGACCAAAAGTGCTAAAGTATATCCACCTCACTTAAGTGGTATATTGTGCAATATATCCAAATCGTGCAAATAAATATAATACGTCTAATATAGAATAATATAATAAATAAATAATCAATATTCATATAAGTGCATAAGTAACCAAAAGTCCATATGTGAAACACATGAAATTAAATAAATTAATAGATGAAGATGCTTGATAAGCAATGCTGTGCCAAATGCAATGGTAAATAGTAGAGGTCGACCGATATATCGGCCGGCCAATATATCGGCCGATATTTGCCGTTTTTTAAATAATCGGCATCGGCCGATTTGTGCTGATAAAAAGCCGATTTAGAACTACAGGGACTTTGAAATGACTTCTGTATAGAAGTCAGTCTAAGTTGACTGAGTCGTCATAGCAACACTTTCCTCCTCTCTGGGCAGGCTGCCAAGAAAAGAACTAAATGATACAATGTTTACACTTGAATGAATTAAGTCATCTCTGTGTGTAGAAGTTCTCAGTTTAACCATTTAAAGACTAAATCTTTTCTGACACTTGTTGCTTACAAGTAAATATCCTGTATTTTCTGCCAGAAAATCACTTAGACCCCCCCAAAAATGATATATATTTTTTTAGCAGAGATCCTAGGGAATAAAATAGCGGTTGTTGCAATATTTTATGTCACACGGCATTTGCACAGAGGTCTTTCAAATGCATTTTTTTGGGAAAAAAATACACCATTTAAAAAATAAAAATAAAATAAAAACAGTAAAGTCAGCCCATTTTTTTTTTTGTCCAAAAGTTTTGACTACCTGTTTTTATTTAATATATATATATATATATATATATTTTTTTTTTTTAATCTAAATCATACATACAAGTAAACTGATTGGAGGTTTGTTTTGTTTAATAAATGTTTAACTGTAAGAAATTTTCTGTATCACGTATGAAGGCCGCTTTCACACTGGAGCGGGCAGGCGTTGATGGTAAAACGCAAGTTTTAGCGGCTCTTTACCATCATTTTAGCGGTGCTATTTGGCTGCTAGTGGGGCACATATAACCCAGCTAGCGGCCAAGGAAGAGGTTAAATGTGCCCATGAAGCACTGCTGCCAAATCGCATTGCATGCGCTTCGGCAGTGGTGCCCATTCATATCAATGGGCAGGAGTGGTGGAGGAGCGGTATACACCACTCCAAACGTGCTGCTTGCAGGACTTTTTTTTAAGATCCTGCCAGCGCATCGCCTCAGTGTGAAAGCACTCTGTCTTTCACACAGACTGCAGGGGAGCCATTTTACAGGCACTTTACAGGCGCTATTTTTAGCCCAAAAGCGCCTTAAAACGCCACAGTGGGAAAGGTGTGTTAGATCAAGGGGGATTAAAAATAAATAAATAAATAAAATAAAATCGGCCTAACATATCGGCCCAAAAAAATCGGCATCATATATCGGCAATCGGCCGCCATGATTTCTAAATATCGGCATCGGCCAAAGAAAAACCCATATCGGTCGACCTCTAGTAAATAGTGACCATAAAACAAAGTCCATGCAGGTAGATAGTGACCATTAAGCAAAGTCCATGCAGTAAAACAATAGCTTCCAATGCGTGACAGTCCACCACAAACTTCAGTGCTCAACTTGTGCACCACCAGTTTCCCCCAGCCTCTCACCTCAAACATATAGCATTAAAGCGCTGTATATAAACAGATGCCACTTCGTCCTTATCCGTCCAGCCTCAGATCTATAACGCTGTACATGTATAGGTGACACTTCACCAATTTCTCCTCATGCGTCCAGTTAATAAAATAAATGGTACATAGAGAATGGAAGAAAGACAGAGGGGGCTCCCATGTGAAGTATGTAAATACACAACTTTATTAAAACGATATCCACACTTACATATAGGCAGATAAAAACACGAATCCGTAACGACACTAACTTCCGGTCTCGGCCGCGACCGGAAGTAATACACGTAACACCTAGCTCCTTCACACACACACACACACACACACGGGGGGAGACACACACGGGGGGAGACACACACACACACACACAGGGGGAGACACACACACACACACACACACACAGGGGGAGACACACACACACACACACACACACACACACACACACACACACACACGGGGACACACTCTCTCACACAGGGGGACACATACACAGGGACGCTCACACACACCACACGGGGGGGACACACACAGGGGGATACACACACACACACACACACACACACACACACACACATGCACAAGGGGATACACTCACACTCACATGGGGGGACACTCACACAGGGGGGACACTTACACTCACACAGGGGGGACACTCACACTCACACAGGGGGGACACACAAACTCACACGGGGGGGGACACACTCACACCACATGGGGGGGACACACTCACACCACACAGGGACACACACACACACACACACACACACACACAGGGGGACACTCACACACCACACACATACACAGGGGGACACACACACCACACACATACACACACAGGGGGACACACTCTCTCAAACAGGGGGACACACTCTCTCAAACAGGGGGACACACACTCACACACCACACACACACACACACACACGGGGATACACTCTCTCTCTCACACACACACACACACACACACACACACACACACACACACACACACACACACACACACACACACACACACGGGGATACACTCTCACACACACACAGGGGGATACACTTTCACACACACACGCACACACAGGGGGACACGCACACACAGGGGGGGACACACTCACACCACACAGGGGGACACTCTCACACAGGGGGACACTCTCTCACACACACACGGGGACACTCACACACACGGGGACACTCACACACACGGGGAGACACACACACACAGGGACACTCACACACACACGGGGACACTCACACACGGGGAGACACACACACACGGGGACACAAACACAGGGGGACACTCACACACGGGGGGCACTCACACACAGGGGAACTCACAGAGGGGGGCACTGTGGGTTGGGGGGATCCGGGGCCCCATGCATCTGTACCGCCGCCCCCCCATCACTTGTGGCAGGCCCAGGCTTCACTTACCGGATGCCGATAATACTTTTAACGGCGCAGCTCCCCGCCGGCCCCTCCACTCTTCTGCTCTGCCCGTATCACATGGCGCGATCATGCCAATTACAATACTGCTAACGGCGCGCTGCTCCCTGCTGGCCCCTCCTTCCCTCCCGTCTGTCCCAGGTGCTTGTACTGTATGCGTTGTGACATCACCTGGGACGGACAGGAGGGAAGGAGGGGCCGGCGGGGAGCAGCACGCCGTTAGCAGTATTGTAATTGGCATGAGCAGCTTCAAGTGTCCTCTCATGTGGCCGAGACCAGGCCCCTAATGACCTCGGACCCTCGGGCGGCACCCGAGTGAACAACTGGTCAGTCCGCCCCTGATGGTGTGTGTGCTGTGGAAGAGTGTATGAGGAATAGGAGAATCTATAGGAAACATATGGAGTGTACCATGGTGTATGAGAGTATATAAGGGGGTGCAGTAGAGAGGATGGGATAGATTCCAGGTTTCCTATCAGCCCCCATTCTATAGATATAGATGAGGGGTCAGTATGGTGGGTGGTGTGATGGGGGAGGGGAATGGATGGAATAGATTCCAGGATTATTATGGAGTGCGGCGTACATGGGGACAAATACAAATATGGGGGGGCAAGACCTAACGGGGTGCATTATGGAGTGTAAAAGGGTATGGGGGGTGGGTATTAAGCCATTTGCAGGGGGAGGGGGAGGAGAAGTTAGTGAATTTTTATTTTAATATTGACCAGCCCCCCCGTGTCCTATGATGATTGTAGACTTGTCTTTGTACCTTGGAGGTGATGACATTACATGACATACATGTCTTTTCTCTTCTAGGAATAGAGATCAGACTGGGCTCTGGATTGGAAGGAAATCTGCTGACAAACGTCATCCTCTGTAAAGTGGAAGAGAAGTCGGGGAGTGAAGGTTCTCCATCTTCTAAATGTGATTAGGGATTGCTGTGCCCCAGCCTCATAGTTCTGTGAAGTTGTGCCGCCTCACCAGATGCAAATCGGTATTAAACCCAAATGAAACCATTTATACTGCAGCCTACCATTTCCTAGGTGTGATGGTTGTATTAGTTTTCTATTTTTTTTACTTTTTTCCTTTATGTCAAGCTGGTGATCTTGCGAGCAAGTCTGTTGTTTTTCAATAGAACAAGCTCTCCAGCAGAATGTATCCCTAACAGGGATGAAACAAACTATTTACCACTGATGGTGCTTACCATGATCAGCTATTATTTATTTACATAAAACCTTTATCCCAAAAGAAAAAAAACAGTTTGCTGTAGCTCATTACAAAGTGTGAGGTACAGTTTGGCTTTAATGTGTTAATGTATTTACATCTGCTAGTATATTTAACACCCCTCCCTCCCTAGAGTTGCCACCTGTCCAGGATTCACCCGGACAGTTCGGGTTTGGAATCATGCGTTCGGGTTTCAGACCACCTGTAACCTGGACACATTATTCAGACCAGACTATGGCTTCCCAGCAGGGTTGCTGGCTGCAGTTGTGTAAGCTGAGTGTGTCTGTTACACTCTCTTTCACACTGCCCAAAGCCAGCATTAACAATTAACCTTCCCCCACACAGAAGGGAGAAGAGAGAGGGCTTGATCTGCTTCTCTTCCTCCCGCCCCTATCCCTCTTTGTCTGCCCACACTTTAACCCCTGGCGCTGTGCCTCAGAGAAGGAAAATGAGGGCCAGAAATTTGAAGTCCAGCAGCCTCAGCTACATCTAGATGAGAAATGCTGACTGCCAAGGGGTGAGTGAGCTCACCGTCCATCCCTGTCTGTGACTGAAGTCTCCCCCCCCTTCTCTCTCCTGCCTCTGAGTGAGTATAATAAGATAAATCAGGGTTCTCAGCCCTGTACGCCAGAGCTCCTGTAAGCAGTGGGACACAGAGCTGTGGGCAGTAAGAATCTCAGTGGATTTAGTCTTAGGCATACCTAAGACACCTACTCTGCATTAGGTTGCGCAGACTAAGCTAATGTTTATATTGTAAGACTAAGGCACAACAGTGGTTGCATTTGTACTAGTACCTCTGCTTTGCAGATTAGTTATGTCTCCTCGTAAGAGGGCTTCAGGGGAAGGTAAAAGAGGCACTAAGAAATCACTGCCTACATCTAGGGGTTCTAGGGCATGCCTGCAGGATTTCATCCCCCGTGAAAGACTGGAGGCAGCCTCACAGGATGAGTCTGTGCCCCTGTCAGGCTTTGCAGCCTCTCCCAATGTTACAGTCCCTGTATATGTCACTGAAGACCCTATGAAGGCTGCATTGGATGGTTTAGAAGGAAGGATTACTACTTTTATCACAGCTTCCATAAGGAGTAGCAGAAAAAGGGGTAGATCCCCTCCCTTTGCTCTGGGTTCCCTATCGGATGAGCATTCTGATAATGATGAGATATCCCTATCTGGGGATGGGCATTGGGAGCAGTCGGACGATTCAGGGGGAGAGGAGAAGCTCTCTTGTGCCTCCCAGGCCCTCAAAGAACAGGTGCAATATTATACTGAGTTGGTCCTTACCACATATAGACTGCCCTCTGTTGAGGCTGCCATATCCCCTGTTTCCTCCTCGGGATCTCGGAAATCCCCACAGACTGCGTATACCTTCCCAATTCATCCCTTGCTGGAGAAATTGTTGATGACTGGGGTCGCCCATATAAACAATTTTCTCCTCCTAAGAGGTTTTTCATGCTTTATCCAGTGGAGGAAAAGTTCACCAAAAATAGGAGGTAACAGCAATAGATGCGGCTATTTCTTGTGTGAATAAAAGACTCACCTGTCCTATGGACAATGATCAGGGGTTCAAAGATCCAACTGATAAGAAGCTGGAAACTTTACTTAAAGCCTCCTTTTCTATGGCTGGGGCTTTAGTCCAGCCTGCAGTTGCAGCAATTGCCATGTGCCAGTTCCTCAAGGAACAAATGAAGCAGGGGCTTAACCTCCTCTCCACTGAGGAGGGCGAGGTTTATGTAGACCTATCTAAGGCCTTGTGTTTTACAGTTGATGGCATTATGGATTCTGTTCAGCAAGCATCCCACCTTTCCCTCCTGCTGGTACACATGCGCAGGGCCCTTTGGCTTAAGCATTGGGCAGTTGAAACTTCGTGCAAAAAATATTTGACTGGGTTCCCGTTTTATGGGGAATGCCTGTTTGGGGATGATTTGGACAAATATATCCAGAAGAATACCGGGGGTAAGACCACGTTGTTACCAGTTAAAAAGAAGAATAAACGTCCCTCATTTAGACGTTCTCTGTCCCCAGCCCCTGGAGCCTCGACCTCCAGTCAGTGGCGATGGCTTCCCCAGTCCAATACTAGGGGAAAGGTCCAGGGCCAAGCCCAAGGGCAAAAGAAGTCTTGGGGTCCAAGATCTGTTAAACAGAACCCCAAAGCCTCCCTATGAAGGGGCGCCCCCGCTTGGCCAAGTGGGGGGTAGGCTGCTGCAGTTTGCAGGTGCCTGGCGGGAAGAGATTCAGGACAAATGGGTGACCTCCACAGTGTCTCTGGGCTACAAGCTGGAGTTTTGGGAGTTTCCGCCATCTCTTTTTCTAAGGTCAAGTGTCTCCGAAGATCCAGAAAAAAGAATACCCTTGTTTCTGGCCTTAGAACGTCTACTATCCCAAGAGGTAATTATAGAAGTGACCCCAAAAGAGAAAGGCTCAGGGTTCTACTCAAACCTCTTTACGGTTCCAAAACCAAAACGGGGATGTCAGACCTATTCTAGATCTAAAAGGCCTGAATCCGTTTTTAGACATTCGTTCTTTCCGCATGTAGTCAATCCGCTCAGTAGTTTCCACCCTTCGGGGGGGAGAATTCTTGGCATGAATAGACATCAAGGATGCATATTTACATGTGCCTTTATTTCTCGCTCCAACCTAACCAAAGATTTCTAAGGTTTGCTGTGGATCAGCGCCACTTTCAATTCATGGCCCTACCTTTCGGTCTTGCTACAGCACCTTGAGTTTTCACAAAAATTCTAGCAACGCCCTTAGCAAAACGAAGGGCTCAGGGCATAACAATGACAGCTTATCTGGACGATTAGCTACTTGTAGAGCAGTCCGTAGCACGTTTAGACCACAGTGTGCTCAGCACAGTAGAGTACTTAGAGTACCTAGGCTGGGTTCTCAATCTAGAAAAGTCTTCCTTACAGCCCCTAAAAAGGCTGGAGTATTTGGGCATGGTCATAGACACAGTCCAAAGCAGAGTATTTTTGCCCAGGTCAAAAGCCAAAGCCATAAAGGATTTGGTCTGGGTAGTCATAGCAAGGAAAAATCCCTCCATTCGACTTTGTATGAGACTCTCTTTCGAGGCTGTTCCTTACGCCCAGTTTCACTCGAGGCCTTTGCAGAGCAGCATCCTCTCTGCCTGGAGCAAAAGATTACAAGCCTTGGATCTTCCAATGTGCCTATCACCATGGGTACTCCAGAGCCTGAATTGGTGGTTGCTAACCAAGAATCTACTAAAAGGAAAATCCTTTGTTCCAGTTACTTGGAAAGTGGTAATCACAGATGCCAGCCTAATAGGCTGGGAAGCGGTTCTGGAAGAAGCTTCAACCCGGGAAAAATGGTCCAGAGCCGAAAGGCTCTTGCCAATCAACATTCTGGAGATTCGGGCAATTCGTCTAGCCCTCAGGGTCTGGACTTCCAGGTTGCAGGCCATATGTCGAAGATGGGGTACCCCAGATGTAGATCTGTTGGCTTCCAGGTTCAACAAGAAACTGGACAACTTTGTGTCAAGAACAAAGGATCAGATGCCTCAACGATTCCATGGGATCAGTACTCTCTAATCTATGCTTTCCCTCCAGTTACGTTTCTCCCGCAATTCCTGCGGAGAGTCAAAAGGGAAGGAAACCCGGTAATTCTGGTGGCTCCGGCTTGGCCCAAGTAACCTTGGTATGTTTAGATTGTAAAGATGGCAGAAGGAAGACCTTGGGTTCTTCCCCTGTGCCCAGATTTACTCTCACAGGGTCCAATATTCCATCCTGCCTTACGAAGTCTGAATTTGACGGTTTAGCAGTTGAGACCCACATTCTGAAGGGTCATGGCCTCTTGGGGCCAGCCTTGTCCACTCTAGTTAATGCTAGGAAGCCGGCTTCCAGGCTCATCTACTACAAAATCCTGAAGGCATATGTTTCCTGGTGTGAATCCAGGGGGTGGCATCCTAGAAAGTATGCCATTAGCACGATCCTTGCCTTTATTCTTAGGCATAGAAATAAAGCTTACGGTGAGTACTATCAAGGGCCAAATCCCGGCCTTGTCAGTATTCTTTCAAAGACTGCTTGCCTCTCATTCCCTTGTCCGGGCCTTTGTTCAGGGGGCTTTATGCTTGAATCCGTTGGTTAAGCCTCCTGTGTGCCCATGGGATTTGAATTTGGTTTTTGAACCATTGCACCATGTTTCTTTAGATGTTTTGACAAAAAAGTAGTTTTTTCGGGTAACCATATCCTCGGCTAGAAGGGTATCAGTGTTAGCAGCTCTTTCTGGTAAAGAACCAAATTTTATTATTCACAAAGACAGGGTGGTGTTGCATCCTCACCTGACTTTTTTGCCTAAAGTGGTTTCGGGATTCCATCAGATCTGCAGTCCGTGGAGAAGTTGTTACACTCTTTAGATGTTGTAAGAACAGTCAGTATCTATCTGCAGGCAACCATTCAAATACGAAAGACTGATTATTTATTCTGCCAGAAGACACCAAAAAGGACCAGGCAGCATCAATACCCACTATCTCTAGATGGATTCGACAGGTTATTGTTCAGGCTTATGGTGTAAAGAAGTAAAGTATTGAGGTACTGAGAATGCCCTCCTAACTGTCCACCCCAAGGTATTAAGGAACTGAGGATGTCCTCCTACCACTCCACCCCAAAGTAATAAGGCATTGAGGATGCCCTCCTACCCCTCCACCCTAAAGTATTGGGGCACTGAGGATTCCCTCCTAACTCTTCACCACAAGGTATTAAGAAACTGAGGATGTCCTCCTACCTTTCCATCCCGAATAAAACGGCACTGAGGATTCTGCCCTACCCCTCCACCCCAAAGTATTGAGGCACTGAGGAATCCCTCCTAACTCTCCACTGCAAGGTATCGAGAAACTAAGGAAGTCCTCCTACCCCTCCACCTGAAAGTATTGAGGCACTGAGTATGCCCTCCTACCCTTCCACCTTAATACCTAAGGTATTAAAGAACTGACATTGTCCTACTACCTCTCCACCCTGAGGTATCGAGGCACTGAGGATGCCCTCCTAACTCTCCACATCAAGGTATTAAGGAACTGAGGATGCCCTACTACCTCTCCACCCAAAAGTATTGAGGCACTGAGGATGCCCTCATAACTCTCCACGGCAAGGTATTAAGGAACTGATGATGCCTTGCTACCTCTCCACTCCAAGGTATTGAGGCACTGAGGATAACTCTCCACTCCAAAGTATTAAGAAACTGAGGATGCCCTCCTACCTCTCCACGCTAAGGTATTGAGGCCCTGAGGATGCCCTCCACCCCAAAGAATTGAGGAACTGAGGATGCCCTCCTACCCCTCCACCCCAAAGTATTGAGGCACTGAGGATGCCCTCCTACCCCTCCACCCTAAAGTATTGGGGCACTGAGGATTCCCTCCTAACTCTTCACCACAAGGTATTAAGAAACTGAGGATGTCCTCCTACCTTTCCATCCCGAATAAAACGGCACTGAGGATTCTGCCCTACCCCTCCACCCCAAAGTATTGAGGCACTGAGGAATCCCTCCTAACTCTCCACTGCAAGGTATCGAGAAACTAAGGAAGTCCTCCTACCCCTCCACCTGAAAGTATTGAGGCACTGAGCATGCCCTCCTACCCTTCCACCTAAAAGTATTGAGGCACTGGGAATGCCCTCCTAACTGTCCACCCCAAGGTATTAAGGAACTGAGGATGTCCTCCTACCTCTCCACCCCAAGGTATCGAGGCACTGAGGATGCCCTCCTACCCCTCCACCTCAAAGTACTGAGGCACTGAGGAGGACCTCCTAACTCTCCACTTCAAGATATTAGGGAATTGAGGATGTTCTCCAACCTCTCCACCTCAAGGTATCGGGGCACCGAGGAAGACCTCCTGCCCATCCACTGAAAAAGTATTGAGGCACTGAGGATGCCCTACTACCCCTCCACCCCAAAGTATTGAAGCACTGAGAATGTCCTCCTAACTGGCCACCCCAAGGCATTATGGAAATGAGGATGTCCTCCTATCTGTCCACCCCAAATTAATAAGGCATTGAGGATGCCCTCCTACCCCTCTACCCAAAAGTATTGAGGCACTGAGGATTTCCTCCTAACTCTCCACCCCAAGGTATTAGGGAATGGAGGATGTCCTCCCACCTCTCCACCCCAAAGTAATAAGGCACTGAGGATGCCCTCCTACCCCTCCACCCAAATTATTGAGGCACTGAGGATGCCCTCCTAACTCTCCACCTCAAGGTATTAAGTAACTGAGGATGCCCTTCTACCTCTCTACATGTCCTCCTACCCGTTCACCCCAAAGTATTGAGGCACTGAGGATGCCCTCCTAACTCTCCACTTCAAGGTATTGAGGAACTGAGGATGCCCTCCTACCTCTCCATGCTAAGGTAATGAGACACTGAGGATGCCCTCCTACCCCTCCACCTGAAAGTATTGAGGCACTGAGAATGACATCCTAACTGTCCACCCCAAAGTATTCAGACACTGAGGATTCCCTCCTACCTCTGCACCCCAAGGTATTGAGGCAATGAGGAAGCCCTCCTACCCCTCCACCCCAAAGTATTGAGACACTGATGATGCCCTCCTTCTTCTCCACCCAAAAGTATTGAGGCACCGAGGATGCCCTCCTAAAAGTCCACCATAAGGTATTAAAGAACTGACATTGTCCTACTACCTCTCCACCCTGAGGTATCGAGGCACTGAGGATGCCCTCCTAACTCTCCACATCAAGGTATTAAGGAACTGAGGATGCCCTACTACCTCTCCACCCAAAAGTATTGAGGCACTGAGGATGCCCTCATAACTCTCCACGGCAAGGTATTAAGGAACTGATGATGCCCTGCTACCTCTCCACTCCAAGGTATTGAGGCACTGAGGATAACTCTCCACTCCAAAGTACTAAGAAACTGAGGATGCCCTCCTACCTCTCCACGCTAAGGTATTGAGGCCCTGAGGATGCCCTCCACCCCAAAGAATTGAGGAACTGAGGATGCCCTCCTACCCCTCCACCCCAAAGTATTGAGGCACTGAGGATGCCCTTCTACCCCTCCACTCCAAAGTATTGAGGCACTGCGGATGCCCTCCTAACTCTCCACATCAAGGTATTAAGGAACTGAGAATGTCCTCCTACTTCTCCACCCCCAAGTAATAAGGCAATGAGGATGCCCTCCTACCCTTTCACCCCAAAGTATTGAGGCATTGAGGATTCCCTCCTAACTATCCACCCCAAGGTATTACGGAAGTGAGGATGTCCTCCCATCTCTCCACCCCAAGGTACGGAGGCACTGAGGAAGCCCCCCTACCCCTCCCCACTCCACTCCACTCCGCTCCACTCCAAAGTATTAAGGAACTGACGATGCCCTCCTACCCCTCCACCCCAAAAGTATTGAGGAACTGAGGATGCATTCCTACCCCTCCACCCCAAAGTATTGAGGAACTAAGGATGCCCTCCTACCCCTCCACCCCAAAGTATTGAGGAACTGAGGATGCCCTCCTACCCCTCCACCCCAAAGTATTGAGGAACTGAGGATGCCCTTCTACCCCTCCACCTCAATGTACTGAGACACTGAGGATGCCCTCCTAACTCTCCACTCCAAGGTATTATGGAACTGAGGATGCCATCCTACCTCTCTACTCTAAGGTATTGAGGAGCTGAGGATGCCCATGCTGCATCTGGTGGCAGGTGATATGGCAAGTGACAAGCTGCATCTAGTGGCAGGTGATGTGGCAAGTGGCAAGCTGCATCTGATGGCAGGCAACGTGGTAAGTGACAAGCTGCATCTGGTGACAAGTGCAAGCTTCATTTGCAAGTGACATGGCAAGTGACAGCTGCATCTGGTGGCAGGTGATGTGTCAAGCTGCATCTGGTGGCAGGTGTTGTGGCAAGTGACAAGCTTCATCTGGTGGCAGGCGACATAGCAAGTGACAAGCTACATCTGTTGACAAATGACAACCTGCATCTGGTGGCAGGCGACATGGCAAGTAACAAGCTACATCTGTTGACAAGTGACAAGCTGCATCTGGTGGTAGGTGATGTGGCAATCGATAAGCTGCATCTGGTGGCAGATGAAGTGACTAGCTGTATCTGGTAGCAGGTGACATGACAAGTGACAAGCTGCATCTGGTGGCAGGCAACGTGGCAAGTGACAAGCTGCATCTGGTGGCAGGTGATGTGGAAAGTGACAAGCTGCATCTGGTGGCAGAAGAACTGACAAGCTGCATCTGTTAACAACTGACAAGCTGCATCTGGTGGCAGGTGACATGACAAGCTGCATCTGGTGGCAGATGAAGTGAAAAGCTGCATCTGTTAACAAGTGACAACCTGCATCTGATGGTGGGCAACATGGCAAGTGACCACCTGCATCTGGTGGCAGGTGACGTGGCAAGTGATAAGCTGCATCTGTAGACAAGTGACAAGCTGCATCTGGTGGCAGGTAATATGGCAAGTGACATGAAAAGCTGCATCTGGTGGCAGATGAAGTGACAAGCTGCATCTGTTAACAAGTGACAAGCTGCATCTGATGGCAGGTGACCTGGCAAGTGACAAGCTGCATCCGATGGCAGGCGATGTGGCAAGTGATAAGCTGCATCTGTTGACAAGTGACAAGCTGCATCCAGTGGCAGGGGATGTGGCAAGTGAAAAGCTGCATCTGGTGGCAGGTGACATGACAAGCTGCATCTGGTGGCAGATGAAGTGACAAGCTGCATCTGGTGGCAGGTAACATGACAAGCTGCATCTGGTGGCAGATGAAGGGACAAGCTGTATCTGGTGGCAGGTGACATGATAAGTGACAAGCTGCATCTGTTGACAAGTGACAAGCTGCATCTGGTGGCAGGTGATGTGGCAAGTGAGAAGCTGCCTCTGGTGGCAGGTGACATGACAAGTTGCATCTGGTGGCAGATGAAGTGACAAGCTGCATCTGGTGGCAGGTGACATGACAAGCTGCATCTGGTGGCAGGTGACATGACAAGCTGCATCTGGTGGCAGATGAAGTGACAAGCTGCATCTGGTGGCAGGTAACATGGCAAGCTGCATCTGGTGGCAGGTAACATGGCAAGCTGCATCTGGTGGCAGGTAACATGGCAAGCTGCATCTGGTGGCAGATGACATGACAAGCTGTATCTGGTGGCAGATGACATGACAAGCTGCATCTGGTGGCAGGTGACATGACAAGCTGTATCTGGTGGCAAGTGACGTGGCAAGTGACCAGTTGCATCTGATGGCAGGCAACGTGGTAAGTGACAAGCTGCATCCGGTGACAAGTGCAAGCTTCATTTGCAGGCGACATGGCAAGTGACAAGCTGCATCTGGTGGCAGGTGATGTGACTAGCTGCATCTGGTGGCAGGTGTTGTGGCAAGTGACAAGCTGCATCTGGTGGCAGGTGATGTGGCAAGTGAGAAGCTGCATCTGGTGGCAGGTGACATGACAAGCTGCATCTGGTGGCAGATGAAGTGACAAGCTGCATCTGGTGGCAGGTGACATGACAAGCTGCATCTGGTGGCAGGTGACATGATAAGTGACAAGCTGCATCTGTTGACAAGTGAGAAGCTGCATCTGGTGGCAGGTGATGTGGCAAGTGAGAAGCTGCATCTGGTGGCAGGTGACATGACAAGCTGCATCTGGTGGCAGATGAAGTGACAAGCTGCATCTGGTGGCAGGTAACATGGCAAGCTGCATCTGGTGGCAGGTAACATGGCAAGCTGCATCTGGTGGCAGATGACATGACAAGCTGCATCTGGTGGCAGGTGACATGACAAGCTGTATCTGGTGGCAAGTGACGTGGCAAGTGACCAGTTGCATCTGATGGCAGGCAACGTGGTAAGTGACAAGCTGCATCCGGTGACAAGTGCAAGCTTCATTTGCAGGCGACATGGCAAGTGACAAGCTGCATCTGGTGGCAGGTGATGTGACTAGCTGCATCTGGTGGCAGGTGTTGTGGCAAGTGACAAGCTGCATCTGGTGGCAGGTGATGTGGCAAGTGAAAAGCTGCATCTGGTGGCAGGTGACATGGCAAGCTGCATCTGGTGGCAGGTAACATGGCAAGCTGCATCTGGTGGCAGATGACATGACAAGCTGCATCTGGTGGCAGGTGACATGACAAGCTGTATCTGGTGGCAAGTGACGTGGCAAGTGACCAGTTGCATCTGATGGCAGGCAACGTGGTAAGTGACAAGCTGCATCCGGTGACAAGTGCAAGCTTCATTTGCAGGCGACATGGCAAGTGACAAGCTGCATCTGGTGGCAGGTGATGTGACTAGCTGCATCTGGTGGCAGGTGTTGTGGCAAGTGACAAGCTGCATCTGGTGGCAGGTGATGTGGCAAGTGAAAAGCTGCATCTGGTGGCAGGTGACATGGCAAGCTGCATCTGGTGGCAGGTAACATGGCAAGCTGCATCTGGTGGCAGATGACATGACAAGCTGCATCTGGTGGCAGGTGACATGACAAGCTGTATCTGGTGGCAAGTGACCAGTTGCATCTGATGGCAGGCAACGTGGCAAGTGACAAGCTGCATCTGGTGGCAGGCGACATAGCAAGTAACAAGCTACATCTGTTGACAAATAACAAGCTGCAACTGGTGGCAGGTGATGTGGCAAATTACACACTCAGGGCTCCCACTGATTGTGCATTAGGGAGAGTTTAACTATTTCATGTTATATCACAAGGTAATAATAGAAATAATGCCCTTGGTCAGAAGTTGTGAATTTCCAACACCAGCCATTGCCCCCACATATTTTTCCATCTTTTCAATGACGTCACTCCATTAAACAGATTGAGAGAAGATCTGCATGGAGTTTGTTTTGTTGTAATTCCCCTGCAATGAAGTTGACTGATTTAAACTGAAAAGTTCATTTAGGACATATAACCAAATCTAGAGCTTTCTATTTCTCTTATTTAAAATGAATAAACTCCATTAGTTATAAGAAATGGCGATCTAAGATCTGGATGGAATTTGGTTCATAACAGATTAGAATAATATGAGAATATAACAGGGATTAGGAGGAGAGAACAGAAACCGCACCCCCTACATTCACGTGGTTAAGGAATGGCAGTCACGTGGGTAAGGCGGAGGCGGTACCTCCCTATTTCTCCGTTTCCACGACGATGCTGACACACAGATTGTCACTTCTTTATATCCACTAGATGGCACTGCAGCCCTTTGGGCATTGTCATGTGACAGGCAAGGTATTCAGCACGGCCATGTTGGAAGATGGCAGCTGTATGGAGCAGCATGCAGGATCTGGCACAGGAGGTCCGGGGTGAGTACTATGCATGTGACAGGGGACATTGCAGGTCACCTGTCCCTAGCCGGTGCCACAGGTAATCTCAGGCCAAGAGCAGAGGGCATTGACAAACACCCGTGATCCCGGCTGCAATCCAATCTGAGGCTCCGCGCTCACTAGTGAAACACAAAGTTACATGACGAGTTAAAACCGATTTATTTTAAGGACACCTGTTCCAATCTATGTGACTAAAGTCACAGCATCTTTAAAAAAAAAAGAAGGTTCCTGCACTACATTAATGCAACTTGATTGCCATAGAGTGTGATAAGTCACATTAGAAATGATGCGGTTTTAGAGTCGCACTAGCGTGAACCAAGCCTAGATCCAGTCTAAATCAATCAGAAGGGATGTTGTGCCTGTTTATTCTTTTTCAATTCCATTGCTCTGATTGGATGACCCCCATCAAATCATTCTCTGCAGGTATTACCTTTTGTGCCACCACTCGCTCCCTTTTAGAATGTAAGCTCTACGGACCTTCTGTATTGAACTGTACTGTAATTGTGTTGCCCAGCCCCCCCCCCCCCCCCTCCCCTCCCTATACGTTGTAAAGCTCTGCGTAAACTGTTGGCGCTATATAAATTGTGTATAATAATAAATCACACATCCATTAGGGAAAAAAAAAAAATCAAAGCATATACTTTATGGCCACCATTAGGCCCCTTTCTCACTAGGGTGGGAACGGTGTCGGAGGTAAAACAGCGCTTTACAGTCGTTTTATCAGTGCTATTTGACTGCTAGCAGGGCGGTTTTGACCCCTGCTAGCGGCCGAAAAAGGGTTAAAACTGCCTGCAAGGCTGCGCTTTTCCGGCGGTATAGCCATGCTGCCCCATTGATTTCAATGTATACACCGCTCCTTCACCACTCCAAAGATGCTGCTAGCAGGATGCTTTGCAGGCGCAATTTTTTAGCGTCATAGCGCCTGCAAAGCGACCCAGTGTGAAAGGGGCCTTATGGTACTTGCACACGGTACTGATTTCTGAACATCATTTCCTGCATAAAAGGAGTTGGCTGTATAGTAAATGTGCGTATTTGAACGTACAAATTCTTTCTATTTTTGAGGTGTCTTACATGTATATACATGCATAAAATACTGTCCAACAATGCAGATTTTTGTATTTTTTTTTTTTTTTTTGTGTGTGTCCAGGCCAATTAAAAACAAAGGGCTGCATTTAGATCACAAAAATGCCTAAAATGTAGCATATTTATTGTACATACAGGTAGGCTTTATTATACACCTACTGGTAGGTACTAGTGATCAAGCAGTGTTTACTGTTGCTTTAAAAAAAACACAAAGGGAATCGAATGTAGGAGGTTGGCATCACTGGGCATTCTTGTCAGATCCGGGGAAAGCTAAGGATATGCTTATGTACAGTGCTGGGGAGTTTCAGATTTCCCAGAGTCCCATTGTGAAGTCCAATAATGTCAATGCAGTGCCCAAGAGCATGGTAATAAGGTGAATCATTTTTGTAAAATGATTCTTACTTTTTTTGGCCTTTTACCTCCTATTTTTTAATCAGGAGGTGTGATGCTAGCAGACAGGAGGACATTGCATTTTCATGCCAAGCTGCAAAATGAGTTAAATCAAATGTCATGTGTGATATTACTTTCTGTCTTCTCTAGAGCTCCATGGATCAGACGCTATCTCTTACTTGGAAGATCCTCCAACAGCGCTGCAGTTTCATCAGAATTGGCTGAGCCCGAACAGACCATGTGTTATACGCAATGCCTTCAACCACTGGCCAGCCCTACACAAGTGGACGTTCGATTACCTTCGGTACGGGAGCTGTAGCTCTGACGTGTTTCAGGTATAGGCGATATTCTTGCAGATAATTTGTGTAATATGGAAGGTGTATCAGCACATTAGGCAACATGATGAGCATGCTTCTTTGTAGGGGAAAAATAAATAAATAAAAGCTTGGATTTAAAGTAGAAGTCCACCCTAAAACTGAAATCCCTGC
Organism: Lithobates pipiens; assembly: GCF_037356315.1. Classification (NCBI taxonomy): domain Eukaryota; kingdom Metazoa; phylum Chordata; class Amphibia; order Anura; family Ranidae; genus Lithobates; species Lithobates pipiens. Next base: position 84,976,739 of record NW_027507791.1, read on the forward strand.
ATCTACAGACATCCACGATCTAACACTAACCTTTCTAGCACTGTAAAGAAGAAATCAGTATACATACCCTTTGCAGAGGGCACAGCCGATAGTGGCTGTGAAATGAATGGAAAGTGACGTCACCCACAGAGTGTCCTCTGTACCCGCCTTCACAGTGAAGCCATTGCTGATAGCTCAGTGTGGCATTGGGTCGGTTGGGCTTCAAAAAAAAAGGTATGTACACTGATTTCTTCTTTACAGGGCTAGATCGGTAAGTGTTAGATCGTGGTTGTCTGTAGATGCTTAAAGTGGTTGTATACTCAAATTTTTAACTTTTACCTACAGGAAAGCCTATAATAAGGCTTACCTGTAGGTAAAAAAAAATATCTCCTAAACCTGTACGGTTTAGGAGATATTCCCCTCGGTATGCGCCGCTGACTGCAGCGGCGCATGCGCACAAGGGGATTCTCGGCCTGAAAATCCGGCAGTGGCCGGCCGGCCGGAATGAAATCTGCGCGGGAGTGACGACATTGCGGCTCCGGCCACTCACAGCGCCGGAGCCGCGATACCCGGAAGAAACGCAGAGGGAGCATGTCAGCTCCCTCCGCGTGGATCGGGCCCTCGTTCTAAGGTAAGTATTTCATAGTGAGCTAGTATGCGGTGCATACTAGCTCATTATGCCTTTTGCTTTGCAGGTTTAAAAAAAAAATTGCGGGTTTACTACCGCTTTAAAGAGAATTGAAGTGATTGTAAAGGCTCATTTAAAAAAATAACAAACAAACATGTTAAAATGACCTCTTCTGTGCAGTTGGATTTACACAGAGCAGCCCCGTTCCTCCTCTTCTCGGGTCCTTTGTGATTGCACTGCGGCTTCATTGACTTAAAAGGGCAAGCTTGACAGGCAGTGTATGTAGGTTTTGGGTGAACAGTCAAGGAGTGGTAAAACTTCGGCTAGATTGCCTGCTTGTACTGCCTCCTGGCCAGCCATGTGAAAAAGGCCCTAGAAATCACTGCAAGGATAGTCTTTTTATTTTTTTTTTTCCCTTGAGTTGAGCTTTAACCTCCCTTGCGGTAATCCCGAGTCTGGCTCGGGTTGGGAATTTACTAGCAGGAGCGGTAACCCCGAGCCAGACTTGGGATCGCATCGCTGGATGCAAGGGAGGACACAGTGAGACTTACTTACCTTGTCCCCGGGATCCAGCGATGTCCTCCGCGCTGTGTGATCGAGCTGTCCTCCGCTCGATTCACAGTGCCGAGTGCCGCCGAGCTCCGTTCCCTGCGACGTTACGGCGCACGGGAGCGGAGATCGGTAGCAAATTCAAAAAAGTAAAAAGACACAAAACACACAGCACTGTAATCTTACAGATTACAGTACTGTATAAAAAAAAATGTACACATCCCCTTTGTCCCCTAGTGGTCTGTGCAGTGCCCTGCATGCACTTTTTTATATTATAAATACTGTTTTTTTTCTGCCTGGAATTTGGAGATTGTCCATAGCAACCAGAAAGTATCCCTTTTTCAGTGTTTTAGGATTTGATTACATTATTGAATAATTTTTATTATTCTTTATTATATTATAAACGTTATCATACCCGAGATGTCTGCTAGACTCTGGTTTGAAGAGATTTAAGTGCGTTATTCCTAAGAATTACAGGACTACAAAATAAAACGCCAGATTTCCATGCAAAATAATTGTACCGCTTTCAGCACCTAATTCTAGACTGAATCATACCGCCAGGGAGGTTAAAGAGGAAGTAAACCCTGATGAGTTTACTTCCTCTGTCTCCCTGCAAAGGTAAAGCATAATGGACTACTATGCATCGCATAGTAGCCCATTATGTGTCACTTACCTGACACAGGAGCCAGCAATGTCACCGCTGTCCCCTGTAGTACGTAGCGTCCATCTTCTTCTGGATATCGCTGCTCTGGCCACTCAAAGCGCCGGAACAGCGATGACGTCGCGCATGCGCACGGGAGCCGCCACTAACGGCATATCACTGTTAGCAGCGGCATGCTGCTAACGACGATAGTGCGCCTGCACGCCGCTGTCTATGGCGCATGCGCCCGTAGACAGCGGTGCCTGTCTTTTGGTAAATATCTCCTAAACCGTATAGGTTTAGGAGATATTTCTTGGACCTACAGGTAAGCCTTAATCTAGGCTTACCTGTAGGTCAAAGTGGTTTATAAGGGTTTAAAACCACTTTAAAGGGGAATTAAAGTGGTTGTAAAGGCAGAAGGGTTTTTTTTTTTTTTTCCCATCTTAACGCATTAAGATAAAAAGCCTTCTGTGTGCACTAGCTCCCCTAATACTTACCTGAGCCCCATCTTTCTCCAGCGATGTGCACGAGTGTCTCGGCCGTCCGGGACTCTCCCTCCTGATTGGCTGGCTGAGACACAGCAGCAACGCCATTGGCTCTTACTGCTGTCAGTCCAAGCCAATTGGCCACTTAGGAGAAGGAGGAGGCAGTTCTGAATCACGGCTCCATGTCTGAATGGACACTGGGAGCTCCGGGTCTCTTTCAAAAAATTCTACATGTCAACTCCTTTCCCTTCCTTTCCCTTCCCTTCCCTTCCCCTGAAGCTGGACTTCAAACACTTTTAGTCTGTTTCAGGTCCGAATTCAGGCTGAAATGGTGAATGGAGACGCACCGGACACCTGCTGTGAGCCGCTGCGTTCTCAAGTGTGAACCCAGCCTTCATTCTTTGTGGCAAAGATTCAACATGGTATTGGAAACATTCCTCAGAAATTTTGGTCCATATTGACATGATCATGCAGTTGCTGCATATTTGTCGGCTTCACATCCATGATGAGAATCTCTCGTTCCACCACATCCCAAAAGTGCTCTATTGGAATGAGATCTGGTGAGTGTGGAGGCCATTGGAGTACAGTGATCTCATTGTCATGTTCAAGAAACCAATGGTGAGAGGATTTGAGCTTTGTGACATGGAGCATTATCCTGCTGGAAGGAGCCATCAAAGGGATGGAAATGGTCAGCAACAATACTCGGGTAGGCTGTAGTGTTTAAACTCTGCCCAATCTGTATTAAGGGGCCAAAAGTGTGCAAAGAAAATATCCACCACACCATTACACCACCCGCCTGAACTGTTGATACAAGGCAGGATGGATCCACTTTTATGTTTACACCAAATTCTAAACCTACCATCTAAATTTCACAGCTGAAATCGAGACTCCTCAGACCAGGCAACGTTTTTCCAATCTTCTGTTGTCCAATTTTGGTGCGCCTGTGCGAATTGTAGCCTCAGTTTCCTGTTCTTGGCGGACAGGAGTGGCACCCAGTGTGGTTTTCTGCTTCAACGTTCAATGGGTTGTGCGTTCAGAGATGGTATTCTGCATACTTTGGTTGTAATGAGTGGTTATTTGAGTTGCTGTTGCCTTTCTATCATCTCAAACCAGTCTGCCCATTCTCCTCTGACATTAAGAAGGCATTTTCGTCCACACAACTGCCACTCACTGGATATTTTCTCTTTTTCTGTAAATCCAAGAGATGGTTGTGCGTGAAAATCCCAGTAGATCAGCAGTTTTTCAGATATTCAGACCAAGCCATCTGGCACCAACAACCATGCCACGTTCAAAGTCCCCTTTCTTCCCCATTCTGATGCTCAGTTTGAACTTCAGCAAGTTGTCCTCACCACATCTAGATGCTTAAATGCATTGAGTTACTGCCTTGTGATTGGCTGATTAGCAATTTGTGTTACCAAGCAATTGAACAGGTGTGCCTAATAAAGTGGCCAGTGAGTGTAGAACTTTTCTGGGTCAGCTATGGATCAGAGTAACAAACAGGAAACATTTTCAACAGAGAGTTCATGTGGTGGCTTACATCTCGGTTAAGCACAGAATTCTAATTAACATATTATTGGGGTGCATACATTTATGTTAATTGATGAGTGACACCCAGACACTGATGAGACACATATGTAGGGCATACATCAGTCTCTAACGTGGTGACAACCTTTCAGAGTGTGGCGACTGTCACTCAACAGTTGAATCCCGCCACTCAAACAGTATTGTGTTTGTAGACAATGAATCATTGAGGGTAATCTGATGTCCCTGTAATGAGTAAAAGTAGTCATTTATTTATGACCAGCAGCTGATAAACAACCGGCAGCTGTTCTAACCTCAATCCTGACTTTGAATGGCTTTATTATCAAGTGTAACCATGTTTCTATATACAGGACCTGTATAGGATCCAAGAATGTGAGTGTGGCTGTTACTCCCAATGGCTATGCTGATGCCGTATACAAGGACAAGTTTGTCATGCCAGAGGAGAGATCCATGAAGCTGGCGGACTTTCTGGATATCATTGAGAAGAAAACCAGCAGGCCAGGAGTGTATTATATCCAGAAACAGTGCTCCAACCTGACAGAGGAATTCCCAGAACTGATCGGAGATGTGGAGAATCATATACCATGGATGAGTGAGGCTCTAGGTAAGTCCTCATTATCAGTGGTGTGTGTGTATGTATATGTATGTATATATGTATGTGTATATATATATATATATATATATATATATATATATATATATATATATATATATATATGAATGAAATACTTATATAGCGCACAATGCGAACTGAATCGCCTCTGAATATATATATTTATTTTGGGGCTCCCTCCCCCCGGTCAGTTCATCTGCACCACCCACCATCCCTATCCCCCCTGGTAGGTAGCGGGCGATGGCCACTCCTGGGTCTCCTTCCCTGCTTCACGCCATGTGTCTCCTCCCTTCTCTCCTCCGTGCACCATGCATCTCCTCCCTCCTCCTCCTCCTAAGCGGGCAATTGGATCACCTCTCTGTTTGGCCAATCGGGTGACCCGCTTCCTGATTGTCCGGGGAGGAGAATTAGGAAGACAATAGCGGATATTCATTCGCTATTGTAACACAAGTAGGTGTGCTCGGGGCCCAGTGCTCTGAACCCCCTAGCCCACTCTTCTTTGAAATCTATCAGAGTCTTCGGCTCTAATGGCATGCTTCAAAAAAAAAAAAAAAAAAACTCCATTGGAATTCATACATCCAGCGCTCCGCATGTGAAATTTGAGGGGACGGCGCCCCTGTATTGCGGGCCGTCACTGCTCATTATGATGGGATCATACGCACTTTTCCTGTTGAAGAGATTTGCTGTGTGATGCCATTTACTTTTTAAAGCTTAGGCTTTTTGCACAGTTGTGCATTTTTAACTTGTTTTCAGAAGTGCAGGAACGCACGACAGACGATTTAATATGCTCTCCTATTGGGTTCCTTTCACATCTATGCAGTTTCTCAAGTATGTTTTTGCAAGGGGTGCAGGGATTTTTTTTATTTTTATTTTTTTCCTGAGACGGTGCGTTTTTGGGTCCATATCAATGGAACAGCATCAAAACGCCTACATGTGCATTTTTGTCAGGGTTTTGTGTAGGGGTCGACCAATATTGTTTCTTCAGGGCCGATGCCGATTTCTCAGTTGCCTTTCAGGCCGATAGCCGATATCAGGTGCCAATATTCTTTAGATTTAAACATTGTCTATAAATATTTTTTTTTTTTTTTTTTTTTTTACACTGTCCTATAAAAAAAAAAAGGATAAAAAAATGTATCACTGTTATTGCTGTCAGAAAGAATGTAAACATCCCCTGTGACAGTAAAAAGCAGTGACAGGTATTCTTATGGAGGGATCTGGGGTCTATAAGAGCAGTGGGAGGGGGGATTGTCCCCTCCCGCCGCTTGTAATAATAGCTGAGTGGCTGCTGAGCTACATCGGTTATTACAAGAAAGCTGACCGTCTGCTGTAAAGAATGGTACTGGGTGATGGCTGCAGGGTTTGATCACCTCGGTACAACCCCTTGAAGCAATATCAGTAACATCGGTAAGTTTGTGACCTATACCGATGCTTTAAAAAAAGTGACTATCGGCAGTTAAAGTCTGCAGCATGCATCGCTACCAGGACGGACCTGATTGGTTAATGCCATCACAGTGAAACGCTCTGTTTCATCCCGGGAGTGCTGCACAGAGAAGATGGAGGAGAATGGGCATTTTAAACCCCTGGATCGCTGGACAGACGGCTGTGATGCTGACAGCTCAGGATCGCCGGAGGTAGGTACAGCAGAGGGTGGGTAGGGTGTACAGTGTTCACCTTTTTTACATTTTTTTTGTAAAGGTGAACTAACCCTTTAACCATTGTTAACAAACAATAGAGGTAGATGCTGTTGATTTTGCACGCTTTCCAGCCTATGGGAGAAAACAACCAGAATGGCCAGCGTCGCACAAATACTGGCCATTCTGGTTGTTTTCTCCCATGGATCAGCAAGCGTGCAAAATTGGGTAAGAGTTTAACTGTACTGTTCCTTGTGGGTCCTGAGGAAGCAGTGTGACCGCGAAACGTGCAAACGCCATGTTCAAGGACATGCAACGTTATTGTAATGAACTATTATATCACAGGAAATCCTTCTATGAAATCTTTGTAATCAGTTCTCTTTTCGTAATGTTGTTAACAATTGGTTAAAAACATTCCAAAAAGAGTTATTTTTATAGGGAAAAAAAAACAAGACTTTACAATAACTTTATTGTAAAGTCTCTTATTTTTATAGGGAGAAAAAAAAAAAAAAAAACAAGCATGTTATCCTTAGCTGCTCTGTGCAGTGGATTTGCACAGTGCAGACCAGATCCGCCTCTTCTTGAGTCCCTCTTCAGCACTCCTGGCCCCTCCCTCCTGTTCAGTGCCCTGCCCCCCCACAGCAAGCAGCTTGCTATGGGGGCACCTGAGCTGTGTCACAGCTCCCTGTGTCCATTCAGACACTGAGCTCCGAACCGACCCGCCCCCTCTCTCCCCTGATTGGCTAGCTGACTTTGACAGCAGAGTGAGCCAGGAAGGAGAATCTCGGACGGCTGAGACACTAGTGGACAGAGAGGGACCTCAGATAAGTTTTAGGCTGCTGCACACAGAAGGCTTTTTATCTTAATGCATAGAACACCTTAAGATAAAAAAAAAAACCTTCTGCCTTTACAGCCCCTTTTTTTTTTTTTTTTTATTTTTTTTTTTTTTTTTTTTTTATAAAAGTTGGATGTCATTATGTCTATGGGTCACTAGAGGTATATTTAAAGACCATTTACCTACACTTTCCCATCTAGGATATTATAGACCGCAGATGTCTCCAAAAAAGGGTCTGCAATACTTATTTTTAATACAAGGGATGTTTACATTTCTTGTGATAGGAATAAATGTGATGAAAAAAAATTAAAGAGACATTGTAAAAATAAACTATAATACATTTTTTTTATTTTATTTTTTTTAAAGCCCTCCTGTCCCCTAATGCTGGCACACATAAGCAAATGCATGCATGGGTCACGCCCACATGTAAACAGGGTTTGCACCACACATGTGAGGTATCTCCATGAACATCCGATTGAGAGCAATAATTCTAGTGTCTCCTCTGTAACTCTAAACGGGTAACAGGTAAAAAAATGTTAAAGCATTGCCTATGGAGATTTTTAAGTACCGTAGTTTGGAACCATTCCACAAGCGTGCACAATTTTAAAGCCTGACATGTTAGGTTTTGATTTACTTGGCAAAAAAAAAAATTGGTTATATATTTTTATTTATTTTTCATTAAAGTTCAATGCATGCAATGCATTAAAAGTGTGTTTGTTTTTTTGTTTTTTTGTTTTTTTAAATTGCGTTTGAAAAATCTTGGCACAAATACTGTTACATAACAAATTTCAACGATCGTCATTTTATTCTCTAGAGTCTCTGCTAAAAAACATATATAATGTTTGGGTGTTTTGACAAATTTTCTAGCAAAAAAAGGAAAAAAAAAAGGATTATTACATGTAGGAGAGAAATGTCAGAATTGGCCTGGGTGGGAACTGTTTAAAGCTAAATTGAACTTAATAAAGCTGTCCCCCTTTTTTCTTTTTTTTTTTTTTTTTTTTTTTTTTTTTTTTTTATTCTTGTCCCACCATTAGGAAAGAGCCCAGATGCTGTAAATTTCTGGCTGGGAGAGTCTGCAGCAGTGACTTCATGTGAGTGACACCATTCCAATGTTATAGTTACAGTCAGGCAGAAAAATAGATACAGAGATCTTTGTAGTAGTGTAAGATGGTTTGCTTTAAAATGCCTACATTGAAATATTTGTTTTCCAAACAGTGACGTCTTACTGTAATGTCATGAACTTGGGACATTTCTAGACATTCTATAGTTTTTTAAAGGTTTTGTTTTGCATCCCTGTGACCTATTAGGCAGACAGTGGGCTGAAGCCCGCTGTCAGTTGATGTCACAGATCCGGTCCAGGTTTGGGAAAGATCGTGACCATATGGTCGGGATCTGCCCACATGGCTAGACCAATATCCAGCCCAACCTCTGAGAGCCCAGTGCTCCAGTGAACAACGAGGGGGCAGAGCAGAGAGCCGGTGACCGACAGTCAGCAGCTCTCTACTCACGGGTCTGTGACAACTGAGTGATCATGGGTGTTTGATCGCTCGGTTCTCAGTGTTGGAGTTGGCGGGGGACAGATGCAGCCTCAGACCTAGGGAAGTATAATTCTGAGAAAAACTAATTTCCCATACTTCTCTTTTAACGTAGATGCTGTTGTTAAAAGGGGCAATTTCTGTAATGAAGCAGAAAAAAGTGGATCTGTTTTTTGAAATTTGGGTATAAAGTGAACCTGTATGGCAAAACCTTAGGTTCACTGGCACGACAGCCCTATCAGCAGCACATACTCCTCTTTCTCACGTTTTGTCGCAGGAAGTGAAGTGACGCACCCAGTACTTATGGATATAAGGGCTTTGACACTTGCTCCACTTCCTCCCACATGCTTGGTGGTTGGCCTCTCAGGCGCCCACTGCTTTCATATTGGGTCAGGGGGAGAGTCCTTAATTCTGTGTAAGCCCTAAATTGGGCCTTAGAGCTTACACATGGCCTCTTCTCTTTGCTCCTGCAGATAAACAGAGGTAGAAGTGAAGGAAAAGTAAGTTTAGGTTACTGCAGGGACCAGCATTAAGGATGTAAGTCAAAGAGGAATAAAAATCTGGCCACAAGGCTCCACTGCCGGTTTCCCTTAGACCCCTTTAACACCACACCACACCTTGCGTCGGCGGTAAAACGCCGCTATTTTTAGCGGCGATTTGCGACGGATTTGCGGCGCATTTTGGCCGCTAGCGGGGCGCTTTTACCCCCGCTAGCGGCCGCGAAAGGGTTAAAACCGCCGGCAATATGCCGCAACAGCGGCGTTTTGCCAGCGGCATTACAGCGCTGCCCCATTGATTTCAATGGGCAGCAGCGGTGGAGGAGCGGTAAACACACCACTCCTTCACCGCTCCAAAGAAGCTGCTGGCAGGACTTTTTTCTGACGTCCTGCCAGCGCACCGCTGTAGTGTGAAAGCCCTCGGGGGCTTTCACACTACACACAATGGTGCAGTTTCTTTAGGGCGTTTTGCAGGCGCTATTTCTAACGCTATAGCGCCTGCAAAACGCCCTGGTGTGAAAAGGGTCTTAGTTGGAATGGTGGCGCCTGCACCTGATCCGATGAATGGATCGGCCTAGAGGGGCTGACATCGCTGGCTCCCAGGACAGGTAAGTGTCCTTATTAAAAGTCAGCAACTACTGTGTTTGCAGCTGCTGACTTAAAAAAAAAATAAAAAATTCAGCTGGAACACCGCTTTAAGTCAAAGAGGAAAAAAGATCTGGTTGATCTGGGCTCCAGCACAATCTTTCTTTTCCTCTAGTGTTCATAAATCATTATCCGTATGTACAATATGAGCTTTAATGAGGGAGACGGTGAAGGATATCTTTTTTTTTTTTTTTATCGCTATATCAGCTGATTTATCTTTTTACAGTGCATAAAGACCACTACGAGAACCTGTATTGTGTCATTTTGGGAGAGAAGCACTTTATTCTTCACCCACCGACTGACCGCCCTTTTATCCCATATGGTATGGCAAGTATGATAAAAAAAAAATCTTTCTTCCAATAAAGACCTGCAGCTGTCCATTTTGTGTTTATTTTAAAACTCAACTCCAGTTTTTTATTTTTTAAATGTTGGATGGAACGGGGAAGGGTCCGGTTGATATTGCTGTCTGTGTCCTTGCTGGGAGGTTTCCCTTCAGTTCCCTGACACATGATGGGAGTGATTTACTAAAGTGGTAGTAAAGGCAGAAGGTTTTTTTTATCTTAATGTATTATTTGCATTAAGATAAAAAGCCTTCTGTGTGCAGCAGCCTCCCTAATACTTACCTGAGCCCCATCTCTATCAAGCGATGTTGCAAGAGTGCCTCGGCCATCTGATTGGCTGAGACACAGCATGGGCACCATTGGCTCCCACTGCTGTCAGTCAAAGTCAGTTAGCCAATCAGGAGAGAGAGGAGGTGGGCCCAAACCACAGCACCATGTCTGAATGGACACATGGAGCTGCAGCTCAGCTCGGGTGCCCCCCCCATAGCAAGTGGGGGCACTCAACAGGAGAAGAGGAGGATCTGGGCTGCTCTGTGCAAAATAATTTTACAGAGCAGGTAAGTATAACATGTTTGTTGCTCTTAAAGAAAAAAAAAAGGAGACTTTAGTATCACTTTTTTTTATTTTTATTTTTTATTGAGAAACCACTTTTATTGAGCATAGTAGGTAGGATACACATACAGAAATTCAGTGGCACTACATCAACAAATTTGTTCATTCGACATACAGTGCCTTGCGAAAGTATTCGGCCCCCTTGAACTTTTCAACCTTTTGCCACATTTCAGGCTTCAAACATAAAGATATAAAATTTAATTTTTTTTGTGAAGAATCACCAACAAGTGGGACACAATTGTGAAGTGGAAGGAAATCTATTGGATATTAAACTTTTTTAGCAAATAAAAAACTGAAAAGTGGTGCGTGCAAAATTATTCGGCCCCTTTACTTTCAGTGCAGCAAACTCACTCCAGATGTTCAGCGAGGATCTCTGAATGATCCAATGTTGTCCTAAATGACTGATGGTGATAAATAGAATCCACCTGTGTGTAATCAAGTCTCTGTATAAATGCACCTGCTCTGTGATAGTCTCAGGGTTTTGTTGAAAGTGCAGAGAGCATCATGAAGACCAAGGAACACACCAGGCAGGTCCGTAATACTGTTGTGGAGAAGTTTAAAGCCGGATTTGGATACAAAAAGATTTCCCAAGCTTTAAACATCCCAAGGAGCACTGTGCAGGCGATCATTTTGAAATGGAAGGAGTATCAGACCACTGCAAATCTACCAAGACCTGGCCGTCCCTCTAAACTTTCAGCTCAGACAAGGAGAAGACTGATCAGAGATGCAGCCAAGAGGCCCATGATCACTCTGGATGAACTGCAGAGAACTACAGCTGAGGTGGGAGAGTCTGTCCATAGGACAACAATCAGTCGTACACTGCACAAATCTGGCCTTTATGGAAGAGTGGCAAGAAGAAAGCCATTTCTCAAAGATATCCATAAAAAGTCTTGTCTAAAGTTTGCCACAAGCCACCTGGGAGACACACCAAACATGTGGAAGAAGGTGCTCTGGTCAGATGAAACCAAAATCGAAATTTTTGCCCACAATGCAAAACGATATGTTTGGCGTAAAAGCAACACAGCTCATCACCCTCAACACACCATCCCCACTGTCAAACATGGTGGTGGCAGCATCATGGTTTGGGCCTGCTTTTCTTCAGCAGGGACAGGGAAGATGGTTAAAATTGAGGGGAAGATGGATGCAGCCAAATACAGGACCATTCTGGATGAAAACCTGTTGGAGTCTGAAAAAGACCTGAAACTGGGACGGAGATTTATCTTCCAACAAGACAATGATCCCAAACATACAGCAAAATCTACAAAGGAATGGTTCACAAATAAACGTATCCAGGTATTAGAATGGCCAAGTCAAAGTCCAGACCTGAATCCAATCGAGAATCTGTGGAAAGAGCTGAAAACTGCTGTTCACAAACGCTCTCCATCCAACCTCACTGAGCTTGAGCTGTTTTGCAAGGAAGAATGGGCAAGAATTTCAGTCTCTCGATGTGCAAAACTGATAGAGACATACCCCAAGCGACTTGCAGCTGTAATCGCAGCAAAAGGTGGCTCTACAAAGTATTAACGCAAGGGGGCCGAATAATTTTGCACGCCCCACTTTTTTATTTTTTTATTAGTTAAAAAAGTTTCAAAAATCCTATAGATTTCGTTCCACTTCACAATTGTGTCCCACTTGTTGGTGATTCTTCACAAAAAAAAAATTTTTTTATATCTTTATGTTTGAAGCCTGAAATGTGGCAAAAGGTTGAAAAGTTCAAAGGGGCCGAATACTTTCGCAAGGCACTGTACCTTGTCTGCTGGGTTGTTTAAAAAAAAAAAAAAAAAAAAAAAACATACCCACATGGCATGCAATGCCAAGTTGCTGATAACAAAGCAAACTGAATATTGGCATGCATTAAAAAGAGATAAAACAATAATTCTCCTGCTCTACAAGACTCTGGTCTGGCCACACCTAGAGTATGCTGTCCAGTTCTGGGCACCAGTCCTGAGGGATGTACTGGAAATGGAGCGAGTACAAAGATGCGCAACAAAGCCAATAAAGGGTCTGGAGGATATTAGTTATGAGGAAAGGTTGCGAGCACTGAACTTATTCTCTCTGGAGAAGAGACGCTTGAGAGGGGATATGATTTCAGTATACAAATACCATACTGGTGACCCCACAATAGGGATAAACTTTTTCGCAAAAGGGAGTTTAACAAGACTGGTGGCCACTCATTAAAATTAGAAGAAAAGCGGTTTAATTAAACTACGTAGAGGGTTCTTTACCGTAGGATGTGGCATTCTCTTCCACATGTGGTGGTCTCAACGGGGGGCATTGATAGTTTCAAGAAACTTAGATAAGCACCCGAATGACCACAACATACAGGGATATACAACGTAATACTGACATATAATCACACACATAGGTTGGACTTGATGGACTTGTAGCTTTTTTCAACCTCACCTACTATGTAACATGGCCAATTAATCCAGCATTGTCTTGTTTAAACTGGTCCTTCTTTGCAGCACACTTTGTCCTGCACCACTATGTAGACCAGACATCCAAGAGTACAGTGCCCAGAACCTACAAAAATTGCTTTCCAATATATATATATATATATATAAAAAAGGGGAAATACCTTTTATCATCTCAATCAACCAATCACATGCTGGCAGCAATCCTGTTTTTCTTTATCATGCATCACGGTACACAGAGCCATAGTATTAACTATATGGGTATATAGGCACCTTCAGGCGATGGACACTGGCACAAACCCAAGACAGGAAGTTATAAGGTGTTGGTCACGAGTGAAGATGTGCTCTGGAGAGTTCCGCTGGAGGGATCCCTATTGGATTTATACAGCCTCCACTGACCGGATCCATCCAAAGTGCCACTGAAGCCAATGTGGATGGTACCCCAGGCCTCTCCTTGGAGGGCTGGACCCCGAGACCCAGTGCTTTGGTTATGCTCACATTACCTAAAGTTTTTCCTGGTGGGGTGCTATACAGGTCCAAGGGAGTGGAACCCCGATAAAAAGGGACCCGGTCCTTGAAGGTTTGCTAAACATAGCCCGCCGTGATGGTTGAAGTTTAGATCCGTCTGTCATCAGCAGTATCCTGCTGCGAGGATAAGGTAAGAGAAGAAACCTAGGAACTGTAAAAAGTCCACCTAAGGTTTTTCTTCCTTGAGTAAAATGTTGTCATGCCTTAGGTTCTCCACTAGAGGGAGTAAATGTACATACCTTTTGTACGTTGCCTCTCAGTTCAGCTCTGTGTCAAGCAGCTAAGACAGCATGTGTGTGGTCTTGTTCATGCAGCATTGTTCAGGGGGGATTCCTAGCCAGGAAAAAGTTTGCCATTGGCTGCATTTTTTTCCCCCCTGAGGGAACTAAGGGGCTGGGAGGTACAACAGCAGTTTCCCCCCCCCCCAATCCTCGGGGGGGGGGGGGGGCGGCTTTTCCTATATTGTATTTTTATGCTGCCTTCATCCGGTCTCCCCTCCTCTCTCACCGGGTCTGCCAACTGACAGATCCGAATGCCGCCCTCGTGCGTGAAACTGCCTGAAATTTGAAAAGGGGGGGGGTTGATGAGCGGAGGAAGCGTGGCTTAAACACGGTGCCGCGTGCGGGACGTAGCATCCATGAGGACACATGGCGCAAACGCTGGGGACACCGAACCCAAAATACAAACTCTCCTCACCTAGTAGTTGGATGGTGCAGCTGCTGATCACACAGGACACGAGCGGTGGGGGCAAATAAGGCGCTGCATACAGGAATTCCCAATTGGAGGAAATACATTTTACTCAGCACCAGGCTGAACTTTATTAGTGGCATTGTATTGCTAGACTATTGCTCAGCAAGTAGTGCATTTACTTCATAAAAGGTACCTAAAGTATCTTCCCCCCCCCCCCCCCCCCCCCGGGGGTTGAGGACTCTAGTCATGCTTCAACATTGTCATCTTCTCCTGAACTACCATAAGTGGCTAGCCAGGGTGCTATTGGAACTAGTGGGTTTTGCAGCTGCTTCTAACATCTCAGCCCCTTTATACATGACTGAAGATGCCATTTTCTCCACCCTGCTGGGGCTAGAGGAGAGATTAGTGGCTTTAATCACATCTTCCATCCAAAGGGATAGGAAGCATCCCCTTCCCCCACCTCAGACCCTTTATCAAGGGAACAGTGAGTAGAGGATGAGGTATTGCCCTCAGGGGATCAGGAGGAATCAATGGTGGATGAACCCTTTTCAGCCTCGCAATCTGAAAAGTTGCATGTACAGTCTCTTACAGAAATTGTTCGTTCTGCTTTCAAGGTGCCCCTAATGGGGTCAGCCGAAAGTTGTTTCTTCTTTGGGTTCCTTTAAAACCTCCACAGACTTTGCATGCATTTCCCGTCCATGCATTACAGCAACAGCTTATTTATGCTGAATGGGATCATCCGGATAACCATTTTCTCCCTCCAAAAAGGTTTTCAGTACTTTATACCATGGAGGAGAACTAGCAGTTGACTCTGCCAATCGGAATGGAATTCCTGCTGAAATCCACTTTTTTCATTGGCAGGTGCAGTTACTCAGCCTGCAGTCGTTGCAATAGGCATCTGTCAGTCGCTGAAGGACTACTTTAAACAGGCCCTTAAGGAGGTTCCTGTACAACAAGCCCGGGACTTGGATGAACTGCTGCAGAGCAATATGTTTTGCCATTGACGCCATCAAGGATTCTATCCACCAGGTGTCTCGCCTTGCACTTGTGCTGGTGCACATGCGAAAGATCCTGTGGTTAAAAAATTGGTCAGCTGAAGCACCATGTAAAAGGCTCCTGACTGGTTTTCCTTTTCATGGGGATCTTCTATTTGGGGATGATTTGGACCAATGCAACCAAAAGATCTCTCTATTCGCCTTTTGCATAAGGTTGTTAGGAAAGATGGTGGCTTCATTTGAAGAGGTTCCATTCGAGACTGTTGCAAAACAGTATCCTGTCTGCTTGGAACAAAATGGTTCAAGCTCTAGACTTGCCAATGCGGCTGTCCCCAAGGGTGTCCCAGATCCTCAGTTGGTGGTTGGTAACACAGAATGTGATGAAAGGAAAATCCTTTAGACCAGTTATCTGGAAAATGGTAACGACAGATGCCAGCCTTTCAGGTTGGAGAGCAGTACTAGAAAAGACAACTATCCAGGGACAGTGGTCAAGAACCAAAAGAACCTTGCCCATCAACATCCTAGAGATTCGGGCAGAGCGTCTGGCTCTGAAGGCCTGGACATTCAAATTACGGGGTTGTCCTGTCAGGATCCAAGCCAACAATGCCACAGCTGTGGCTTGTATCAATCGCCAAGGGGGTACCAAGAGTCTTGCAGCGCAGAGGGAGGGGAACCATATTCTAACTTGGGTAGAAAGGAATGTTCTGTGCCTATCTGCAGTTTTTATTCCAGTCAGCAGTTGAATGGTCCCTTCACCCCATTTTATGTCTATAGGCTACTGGCTATTTGCCAAAAATGGGGGACTCTGGACATAGATCTTCTGGTGTCCAGGTTCAACATGAAGTTGGTCAACTTTGTGTCCAGGACAAGGGATCCACCCGCATGCGGAACAGATGCATTGGTGACCCAGTGGGATCAGCTCTCACTGATTTATGCATTCTCTCCCCCCCCCCCCCCATTCAGTTGCTGCCGTGACTTCTTTGCAGGATCAAGCTGGAAAGAAAGCTGGTAATTCTTGTAGCCCCAGCATGGCCCAGAAGGTCCTGGTATGCAGAAATCCATAAAGATGGCAGTGGAGAATCCATGGTCCTTTCCACCATGTCCAGACCTACTCTCACAGGGGCCGATATTCCATCCTACCTTACAAACTCTAAATTTAACGGCTTGCCTATTGAAACCCACATTCTGAAGAAACATGGGCTATCCGGGGCAGTTATCTCTACCTTGATTAATGCAAGAAATCCGGCTTCCAGAATCATATTAGTCTGGAGGGCTTATGTTTCCTGGTGCGAATCCAATGCTTGGCACCCTCGGAAGTATAGCATAGGCAGAATTCTTGCCTTTCTACAATTAGGGGTAGAGATGAGGCTGGCTTTGAGTACTATTAAGGGCCAAGTCTCTGCGTTATCGGTCTTATTTCAAAGACTGCTTGCTTCGCATTCTTTGGTCCGGATTTTTATGCAAGGGGTGATGTGGCTTAATCCGCCAGTTAGATCACCTTTGAACCCTTGGGACTTGAACTTAGCTTTGTCAGTGTTACAAAAACAGCCTTTTGAACCAATACAGCATACTCCCTTGTCCTTCTGACAAGGAAGTTAGTATTCTTGGTTGCTATATCCTCAGCAAGGAGGGTTTCGGAATTGGCTGCTCTTTCTTGTAAAGAGCCATATTTGATTATTCACAAGGACAGGGTTGTGTTGCGTCCTCGTCCAAGTTTTCTGCCTAAAGTGGTCTCAGGGTTTCACCTGAACCAAGATATTGTCCTTACATCGTTTTTTCCAAAACCATGTTCTAGGGAAGAGAAGTCACTACATTGTCTTGATGTGGTGAGAGCAATCAAGGTCTATTTAGAAACGACTGCTCAGATCCGGAAGACTTATGTCTTATTTGTGCTGCCAGAAGGTCCTAGGAAAGGACAAGCTGCGTCAAAATCCACAATTTCTATGTGGTTTCGGCAAGTTATAATTCAGGCTTACGGTTTTAAAGGGTAAGATTCCGCCTTGTCTAGGCGCACTCTACCAGAGCAGTTAGTGCTTCTTAGGCAGTGCATCACCAGGCCTCCATGGCTCAGATCTGTAAGGCTGCAACTTTGGTCTTCAGTACATATATTCACCAGGTTTTATCAGGTGGATGTAAAAAGGCATGAGGATATCGCCTTTGGGCGCAATGTGCTGCAGGCAGCAGTATAGGTTCTCAAGTCTGTGGACGCCCTGCTGGTTGTGTCTCCCTCCCCTCGAGTAGCATTGCTATGAGATGTCCCATATAGTTAATACTATGGCTCTGTTTCCCGTGATGTACGATAAAGAAAATAGGATTTTTATAACCGCTTGCCTGTAAAATCCTTTTCTTGGAGTACATTATGGGACAGAGAGGTCCTGCCCCTCTTTTGGGATTTGTGTATATTGCTTTGCTACCATAAATGAGGTACTCCTGGAAGGAGGAGGGGTTATATAGGGAGTGAACTTCCTTTCTTGGGTGTGCCAGTGTCCATCACCTGAAGGTGCCTATATACCCATATAGTTAATAATGTCCCGTGATCTACTCCAAGAAAAGGATTTTACAAGTAAGCTGTTAATAGGATTTTTATTTTATTTTTTTTTCCTCGCACAGGATTGGGTATTCAAAGTTAACACAGGTTCACATTATTTGCTTTCATTCAGTATTCAAAGTGAACATTCACTTTTTCAAAGTGAACAGCCTCTACACCTTTGTGAATTGAGATAGGAAGTGTTCAGTTCCTTGTAAGGGAATCTGTACTGTTGACATTTTTTTTCACTTATTTTATTTAAAGCCTAAATTGTGTCTGCAATTTTTTTCAGAGTTATACCAGCCAGCAGTATACCAGGTAAATGAAGATGGATCATTTGCAGTAGTTGATCAGGAATCTGCAGAAAAGGTAACATATATATTTAGTTGTTTTCAAAATTTTAAATAGCAATTGGAAGCTTTGCAAACTTCTGTGGTACCTGGGGATCAAAAGCAGAATTCAAAATATAGCCGTGTTCCAAGGACAAAGGCAGGTGAACTTGTTTGTAAAAAGCAATGTTCAGTGGTCAGACGTGGCCAGCAACAGGTCCCCCTACAGCCGTTGGGCTAAAGAAACGGGTGCAATGAGTACATGAAAAGATATGGGCTGTTAGTCCACATCATAAATAATGGCCACAAAACGTGACAATAACAGAAGGTGCCAAGCAGCTTCCTGTCATGAAAACACAGGTAGGGCTGGCAGTAGCTAAGCAGATCGGTCTTTCCTTTTTAGATGCCTGTCCATGGGTGGCCTCTATCTGAATAAGGGCACAAAATGCCCACGCGCGTGTGACCCTCACAAAAGAATGGCTAAAGGCCATCATCCAGGGAAGAAGGGTAGGGCAATCCACAGAATGGGGGCCCACCTCCTAATGGAGAGATGCATGTCCACCGCTGGGGGGAGTATATTGCCTTAAGCCGCTGTTGATCCCATGGCAAATCATACCTGACAAGATTTATATAAGATAAATCAGTTTAAACAGTTAGCGAGGCAATGTGTGTGCCAAAGCATTGACCTCAGCAATGATTGCATCCCAGTCAATGCCAAGACACGCACATATGCCAAGCAATTGCACAAAGGATCACAAAAGGTTTCGTATGGATCCTAAAATTAAATAAACAGTATTTATGGAATATGTACTTAAACCCAAATCACAATCAACACTCGTCATGGCTATCAAAGGTGCAGGTGAATGGGGGGGGGGGGGTGAATGAGGAAAAAAGAGAAGGAAAATACAAAAATAAAAACAATAGGGAAGAGGCAAAAGCCCAAAGAACAGGGAACCAAAACAAAGCCAGAATCCGAAAATAAGCCATTCACAAGAAGGGCTTATATGAAAGGGCTTCATTAAGGCCCAATGGTATGAGGGCTCGAGTCGCTCGATTCAGATAGTTTCACGTCTCAGGATCGCGAGATCCTAATCGCCCCCCCATGGGTCTTCTGGAATAACTTCCAGGACCAGGAATTTAACAACTTCAGGTGTAATCCTATGTGGCGGCCCACTGTGGTAAGTTTATTTATAGTATAAATGGTCTCCCATTCGCTGCCTTAGTTCTCTAATGCTCTTTCCTACATAAAACGCATTGCAGGCACAGACCATTAGGTAAACAACTCCGCTCGTGCCACAGTTGGCGTGTTGGGGGGGGGGGGGGGGGGGGGAGAGGTTTCCTCATTGGGAAGGATAAAAGTCTGCCTTCCTGAATCCATGGGCAATGTGGGCAGTTGCCACACTGGAAAGTACCCCGGGGACCACATCACCCGTGGATTCACCCTATAATGGCTACTAGCAAGTCTGTCCATCAGCGTGGTTGCTCTACGGAACACCGGTTCCGGATTAGGCCTTACATATTTTCCCAGAACATGGTGGTCTGTTAGATGCCAATGTTCTGACAACAATAATGTACGTAGTTGGTTGTGATGAGTGGAGAATTTGGTGACTATTTTGACTGACTGTTTTTTAGATGGTTCTACATGAGGGGGGCCGTATAGCAATGATTTGGTCCGTGCAAAGGCCCTATTATAGGCCTTCCTGAGATTAGTGCAGGTATAGCCCTGTGCTAAAAGGCGCTAATTTCGAGCAGGCGATTGGATGTAGAAATCCCCGTCTTCTGTGCAGTTATGATGCAGCCTTAAATATTGGGCGTATGGGAGACTGCGTATCAGGATGGGGATGAGAGCTGGAGGCATGGAGCAGCGTATTGCCCGATGTGGGTTTCCAATATAGTTCCATTGCTATTTGACCGGTGGGGCTTTGATGATCTTAAAATCGAGAAAAGAGATATGATTATAATCATAAGTAAATCTAAAATGTAGGTTAAATGGATTAGTATGTAAACTTTCAATAAACTCGATTAGTGATTTATCTGTACTCGTCCAGATAACAAATCGTCAATGAACCTGTACCAACATAGCACATTGTTCAAAAATAATTGTAAGGACTCAAAAATTGATCTCTCCCATCCCCCCAAATAACGGTTGCCATAGGAGGGTGCACAGGAAGTGCACGTGGCCACTCCCTGCGCTTGTATGAAGATCTGATCCATGTATGTGAAATAATTTTTGGTCAGGATAAACTGCAGTAGTTTCAAATTGAATTGATTAAGGGGGCATGCATTCTGATCCTGCTCCATCAAGAAGGTACCAACCATCCTGACGCCCTGCTCGTGGGGGGATGCTCGAGTAGAGAGCCTCAACATCTAAAGTCCTGAGGAGGGTGTCTGGAGGTACCTGGACCCCCTCGATGTGTCGAAACAGGTCCGTTGTATCCCAAATGTATGATGGTAAACTCAAGACATACAGCATTAGAAATGTGTCTACAAATTTGCTTGCGTTTTTCTGTAAGGGACCCTATGCCTGATACTATGGGTGGTGCCCTAAGGTTTTTATGGGTTTTGTGTAGCGTATAGAACGTCGGTAATCATGATGTTTGAGTATTAATAAATTTGAGAGTGTCCTCATCAATGAGGCCTTCCCAAAATGCTTTGATGCACAAGTTATGAAATTCAACCATTGTTGTATTAGGGTATGGTCGATGGGTGTATACCAAGTTGCTTTATGTAGGACATCCAAGCACATAGTCTGATATTGATGATGTATCATAAGTATTATTACTATTCCCACCCTTATCAGATTGTTTAATTAACAGGTCTGTGTGTTTCTGCAGTTTAGTCATTACCCAAATTTGTTTAGTTAAATTTGAAGGTAAATTGCCCGTTATTTCTTAAGTGACTTGATTGATTCATAAAAGGCCCACACAGATGGACAGGTCATCAGGTCTGGAAATGTGCGAGACTTTAGTACTTTAGTTTGAATTGTTCCTATTGGTCTCCTCTCTTGGTTGTCGTTGGGCAATATTTTGGAGTAGCCCCTGACACACCCTTTTCCACTATCCAAATAGTTATAAGGGTAAAAGTTTTGTTACTGTAATGCATCCTCCTGCATGAAGGTAAAACATTTTTTCAAAATCATCTCCCCCTACCCTGCCTTAAACAATTACCTGGGCCAGATCACGTTCAAGCACTCTGCCTGTCTACAGCAGCCCTCCTTCCCTCTTCTCACAGAAGACTTGCCAGCAGCGGGAGCCATTGGTTCCTGCTGCTGTCAGTCAAATCTTGCGGGGAGGAGGCAGGGTCGAGACACTTGTGTGTGTGTGTGTGTGTGTGTGTGTGTGTATACACAGTGCTGCTCTAGATCGAGCCTGCACAAGTTCCACCATAACAAACAACTTGCTATATGGGACCTCGTAAAAGAGGAGCAGCCAAGTTTCCAGCAGTTGACCCCAGTAGAGAAGGTTCAGGTCTGCTCTGTGCAATAGGTAAGTATAACATGTATGTTATTTTTAAAACCTTTTTTCTTTAGAACTGCTTTAAGTAATCCAGGTACCCAGAGTTTATAACTGCATTGAATTAGTTAAGGGGTTACTTTTAGTACAGCTAAATGAAACCTTTTAAAATAAAAATGACATCTGCCCTTTTTACAGGTGCCCTGGATCCCTGTTGATCCGCTGGATCCAGATCTGAGTATGTACCCAGCATACAGTCAAACACGGCCACTGCACGTCACTGTAAGGGCTGGAGAAATGCTGTATCTACCTTCTCTGTGGTTTCACCATGTGCGCCAGTCCCATGGCTGCATTGCAGGTAAGGTATAGGAGTGGGGATCAAATGTACAATTGTAGTGGGGCTCCCGTCATTTCTTCAAGTGGTATATGAATGCCACAGGGATCACGGACACGTCCTTTCTTGTGAACCTGGATCGGTAGAAATGGTTATAGCACAGATTAGAATTGGCATCACAGACCTACATGCTCCTTTTTGGTGCACTGGGCAGACCATTAAAATAAATGTTCCTAGGCACAATGCATGTTAAAGCACCACAGATGTGTGAACCTAACCTTAGCATTTAGAGCTGCAGAAGATGCTGAAAACAGCCATTTGACACTCACAGAAAACCCATATATTATAGGGAACACTGTGAAACTGCACTTAATGTTTCAGAGTTAGAGAAAGTCAAACTGACTACAAAAACCTTTAGCTGTAATATTGGATTACAGTAACTCAGACACACGAAATGTCAGAAAATGTGCTTGTGTGTCAGATCGGTCTCTTTGTATTGGAGATGTGTCAAAAGACCTGGCAGCCTCATATATCTGTTTCAATATATTTGTATGCTCAGTGGTAAATACCACTATATACACAGTATCTCACAATAGTGAGTACACCCTTTACATTTTTGGAAATATTTTATTATATCTTTTCATGAGACAACACTGAAGAAATTACACTTTGCTACAATGTAAAGTAGTGATTGTACAGCTTGTATAACAGTGTAAATTTGCTGTCCCCTCAAAATAACTCAACACACAGCCGTTAATGGCTAAACCTCTGACAACAAAAGTGAGTACACCCCCATTTCTCTTATATTCACCGACCGACACAGCTCCTCTCTGTAACAAACGGGTTGTTGTTAGCCTTATCACTAGGATCACCTACAGAGTGAACTTCCACCAGGGGACTTAAAGTGGAGGACCACCCTGAAAAAAAAAAATATATTAAAAATTACCAAAAAATCTAAAAAAAAAAAATGAAATTTTATTTTTTTTTTTTCTTTTTTTACTTTACCTGAAGTGCCTGTTGCTAGGCACATAATCCTAATCTTCCTCTTCCTCCTCCGCGGAGATCTTCTTTCTTCTCTCCTCCGTGCCGCGTCTTCTGGGTAATGGGTCACGCTGTGTTCTGGGAACTGTGTGTTCCAGAACACAGCGCGTCCCATTCACAAAGCGCTGCGTGACTCGCGCATGTGCAGTAGGAAACGGGCAGTGAAGCCATAAGGCTCCACTGCCTGTTTCCCTTACAAGGAATGGCGGAGCCGAGGGACGGGTCGGCCTCAGGCGGCCGACATCGCGGGCGCCCTGGACAGGTAAGTGGGCTGATTGTGTTTGCAGCTGCTGACTTTTTTTTTTTTTTTTTTTTTACGGCCCTCCGCTTTAACTTCAGAAAATAATTACTGCCTCATGCTGTATTATTATTATACATTGTTTATGCCACCATCCGGCATATTTGGCTAGTTTAGGCCCGCACCTGGCGGTCACACCTGAAGTAATCTATCCAATACTAGCTGAGGGGGCGCCAGTTCTGGGGTGTCTAGCCAATGTTGCCAGATTTTATAACATTTTTGGACCGCATTCCTGTGTTGATAGGTCAGTTTTTCTTTTTATAAGTGTGTTATTGACTTGCTCAATCCACTGTTTAGTCGTAGGGCCACCAATTTGCTTACGAGCGATGTATAGCAGTCAGATTACCACTATGTTTGTTTGAAGGGGTAAAAAATTCCTCGTCAACGACACCTAGTAAGCATGCATACTGAACAGTGGATTGGTATACTGATGAAATAATCTTGGTCACCCCCCTCCAGTACCTGAAGAGCTTGGGGCACCGCCACATCAGATGGATAAGATCACCATTAGCCGTTTCACACCTGGGGCATGGGGGGGGGGGGGAGTCCCTCCTGCCCCATTTGTGGAGTAGCACCCCCGTGCGGTGAGACCTGTGCAAAATAAAAAGTTGGGACAGTCTACCCGATGGGGATACTGAAACATTTGGCAAGGATTGTAAACATAGTTCCCATTCTTCATCTCCTATCTCACCTACATCTTGTTTTCCATCTGTATCTACAAGTTAGGTTCGCTGCTCCCTGTGTTCTGAGCAAGAGCGAGTTATATTTCTGAGATCATAGTTACATAGTTGCATAGTTAGTCAGGTTGAAAAAAGACACAAGTCCATCCAGTTCAACCTTAAAAACAAATAAAATAAAAAATGCCTTTTTTGTTTAGTGAATTGAGGACATAGGTTACTGTTGGATGTTCAGTTTGTACCATTCTGCAGGAGCGTGCTTGTGTTTGTACCGCATGTCGTAACTGCAAATATTTATAAAAGTCATGTTTCGGGAGGTTGAATTTGTTCTGTAGGTCACTAAAAGACTTAAATGTGTTTTGAGAGTAGAGCTGTGACATCACCTTAATCCCCCTTATCCTCCAGGACTGAAATCCCTCCAACATCTGCAATTCTGGGTAAAGGGAATTGCCCCATATTGGAGTGTATTCTGTCAAGCCCTGCATATTTAAGTTGTGCTTAAGTGAACGCTAAAGTTTATTCAACAGTGCCAGAGTTGGCAGTGAGCTGCTATGTTGAGGGAAACCCACCTCCAAGCTCGAGGCTGCAGGCAGGTCCACCCTGGCCGAGAGCAATATGTTACACTAGGGGTCTGCTGTGTTTGTTTCGCCCCACACACCCAGATGTTGCAGTTGTGAGGCCTGGTAATGGAGACGCATGTTAAGGACTGCCAAACCTCCCTGGTCTTTACCTAATTGTAAAATAGATAATTTAATTCTAGCTACCTTCTTTTTCCAAAGCAGGCTTCTAAATATCGCATCTATTTTGATAAACCAATTTGCGGGATCCATTGTGGAGAATTGTGCAATAATTATTGTGCATTAATAATAAGTAGTTGGGGAGCCCAAACCATTTTAATTAGATTGGCCCTACTTATAAGTGAGATAGGTAATTTGCACCATGCTTCACATTTGGACCTTATTTTGGAAATCATGAGTTGAAGATTTAGTGATAAGTAGTCAGCAGGGTCGGGGGATATTATACTCCCAGGTATTTAAACGACGAGACTATTTGCAGGACCGGGCACAACCTGGTAGGAGATTTGTGAGTGTATCCAGAGGCAGGAGGGCAGACTTACTCCAGTTAATGGAGAAGCCTGAGAATTTACCAAAGTGTTCTATGAGGGACATTACATTTACCAGGGAAGTTGACGTGTCTCCAAGGTATAGAAGCGTGTCGTCCGCATATGATATTTTATCTACATTGCCCCCCCTTATAAAGCCCACTATCCTCGTGGGAATCTCTCACCATCTCCGCAAGAGGCTCCATCGCTAGGGCAAACAGCAGGGGCGACAACGGGCACCCCTGCCTAGTGCCCCTGTACAGGTGAAAAGGTTCATAGAGATCTCCGTTAACACGAAGCCTAGCAGTGGGATTTGAAAATAGCAATTTTAATAAAATTCTCCCCCAGTCCGAACTTTTCCAGTACCCCCTAGAGGTATTGCCACTCGACGCTGTCAAAAGCTTTGGCAGCGTCAAAAGCTTTGGCAGCGTCAAGTGAATGGATCGCTCTATTGCCTGTATTTTCCATCAGGATTTGTAAATTGAGATGCAAGCATCTAATGTTTAGGGCCGTGGACATAGTTGGAATGAACCCGGACTGGTCCCGGTGCACAAGTTTCTGTATGACTGAGCCCAGTCTGGTGGCCAGAATCCTGGCCAGCAGTTTAACATCCGTCGTCAATGGGTAAATGGGCCTATATGAATCAGGCAAAAGTGCATCTTTGCCCGGTTTGAGTATCAGTACGATAGTGGCTTCAGCCATAGAGGGGGCCAGCTGTCCCAGCTCCAGGGCCTCGGCCAGTGTCTGTTTCAGTTGTGGAAGTAAGATGTCTGCGTACTTTTTATACACCTCTAAAGGAAGGCCGTCTGCCCCCAGAGATTTCCCGGGAGGTCAGAGGGCTAATGCCTCTGTGTTCCTCTATTGTGAGAGGGGCACCCAGCATGTCTCTATCAGACTGTTCAAGGCACGGTAGGTGACATCCCTCCAGGAAGTCCCGTATCTCCGCAGGAGCAGAGGATACCCTAGTGGAGTATACTTCCTCCTAGAAAGTCCTGATTGTCTCAACTATTTTAGGGTGACTTTTTAATATCTTACCTGAGGAGTCCTGCACTGCCGCTATATAGGATGAGTCCCTCCCTGCTTTGGCCATCATTGCCAACATGTGACCCATATTCTCACCCTCTTCAAAATATTTCTGTTGCAAAAAAAAACGCTGATTTTCAGCTTTAGTAATAGACATAGCATTGGCTAACTTCTGCGCTTCAAGCCATCTCCTTTCTGAAGTCTCAGTCAGGATGGATATTAGTGCAGCCTCTGCCTCTTTCACTTCCTGAAGCACCGATAGTTCCCACTCTTTAGTCCTGGTCTTTATCGAGGACATGGTTTTAATAAATTGCCCCCGGAGAAACGCCTTAAGGGCATCCCAGCACATACCTGAGGCTGCAGTGTTTTTATTAATGGCTATAAATTCTGCCAAGGTGTCTGAGGGTCAGGCACTTGGAATAAGGACAGCCAGAATGGGTTGACTCTCCAATGGACGCGCTTGGCAGCACCTGCTACAGTAATTTTTGCCCAGTATGGGGAATTGTCGGTTCATACTGTGCATCTATGACATATGGTAACATTTCCTCATTGCAAAGACAGATCAATTCTGGACAGACCTCTGTGTGAGGCCGAATGACAGGAGAAAAGTTTGACCTAATGGGTTTTTCAATTGCCAGATGTCATGTAGACCCATGCCTTCCAGCAAGTGTGCAAATGTAGTCCCGGAACCCGTCCCACCTCAGTGGGGAATAGAAAATTTATCAAGTTGTGGACTTAGGTAGTTATTGAAGTCCCCTACTACAAATGCTGGTACATTGGGGTGTTTAGCTAGGAACCCTGTCAGTATCTTAAGTACCTCTGATGAGAACGATGGGTATATATATATTTCACCCTATTCCCCAAACCTCTCACATTCCAGCTAAGTATAACATGTGCCCTAGCCATATTCTCGATAAGGATATAGATTTTCAGCAGCATACGGAGCTGCTGGTTTACTCCCTTGATACAAACCAGGCACAAGCATCACATAACCCCAATTGAGCTTAGGCTCAGAGTGAGAGATGAAGAGCAGAACAAAAGGAAGTACTAATAATAAGAGGGAAAAAAAAAAGAAAAAGGAGGCAGTGGCTGTGCACTGGAAAAATAAAGTTAGTGGTTCTACTTGTGTCAGCAGCATGAGCAGTTCACCCTGCAGAGTATCACGAATGGGGGTTCCATACCCCCTGTCGGTCTGAGCAGATTCTCGCCCTGTGAGTACAAAACAAAAACATTAGTGGGCCAACAGGGCCCGTTCAGTTTCATAGGTTAAATAACAGTCACTGATTACTTGTGGGCGCCAGAGCGTCCTGAGCCGGGGGGAACATGGCTCAGCTACTGGTGTCTTTCAGTGCCGTATGCCCGGGCAGAACTTCCCTAGTGCCAATGTCTGTAACACCATTGCTTGTTTTTCCCACTCCTAGTTTTGGCACTGCTTGGGGACATCCTGTTTTTTTACAGAGGGGAGCTGTGTCTGTCAGTGAATATAAGAGAAAATAGGATTTTTTTGTACTCACCGTAAAATCCTTTTCTCTGTAATTCACTGACCGACACAACACCCGCCCCTCCTTTTACCTTTACGTTATGCTGCTTTGCAGGGTGAGGGGTTGTAGCCTGAGGGACCGCCCTCTGAGCGGAACTAAGAGTTCTAAGTGTTGTGTTACAACTATGCCTAGTATTCTCCTAGTGATAAGGCTAACAACCCGTTTGTTACAGAGAGGAGCTGTGTCAGTCGGTGAATTACAGAGAAAAGGATTTTACGGTGAGTACAAAAAATCCTATTTTCCCTCCCCTGAAGATATGAAAAAAAAAATTGTATATAAAGATGGCCTAGGCTATAAGAAAAATGCCAAGACCCTGAAGCTGAGCTGCAGCACGGTGGCCAAGACCATACAGCGGTTTAACAGGACAGGTTCCACTCAGAACAGGCCTCACCATGGTCAACGAAAGAAGTTGAGTGCACATGCTGAGCATCATATCCAGGGGTTGTTTTTGGGAAATAGATGTATAAGTGCTGCCAGCATTGCTGCAGAGGTTGAATGGGGTGGGGGGTCAGCCTGTCAATGCTCAGACAAATAGATATAAGAGGCTGCCAGGTCTTTTGACACATCTCCAATACAAGAAGACCGATCTAGCTCACAAACACATTTTCTGAGTTACAACTGTAATCCAATATTACAGCTAAAGGTTTTCGTAGTCAGTTTGACTTTCTCTAACTCTGAAACATTAAGTGCCATTTCACAGTGTTCCCTATAATATATGAGTTTTCTGTGAGTGTCAAATGGCTGTTTTTAGCAACTTCTGCAGCTCTAAATGCTAACTCTAGGTTCACACATCTGTGGTGCTTTAACATGCATTGTGCCTAGGAAAATGTATTTTAATGGTCTGCCCAGTGCACACAAAAAAAAAAATCACATGTATTTCTGTGATGCCAATTCTAATCTGTGCTATAACCATTTAAACATTTTAGCAAAGTGTAATTTCTTCAGTGTTGACACATGAAAATATAATGGGGGGGGGGGGGGGGGGGATATAATAAATATCTATATATCTCTATATCTATATCTATATCTATCTATATATATATATATATATATATATATATATATATATATTATTATGGAAGAGGTGGGTATGTACTTAAAAGCACTACAGAAAAAAACATGGGGTGGAGGGTGTCTTTAGTGGAAATGGGTGATATAAAAAAGAAATAAAGAGCTAAAAAAAAAAGGCGAGAGGTACACAAGGATATAAGAAAAAAAAAATGTAAAATACTAACCACAAATAATGATGGGAAAAAATGAGAAAGGGAAATATAGAATGAATGAGAGGAAATAATTAATTGTACATAAAGATTTAGTAAGATAAAAGAAAAAGAAGCGAAAAATGTTGGAACCTAAATATAATGTTCAATATATGGACGTAAAAAAGATATATACTGAAAGAGAAATTACAGGCATGAACAGCCACCTAACAAATGCAGCCAAATTAGAGGGTGCATTAGGACAATGTCTCAGTAATAATAAAATAGTATAGTGATGTCATGCAGTTTAATTATGGGCAGGTATGTTATATACTTTACTGGGGAAAAAGCAAAAAAGTTGGAGTAACTAGAGAGGAAGAGTTGATTAGTTGCGTATAAACAATAAAGTGATGCTTGGGAACAACTTTGGAAAGAAATGGACATTGTGGTAAGGTATAGAAGAGAACAGCAGGAGAATAGAAGCAAAGCAAAAAGATAGTCGTTCAGAACCTTACCCTGAACATGATATCCTAGAATGGTTGCCCCCTCCGTCTCAGATATTGGCGTGGTCTGAAATGCCGGCTTATGTGACCTCCATCGAGTCGGCGTCTGACGTCACCGTCTCGGCGCGGACATGAGCATGTGCCGAACTGACAGCCTGTACCTACACACTACAAAACCCAGGCATCCGAGATTCGGGGGGGGCGTGTCCACAGGCTCAAATGCACATGGGGAAAATCCGAATGGGCGTACTGGGCATGGGAGAAGCCCACCCATAATGGGTGGACAACTTGAGCTGCGGCAAATAGATGGAAAGACTGGGAAGTGTGGGGAAAGATGATGATGGAGGGTGGCTGGGAGGGAGAGATGAGCAAAGGCTGATCTCTAGGGCTGGGGCACGGGCAAAGAACGGTGGCGCAAATCGGGCAGCGAATGGGACAGAGTCCCTCTGTGCCCTGGGTGTCCATATGACCACAAAAACACCCCCAAACTGAATGACATGCACATCCCAAATGACAGCGGCTAGAGAAAGGGAGCAATCCAGGAGGCAAGGAGCCTTGAGGACAGGGTCACACTGATGACCATATATCAGTATACACAGTCGGGGAGAGCGAATGTGGCGAGATGACACCTAAGACCTGGTAAAACAACTACAAATAAATAATAAAAGGTTGGTAATTAGACAAAACATCATAATATATGGAAGCATTCTTTATACAGAAATTCATAAATAACAAAAATGAAATAAAATCAAGTTATTTATCAAGCCGTGATGTACATGATACAGAGAAGAAAAAGATGTAAGAAAGGGGAGGGGAAAAAAAAGGGGGGAAAGGAAAGGGAGAGGAGAAATGTACTGCCATTGTGTGCCCTCTGTGGCTGCACCTAACCCCTATCTGGTTGGGTTAGTGTTCACCCCCTTTCCCAGACAGACAGTAGTCTTCTTTTGGAGCTTTTCTGGCTTGGTAAGTTTTACCTCTTTGTCGGGGTGAGCTTGATGAAAATTACACATCAGTTCCTGCTAGTCCAATAATGCTACATTGTACTTATATGTAACCTTTTTATTTTGAGGTGTTTAATCTGTCTCTCTTTATACCCTTTGTATCGTGAAGTCTTTATTTCATTCGTATATATATATATATATATATATATATATCTATCCCCTGATGAAGCTAATATGCCAAACATGTCGGGATAATATGCAAAGCTTCAACCAAATCAATGTAGCTAGACTTCTGTTTTGTTATGATCATCTAGCCTGTTTTTTTTTTTTTTTTATTATGTAACCTAATCTGTGTGACTTCTAACCTTGACCTTCATTAAAATTTGTAAAACTTTTTTTTTTTCTTAAATATTAGTTTTTTCATTATCTGTAAGCACCACAAAATTCCCCTGTCTCCCAGGTCTATTTTATCTTCTTATTTGGGATGAGGGGCCAATCTTATGGGTGTTCTGCCATCAGTCAGACTGAAACTTTTTTTGATATACTATAACTCAGATATTCCTTTTCTCCTTTGAACAGTGAATTACTGGTACGACATGGAGTACGACATCAAATATCATTATTTCCAGCTGCTTGACTCTCTCTCTAACGTCATAAAAAACTCTGGATTGAACAAAAAGCATGAAGCTGACCAGGAAGAAAAGATGACATAACTATCTTGCACTGCTCTATTTAATACCAGCAAAAAGGAAGACTGTGGAAATTGTCTTACGAAAACAGATATTGCGATGCATTGAGCCCTGCAGGACAGTACTGAATTCCAATTTCAGATCTTGGTTGTGGAGGATTACACTGTGTCACCAGAACTTGGCTGCAGATGTTACGGATTGTACAGTCAGATTGTAACTTGTGTGGCCAGTTTAACACAAAGTCAGCAAGTTGTCATTATTTAAAACATACTGTACATATTATTAAATGTTATCCCCATCCACAAAAGGCTTTTCCTATGCGTGCTATTTTTTTTTTTTTTTCTTTCCTGGATGACATCATGAACGCCTGTGCAGATCGTTTCATATACTTAGCATCTTGGTATGCCGAGATGTAAGCAGTGCCTATGCCCCGATGATATTGGCTTAATTTCCAGAATAGAAGCATTCTTGCAGGTCTGGTTACTTCCTGAAATCCCATTTGACTAGGAACAGCACAGGGGTTGGGAAGTTCTTTTTAAAGAGCTATATACAGTATATTTGTTATGCACTGCAGAGAAAGCATTGAAGAAGTCAGATGTAATGTGTCAAATGTAATTAAAATTCCTCTATGTCCTGTTCAACATTTTAGAAATATAATAATATCTGCTGACATAAAGCTTAAGGCTCCATGCACACTGAAGCTCAAAAAAGCTATTTCTGGACGCCAGATTGCTGGCAGAAAACGCTGGTTGAAAAACCTGCTTTTAACAGCGTTTTATACTAGCGTTAATGAGCGTTAATGAGCGTTTTACAGCGTTAGCGTTAATGGGCGTTTTTTATAAAAATACACAGAGGACACTCCAAAAATCCCACAATGCATTGAAAAATAGAATGCCGAACACTAATGAACGAGCGTTAATGAGCGTTAATGAGCGTTAATGAGCGTTTGTCGTTTTTTGCCGCTGAAAAACGGCACTTTGAACGCGAATTTCTGGCGTTCAGAAAAAAAGCCCATAAACTCCACTGCTCATTAAAGCTGAAAAATGTCCATGTGTGCATGGACACATAGGCTAACATAGAGTGGAGTTTATGGGCTTTTACAAAAAACGCCCAAACGCCAATAAACTGCAGTTTATCAGCTTCAGTGTGCATGGAGCCTTAGATTTATCACTGGCCACTGATATATGCCAAAGTTTTTTATTTCCCCATTAAAGAAGTGCAGGAATATAAAAAATATACATACATACATAATTACGGTACCTACCTGGTGCAGCATCGGTGAGATGCTGAAAGCTGTCCCCCACCAGCTCTAAGCCCAGAAACTGAGCAATCACATGACTGCTGATTTCTCAGTTCTCAGGTCAGGTGAGCAGAGAGCAGTGGCTGACAAGCAAAAGTGCTTTTCCCATACTTCTCTTTTAAGTATACATGACATAGGAGCATATAAAAATTTTATTTTACTGACAAAATAAAAAATGATTTTCTGTTTTTTAAAAATGTAATAATTTACAACTATATGGGCTATAGAAAAATATTTGAAGTGCACAAATTGTGTTAAAAAAAGTATGACACCCCCCCCAGGTAGGGTAGTGCGTAATGTATTTCATGGTTATGGCATATTTTAAAATAGTGCCAATGGTTCTTGCAAAGCTCCCAGTGTGTGTCCCCCCCCCCCCCCCCCCCGATAGAAACATTGCATCTAGGGCACATGGTCATTCTGCGAACAAGACCCAGGCTGGAGCAATGCCCCCCTCCACCTTCTCATTTCAAGATCAGCATATCCC
This sequence comes from Lithobates pipiens, assembly GCF_037356315.1. Classification (NCBI taxonomy): domain Eukaryota; kingdom Metazoa; phylum Chordata; class Amphibia; order Anura; family Ranidae; genus Lithobates; species Lithobates pipiens. The sequence continues at coordinate 85,009,338 of NW_027507791.1, forward strand.
TTCTAAACCAAGGGACTCCTGTAATGGAGGGCACAGAGTAACAGGGGATCCATTCACTCAAGCCCCTGTATTAGAGGACAAATTAAAGGTGGCCCTGTACTCGTGGACACAGTAACGAGGGATCCCTATGCTAGAGGACACAGTAACATAAGACCCCTGTACTGGAGGCCAGAGATACCAAATAGAAGAAAACGAGACCATCACAATTCAGAACACACATTAACTGGAGACCCCCCATAATGGAGTATTGAAAGCCCCCTCCTCAGTGGAAATACATTGAGTAACTTCCCTACGAATTTAAGCCACGAATGATGCTCTAAAGAACAATGGTCTCCAAACTTTGGCCCTTTGCTAATCTTTATTCGGCCATTGGGGCACTATTCCTCCCACTTATACGAAGCACTGTTGCTCTCACTGACCAACACTGGTGCATAATCCTGCCTCTGATACGGGGCCCTTCATGATTTCTTGCATCGGGGCCCTGAAGGTTCTAGTTACACCACTGTCTAAAATAACAATTCTGTGAAAACATGAGTGCCAACATAACAAGTGAATATACAATAATATCCATCCATGTGTATTTCTTCTTGTAATAATATAAATCCTGTGCTTGAGTGCAGTCCAATATTTAATTAATGAAAATGTCAGAAAGAAGAAGTTATAACTTGTTGAGTCTTCACAAATTCTCAAAAATCTGTGCTTTGTATCTATTTACCTCAGTGCTCCCCCATAAGAAATGCTCTCGCCTCACAAAGTGTGACCTCACACTTACATTTGGTCAAATAAAGCTTTTTAGTCACCCCGGACTAACACATCATACTTTCCTCCTCGTTGCTCCATTGATGTGCCTCCATTATGACTCGATATACATGAGAGAAAAAGAGCTCCAAATTGTGCTTTTATCTTGTTTTTAAACAATATTCAATTTATTAAAAAAATGTGCATAGCACTCACATTTAAAAGGTGCTCCCGTGCCCCAATTGTATACAGCGTATATAATATAAAACCATGACGCTGCAGCTACTTCGTGCCTCTCTGTAAAAGATTCAAAAGCGTCTTGCCAAACATATCTTGGGGGGAGCACATTTCTTACAGGGGAGCACTGCGGTGAATAGATACAAAGCATGGATTTTTGAGAATTTGTGAAGTCTCAATAAGTTACAACTTTTTCTGACATTTTCATTAATTACATATTGGACTGCACTCAAGCACAGAATTTATATTATTACAATAAGAAATGCACATGAATGTATCATCATTGTATATTCACTAGGGATGAGCCGAACACCCCCCGGTTCGGATCGCACCAGAACTTTATAACGGACCGAAAATTTGTGTAAACTTTAGAACCCCATTGAAGTCTATGGGACTCGAAGGTTTGAAATAAAGTGCTAATTTGAATGGCTAATAAGCAAGATATTGTCCTAAAAAGGGTTTGGGGACCCGGCTCCTGCCCCAGGGGACATGGGTCAATGGCAAATTTTTTTTAAAAAACTACCGTTTTTTCGGGAGCACTGATTTTAAAGTGGTGTTGCCACCAAAAAATAAAAAGTTGCTTAAAATTCGTTAATTAAAATTTTACACACCTCTAAATACGTGTTGCTAGGGGGTCCCTCGTAGTCTGCCTTCTTCCTTGCCCGGGCTGGTGACATCACTTCCCCTTGCACTGCACATTCACCTGGGACCTGTCACGTGTCCCAGGTGACTGTATGGCGTATCACGGCATCCTGCGGCGCTCGTGCATGCGCAGTGGGTGCCCGGCTGTGAAGCCACAGCCGGGAACCCATAGTATGCATGCTGGTGCCACGAGCGGAGCGGGGAACGAGGGGGGCTTCGTTCCCACACATCGCTGGACCCTGGGACAGGTAAGTGTCCGATTATTAAAAGTCAGCAGCTGCAGTATTTGTAGCTGCTGACTTAAATATATATATATTTTTTTTTAGGGGGTACCCCACTTTAATGACGATTAAAGTTAAAAAAAAGTGAAATATTCCTTTAAATATCGTGCCTGGGGGGTGTCTATAGTATGCCTGTGAAGTGGCACATGTTTCCCGTGTTTAGGACAGTACCTGCACAAAATGACATTTAACGGAAAAAAAAGTCATTTAAAACTGCTTACGGTTTTAATGTCATGTCTGGTTTCGGCAATACCCCCGCCCATTACCAGCCCCTTTGGGTCTTGTACGGATATTAAGGGGAACCCCGTACCTAAATTAAAAAAAGGAAAGGCGTGGGGCCCCCAGGCACTATATATTCAGAACAGCAGTATACAGGCGGTGCAAACAAGACCGGGACTGTGTAGGTTTGTTGTGTTAAGTAGAATCTGTTTGTAATTTTGAACTGGTACATTTTTAAAGTGTAGCTCCAGTCAAAAAATCTATTTTTAAGCTTTTTGGAAAACAGGGAAGGGTTATCACCCCTATAAAAAATTTTTTGGCCGTCTGTCTTTTTTCATCTCACTTCCTGTTGTCTCCTTCCGTTTGCAAGTAGGAGACATCTGGATGTTTGAAAGTAGGGGCCTGCCCTATATGCTCTGCAGAAATGTGGGCCTAAGGTGTTGGTGTTGCCACAACACTGTAAGCCCTCAAAGTGACTCTTGGTGGGCGCTGAAGTGCCCTGCTGTGAACGATTATATCAAGAATTGTAATTACATGCCATTGTTGAACAGTGGTAGAAAAATTGGGCCTTTGGTGGTTGTAGTGGTGGTGCTGGTGCCACAACAATATAAGACCTCACAGTTAGTCTCGGTGGGCACAGGAACGGGCCCTGCTGTGAAATATTATATCAAGAATTGTAATTACATGCCACTGTTAAACAGGGGCTTAAAAATGGGGCCTTAGGCACTGGTGCTGGTGCCATCACACTGCAACCTCTACCATATACTCCAGTTGGAGTGCAGGAATGAGCCCTGCTGCAAAGCATTACATCCAAAATTGTAATTACACGCCCCTGTTAAACGGGCTGAAAATTGATCTGGTGGCGTCACCCAGAACCGAAAATGTTCTTCCAAGCTAACAGCAGGATCATTGAGGAAGAGGATAGTCAGTCAACATAACAGGACAGTCACTCCGCATCAGCATAGGCAGTCTTGAAGGGATGTGACATTTAAAAAAAAAATATTCGGTTACATCAGCTTCAGGTGCTTGGTAGCTGGTGGTGATCCAAGACTGATTCATCTTTATGAAGGTCAGTTGATCAACCGAGTCGGTGGACAGGCGCACCCTGTGATCCGTTACAAAGCCTCCGGCAGCACTGAAGGTGCGTTCTGAAAGAATGCTGGATGCAGGACAGGCCAGTAGCTCAATTGCATACTGTGCCAGCTCTGGCCAGTGATCCATCCTCAAGACCCAGTAAGCCAGAGGATTTTCGGTGGGAAAGGTGTTCAAGTCTGACCTTGCCCCTAGGTTTTCCTGCACCATGTAAATCTGACGCTGGCAATGGTTGCTGGAACCGATCATACCTTGGGGCTGCGGAATAAAAAATTGTCTGAACGCATCGGTCAGACGGCCACCTTCTCCATTGCTCCTTCTGTGACTGACCGAAGCCTCAGCAACACGTTGTCCAAGACCAGTTTGTAACCTCCCAGTCTCTGGGAACGCGTTGCACGGACCTTTCTGCAAGGCCTCCCAGAGATGTCTCATCCTCTGCTCCCTGTGCGACAGCAAGATAAGGTCCGCAACCTTACCCTTGTACTGTGGATCAAGGAGAGTGGCCAGCCAGTAATGGTCCCTCTCCTTGATCCGAAGAATACGAGGATCCTTCCGCAGGCTTTGCAGGATCAGGGAGGCCATGCAGCATAGGTTAGCTGAGGCATTAGGTCCGGAGTCCTCTGGGTCACTAAGGATGACATGATCCGCAGCCACCTCATCCCAGCCACGTACAAGTCCACGGGTTTCCTGGGACTGTAAATCATCCCTAAAAGACTGCTACTGCTGATGCTGAGTGCCAAGCTCCACCTCCATGCTGACACAAGCCTCCTCCTCGTCCTCTTCCTGTGTGATGGGTGGGACAGCAGGAACACTGTCTGGATAAAGGGGGCCTTGAGAGGCAAGGAAGTCCTCCTCTTCTTGTCTCTATTCTGCCTCAAGTGCCCTGTCTATTATTCCACGCAGCATATGCTCCAACAGGTGGACAAGAGGTACAGTGTCACTGATGCATGCACTGTCACTTCTCACCATCCTTGTGGCCTCCTCAAATGGTGACAGGACAGTGCATGCATCCCTGATCATGCCCCACTGGCATGGTGAGAAAAAAACCGAGCTCCCCTGACCCTGTCCTGGTCCCGTAGTCGCACAGGTACTCCTTGATGGCCCTCTGCTGCATGTGCAGCCGCTGCAGCATGGCCAGCGTTGAGTTCCACCTGGTGGATATGTTACATATAAGACGATTATTGGGCAGATTCAACTCATTTTGGAGCTCAGGCAGCCGAGCACTGGCATTATATGATTGGCAGAAATGCACACAGACTTTCCTGGCCTGCCTCAGGACATCCTGTAAGCCCGAGTACCAGCCCAAGAACCGCTGCACCACCAGGTTAAGGACGTGAGCCACACAGGGCACATGGGTCAGTTGTCCCTGTCGGAGGGCAGAGAGGAGGTTGGTGCCCTTGTCGCAAACCACCATTCCTGCCTTAAGCTGGTGTGGCGTCAACCACCTCTCGGCCTGCTCCTGCAGAGCTGACAATATGCACCTTACCGCTGCCCACCTTGTCCAGCGAGGTATGGACATAGCCTTCCACATTGTGGTAGAGAGCCGGAATCGCCTTTCGTGAGAAAAAGTGGAGTTTGGGAACCTGCCACTGAGGAACCGCACATTGCACAAACTCACGGAAGGGGACCGAGTCTACCAACTGAAAAGGCAGCAATTGAAGTTCTAGCAATTTAGCCAAGCCAGCATTCAACCGCTGGGCATGTGGAAGGCTGGGAATGAACTTCTTTCGATGGTCCAGCAGCTGGGGCAGGGAAATTTGCCTGCTACAATCGGACGTTGGTGTACTTCTAGCAGAATGCCCGCAAGTACTTGGCTGTGACACACCTAATTCTACACCTTCATTCCTCTCAGTGCAGGTTTCAGAGAGGACAGAAGGTCTAGTGGGGTTGGAGATCCCAGCTGATGAGGAGCAAGGAGAGGTCCGCTTTGTTCTTTGGTGTGGGTCTTTTAGGTTCGCTTGCCAATGAACTGCATGGCAGGTCAACATATGTCTGGTCAAGCATGTGGTGCCCAAGTGGCTGATGTTTTGGCCACGCGAGATACGCTTGTAAATACCAGTGGTGCGATCTGATGCATTCATCTCAAAAAAGGTCCACACCAAAGAACTTTTGGAATAATGCACAGAGGCAGCGCCTCCGCTCTGTGGTGTGATTCAGTGTGCTGCCCTTAAGCTGGCCCCTGGAGGGCATCCTGCCTCATTGGAGATGTGCCACCTCCTCCTCTCTCCGATCCGGCACCCACGTGGAGTCAGTGACCTCATCATCCCCTCCCTCTTCATCACTGGAGCAAACCTGGCAGTATGCTGCAGCTGGTGGAACATGACTGCCAGATTGCTGTCCTTCTTGATCATCCCCTCTCTCTGCACTCATGCTACTGCCTTCCTCTAGCTGGGTATCAAAAGAGCCTTCAAAACGCTGGGCATCCTCCTGGAGCATGTACCTAACACTGTGCTCAAACAGTTCTGGGGACTCCTCAGGAGGACATGGTGGGTCTAGGGAAGGAGTGACTGATCCCATTGAGACGAGGGAAGAGGGCACGTTGGATGCTGCTTTGCTAGTACCCTGAGCCTGGATGAGGAGGATGAGGAGGGTTTGGTCATCCACTCTACCAAGTCTTCGGCATGATGCGGCTCAAAACGTCCAGCTGCCAAAAATAAGGACAAGGGTGTCCCATGGCCACGTGCTGATGACGATGCACCGCGTCCACGACCAGCACTGTTGTCTCTAGACACAGCCTGCTTGCCCTCTTTTATTGGCTTGTGACGGTCTGCCTCTCCTTGTTGGCCTTCCAGACATAGTAATGGCCTGCAGGGGGATGGGAAAACCAGCAATTGGGGTAGCTTTAGGTGCACACTGAGCAGATGACACAGTACACCGACTGTAATTACTGCAGCTGCCTGCCTATGTTACAGAAACAGAACAACACCAGCAATAAGGGGTAGCTTCAGGTGTATACTGTGCAGGAGGCACACAACACCCACTTTAACTGCTGCATATGCCTGTTTTACAGAAACAGAACAACATCAGCAATAAGGGGTAGCTTCAGGTGTATACTGTGCATTAGGCACACAACACCCACTCTAACTGCTGCAGATGCCTATATTACAGAAACAAAAAAACACCAGCAATAAGGGGTTGCTTCAGGTGCATACTGTGCAGGAGGCACACAACACCCACTGTGAATGCTGCAGATGCCTGTATTACAAAAACAGAACAACACCAGCAATAAGGGGTATCTTCAGGTGTATACTGTGCAGGAGGCACCCAACACCCACTGTAAATGCTGCAGAAGCTTGTATTACAGAAACAGAACAACACCAGCAATAAGGAGTATCTTAAAGTGTATACTGTGCAGGAGACACCCAACACCCACTTTAACTGCTGCAAATGCCGGTATTACAGAAACAGAACAACACCAGCAATAAGGGGTAGCTTCAGGTGTATACTGTGCAGGAGGCACACAACACCCACTTTAACTGCTGCATATGTCTGTATTACAGAAACAGAAAAACACCAGCAATAACGGGTAGCTTCAGGTGTATACTGTGCATGAGGCACACAACACCCACTTTAACTGCTGCAGATGCCTATATTACAGAAACAGAACAACACCAGCAATAAGGGGTAGCTTCAGGTGTATACTGTGCAGGAGGCACACAACACCCACTTTAACTGCTGCATATGTCTGTATTACAGAAACAGAACAACACTAGCAATAAGGGGTATCTTCAGCTGTATACTGTGCAGGAGGCACCCAACACCCACTAAATGCTGCAGAATCTTGTATTACAGAAACAGAACAACACCAGCAAAAAGGAGTATCTTCAGGTGTATACTGTGCAGGAGGCACCCAACACCCACTTTAACGGCTTCAGATGCCTGTATTACAGAAACAGAACAACACCAGCAATAAGGGGTAGCTTCAGATGTATACTGTGCAGGGGCACACAACACCCACTCTAACTGCTGAAGATGCCTGTATTACAGAAACAGAACAAAACCAACAATAAGGGGTAGCTTCAGGTGCATACTGTGCAGGAGGCACACAACACCCACTTTAAATGCTGCAGATGCCTGTATTACAGAAACAGAACAACACCAGCAATAAGGGGTAGCTTCAGGTGTATACTGTGCAAGAGGCACACAACACCCACTTTAACTGCTGCAGATGCCCGTATTACAGAAACAGAACAACACCAGCAATAAGGGGTAGCTTCAGATGTATACTGTGCAGGAGGCACACAACACCCACTCTAAAACTGCTGAAGATGCCTATATTACAGAAACAGAACACAACCAACAATAAGGGGTAGTTTCAGGTGCATACTGTGCAGGAGGCACACAACACCCACTGTAAATGCTGCAGATGCCTGTATTACAGAAACAGAACAACACCAGCAATAAGGGGTATCTTCAGGTGTATACTCTGCAGGAGGCACCCACTGTAAATGCTGCAGAAGCTTGTATTACAGAAACAGAACAACACCAGCAATAAGGAGTATCTTCAGGTGTATATTGTGCAGGAGGCACACAACCCCCACTTTAACTGCGGCAGATGCCTGTATTACAGAAACAGACCAACACCAGCAAAAAGGGGTAGCTTCAGGTGTATACTGTGCAGGAGGCACCCAACACCCACTGTAAATGCTGCAGAAGCTTGTATTACAGAAACAGAACAACACCAGCAATAAGGAGTATCTTTAGGTGTATACTGTGAAGGAGGCACCCAACACCCACTTTAACTGCTGCAGATGCCTGTATTACAGAAACAGAACAACACCAGCAATAAGGGGTAGCTTCAGGTGTATACTGTGCAGGAGGCACACAACACCCACTTTAACTGCTGCATATGTCTGTATTACAGAAACAGAACAACACCAGCAATAAGGGGTATCTTCAGCTGTATACTGTGCAGGAAGCACCCAACACCCACTAAATGCTGCAGAATCTTGTATTACAGAAACAGAACAACACCAGCAAAAAGGAGTATCTTCAGGTGTATACTGTGCAGGAGGCACCCAACACCCACTCTAACTGCTGAAGATGCCTGTATTACAGAAACAGAACAAAACCAACAATAAGGGGTAGCTTCAGGTGCATACTGTGCAGGAGGCACACAACACCCACTTTAAATGCTGCAGATGCCTGTATTACAGAAACAGAACAACACCAGCAATAAGGGGTAGTTTCAGGTGTATACTGTGCAGGAGGCACACAACACCCACTCTAACTGCTGCAGATGCCTGTATTACAGAAATAGAACAACACTAGCAATAAGGAGTAGCTTCAGGTGCATACTGTGCAGGAGACACACAACACCCACTTTAACTTCTGCAGATGCCTGTATTACAGAAACAGAACAACACCAGCAATAAGGGGTATCTTCAGGTGTATACTGTGCAGGAGGCACCCAACACCCACTGTAAATGCTGCAGAAGCTTGTATTAAAGAAACAGAACAACACCAGCAATAAGGAGTATCTTTAGGTGTATACTGTGAAGGAGGCACCCAACACCCACTTTACCTGCTGCAGATGCCGGTATTACAGAAACAGAACAACCCCAGCAATAAGGGGTAGCTTCAGGTATATACTGTGCAGGAGGCACACAACACCCACTTTAACTGCTGCATATGCCTATATTACAGAAACAGAACAACACCAGCAATAAGGGGTAGCTTCAGGTGTATACTGTGCAGGAGGCACACAGCACCCACGTTAACTGCTGCAGATGCCTGTATTACAGAAACAGAACAACACCAGCAATAAGGGGTAGCTTCTGGTGTTTACTGTGCTTGAGGCACACAACACCCACTCTAACTGCTGCAGATGCCTGTATTACAGAAACAGAACGAAACCAACAATAAGGGGTAGCTTCAGGTGCTTACGGTGCAGGAGGCACACTACACCCACTGTAAATGCTGCAGATGCCTGTATTACAGAAACAGAACAACACTAGCAATAAGGGGTAGCTTCAGGTGTATACCGTGCAGGAGGCACACAACACCCACTTTAACTGCTACAGATGCCTGTATTACAGGCACAGAACAACACCAGCAATAAGGAGTATATTCAGGTGTACACTGTGCAGGAGGCACACAACACCCATTCTAACAGCTGCAGATGCCTGCATTACAGAAACAACAACATCAGCAATAAGGGGTAGCTTCAGGTGTATACTGTGCAGGAGGCACACAATACCCACTCTAACTGCTGAAGATACCTGTATTACAGACACAGAAGACACAGAACAACACCAGCAATAAGGGGTATCTCCAGGTGTATACTGTACAAGAGGCACACAACACCCACTCTAACTGCTGCAGATGCCTTTTTACAGAAACAGAACAACACCAACAATAAGTGGTATCTTCAGGTGTATACTGTACAGGAGGCAAACAACACCCACTTTAACGGCTGCAGATACCTGTATTACAGAAACAGGTCAACACCAGCAATGAGGGGTAGCTTCAGGTGTATACTGGGCAGGAGGCACACCACACTCACGTTAACTGCTGCAGATGCCTGTATTACAGAAACAGAACAACCCCAGCAATAAGGGGTAACTTCGGGTGTATACTGTGCAGGAGGCCCACAACACCCACTTTAACTGCTGTAGAGGCCTGTATTACAGAAACAGAACAACACCAGCAATAAGGGGTAGCTTCAGGTGTATACTGTGCAAGAGGCACACAACACCCACTCTAACTGCTGCAGATGCCTGTATTACAGAAACAACAACACCAGAAAAAAGGAGTTGCTTCAGGTACATACTGTGCAGGAGGCACACAACACCCACTGTAAATGCTGCAGATGCCTGTATTACAGAAACAGAACAACACCAGCAATAAGGGGTAGCTTCAGGTGTATACTGTGCAGGAGGCACACAACACCCACTCTAACTGCTGCAGATGCCTGTATTACAGAAACAGAACAACACCAGCAATAAGGGGTAGCTTCAGGTGCATACTGTGCAGGAGGCACACAACACCCACTTTAACTGCTGCATATGTCTGTATTACAGAAACAGAACAACACCAGCAATAACTGGTAGCTTCAGGTGTATACTGTGCATGAGGCACACAACACCCACTTTAACTGCTGCAGATGCCTATATTACAGAAACAGAACAACACCATCAATAAGGGGTAGCTTCAGGTGTATACTGTGCAGGAGGCACACAACACCCACTTTAACTGCTGCATATGTCTGTTTTACAGAAACAGAACAACACCAGCAATAAGGGGTATCTTCAGCTGTATACTGTGCAGGAGGCACCCAACACCCACTAAATGCTGCAGAAGCTTGTATTACAGAAACAGAACAACACCAGCAATAAGGAGTATCTTCAGGTGTATATTGTGCAGGAGGCACACAACCCCCACTTTAACTGCGGCAGATGCCTGTATTACAGAAACAGACCAACACCAGCAATAAGGGGTAGCTTCAGGTGTATACTGTGCAGGAGGCACCCAACGCCCACTGTAAATGCTGCAGAAGCTTGTATTACAGAAACAGAACAACACCAGCAATAAGGAGTATCTTTAGGTGTATACTGTGAAGGAGGCACCCAACACCCACTTTAACTGCTGCAGATGCCTGTATTACAGAAACAGAACAACACCAGCAATAAGGGGTAGTTTCAGGTATATACTGTGCAGGAGGCACACAACACCCACTCTAACTGCTGCAGATGCCTGTATTACAGAAATAGAACAACACTAGCAATAAGGAGTAGCTTCAGGTGCATACTGTGCAGGAGACACACAACACCCACTTTAACTTCTGCAGATGCCTGTATTACAGAAACAGAACAACACCAGCAATAAGGGGTATCTTCAGGTGTATACTGTGCAGGAGGCACCCAACACCCACTGTAAATGCTGCAGAAGCTTGTATTAAAGAAACAGAACAACACCAGCAATAAGGAGTATCTTTAGGTGTATACTGTGAAGGAGGCACCCAACACCCACTTTACCTGCTGCAGATGCCGGTATTACAGAAACAGAACAACCCCAGCAATAAGGGGTAGCTTCAGGTATATACTGTGCAGGAGGCACACAACACCCACTTTAACTGCTGCATATGCCTATATTACAGAAACAGAACAACACCAGCAATAAGGGGTAGCTTCAGGTGTATACTGTGCAGGAGGCACACAGCACCCACGTTAACTGCTGCAGATGCCTGTATTACAGAAACAGAACAACACCAGCAATAAGGGGTAGCTTCTGGTGTTTACTGTGCTGGAGGCACACAACACCCACTCTAACTGCTGCAGATGCCTGTATTACAGAAACAGAACGAAACCAACAATAAGGGGTAGCTTCAGGTGCTTACGGTGCAGGAGGCACACTACACCCACTGTAAATGCTGCAGATGCCTGTATTACAGAAACAGAACAACACCAGCAATAAGGGGTAGCTTCAGGTGTATACCGTGCAGGAGGCACACAACACCCACTTTAACTGCTACAGATGCCTGTATTACAGGCACAGAACAACACCAGCAATAAGGAGTATATTCAGTTGTACACTGTGCAGGAGGCACACAACACCCATTCTAACAGCTGTAGATGCCTGCATTACAGAAACAACAACATCAGCAATAAGGGGTAGCTTCAGGTGTATACTGCGCAGGAGGCACACAATACCCACTCTAACTGCTGAAGATACCTGTATTACAGACACAGAACAACACCAGCAATAAGGGGTATCTCCAGGTGTATACTGTACAAGAGGCACACAACACCCACTCTAACTGCTGCAGATGCCTTTTTACAGAAACAGAACAACACCAACAATAAGTGGTATCTTCAGGTGTATACTGTACAGGAATGAATGAATGAATGAAATACTTATATAGCGCGCAATGCGAACTGAATCGCCTCTAGGCGCTGTGGCGAGCTTTGATCATCTGCTAAAAGAGGAAGGTCTTGAGTTTTTTCCTAAAAGCCAGGTGATTTTCTTCCAGGCGGATGTTGATTGGTAGAGCATTCCATAGCAGAGGCCCTTGGACAGCGAATCTCCGATCACCCTTGGATTTATACCGGGCTTTGGGCACGAGGAGGAGGTTTTTGTTGGCTGATCGAAGACTGCGGTTTGGTGTGTAATGATTTATTTTCTCCATTAGGTATTGCGGAGCTTCTCTATGCACGCATTTGTGGGTGAGGCAAAGGGTCTTGAACGTGATCCGATTTTTTACGGTTAGCCAATGTAAGCTCCTCAGTGAAGGAGAAATGGATTCCCAGGGTTTTTTTCCTGTTATCAGCCTTGCCGCCGTGTTTTGGATCAGTTGTAATCGCGCAAGTTGATATTGTGGTAATCCTATGTAAAGCGAGTTTGCGTAGTCCAGTCCTGAATTAATGATTGTTCCAACTACCACTGCTTTGTCATTCCTTGGGATAAAAGGGATGAGTCTGCGAAGCATGCGCAGTAGATGGTGAGATCGACTGACTACAGATCCTATTTGCGCATCCATTGACATTTGTGCGTCTAAAATAACCCCGAGACTCTTCGCTTTGGTCTTTGGGGAGATAGTCTGCCCAAAGACGGTTGGTGGAGACCAGGAGGTTTTGGTTGCGGGCTTATGATTTGGGTGTAAGATAAGAAGCTCTGTCTTTGATTGGTTCAGCTGGAGGGAGTTGGTGGTCATCCAGTCCTCTATTGATTTGAGGCAGTTTTCAAGTTGTTGTTGGTGATCTTTTTTTCCATTGATCCGGAAATAAAGTTGTGTGTCGTCAGCGTAAGAGTGGAAGCAGAGATCTGAGCATCTGATGATTTGAAGGAGTGGGCGAATGTAAATGTTGAAGAGAACGGGTGACAATGGAGAGCCTTGAGGGACTCCGCAGGTGACTGCCCGAGTTTCGGAGAGGAATTTTCCTAGTTTCACTGCCTGTGACCGATTTCCTAGGAAGGACGCGAACCAATGGAGATCTATGTCTTGGACTCCGGCTACTTCTGTGAGGCGGACGAGTAGAGTATTGTGATCTACTGTATCAAACGCTGCACTTAGGTCTAGCAGTACGAGGAGACACGGCTCTCCGTCATCTGCTGCTTCGAGGGCGTCATCCCAAATCTTGAGGAGAGCTGTTTCTGTTCCATGACCCGGGCGGAAGCCTGATTGCAGCGGGTCCAGGAGTTTGTGAGTATCCAGGTGAAGTTGTAGCTGATGTACTACAGCTTTCTCCATGATCTTAGAAATGGTGTTGAGGCTTGTAATCGGCCTACGGTTGTTTGGATCCTGAGGGTCCAGGTTTGGTTTCTTGAGTAGAGGTTTGACAATGCCTTGTTTGAGGATGCTGGGAACAATCCCTTCGTGGAATGATCGGTTTATGAGGTGGGTTATGGTTGGAGCCACGATGTCGGAGCATTCTTTCAGTAGTTTTGTGGGGATGATGTCAATAGGTGAGGTACTGTCACGCAGTTTATTAATGATGTTTTTTGCGGTGTCTACGGTAATTGGGGATAGTGAAAATTTTGGCGGTTGCGGTATGTTGGTGCGGACATCCTCTTTATGTTTTTGCTGGCTGAGGTTGGATGTTTTCTTCTGACAAATTGTTTCCCTGATGGTTTTGACTTTATCGATGAAAAAATCCGACAGTTTGTCACAGTAATCCTGGGATTCGCTTTCTGGGGGTTCTAGGCACACCGGATTCATTGATTGATTAACCAGTTTAAACAGTTCCCGTGGTTGGTTTGCGGCCGTTGAGATTGTATATGAGAAGTGGTCCTTTTTGGCTTTGAAGATTGCTTTCCGATAATTCTCTGTCAGACCTTTGTAGTTAAATAGGTTTTCCTCGGTGGGATTTCTTCTCCATGTTCTTTCCGCTCTTCTGCGTTCTTGCTTTAGTACGGAGAGGGAGCTATTAAACCATCCAGCATTTTTCTTCCTGATGAGAGCCCTGCGTTTTGGTGCTACCGAGTCTGCTGATTGCAGTAATGCCTTGTTCAGGGAGTTGAGTGTTTCCTCCGTAGAGTGGTTTAAGGTTATTGTAGATATTTTTTTGGACAGAGTGGTTTTGAAGGCTTCGGAGTACAGTTTTTTATGCGATCTGGTCCAGTGCGTTGTTACAGGTTTCCGTTTTGCGTTGGTGATGTTGGTAGCGATTTTGAATTTGATGGCGTGGTGATCCGTCCATGGCAGAGTTATGTTGTCGAGTATGTTGACGTCGATGTTCTGTTTGAAAATGAGGTCCAGGGTGTGTCCTGACCCATGCGTGGGAGTCTTTATCAGTTGCTGTAGACCCAGTTCTTCTAGTTGATTGATGCAGGCAGTCGCGATGGGGTCTTTAGGCTCGTTTGCCCAAAGGTTGAAATCTCCGAGTGCCAGGAAATTTTTGAATTTTAGGGTGTGCATTGCAAAGGATTCCGTGAGGGGTGAAAGAAGATTGGACTTTGGTCCCGGTGGTCTGTAGCACAGTAGAATATGAGTGGTGTCATGGGGTGTTGGTTGAAAATGTAGCGTCAGGGTTTCCATAAAAGACACTGGGTTCTGAGCTGATGGTTTAGTGAGATCAAGGTGACCTTTAAAGATCACTGCTAGGCCTCCTCCTTTTTTCCCTATCCGGTGTTCGGTTAGGATCCTGTAGTTTTCCGGCACCAATTCGGTGAGGATGGTGTTGCAGTCAGAGGTTAACCAGCTTTCGGTGATGAAGAGGCAGTCTACATTGTTCTCGATGATGAAGTCGTGTACTTCCAGTCTATGTTTGACTGCAGACCTGGCGTTAATCAAGGCGCAATCTAATTGTAGTGGTCGAGTAGATGTCTTCCTGTGGTTGGGAGCTGGTTGTCGTCCGGTTTTTAATAGTTGTTCTCTTTGAAGTATTTTTTGTATGGAAGATGGCAATGTGGTGTTGATGTTCCTTAGTCTGTGCAGAACTTCAGCTGAGTATTTGAAGTAGCACATGGTTTGTGGATGCTGTTGATGGTACTATGGGCCTAAGATGATGATCTGATCAGGGTATTGATCCTGAGGTGGGGCTAGGTATCAGACTTGCCGCCGTGCTTGAGGCTATTAGCGCGCAAGTTGATCAGGGGATGCCTATATGGATGCGGAAGGAGTTGTATTCGGTTGCTGGCTGTATTCGGTTGCTGGCTGTTCCAGCTGCCTTTACTTAAGGTTGAGGTCTCCGCTTAGAAAGGAAGTCTGGCTGTGATCTGGAATAGTTGTCCTAGGATAGCGTAAAAAATGGAAAGGAGGCCGGAGGTAGGGGTATGCTAACTTATGGTTGTTCCAGAGGAAGGCGAAAAACCCCCTGACAGTAGCAGCCAAATGCACCAGTGGGGCAAAAATTCCTTCCTGACCCCCGTAGGCGGTCGGACGGAGTCCCTGGAACAATCACTGGGGGGGGGGGGGGAGTGGAGGTGCGAGCTTACCTGGCTGCGGTTGTCCCCTTTAAACACTCTGGTTCCGGTGAATCTGGCTTGCTGTCAGCCTGATGTTTCTGGAAAGCTGTCTGGTTGCCCCTTGCAGTGGGATCTTTAAAATGGAGGGGAGGATGGAGGTTAGAGACTCCTGTTTTAACTCCTGTTTTCAACTCCTGGTTATTAACTCTCCACTTAGTTCAAAAAATCCACTTGTGTTCAGAAAATCCACATGCAAGCCACAATCAGGGAGCAAGCTCAAGGGGGAGTTTGTATAACTACCTTTATACACCTGTGAACAATTAACCCCTCCCCTATTTTGGCAGGAAGAAAGAGGGGGAAAAAAAAAATGCTGTTTAAAAAGTGTCAGAAAAAAAGGTCTTTTAAAAACTGCTAGCAAATGTATCAAATAAAGGAGGGGAGAAAATAAAACACCCCCAAAAACAACACTTGCAAGCAGAAGCAGTCAAGCAGAAGCAGTCAAAGCACAACTCCTGGTTATTAACTCTCCACTTAGTTCAAAAAATCCACTTGTGTTCAGAAAATCCACATGCAAGCCACAATCAGGGAGCAAGGAGGCAAACAACACCCACTTTAACGGCTGCAGATACCTGTATTACAGAAACAGGTCAACACCAGCAATGAGGGGTAGCTTCAGGTGTATACTGGGCAGGAGGCACACCACACTCATGTTAACTGCTGCAGATGCCTGTATTACAGAAACAGAACAACCCCAGCAATAAGGGGTAACTTCGGGTGTATACTGTGCAGGAGGCCCACAACACCCACTTTAACTGCTGTAGAGGCCTGTATTACAGAAACAGAACAACACCAGCAATAAGGGGTAGCTTCAGGTGTATACTGTGCAAGAGGCACACAACACCCACTCTAACTGCTGCAGATGCCTGTATTACAGAAACAACAACACCAGAAAAAAGCAGTTGCTTCAGGTACATACTGTGCAGGAGGCACACAACACCCACTGTAAATGCTGCAGATGCCTGTATTACAGAAACAGAACAACACCAGCAATAAGGGGTAGCTTCAGGTGTATACGGTGCAGGAGACACACAACACCCACTTTAACTGCTGCAGATGCCTGTATTACAGAAACAGAACAACACCAGCAATAAGGGGTATCTTCAGGTGTATACTGTGCAGGAGGCACCCACTGTAAATGCTGCAGAAGCTTGTGTTACAGAAACAGAACAACACCAGCAATAAGGAGTATCTTCAGGTGTATACTGTGCAGGAGGCACACAACACCCACTTTAACTGCGGCAGATGCCTGTATTACAGAAACAGAACAATACCAGCAATAAGGGGTAGCTTCAGGTGTATACTGTGCAGGAGGCACACAACACCCACTTTAACTGTTGCATATGCCTGTTTTACAGAAACAGAACAACACCAGCAATAAGGGGTAGCTTCAGGTGTATACTGTGCATTAGGCACACAACACCCACTTTAACTGCTGCAGATGCCTGTATTACAGAAACTGAACAACACCAGCAATAAGGGGTAGCTTCAGGTGTATACTGTACAGGAGGCACACAACACCCACTGTAAATGCTGCAGATGCCTGTATTACAGAAACAGAACAACACCAGCAATAAGGGGTAGCTTCAGGTGCATACTGTGCAGGAGGCACACAACACCCACTTTAACTGCTGCATATGTCTGTATTACAGAAACAGAACAACACCAGCAATAACTGGTAGCTTCAGGTGTATACTGTGCATGAGGCACACAACACCCACTTTAACTGCTGCAGATGCCTATATTACAGAAACAGAACAACACCAGCAATAAGGGGTAGCTTCAGGTGTATACTGTGCAGGAGGCACACAACACCCACTTTAACTGCTGCATATGTCTGTATTACAGAAACAGAACAACACCAGCAATAAGGGGTATCTTCAGCTGTATACTGTGCAGGAGGCACCCAACACCCACTAAATGCTGCAGAAGCTTGTATTACAGAAACAAAACAACACCAGCAATAAGGAGTATCTTCAGGTGTATATTGTGCAGGAGGCACACAACGCCCACTTTAACTGCGGCAGATGCCTGTATTACAGAAACAGACCAACACCAGCAATAAGGGGTAGCTTCAGGTGTATACTGTGCAGGAGGCACCCAACACCCACTGTAAATGCTGCAGAAGCTTGTATTACAGAAACAGAACAACACCAGCAATAAGGAGTATCTTTAGGTGTATACTGTGAAGGAGGCACCCAACACCCACTTTAACTGCTGCAGATGCCTGTATTACAGAAACAGAACAGCACCAGCAATGAGGGGTAGTTTCAGGTGTATACTGTGCAGGAGGCACACAACACCCACTCTAACTGCTGCAGATGCCTGTATTACAGAAATAGAACAACACTAGCAATAAGGAGTAGCTTCAGGTGCATACTGTGCAGGAGACACACAACACCCACTTTTACTTCTGCAGATGCCTGTATTACAGAAACAGAACAACACCAGCAATAACTGGTAGCTTCAGGTGTATACTGTGCAGGAGGCACCCAACACCCACTGTAAATGCTGCAGAAGCTTGTATTAAAGAAACAGAACAACACCAGCAATAAGGAGTATCTTTAGGTGTATACTGTGAAGGAGGCACCCAACACCCACTTTACCTGCTGCAGATGCTGGTATTACAGAAACAGAACAACCCCAGCAATAAGGGGTAGCTTCAGGTATATACTGTGCAGGAGGCACACAACACCCACTTTAACTGCTGCATATGCCTATATTACAGAAACAGAACAACACCAGCAATAACTGGTAGCTTCAGGTGTATACTGTGCATGAGGCACACAACACCCACTTTAACTGCTGCAGATGCCTATATTACAGAAACAGAACAACACCAGCAATAAGGGGTAGCTTCAGGTGTATACTGTGCAGGAGGCACCCAACACCCACTGTAAATGCTGCAGAAGCCAAGAAACGCGTCGGGTTCTCATACTAAGGATGCCTACCTAAGCTTATTTTAATCCTTGATAATATCAACTTTTGTCTTATTGAGTTTGCACTCGTTCATGTGATTTTATGATTTTTGATTTATGCATTTCTGTTATGAACTGCATCCATGTATGTCCATTGATTTGTCTATACTTCGAGATTCTCTGATTACTATTATGAAAATATATTGAGTGTATATCCATATTTATATTATATTACTGTACTACTATTGTATGCATTCCGATCTTGGACAACCCCTAGTGGCTATTGATTATAAATTAAATCTAAATCATTCTATTCACATGTATTCATACATTGTTATTTTCAATTGACATGCTTCATTTAAAGTCCCACTTGTTCCCCTTTTCTTTTTACACCCACTGTAAATGCTGCAGAATCTTGTATTAAAGAAACAGAACAACACCAGCAATAAGGAGTATCTTTAGGTGTATACTGTGAAGGAGGCACCCAACACCCACTTTACCTGCTGCAGATGCCGGTATTACAGAAACAGAACAACCCCAGCAATAAGGGGTAGCTTCAGGTATATACTGTGCAGGAGGCACACAACACCCACTTTAACTGCTGCATATGCCTATATTACAGAAACAGAACAACACCAGCAATAAGGGGTAGCTTCAGGTGTATACGGTGCAGGAGACACACAACACCCACTTTAACTGCTGCAGATGCCTGTATTACAGAAACAGAACAACACCAGCAATAAGGGGTATCTTCAGGTGTATACTGTGCAGGAGGCACCCACTGTAAATGCTGCAGAAGCTTGTGTTACAGAAACAGAACAACACCAGCAATAAGGAGTATCTTCAGGTGTATACTGTGCAGGAGGCACACAACACCCACTTTAACTGCGGCAGATGCCTGTATTACAGAAACAGAACAACACCAGCAATAAGGGGTAGCTTCAGGTGTATACTGTGCAGGAGGCACACAACACCCACTTTAACTGCTGCATATGTCTGTATTACAGAAACAGAACCACACCAGCAATAAGGGGTATCTTCAGCTGTATACTGTGCAGGAGGCACCCAACACCCACTAAATGCTGCAGAAGCTTGTATTACAGAAACAGAACAAAACCAGCAATAAGGAGTATCTTCAGGTGTATATTGTGCAGGAGGCACACAACCCCCACTTTAACTGCGGCAGATGCCTGTATTACAGAAACAGACCAACACCAGCAATAAGGGGTAGCTTCAGGTGTACACTGTGCAGGAGGCACACAACACCCACTTTAACTGCTGCATATGTCTGTATTACAGAAACAGAACCACACCAGCAATAAGGGGTATCTTCAGCTGTATACTGTGCAGGAGGCACCCAACACCCACTAAATGCTGCAGAAGCTTGTATTACAGAAACAGAACAAAACCAGCAATAAGGAGTATCTTCAGGTGTATATTGTGCAGGAGGCACACAACCCCCACTTTAACTGCGGCAGATGCCTGTATTACAGAAACAGACCAACACCAGCAATAAGGGGTAGCTTCAGGTGTACACTGTGCAGGAGGCACCCAACACCCACTGTAAATGCTGCAGAAGCTTGTATTACAGAAAAAGAAAAACACCAGCAATAAGGAGTATCTTTAGGTGTATACTGTGAAGGAGGCACCCAACACCCACTTTAACTGCTGCAGATACCTGTATTACAGAAACAAGACAACACCAGCAATAAGGGGTAGTTTCAGGTGTATACTGTGCAGGAGGCACACAACACCCACTCTAACTGCTGCAGATGCCTGTATTACAGAAATAGAACAACACTAGCAATAAGGAGAAGCTTCAGGTGCATACTGTGCAGGAGACACACAACACCCACTTTAACTTCTGCAGATGCCTGTATTACAGAAACAGAACAACACCAGCAATAACTGGTAGCTTCAGGTGTATACTGTGCAGGAGGCACCCAACACCCACTGTAAATGCTGCAGAAGCTTGTATTAAAGAAACAGAACAACACCAGCAATAAGGAGTATCTTTAGGTGTATACTGTGAAGGAGGCATCCAACACCCACTTTACCTGCTGCAGATGCTGGTATTACAGAAACAGAACAACCCCAGCAATAAGGGGTAGCTTCAGGTATATACTGTGCAGGAGGCACACAACACCCACTTTAACTGCTGCATATGCCTATATTACAGAAACAGAACAACACCAGCAATAAGGGGTAGCTTCAGGTGTATACTGTGCAGGAGGCACACAGCACCCACGTTAACTGCTGCAGATGCCTGTATTACAGAAACAGAACAACACCAGCAATAAGGGGTAGCTTCTGGTGTTTACTGTGCTGGAGGCACACAACACCCACTCTAACTGCTGCAGATGCCTGTATTACAGAAACAGAACGAAACCAACAATAAGGGGTAGCTTCAGGTGCTTACGGTGCAGGAGGCACACTACACCCACTGTAAATGCTGCAGATGCCTGTATTACAGAAACAGAACAACACCAGCAATAAGGGGTAGCTTCAGGTGTATACCGTGCAGGAGGCACACAACACCCACTTTAACTGCTACAGATGCCTGTATTACAGGCACAGAACAACACCAGCAATAAGGAGTATATTCAGGTGTACACTGTGCAGGAGGCACACAACACCCATTCTAACAGCTGCAGATGCCTGCATTACAGAAACAACAACATCAGCAATAAGGGGTAGCTTCGGGTGTATACTGTGCAGGAGGCACACAATACCCACTCTAACTGCTGAAGATACCTGTATTACAGACACAGAAGACACAGAACAACACCAGCAATAAGGGGTATCTCCAGGTGTATACTGTACAAGAGGCACACAACACCCACTCTAACTGCTGCAGATGCCTTTTTACAGAAACAGAACAACACCAACAATAAGTGGTATCTTCAGGTGTATACTGTACAGGAGGCAAACAACACCCACTTTAACGGCTGCAGATACCTGTATTACAGAAACAGGTCAACACCAGCAATGAGGGGTAGCTTCAGGTGTATACTGGGCAGGAGGCACACCACACTCACGTTAACTGCTGCAGATGCCTGTATTACAGAAACAGAACAACCCCAGCAATAAGGGGTAACTTCGGGTGTATACTGTGCAGGAGGCCCACAACATCCACTTTAACTGCTGTAGAGACCTCTATTACAGAAACAGAACAACACCAGCAAAAAGGGGTAGCTTCAGGTGTATACTGTGCAAGAGGCACACAAGACCCACTCTAACTGCTGCAGATGCCTGTATTACAGAAACAACAACACCAGAAAAAAGGAGTTGCTTCAGGTACATACTGTGCAGGAGGCACACAACACCCACTGTAAATGCTGCAGATGCCTGTATTACAGAAACAGAACAACACCAGCAATAAGGGGTAGCTTCAGGTGTATACGGTGCAGGAGACACACAACACCCACTTTAACTGTTGCAGATGCCTGTATTACAGAAACAGAACAACACCAGCAATAAGGGGTATCTTCAGGTGTATACTGTGCAGGAGGCACCCACTGTAAATGCTGCAGAAGCTTGTGTTACAGAAACAGAACAACACCAGCAATAAGGAGTATCTTCAGGTGTATACTGTGCAGGAGGCACACAACACCCACTTTAACTGCGGCAGATGCCTGTATTACAGAAACAGAACAATACCAGCAATAAGGGGTAGCTTCAGGTGTATACTGTGCAGGAGGCACACAACACCCACTTTAACTGCTGCATATGCCTGTTTTACAGAAACAGAACAACACCAGCAATAAGGGGTAGCTTCAGGTGTACACTGTGCATTAGGCACACAACACCCACTTTAACTGCTGCAGATGCCTGTATTACAGAAACTGAACAACACCAGCAATAAGGGGTAGCTTCAGGTGTATACTGTGCAGGAGGCACACAACACCCACTCTAACTGCTGCAGATGCCTGTATTACAGAAACAGAACAACACCAGCAATAAGGGGTAGCTTCAGGTGCATACTGTGCAGGAGGCACACAACACCCACTTTAACTGCTGCATATGTCTGTATTACAGAAACAGAACAACACCAGCAATAACTGGTAGCTTCAGGTGTATACTGTGCATGAGGCACACAACACCCACTTTAACTGCTGCAGATGCCTATATTACAGAAACAGAACAACACCAGCAATAAGGGGTAGCTTCAGGTGTATACTGTGCAGGAGGCACACAACACCCACTTTAACTGCTGCATATGTCTGTATTACAGAAACAGAACAACACCAGCAATAAGGGGTATCTTCAGCTGTATACTGTGCAGGAGGCACCCAACACCCACTAAATGCTGCAGAAGCTTGTATTACAGAAACAGAACAACACCAGCAATAAGGAGTATCTTCAGGTGTATATTGTGCAGGAGGCACACAACCCCCATTTAACTGCGGCAGATGCCTGTATTACAGAAACAGACCAACACCAGCAATAAGGGGTAGCTTCAGGTGTATACTGTGCAGGAGGCACCCAACACCCACTGTAAATGCTGCAGAAGCTTGTATTACAGAAACAGAACAACACCAGCAATAAGGAGTATCCTAGGTGTATACTGTGAAGGAGGCACCCAACACCCACTTTAACTGCTGCAGATGCCTGTATTACAGAAACAGAACAGCACCAGCAATAAGGGGTAGTTTCAGGTGTATACTGTGCAGGAGGCACACAACACCCACTCTAACTGCTGCAGATGCCTGTATTACAGAAATAGAACAACACTAGCAATAAGGAGTAGCTTCAGGTGCATACTGTGCAGGAGACACACAACACCCACTTTAACTTCTGCAGATGCCTGTATTACAGAAACAGAACAACACCAGCAATAACTGGTAGCTTCAGGTGTATACTGTGCAGGAGGCACCCAACACCCACTGTAAATGCTGCAGAAGCTTGTATTAAAGAAACAGAACAACACCAGCAATAAGGAGTATCTTTAGGTGTATACTGTGAAGGAGGCACCCAACACCCACTTTACCTGCTGCAGATGCTGGTATTACAGAAACAGAACAACCCCAGCAATAAGGGGTAGCTTCAGGTATATACTGTGCAGGAGGCACACAACACCCACTTTAACTGCTGCATATGCCTATATTACAGAAACAGAACAACACCAGCAATAACTGGTAGCTTCAGGTGTATACTGTGCATGAGGCACACAACACCTACTTTAACTGCTGCAGATGCCTATATTACAGAAACAGAACAACACCAGCAATAAGGGGTAGCTTCAGGTGTATACTGTGCAGGAGGCACCCAACACCCACTGTAAATGCTGCAGAAGCTTGTATTACAGAAACAGAACAACACCAGCAATAAGGAGTATCTTTAGGTGTATACTGTGAAGGAGGCACCCAACACCCACTTTAACTGCGGCAGATGCCTGTATTACAGAAACAGAACAATACCAGCAATAAGGGGTAGCTTCAGGTGTATACTGTGCAGGAGGCACACAACACCCACTTTAACTGCTGCATATGCCTGT
Source organism: Lithobates pipiens (assembly GCF_037356315.1). Classification (NCBI taxonomy): domain Eukaryota; kingdom Metazoa; phylum Chordata; class Amphibia; order Anura; family Ranidae; genus Lithobates; species Lithobates pipiens. Next base: position 85,033,364 of record NW_027507791.1, read on the forward strand.
TTTACAGAAACAGAACAACACCAGCAATAAGGGGTAGCTTCAGGTGTACACTGTGCATTAGGCACACAACACCCACTTTAACTGCTGCAGATGCCTGTATTACAGAAACTGAACAACACCAGCAATAAGGGGTAGCTTCAGGTGTATACTGTGCAGGAGGCACACAACACCCACTCTAACTGCTGCAGATGCCTGTATTACAGAAACAGAACAACACCAGCAATAAGGGGTAGCTTCAGGTGCATACTGTGCAGGAGGCACACAACACCCACTTTAACTGCTGCATATGTCTGTATTACAGAAACAGAACAACACCAGCAATAACTGGTAGCTTCAGGTGTATACTGTGCATGAGGCACACAACACCCACTTTAACTGCTGCAGATGCCTATATTACAGAAACAGAACAACACCAGCAATAAGGGGTAGCTTCAGGTGTATACTGTGCAGGAGGCACACAACACCCACTTTAACTGCTGCATATGTCTGTATTACAGAAACAGAACAACACCAGCAATAAGGGGTATCTTCAGCTGTATACTGTGCAGGAGGCACCCAACACCCACTAAATGCTGCAGAAGCTTGTATTACAGAAACAGAACAACACCAGCAATAAGGAGTATCTTCAGGTGTATATTGTGCAGGAGGCACACAACCCCCATTTAACTGCGGCAGATGCCTGTATTACAGAAACAGACCAACACCAGCAATAAGGGGTAGCTTCAGGTGTATACTGTGCAGGAGGCACCCAACACCCACTGTAAATGCTGCAGAAGCTTGTATTACAGAAACAGAGCAACACCAGCAATAAGGAGTATCTTTAGGTGTATACTGTGAAGGAGGCACCCAACACCCACTTTAACTGCTGCAGATGCCTGTATTACAGAAACAGAACAGCACCAGCAATAAGGGGTAGTTTCAGGTGTATACTGTGCAGGAGGCACACAACACCCACTCTAACTGCTGCAGATGCCTGTATTACAGAAATAGAACAACACTAGCAATAAGGAGTAGCTTCAGGTGCATACTGTGCAGGAGACACACAACACCCACTTTAACTTCTGCAGATGCCTGTATTACAGAAACAGAACAACACCAGCAATAACTGGTAGCTTCAGGTGTATACTGTGCAGGAGGCACCCAACACCCACTGTAAATGCTGCAGAAGCTTGTATTAAAGAAACAGAACAACACCAGCAATAAGGAGTATCTTTAGGTGTATACTGTGAAGGAGGCACCCAACACCCACTTTACCTGCTGCAGATGCTGGTATTACAGAAACAGAACAACCCCAGCAATAAGGGGTAGCTTCAGGTATATACTGTGCAGGAGGCACACAACACCCACTTTAACTGCTGCATATGCCTATATTACAGAAACAGAACAACACCAGCAATAACTGGTAGCTTCAGGTGTATACTGTGCATGAGGCACACAACACCTACTTTAACTGCTGCAGATGCCTATATTACAGAAACAGAACAACACCAGCAATAAGGGGTAGCTTCAGGTGTATACTGTGCAGGAGGCACCCAACACCCACTGTAAATGCTGCAGAAGCTTGTATTACAGAAACAGAACAACACCAGCAATAAGGAGTATCTTTAGGTGTATACTGTGAAGGAGGCACCCAACACCCACTTTAACTGCGGCAGATGCCTGTATTACAGAAACAGAACAATACCAGCAATAAGGGGTAGCTTCAGGTGTATACTGTGCAGGAGGCACACAACACCCACTTTAACTGCTGCATATGCCTGTTTTACAGAAACAGAACAACACCAGCAATAAGGGGTAGCTTCAGGTGTACACTGTGCATTAGGCACACAACACCCACTTTAACTGCTGCAGATGCCTGTATTACAGAAACTGAACAACACCAGCAATAAGGGGTAGCTTCAGGTGTATACTGTGCAGGAGGCACACAACACCCACTCTAACTGCTGCAGATGCCTGTATTACAGAAACAGAACAACACCAGCAATAAGGGGTAGCTTCAGGTGCATACTGTGCAGGAGGCACACAACACCCACTTTAACTGCTGCATATGTCTGTATTACAGAAAGAGAACAACACCAGCAATAACTGGTAGCTTCAGGTGTATACTGTGCATGAGGCACACAACACCCACTTTAACTGCTGCAGATGCCTATATTACAGAAACAGAACAACACCAGCAATAAGGGGTAGCTTCAGGTGTATACTGTGCAGGAGGCACACAACACCCACTTTAACTGCTGCATATGTCTGTATTACAGAAACAGAACAACACCAGCAATAAGGGGTATCTTCAGCTGTATACTGTGCAGGAGGCACCCAACACCCACTAAATGCTGCAGAAGCTTGTATTACAGAAACAGAACAACACCAGCAATAAGGAGTATCTTCAGGTGTATATTGTGCAGGAGGCACACAACCCCCATTTAACTGCGGCAGATGCCTGTATTACAGAAACAGACCAACACCAGCAATAAGGGGTAGCTTCAGGTGTATACTGTGCAGGAGGCACCCAACACCCACTGTAAATGCTGCAGAAGCTTGTATTACAGAAACAGAACAACACCAGCAATAAGGAGTATCTTTAGGTGTATACTGTGAAGGAGGCACCCAACACCCACTTTAACTGCTGCAGATGCCTGTATTACAGAAACAGAACAGCACCAGCAATAAGGGGTAGTTTCAGGTGTATACTGTGCAGGAGGCACACAACACCCACTCTAACTGCTGCAGATGCCTGTATTACAGAAATAGAACAACACTAGCAATAAGGAGTAGCTTCAGGTGCATACTGTGCAGGAGACACACAACACCCACTTTAACTTCTGCAGATGCCTGTATTACAGAAACAGAACAACACCAGCAATAACTGGTAGCTTCAGGTGTATACTGTGCAGGAGGCACCCAACACCCACTGTAAATGCTGCAGAAGCTTGTATTAAAGAAACAGAACAACACCAGCAATAAGGAGTATCTTTAGGTGTATACTGTGAAGGAGGCACCCAACACCCACTTTACCTGCTGCAGATGCTGGTATTACAGAAACAGAACAACCCCAGCAATAAGGGGTAGCTTCAGGTATATACTGTGCAGGAGGCACACAACACCCACTTTAACTGCTGCATATGCCTATATTACAGAAACAGAACAACACCAGCAATAACTGGTAGCTTCAGGTGTATACTGTGCATGAGGCACACAACACCTACTTTAACTGCTGCAGATGCCTATATTACAGAAACAGAACAACACCAGCAATAAGGGGTAGCTTCAGGTGTATACTGTGCAGGAGGCACCCAACACCCACTGTAAATGCTGCAGAAGCTTGTAATACAGAAACAGAACAACACCAGCAATAAGGAGTATCTTTAGGTGTATACTGTGAAGGAGGCACCCAACACCCACTTTAACTGCGGCAGATGCCTGTATTACAGAAACAGAACAATACCAGCAATAAGGGGTAGCTTCAGGTGTATACTGTGCAGGAGGCACACAACACCCACTTTAACTGCTGCATATGCCTGTTTTACAGAAACAGAACAACACCAGCAATAAGGGGTAGCTTCAGGTGTACACTGTGCATTAGGCACACAACACCCACTTTAACTGCTGCAGATGCCTGTATTACAGAAACTGAACAACACCAGCAATAAGGGGTAGCTTCAGGTGTATACTGTGCAGGAGGCACACAACACCCACTCTAACTGCTGCAGATGCCTGTATTACAGAAACAGAACAACACCAGCAATAAGGGGTAGCTTCAGGTGCATACTGTGCAGGAGGCACACAACACCCACTTTAACTGCTGCATATGTCTGTATTACAGAAAGAGAACAACACCAGCAATAACTGGTAGCTTCAGGTGTATACTGTGCATGAGGCACACAACACCCACTTTAACTGCTGCAGATGTCTATATTACAGAAACAGAACAACACCAGCAATAAGGGGTAGCTTCAGGTGTATACTGTGCAGGAGGCACACAACACCCACTTTAACTGCTGCATATGTCTGTATTACAGAAACAGAACAACACCAGCAATAAGGGGTATCTTCAGCTGTATACTGTGCAGGAGGCACCCAACACCCACTAAATGCTGCAGAAGCTTGTATTACAGAAACAGAACAACACCAGCAATAAGGAGTATCTTCAGGTGTATATTGTGCAGGAGGCACACAACCCCCATTTAACTGCGGCAGATGCCTGTATTACAGAAACAGACCAACACCAGCAATAAGGGGTAGCTTCAGGTGTATACTGTGCAGGAGGCACCCAACACCCACTGTAAATGCTGCAGAAGCTTGTATTACAGAAACAGAACAACACCAGCAATAAGGAGTATCTTTAGGTGTATACTGTGAAGGAGGCACCCAACACCCACTTTAACTGCTGCAGATGCCTGTATTACAGAAACAGAACAGCACCAGCAATAAGGGGTAGTTTCAGGTGTATACTGTGCAGGAGGCACACAACACCCACTCTAACTGCTGCAGATGCCTGTATTACAGAAATAGAACAACACTAGCAATAAGGAGTAGCTTCAGGTGCATACTGTGCAGGAGACACACAACACCCACTTTAACTTCTGCAGATGCCTGTATTACAGAAACAGAACAACACCAGCAATAACTGGTAGCTTCAGGTGTATACTGTGCAGGAGGCACCCAACACCCACTGTAAATGCTGCAGAAGCTTGTATTAAAGAAACAGAACAACACCAGCAATAAGGAGTATCTTTAGGTGTATACTGTGAAGGAGGCACCCAACACCCACTTTACCTGCTGCAGATGCTGGTATTACAGAAACAGAACAACCCCAGCAATAAGGGGTAGCTTCAGGTATATACTGTGCAGGAGGCACACAACACCCACTTTAACTGCTGCATATGCCTATATTACAGAAACAGAACAACACCAGCAATAACTGGTAGCTTCAGGTGTATACTGTGCATGAGGCACACAACACCTACTTTAACTGCTGCAGATGCCTATATTACAGAAACAGAACAACACCAGCAATAAGGGGTAGCTTCAGGTGTATACTGTGCAGGAGGCACCCAACACCCACTGTAAATGCTGCAGAAGCTTGTATTACAGAAACAGAACAACACCAGCAATAAGGAGTATCTTTAGGTGTATACTGTGAAGGAGGCACCCAACACCCACTTTAACTGCTGCAGATGCCTGTATTACAGAAACAGAACAACACCAGCAATAAGGAGTAGCTTCAGGTGCATACTGTGCAGGAGACACACAACACCCACTTTAACTTCTGCAGATGCCTGTATTACAGAAACAGAACAACACCAGCAATAAGGGGTATCTTCAGGTGTATACTGTGCAGGAGGCACCCAACACCCACTGTAAATGCTGCAGAAGCTTGTATTAAAGAAACAGAACAACACCAGCAATAAGGAGTATCTTTAGGTGTATACTGTGAAGGAGGCACCCAACACCCACTTTACCTGCTTCAGATGCCGGTATTACAGAAACAGAACAACCCCAGCAATAAGGGGTAGCTTCAGGTATATACTGTGCAGGAGGCACACAACACCCACTTTAACTGCTGCATATGCCTATATTACAGAAACAGAACAACACCAGCAATAAGGGGTAGCTTCAGGTGTATACTGTGCAGGAGGCACACAGCACCCACGTTAACTGCTGCAGATGCCTGTATTACAGAAACAGAACAACACCAGCAATAAGGGGTAGCTTCTGGTGTTTACTGTGCTGGAGGCACACAACACCCACTCTAACTGCTGCAGATGCCTGTATTACAGAAACAGAACGAAACCAACAATAAGGGGTAGCTTCAGGTGCTTACGGTGCAGGAGGCACACTACACCCACTGTAAATGCTGCAGATGTCTGTATTACAGAAACAGAACAACACCAGCAATAAGGGGTAGCTTCAGGTGTATACCGTGCAGGAGGCACACAACACCCACTTTAACTGCTACAGATGCCTGTATTACAGGCACAGAACAACACCAGCAATAAGGAGTATATTCAGGTGTACACTGTGCAGGAGGCACACAACACCCATTCTAACAGCTGCAGATGCCTGCATTACAGAAACAATAACATCAGCAATAAGGGGTAGCTTCAGGTGTATACTGTGCAGGAGGCACACAATACCCACTCTAACTGCTGAAGATACCTGTATTACAGACACAGAAGACACAGAACAACACCAGCAATAAGGGGTATCTCCAGGTGTATACTGTACAAGAGGCACACAACACCCACTCTAACTGCTGCAGATGCCTTTTTACAGAAACAGAACAACACCAACAATAAGTGGTATCTTCAGGTGTATACTGTACAGGAGGCAAACAACACCCACTTTAACGGCTGCAGATACCTGTATTACAGAAACAGGTCAACACCAGCAATGAGGGGTAGCTTCAGGTGTATACTGGGCAGGAGGCACACCACACTCACGTTAACTGCTGCAGATGCCTGTATTACAGAAACAGAACAACCCCAGCAATAAGGGGTAACTTCGGGTGTATACTGTGCAGGAGGCCCACAACACCCACTTTAACTGCTGTAGAGGCCTGTATTACAGAAACAGAACAACACCAGCAATAAGGGGTAGCTTCAGGTGTATACTGTGCAAGAGGCACACAACACCCACTCTAACTGCTGCAGATGCCTGTATTACAGAAACAACAACACCAGAAAAAAGGAGTTGCTTCAGGTACATACTGTGCAGGAGGCACACAACACCCACTGTAAATGCTGCAGATGCCTGTAATACAGAAACAGAACAACACCAGCAATAAGGGGTAGCTTCAGGTGTATACGGTGCAGGAGACACACAACACCCACTTTAACTGTTGCAGATGCCTGTATTACAGAAACAGAACAACACCAGCAATAAGGGGTATCTTCAGGTGTATACTGTGCAGGAGGCACCCACTGTAAATGCTGCAGAAGCTTGTGTTACAGAAACAGAACAACACCAGCAATAAGGAGTATCTTCAGGTGTATACTGTGCAGGAGGCACACAACACCCACTTTAACTGCGGCAGATGCCTGTATTACAGAAACAGAACAATACCAGCAATAAGGGGTAGCTTCAGGTGTATACTGTGCAGGAGGCACACAACACCCACTTTAACTGCTGCATATGCCTGTTTTACAGAAACAGAACAACTCCAGCAATAAGGGGTAGCTTCAGGTGTATACTGTGCATTAGGCACACAACACCCACTTTAACTTCTGCAGATGCCTGTATTACAGAAACTGAACAACACCAGCAATAAGGGGTAGGTTCAGGTGTATACTGTGCAGGAGGCACACAACACCCACTCTAACTGCTGCAGATGCCTGTATTACAGAAACAGAACAACACCAGCAATAAGGGGTAGCTTCAGGTGCATACTGTGCAGGAGGCACACAACACCCACTTTAACTGCTGCATATGTCTGTATTACAGAAACAGAACAACACCAGCAATAACTGGTAGCTTCAGGTGTATACTGTGCATGAGGCACACAACACCCACTTTAACTGCTGCAGATGCCTATATTACAGAAACAGAACAACACCAGCAATAAGGGGTAGCTTCAGGTGTATACTGTGCAGGAGGCACACAACACCCACTTTAACTGCGGCAGATGCCTGTATTACAGAAACAGAACAATACCAGCAATAAGGGGTAGCTTCAGGTGTATACTGTGCAGGAGGCACACAACACCCACTTTAACGGCTGCATATGCCTGTTTTACAGAAACAGAACAACACCAGCAATAAGGGGTAGCTTCAGGTGTATACTGTGCATTAGGCACACAACACCCACTTTAACTGCTGCAGATGCCTGTATTACAGAAACTGAACAACACCAGCAATAAGGGGTAGCTTCAGGTGTATACTGTGCAGGAGGCACACAACACCCACTCTAACTGCTGCAGATGCCTGTATTACAGAAACAGAACAACACCAGCAATAAGGGGTAGCTTCAGGTGCATACTGTGCAGGAGGCACACAACACCCACTTTAACTGCTGCATATGTCTGTATTACAGAAATAGAACAACACCAGCAATAACTGGTAGCTTCAGGTGTATACTGTGCATGAGGCACACAACACCCACTTTAACTGCTGCAGATGCCTATATTACAGAAACAGAACAACACCAGCAATAAGGGGTAGCTTCAGGTGTATACTGTGCAGGAGGCACACAACACCCACTTTAACTGCTGCATATGTCTGTATTACAGAAACAGAACAACACCAGCAATAAGGGGTATCTTCAGCTGTATACTGTGCAGGAGGCACCTGACACCCACTAAATGCTGCAGAAGCTTGTATTACAGAAACAGAACAACACCAGCAATAAGGAGTATCTTCAGGTGTATATTGTGCAGGAGGCACACAACCCCCACTTTAACTGCGGCAGATGCCTGTATTACAGAAACAGACCAACACCAGCAATAAGGGGTAGCTTCAGGTGTATACTGTGCAGGAGGCACCCAACACCCACTGTAAATGCTGCAGAAGCTTGTATTACAGAAACAGAACAACACCAGCAATAAGGAGTATCTTTAGGTGTATACTGTGAAGGAGGCACCCAACACCCACTTTAACTGCTGCAGATGCCTGTATTACAGAAACAGAACAACACCAGCAATAAGGGGTAGTTTCAGGTGTATACTGTGCAGGAGGCACACAACACCCACTCTAACTGCTGCAGATGCCTGTATTACAGAAATAGAACAACACTAGCAATAAGGAGTAGCTTGAGGTGCATACTGTGCAGGAGACACACAACACCCACTTTAACTTCTGCAGATGCCTGTATTACAGAAACAGAACAACACCAGCAATAAGGGGTATCTTCAGGTGTATACTGTGCAGGAGGCACCCAACACCCACTGTAAATGCTGCAGAAGCTTGTATTAAAGAAACAGAACAACACCAGCAATAAGGAGTATCTTTAGGTGTATACTGTGAAGGAGGCACCCAACACCCACTTTACCTGCTGCAGATGCCGGTATTACAGAAACAGAACAACCCCAGCAATAAGGGGTAGCTTCAGGTGTATACTGTGCAGGAGGCACACAGCACCCACGTTAACTGCTGCAGATGCCTGTAATACAGAAACAGAACAACACCAGCAATAAGGGGTAGCTTCTGGTGTTTACTGTGCTGGAGGCACACAACACCCACTCTAACTGCTGCAGATGCCTGTATTACAGAAACAGAACGAAACCAACAATAAGGGGTAGCTTCAGGTGCTTACGGTGCAGGAGGCACACTACACCCACTGTAAATGCTGCAGATGCCTGTATTACAGAAACAGAACAACACCAGCAATAAGGGGTAGCTTCAGGTGTATACCGTGCAGGAGGCACACAACACCCACTTTAACTGCTACAGATGCCTGTATTACAGCCACAGAACAACACCAGCAATAAGGAGTATATTCAGGTGTACACTGTGCAGGAGGCACACAACACCCATTCTAACAGCTGCAGATGCCTGCATTACAGAAAGAACAACATCAGCAATAAGGGGTAGCTTCAGGTGTATACTGTGCAGGAGGCACACAATACCCACTCTAACTGCTGAAGATACCTGTATTACAGACACAGAAGACACAGAACAACACCAGCAATAAGGGGTATCTCCAGGTGTATACTGTACAAGAGGCACACAACACCCACTCTAACTGCTGCAGATGCCTTTTTACAGAAACAGAACAACACCAACAATAAGTGGTATCTTCAGGTGTATACTGTACAGGAGGCAAACAACACCCACTTTAACGGCTGCAGATACCTGTATTACAGAAACAGGTCAACACCAGCAATGAGGGGTAGCTTCAGGTGTATACTGGGCAGGAGGCACACCACACTCACGTTAACTGCTGCAGATGCCTGTATTACAGAAACAGAACAACCCCAGCAATAAGGGGTAACTTCGGGTGTATACTGTGCAGGAGGCCCACAACACCCACTTTAACTGCTGTAGAGGCCTGTATTACAGAAACAGAACAACACCAGCAATAAGGGTTAGCTTCAGGTGTATACTGTGCAAGAGGCACACAACACCCACTCTAACTGCTGCAGATGCCTGTATTACAGAAACAACAACACCAGAAAAAAGGAGTTGCTTCAGGTACATACTGTGCAGGAGGCACACAACACCCACTGTAAATGCTGCAGATGCCTGTATTACAGAAACAGAACAACACCAGCAATAAGGGGTAGCTTCAGGTGTATACGGTGCAGGAGACACACAACACCCACTTTAACTGCTGCAGATGCCTGTATTACAGAAACAGAACAACACCAGCAATAAGGGGTATCTTCAGGTGTATACTGTGCAGGAGGCACCCACTGTAAATGCTGCAGAAGCTTGTGTTACAGAAACAGAACAACACCAGCAATAAGGAGTATCTTCAGGTGTATACTGTGCAGGAGGCACACAACACCCACTTTAACTGCGGCAGATGCCTGTATTACAGAAACAGAACAATACCAGCAATAAGGGGTAGCTTCAGGTGTATACTGTGCAGGAGGCACACAACACCCACTTTAACTGCTGCATATGCCTGTTTTACAGAAACAGAACAACACCAGCAATAAGGGGTAGCTTCAGGTGTATACTGTGCATTAGGCACACAACACCCACTTTAACTGCTGCAGATGCCTGTATTACAGAAACTGAACAACACCAGCAATAAGGGGTAGCTTCAGGTGTATACTGTGCAGGAGGCACACAACACCCACTCTAACTGCTGCAGATGCCTGTATTACAGAAACAGAACAACACCAGCAATAAGGGGTAGCTTCAGGTGCATACTGTGCAGGAGGCACACAACACCCACTTTAACTGCTGCATATGTCTGTATTACAGAAATAGAACAACACCAGCAATAACTGGTAGCTTCAGGTGTATACTGTGCATGAGGCACACAACACCCACTTTAACTGCTGCAGATGCCTATATTACAGAAACAGAACAACACCAGCAATAAGGGGTAGCTTCAGGTGTATACTGTGCAGGAGGCACACAACACCCACTTTAACTGCTGCATATGTCTGTATTACAGAAACAGAACAACACCAGCAATAAGGGGTATCTTCAGCTGTATACTGTGCAGGAGGCACCCAACACCCACTAAATGCTGCAGAAGCTTGTATTACAGAAACAGAACAACACCAGCAATAAGGAGTATCTTCAGGTGTATATTGTGCAGGAGGCACACAACCCCCACTTTAACTGCGGCAGATGCCTGTATTACAGAAACAGACCAACACCAGCAATAAGGGGTAGCTTCAGGTGTATACTGTGCAGGAGGCACCCAACACCCACTGTAAATGCTGCAGAAGCTTGTATTACAGAAACAGAACAACACCAGCAATAAGGAGTATCTTTAGGTGTATACTGTGAAGGAGGCACCCAACACCCACTTTAACTGCTGCAGATGCCTGTATTACAGAAACAGAACAACACCAGCAATAAGGGGTAGTTTCAGGTGTATACTGTGCAGGAGGCACACAACACCCACTCTAACTGCTGCAGATGCCTGTATTACAGAAATAGAACAACACTAGCAATAAGGAGTAGCTTCAGGTGCATACTGTGCAGGAGACACACAACACCCACTTTAACTTCTGCAGATGCCTGTATTACAGAAACAGAACAACACCAGCAATAAGGGGTATCTTCAGGTGTATACTGTGCAGGAGGCACCCAACACCCACTGTAAATGCTGCAGAAGCTTGTATTAAAGAAACAGAACAACACCAGCAATAAGGAGTATCTTTAGGTGTATACTGTGAAGGAGGCACCCAACACCCACTTTACCTGCTGCAGATGCCGGTATTACAGAAACAGAACAACCCCAGCAATAAGGGGTAGCTTCAGGTGTATACTGTGCAGGAGGCACACAGCACCCACGTTAACTGCTGCAGATGCCTGTAATACAGAAACAGAACAACACCAGCAATAAGGGGTAGCTTCTGGTGTTTACTGTGCTGGAGGCACACAACACCCACTCTAACTGCTGCAGATGCCTGTATTACAGAAACAGAACGAAACCAACAATAAGGGGTAGCTTCAGGTGCTTACGGTGCAGGAGGCACACTACACCCACTGTAAATGCTGCAGATGCCTGTATTACAGAAACAGAACAACACCAGCAATAAGGGGTAGCTTCAGGTGTATACCGTGCAGGAGGCACACAACACCCACTTTAACTGCTACAGATGCCTGTATTACAGCCACAGAACAACACCAGCAATAAGGAGTATATTCAGGTGTACACTGTGCAGGAGGCACACAACACCCATTCTAACAGCTGCAGATGCCTGCATTACAGAAACAACAACATCAGCAATAAGGGGTAGCTTCAGGTGTATACTGTGCAGGAGGCACACAATACCCACTCTAACTGCTGAAGATACCTGTATTACAGACACAGAAGACACAGAACAACACCAGCAATAAGGGGTATCTCCAGGTGTATACTGTACAAGAGGCACACAACACCCACTCTAACTGCTGCAGATGCCTTTTTACAGAAACAGAACAACACCAACAATAAGTGGTATCTTCAGGTGTATACTGTACAGGAGGCAAACAACACCCACTTTAACGGCTGCAGATACCTGTATTACAGAAACAGGTCAACACCAGCAATGAGGGGTAGCTTCAGGTGTATACTGGGCAGGAGGCACACCACACTCACGTTAACTGCTGCAGATGCCTGTATTACAGAAACAGAACAACCCCAGCAATAAGGGGTAACTTCGGGTGTATACTGTGCAGGAGGCCCACAACACCCACTTTAACTGCTGTAGAGGCCTGTATTACAGAAACAGAACAACACCAGCAATAAGGGGTAGCTTCAGGTGTATACTGTGCAAGAGGCACACAACACCCACTCTAACTGCTGCAGATGCCTGTATTACAGAAACAACAACACCAGAAAAAAGGAGTTGCTTCAGGTACATACTGTGCAGGAGGCACACAACACCCACTGTAAATGCTGCAGATGCCTGTATTACAGAAACAGAACAACACCAGCAATAAGGGGTAGCTTCAGGTGTATACGGTGCAGGAGACACACAACACCCACTTTAACTGCTGCAGATGCCTGTATTACAGAAACAGAACAACACCAGCAATAAGGGGTATCTTCAGGTGTATACTGTGCAGGAGGCACCCACTGTAAATGCTGCAGAAGCTTGTGTTACAGAAACAGAACAACACCAGCAATAAGGAGTATCTTCAGGTGTATACTGTGCAGGAGGCACACAACACCCACTTTAACTGCGGCAGATGCCTGTATTACAGAAACAGAACAATACCAGCAATAAGGGGTAGCTTCAGGTGTATACTGTGCAGGAGGCACACAACACCCACTTTAACTGCTGCATATGCCTGTTTTACAGAAACAGAACAACACCAGCAATAAGGGGTAGCTTCAGGTGTATACTGTGCATTAGGCACACAACACCCACTTTAACTGCTGCAGATGCCTGTATTACAGAAACTGAACAACACCAGCAATAAGGGGTAGCTTCAGGTGTATACTGTGCAGGAGGCACACAACACCCACTCTAACTGCTGCAGATGCCTGTATTACAGAAACAGAACAACACCAGCAATAAGGGGTAGCTTCAGGTGCATACTGTGCAGGAGGCACACAACACCCACTTTAACTGCTGCATATGTCTGTATTACAGAAACAGAACAACACCAGCAATAACTGGTAGCTTCAGGTGTATACTGTGCATGAGGCACACAACACCCACTTTAACTGCTGCAGATGCCTATATTACAGAAACAGAACAACACCAGCAATAAGGGGTAGCTTCAGGTGTATACTGTGCAGGAGGCACACAACACCCACTTTAACTGCTGCATATGTCTGTATTACAGAAACAGAACAACACCAGCAATAAGGGGTATCTTCAGCTGTATACTGTGCAGGAGGCACCCAACACCCACTAAATGCTGCAGAAGCTTGTATTACAGAAACAGAACAACACCAGCAATAAGGAGTATCTTCAGGTGTATATTGTGCAGGAGGCACACAACCCCCACTTTAACTGCGGCAGATGCCTGTATTACAGAAACAGACCAACACCAGCAATAAGGGGTAGCTTCAGGTGTATACTGTGCAGGAGGCACCCAACACCCACTGTAAATGCTGCAGAAGCTTGTATTACAGAAACAGAACAACACCAGCAATAAGGAGTATCTTTAGGTGTATACTGTGAAGGAGGCACCCAACACCCACTTTAACTGCTGCAGATGCCTGTATTACAGAAACAGAACAGCACCAGCAATAAGGGGTAGTTTCAGGTGTATACTGTGCAGGAGGCACACAACACCCACTCTAACTGCTGCAGATGCCTGTATTACAGAAATAGAACAACACTAGCAATAAGGAGTAGCTTCAGGTGCATACTGTGCAGGAGACACACAACACCCACTTTTACTTCTGCAGATGCCTGTATTACAGAAACAGAACAACACCAGCAATAACTGGTAGCTTCAGGTGTATACTGTGCAGGAGGCACCCAACACCCACTGTAAATGCTGCAGAAGCTTGTATTAAAGAAACAGAACAACACCAGCAATAAGGAGTATCTTTAGGTGTATACTGTGAAGGAGGCACCCAACACCCACTTTACCTGCTGCAGATGCTGGTATTACAGAAACAGAACAACCCCAGCAATAAGGGGTAGCTTCAGGTATATACTGTGCAGGAGGCACACAACACCCACTTTAACTGCTGCATATGCCTATATTACAGAAACAGAACAACACCAGCAATAACTGGTAGCTTCAGGTGTATACTGTGCATGAGGCACACAACACCCACTTTAACTGCTGCAGATGCCTATATTACAGAAACAGAACAACACCAGCAATAAGGGGTAGCTTCAGGTGTATACTGTGCAGGAGGCACCCAACACCCACTGTAAATGCTGCAGAAGCCAAGAAACGCGTCGGGTTCTCATACTAAGGATGCCTACCTAAGCTTATTTTAATCCTTGATAATATCAACTTTTGTCTTATTGAGTTTGCACTCGTTCATGTGATTTTATGATTTTTGATTTATGCATTTCTGTTATGAACTGCATCCATGTATGTCCATTGATTTGTCTATACTTCGAGATTCTCTGATTACTATTATGAAAATATATTGAGTGTATATCCATATTTATATTATATTACTGTACTACTATTGTATGCATTCCGATCTTGGACAACCCCTAGTGGCTATTGATTATAAATTAAATCTAAATCATTCTATTCACATGTATTCATACATTGTTATTTTCAATTGACATGCTTCATTTAAAGTCCCACTTGTTCCCCTTTTCTTTTTACACCCACTGTAAATGCTGCAGAAGCTTGTATTAAAGAAACAGAACAACACCAGCAATAAGGAGTATCTTTAGGTGTATACTGTGAAGGAGGCACCCAACACCCACTTTACCTGCTGCAGATGCCGGTATTACAGAAACAGAACAACCCCAGCAATAAGGGGTAGCTTCAGGTATATACTGTGCAGGAGGCACACAACACCCACTTTAACTGCTGCATATGCCTATATTACAGAAACAGAACAACACCAGCAATAAGGGGTAGCTTCAGGTGTATACTGTGCAGGAGGCACACAGCACCCACGTTAACTGCTGCAGATGCCTGTATTACAGAAACAGAACAACACCAGCAATAAGGGGTAGCTTCTGGTGTTTACTGTGCTGGAGGCACACAACACCCACTCTAACTGCTGCAGATGCCTGTATTACAGAAACAGAACGAAACCAACAATAAGGGGTAGCTTCAGGTGCTTACGGTGCAGGAGGCACACTACACCCACTGTAAATGCTGCAGATGCCTGTATTACAGAAACAGAACAACACCAGCAATAAGGGGTAGCTTCAGGTGTATACCGTGCAGGAGGCACACAACACCCACTTTAACTGCTACAGATGCCTGTATTACAGGCACAGAACAACACCAGCAATAAGGAGTATATTCAGGTGTACACTGTGCAGGAGGCACACAACACCCATTCTAACAGCTGCAGATGCCTGCATTACAGAAACAACAACCTCGGCAATAAGGGGTAGCTTCAGGTGTATACTGTGCAGGAGGCACACAATACCCACTCTAACTGCTGAAGATACCTGTATTACAGACACAGAAGACACAGAACAACACCAGCAATAAGGGGTATCTCCAGGTGTATACTGTACAAGAGGCACACAACACCCACTCTAACTGCTGCAGATGCCTTTTTACAGAAACAGAACAACACCAACAATAAGTGGTATCTTCAGGTGTATACTGTACAGGAGGCAAACAACACCCACTTTAACGGCTGCAGATACCTGTATTACAGAAAC
The DNA here is from genome assembly GCF_037356315.1 of Lithobates pipiens. Lineage (NCBI taxonomy): Eukaryota > Metazoa > Chordata > Amphibia > Anura > Ranidae > Lithobates > Lithobates pipiens. Next base: position 85,049,751 of record NW_027507791.1, read on the forward strand.
AGGTCAACACCAGCAATGAGGGGTAGCTTCAGGTGTATACTGGGCAGGAGGCACACCACACTCACGTTAACTGCTGCAGATGCCTGTATTACAGAAACAGAACAACCCCAGCAATAAGGGGTAACTTCGGGTGTATACTGTGCAGGAGGCCCACAACACCCACTTTAACTGCTGTAGAGGCCTGTATTACAGAAACAGAACAACACCAGCAATAAGGGGTAGCTTCAGGTGTATACTGTGCAAGAGGCACACAACACCCACTCTAACTGCTGCAGATGCCTGTATTACAGAAACAACAACACCAGAAAAAAGGAGTTGCTTCAGGTACATACTGTGCAGGAGGCACACAACACCCACTGTAAATGCTGCAGATGCCTGTATTACAGAAACAGAACAACACCAGCAATAAGGGGTAGCTTCAGGTGTATACGGTGCAGGAGACACACAACACCCACTTTAACTGCTGCAGATGCCTGTATTACAGAAACAGAACAACACCAGCAATAAGGGGTATCTTCAGGTGTATACTGTGCAGGAGGCACCCACTGTAAATGCTGCAGAAGCTTCTGTTACAGAAACAGAACAACACCAGCAATAAGGAGTATCTTCAGGTGTATACTGTGCAGGAGGCACACAACACCCACTTTAACTGCGGCAGATGCCTGTATTACAGAAACAGAACAATACCAGCAATAAGGGGTAGCTTCAGGTGTATACTGTGCAGGAGGCACACAACACCCACTTTAACTGCTGCATATGCCTGTTTTACAGAAACAGAACAACACCAGCAATAAGGGGTAGCTTCAGGTGTATACTGTGCATTAGGCACACAACACCCACTTTAACTTCTGCAGATGCCTGTATTACAGAAACTGAACAACACCAGCAATAAGGGGTAGCTTCAGGTGTATATTGTGCAGGAGGCACACAACACCCACTCTAACTGCTGCAGATGCCTGTATTACAGAAACAGAACAACACCAGCAATAAGGGGTAGCTTCAGGTGCATACTGTGCAGGAGGCACACAACACCCACTTTAACTGCTGCATATGTCTGTATTACAGAAACAGAACAACACCAGCAATAACTGGTAGCTTCAGGTGTATACTGTGCATGAGGCACACAACACCCACTTTAACTGCTGCAGATGCCTATATTACAGAAACAGAACAACACCAGCAATAAGGGGTAGCTTCAGGTGTATACTGTGCAGGAGGCACACAACACCCACTTTAACTGCTGCATATGTCTGTATTACAGAAACAGAACCACACCAGCAATAAGGGGTATCTTCAGCTGTATACTGTGCAGGAGGCACCCAACACCCACTAAATGCTGCAGAAGCTTGTATTACAGAAACGGAACAAAACCAGCAATAAGGAGTATCTTCAGGTGTATATTGTGCAGGAGGCACACAACCCCCACTTTAACTGCGGCAGATGCCTGTATTACAGAAACAGACCAACACCAGCAATAAGGGGTAGCTTCAGGTGTACACTGTGCAGGAGGCACCCAACACCCACTGTAAATGCTGCAGAAGCTTGTATTACAGAAAAAGAAAAACACCAGCAATAAGGAGTATCTTTAGGTGTATACTGTGAAGGAGGCACCCAACACCCACTTTAACTGCTGCAGATGCCTGTATTACAGAAACAAGACAACACCAGCAATAAGGGGTAGTTTCAGGTGTATACTGTGCAGGAGGCACACAACACCCACTCTAACTGCTGCAGATGCCTGTATTACAGAAATAGAACAACACTAGCAATAAGGAGTAGCTTCAGGTGCATACTGTGCAGGAGACACACAACACCCACTTTAACTTCTGCAGATGCCTGTATTACAGAAACAGAACAACACCAGCAATAACTGGTAGCTTCAGGTGTATACTGTGCAGGAGGCACCCAACACCCACTGTAAATGCTGCAGAAGCTTGTATTAAAGAAACAGAACAACACCAGCAATAAGGAGTATCTTTAGGTGTATACTGTGAAGGAGGCATCCAACACCCACTTTACCTGCTGCAGATGCTGGTATTACAGAAACAGAACAACCCCAGCAATAAGGGGTAGCTTCAGGTATATACTGTGCAGGAGGCACACAACACCCACTTTAACTGCTGCATATGCCTATATTACAGAAACAGAACAACACCAGCAATAAGGGGTAGCTTCAGGTGTATACTGTGCAGGAGGCACACAGCACCCACGTTAACTGCTGCAGATGCCTGTATTACAGAAACAGAACAACACCAGCAATAACTGGTAGCTTCTGGTGTTTACTGTGCTGGAGGCACACAACACCCACTCTAACTGCTGCAGATGCCTGTATTACAGAAACAGAACGAAACCAACAATAATGGGTAGCTTCAGGTGCTTACGGCGCAGGAGGCACACTACACCCACTGTAAATGCTGCAGATGCCTGTATTACAGAAACAGAACAACACCAGCAATAAGGGGTAGCTTCAGGTGTATACCGTGCAGGAGGCACACAACACCCACTTTAACTGCTACAGATGCCTGTATTACAGGCACAGAACAACACCAGCAATAAGGAGTATATTCAGGTGTACACTGTGCAGGAGGCACACAACACCCATTCTAACAGCTGCAGATGCCTGCATTACAGAACCAACAACATCAGCAATAAGTGGTAGCTTCAGGTGTATACTGTGCAGGAGGCACACAATACCCACTCTAACTGCTGAAGATACCTGTATTACAGACACAGAAGACACAGAACAACACCAGCAATAAGGGGTATCTCCAGGTGTATACTGTACAAGAGGCACACAACACCCACTCTAACTGCTGCAGATGCCTTTTTACAGAAACAGAACAACACCAACAATAAGTGGTATCTTCAGGTGTATACTGTACAGGAGGCAAACAACACCCACTTTAACGGCTGCAGATACCTGTATTACAGAAACAGGTCAACACCAGCAATGAGGGGTAGCTTCGGGTGTATACTGGGCAGGAGGCACACCACACTCACGTTAACTGCTGCAGATGCCTGTATTACAGAAACAGAACAACCCCAGCAATAAGGGGTAACTTCGGGTGTATACTGTGCAGGAGGCCCACAACACCCACTTTAACTGCTGTAGAGGCCTGTATTACAGAAACAGAACAACACCAGCAATAAGGGGTAGCTTCAGGTGTATACTGTGCAAGAGGCACACAACACCCACTCTAACTGCTGCAGATGCCTGTATTACAGAAACAACAACACCAGAAAAAAGGAGTTGCTTCAGGTACATACTGTGCAGGAGGCACACAACACCCACTGTAAATGCTGCAGATGCCTGTATTACAGAAACAGAACAACACCAGCAATAAGGGGTAGCTTCAGGTGTATACGGTGCAGGAGACACACAACACCCACTTTAACTGTTGCAGATGCCTGTATTACAGAAACAGAACAACACCAGCAATAAGGGGTATCTTCAGGTGTATACTGTGCAGGAGGCACCCACTGTAAATGCTGCAGAAGCTTGTGTTACAGAAACAGAACAACACCAGCAATAAAGAGTATCTTCAGGTGTATACTGTGCAGGAGGCACACAACACCCACTTTAACTGCGGCAGATGCCTGTATTACAGAAACAGAACAATACCAGCAATAAGGGGTAGCTTCAGGTGTATACTGTGCAGGAGGCACACAACACCCACTTTAACTTCTGCATATGTCTGTTTTACAGAAACAGAACAACTCCAGCAATAAGGGGTAGCTTCAGGTGTATACTGTGCATTAGGCGCACAACACCCACTTTAACTTCTGCAGATGCCTGTATTACAGAAACTGAACAACACCAGCAATAAGGGGTAGCTTCAGGTGTATACTGTGCAGGAGGCACACAACACCCACTCTAACTGCTGCAGATGCCTGTATTACAGAAACAGAACAACACCAGCAATAAGGGGTAGCTTCAGGTGCATACTGTGCAGGAGGCACACAACACCCACTTTAACTGCTGCATATGTCTGTATTACAGAAACAGAACAACACCAGCAATAACTGGTAGCTTCAGGTGTATACTGTGCATGAGGCACACAACACCCACTTTAACTGCTGCAGATGCCTATATTACAGAAACAGAACAACACCAGCAATAAGGGGTAGCTTCAGGTGTATACTGTGCAGGAGGCACACAACACCCACTTTAACTGCTGCATATGTCTGTATTACAGAAACAGAACAACACCAGCAATAAGGGGTAGCTTCAGGTGTATACTGTGCATTAGGCACACAACACCCACTTTAACTGCGGCAGATGCCTGTATTACAGAAACAGAACAATACCAGCAATAAGGGGTAGCTTCAGGTGTATACTGTGCAGGAGGCACACAACACCCACTTTAACTGCTGCATATGCCTGTTTTACAGAAACAGAACAACACCAGCAATAAGGGGTAGCTTCAGGTGTATACTGTGCATTAGGCACACAACACCCACTTTAACTGCTGCAGATGCCTGTATTACAGAAACTGAACAACACCAGCAATAAGGGGTAGCTTCAGGTGTATACTGTGCAGGAGGCACACAACACCCACTCTAACTGCTGCAGATGCCTGTATTACAGAAACAGAACAACACCAGCAATAAGGGGTAGCTTCAGGTGCATACTGTGCAGGAGGCACACAACACCCACTTTAACTGCTGCATATGTCTGTATTACAGAAATAGAACAACACCAGCAATAACTGGTAGCTTCAGGTGTATACTGTGCATGAGGCACACAACACCCACTTTAACTGCTGCAGATGCCTATATTACAGAAACAGAACAACACCAGCAATAAGGGGTAGCTTCAGGTGTATACTGTGCAGGAGGCACACAACACCCACTTTAACTGCTGCATATGTCTGTATTACAGAAACAGAACAACACCAGCAATAAGGGGTATCTTCAGCTGTATACTGTGCAGGAGGCACCCAACACCCACTAAATGCTGCAGAAGCTTGTATTACAGAAACAGAACAACACCAGCAATAAGGAGTATCTTCAGGTGTATATTGTGCAGGAGGCACACAACCCCCACTTTAACTGCGGCAGATGCCTGTATTACAGAAACAGACCAACACCAGCAATAAGGGGTAGCTTCAGGTGTATACTGTGCAGGAGGCACCCAACACCCACTGTAAATGCTGCAGAAGCTTGTATTACAGAAACAGAACAACACCAGCAATAAGGAGTATCTTTAGGTGTATACTGTGAAGGAGGCACCCAACACCCACTTTAACTGCTGCAGATGCCTGTATTACAGAAACAGAACAACACCAGCAATAAGGGGTAGTTTCAGGTGTATACTGTGCAGGAGGCACACAACACCCACTCTAACTGCTGCAGATGCCTGTATTACAGAAATAGAACAACACTAGCAATAAGGAGTAGCTTCAGGTGCATACTGTGCAGGAGACACACAACACCCACTTTAACTTCTGCAGATGCCTGTATTACAGAAACAGAACAACACCAGCAATAAGGGGTATCTTCAGGTGTATACTGTGCAGGAGGCACCCAACACCCACTGTAAATGCTGCAGAAGCTTGTATTAAAGAAACAGAACAACACCAGCAATAAGGAGTATCTTTAGGTGTATACTGTGAAGGAGGCACCCAACACCCACTTTACCTTCTGCAGATGCCGGTATTACAGAAACAGAACAACCCCAGCAATAAGGGGTAGCTTCAGGTGTATACTGTGCAGGAGGCACACAGCACCCACGTTAACTGCTGCAGATGCCTGTAATACAGAAACAGAACAACACCAGCAATAAGGGGTAGCTTCTGGTGTTTACTGTGCTGGAGGCACACAACACCCACTCTAACTGCTGCAGATGCCTGTATTACAGAAACAGAACGAAACCAACAATAAGGGGTAGCTTCAGGTGCTTACGGTGCAGGAGGCACACTACACCCACTGTAAATGCTGCAGATGCCTGTATTACAGAAACAGAACAACACCAGCAATAAGGGGTAGCTTCAGGTGTATACCGTGCAGGAGGCACACAACACCCACTTTAACTGCTACAGATGCCTGTATTACAGCCACAGAACAACACCAGCAATAAGGAGTATATTCAGGTGTACACTGTGCAGGAGGCACACAACACCCATTCTAACAGCTGCAGATGCCTGCATTACAGAAACAACAACATCAGCAATAAGGGGTAGCTTCAGGTGTATACTGTGCAGGAGGCACACAATACCCACTCTAACTGCTGAAGATACCTGTATTACAGACACAGAAGACACAGAACAACACCAGCAATAAGGGGTATCTCCAGGTGTATACTGTACAAGAGGCACACAACACCCACTCTAACTGCTGCAGATGCCTTTTTACAGAAACAGAACAACACCAACAATAAGTGGTATCTTCAGGTGTATACTGTACAGGAGGCAAACAACACCCACTTTAACGGCTGCAGATACCTGTATTACAGAAACAGGTCAACACCAGCAATGAGGGGTAGCTTCAGGTGTATACTGGGCAGGAGGCACACCACACTCACGTTAACTGCTGCAGATGCCTGTATTACAGAAACAGAACAACCCCAGCAATAAGGGGTAACTTCGGGTGTATACTGTGCAGGAGGCCCACAACACCCACTTTAACTGCTGTAGAGGCCTGTATTACAGAAACAGAACAACACCAGCAATAAGGGGTAGCTTCAGGTGTATACTGTGCAAGAGGCACACAACACCCACTCTAACTGCTGCAGATGCCTGTATTACAGAAACAACAACACCAGAAAAAAGGAGTTGCTTCAGGTACATACTGTGCAGGAGGCACACAACACCCACTGTAAATGCTGCAGATGCCTGTATTACAGAAACAGAACAACACCAGCAATAAGGGGTAGCTTCAGGTGTATACGGTGCAGGAGACACACAACACCCACTTTAACTGCTGCAGATGCCTGTATTACAGAAACAGAACAACACCAGCAATAACGGGTATCTTCAGGTGTATACTGTGCAGGAGGCACCCACTGTAAATGCTGCAGAAGCTTGTGTTACAGAAACAGAACAACACCAGCAATAAGGAGTATCTTCAGGTGTATACTGTGCAGGAGGCACTCAACACCCACTTTAACTGCGGCAGATGCCTGCATTACAGAAACAGAACAATACCAGCAATAAGGGGTAGCTTCAGGTGTATACTGTGCAGGAGGCACACAACACCCACTTTAACTGCTGCATATGCCTGTTTTACAGAAACAGAACAACACCAGCAATAAGGGGTAGCTTCAGGTGTATACTGTGCATTAGGCACACAACACCCACTTTAACTGCTGCAGATGCCTGTATTACAGAAACTGAACAACACCAGCAATAAGGGGTAGCTTCAGGTGCATACTGTGCAGGAGGCACACAACACCCACTTTAACTGCTGCATATGTCTGTATTACAGAAACAGAACAACACCAGCAATAAGGGGTATCTTCAGCTGTATACTGTGCAGGAGGCACCCAACACCCACTAAATGCTGCAGAAGCTTGTATTACAGAAACAGAACAACACCAGCAATAAGGAGTATCTTCAGGTGTATATTGTGCAGGAGGCACACAACCCCCACTTTAACTGCGGCAGATGCCTGTATTACAGAAACAGACCAACACCAGCAATAAGGGGTAGCTTCAGGTGTATACTGTGCAGGAGGCACCCAACACCCACTGTAAATGTTGCAGAAGCTTGTATTACAGAAACAGAACAACACCAGCAATAAGGAGTATCTTTAGGTGTATACTGTGAAGGAGGCACCCAACACCCACTTTAACTGCTGCAGATGCCTGTATTACAGAAACAGAACAACACCAGCAATAAGGGGTAGTTTCAGGTGTATACTGTGCAGGAGGCACACAACACCCACTCTAACTGCTGCAGATGCCTGTATTACAGAAATAGAACAACACTAGCAATAAGGAGTAGGTTCAGGTGCATACTGTGCAGGAGACACACAACACCCACTTTAACTTCTGCAGATGCCTGTATTACAGAAACAGAACAACACCAGCAATAAGGGGTATCTTCAGGTGTATACTGTGCAGGAGGCACCCAACACCCACTGTAAATGCTGCAGAAGCTTGTATTAAAGAAACAGAACAACACCAGCAATAAGGAGTATCTTTAGGTGTATACTGCGAAGGAGGCACCCAACACCCACTTTACCTGCTGCAGATGCCGGTATTACAGAAACAGAACAACCCCAGCAATAAGGGGTAGCTTCAGGTATATACTGTGCAGGAGGCACACAACACCCACTTTAACTGCTGCATATGCCTATATTACAGAAACAGAACAACACCAGCAATAAGGGGTAGCTTCAGGTGTATACTGTGCAGGAGGCACACAGCACCCACGTTAACTGCTGCAGATGCCTGTATTACAGAAACAGAACAACACCAGCAATAAGGGGTAGCTTCTGGTGTTTACTGTGCTGGAGGCACACAACACCCACTCTAACTGCTGCAGATGCCTGTATTACAGAAACAGAACGAAACCAACAATAAGGGGTAGCTTCAGGTGCTTAAGGTGCAGGAGGCACACTACACCCACTGTAAATGCTGCAGATGCCTGTATTACAGAAACAGAACAACACCAGCAATAAGGGGTAGCTTCAGGTGTATACCATGCAGGAGGCACACAACACCCACTTTAACTGCTACAGATGCCTGTATTACAGGCACAGAACAACACCAGCAATAAGGAGTATATTCAGGTGTACACTGTGCAGGAGGCACACAACACCCATTCTAACAGCTGCAGATGCCTGCATTACAGAAACAACAACATCAGCAATAAGGGGTAGCTTCAGGTGTATACTGTGCAGGAGGCACACAATACCCACTCTAACTGCTGAAGATACCTGTATTACAGACACAGAAGACACAGAACAACACCAGCAATAAGGGGTATCTCCAGGTGTATACTGTACAAGAGACACATAACACCCACTCTAACTGCTGCAGATGCCTTTTTACAGAAACAGAACAACACCAACAATAAGTGGTATCTTCAGGTGTATACTGTACAGGAGGCAAACAACACCCACTTTAACGGCTGCAGATACCTGTATTACAGAAACAGGTCAACACCAGCAATGAGGGGTAGCTTCAGGTGTATACTGGGCAGGAGGCACACCACACTCACGTTAACTGCTGCAGATGCCTGTATTACAGAAACAGAACAACCCCAGCAATAAGGGGTAACCTCGGGTGTATACTGTGCAGGAGGCCCACAACACCCACTTTAACTGCTGTAGAGGCCTGTATTACAGAAACAGAACAACACCAGCAATAAGGGGTAGCTTCAGGTGTATACTGTGCAAGAGGCACACAACACCCACTCTAACTGCTGCAGATGCCTGTATTACAGAAACAACAACACCAGAAAAAAGGAGTTGCTTCAGGTACATACTGTGCAGGAGGCACACAACACCCACTGTAAATGCTGCAGATGCCTGTATTACAGAAACAGAACAACACCAGCAATAAGGGGTAGCTTCAGGTGTATACGGTGCAGGAGACACACAACACCCACTTTAACTGCTGCAGATGCCTGTATTACAGAAACAGAACAACACCAGCAATAACGGGTATCTTCAGGTGTATACTGTGCAGGAGGCACCCACTGTAAATGCTGCAGAAGCTTGTGTTACAGAAACAGAACAACACCAGCAATAAGGAGTATCTTCAGGTGTATACTGTGCAGGAGGCACTCAACACCCACTTTAACTGCGGCAGATGCCTGTATTACAGAAACAGAACAATACCAGCAATAAGGGGTAGCTTCAGGTGTATACTGTGCAGGAGGCACACAACACCCACTTTAACTGCTGCATATGCCTGTTTTACAGAAACAGAACAACACCAGCAATAAGGGGTAGCTTCAGGTGTATACTGTGCATTAGGCACACAACACCCACTTTAACTGCTGCAGATGCCTGTATTACAGAAACTGAACAACACCAGCAATAAGGGGTAGCTTCAGGTGCATACTGTGCAGGAGGCACACAACACCCACTTTAACTGCTGCATATGTCTGTATTACAGAAACAGAACAACACCAGCAATAAGGGGTATCTTCAGCTGTATACTGTGCAGGAGGCATCCAACACCCACTAAATGCTGCAGAAGCTTGTATTACAGAAACAGAACAACACCAGCAATAAGGAGTATCTTCAGGTGTATATTGTGCAGGAGGCACACAACCCCCACTTTAACTGCGGCAGATGCCTGTATTACAGAAACAGACCAACACCAGCAATAAGGGGTAGCTTCAGGTGTATACTGTGCAGGAGGCACCCAACACCCACTGTAAATGTTGCAGAAGCTTGTATTACAGAAACAGAACAACACCAGCAATAAGGAGTATCTTTAGGTGTATACTGTGAAGGAGGCACCCAACACCCACTTTAACTGCTGCAGATGCCTGTATTACAGAAACAGAACAACACCAGCAATAAGGGGTAGTTTCAGGTGTATACTGTGCAGGAGACACACAACACCCACTTTAACTTCTGCAGATGCCTGTATTACAGAAACAGAACAACACCAGCAATAAGGGGTATCTTCAGGTGTATACTGTGCAGGAGGCACCCAACACCCACTGTAAATGCTGCAGAAGCTTGTATTAAAGAAACAGAACAACACCAGCAATAAGGAGTATCTTTAAGTGTATACTGTGAAGGAGGCACCCAACACCCACTTTACCTGCTGCAGATGCCGGTATTACAGAAACAGAACAACCCCAGCAATAAGGGGTAGCTTCAGGTATATACTGTGCAGGAGGCACACAACACCCACTTTAACTGCTGCATATGCCTATATTACAGAAACAGAACAACACCAGCAATAAGGGGTAGCTTCAGGTGTATACTGTGCAGGAGGCACACAGCACCCACGTTAACTGCTGCAGATGCCTGTATTACAGAAACAGAACAACACCAGCAATAAGGGGTAGCTTCTGGTGTTTACTGTGCTGGAGGCACACAACACCCACTCTAACTGCTGCAGATGCCTGTATTACAGAAACAGAACGAAACCAACAATAAGGGGTAGCTTCAGGTGCTTACGGTGCAGGAGGCACACTACACCCACTGTAAATGCTGCAGATGCCTGTATTACAGAAACAGAACAACACCAGCAATAAGGGGTAGCTTCAGGTGTATACCGTGCAGGAGGCACACAACACCCACTTTAACTGCTACAGATGCCTGTATTACAGGCACAGAACAACACCAGCAATAAGGAGTATATTCAGGTGTACACTGTGCAGGAGGCACACAACACCCATTCTAACAGCTGCAGATGCCTGCATTACAGAAACAACAACATCAGCAATAAGGGGTAGCTTCAGGTGTATACTGTGCAGGAGGCACACAATACCCACTCTAAGGCCGCGTACACACGGGCGGACTGTTCGCCCAACCTTGTCCGCTGAACAGTGTTTGGGCGGACAGTCCGCTCGTGTGTGGGCTTTCAGCGGACAGTTTCAGCGGACAGTTGGACGGACAAAGTCTTTCGGAAATTCCGAAAAACTGTCCGCTGAAACTGTGTTTGAGCGAACAGTCCGCCCGTGTGTGGGCCTGTCCGCTGTACTTTCGAAATGAGCGGACTGTTCCCGCTCGGAAAGTCCGCCCATTTCGAGCGCGTGTACAGGTAGGCGGGGCCCGCGAAGGAGACGTCGCGGGCTCCGCCGCCTGGAATGGGCTTAAAGGGGAACCCCAACGCCGAAAAAAATCGGCGTGGGGGTTCCCCCAAAGTCCACACCAGACCCTTGTCCGAGCACGCTACCCGGCCGGCCAGGAAAGGGGGGCGAGCGAGCGCGCCCCCCCTCCTGAGCCGTACCAGGCCGCGTGCCCTCAACATGGGGGGGTGCCTTGGGGAAGGGGGGGCCGCGCGGCCCCCCCACCCCAAAGCACCTTGTCCCCATGTTGATGAGGACAAGGGCCTCTTCCCGACAACCCTGGCCGTTGGTTGTCGGGGTCTGCGGGCGGGGGGCTTATCGGAATCCGGGAGCCCCCTTTAAGAAGGGGGCCCCCGGATACCGGCCCCCCACCCTATGTGAATGAGTATGGGGTACAATGTACCCCTACCCATTCACCTGTGAAATAAAGTACAAAAAAAAACACAACACAGGGAAAAAATATTTTATTGCACAGCTCCGGGGGTCTTCCGTCTTCGGGGGTCTTCTCGCCGGACTCCTCCGCTATCTGTGTGTAGCTCTTTTACTAGCGGAGGAGTCCGGCTTTCTTCCTCCCCGCCGCCGGCCTCTTCTCCCGACTTCGGGGGTCTTGTCCCCCTCTTCGGTTCTTCTGCCGGGCCACAGCGCCTTCTTGTAGCTCTTTTACAGGCGGTGGCCCGGTCTTCTGTCGCCGCTGCCTTCCGTTCTTCTGTCGCCGCCTTCGGTTCTTCTGCCGGGCCACCGCGCCTTCTTGTAGCTCTTTTACAGGCGGTGGCCCGGTCTTCTGTCGCCGCTGTCGCTGTCGCCGCCGCCGCCGCCTTCCGTTCTTGTTCTTCTTCTTGTTCTTCTTCTTCTTCTCCAGGCGATGTTGACACGTCGCTCCCTCCGGCCGGAATGCCAGAGCCGCGCTGTGCGGTCACTTATATAGTGACAATGGGGCGGGGTCACATGGTATATGTCACATGGGTTGGTCACATGGGTTGATGTCACATGGGGACTATGACATCGTAAGGGGGCGGGGTCACCATGTGACCAACCCATGTGACATATACCATGTGACACCGCCCCATTGTCACTATATAAGTGGCAGCGGAGCGTGTCCCTGGCATTCCGGCCGGAGGGAGCGACGTGTCAACATCGCCTGGAGAAGAAGAAGAAGAACAAGAAGAAGAACAAGAACGGAAGGCGGCGACAGCGACAGCGGCGACAGAAGACCGGGCCACCGCCTGTAAAAGAGCTACAAGAAGGCGCGGTGGCCCGGCAGAAGAACCGAAGGCGGCGACAGAAGAACGGAAGGCAGCGGCGACAGAAGACCGGGCCACCGCCTGTAAAAGAGCTACAAGAAGGCGCGGTGGCCCGGCAGAAGAACCGAAGAGGGGGACAAGACCCCCGAAGTCTGGAGAAGAGGCCGGCGGCGGGGAGGAAGAAAGCCGGACTCCTCCGCTAGTAAAAGAGCTACACACACATAGCGGAGGAGTCCGGCGAGAAGACCCCCGAAGACGGAAGACCCCCGGAGCTGTGCAATAAAATATTTTTTCCCCTGTGTTGTGTTTTTTTTTGTACTTTATTTCACAGGTGAATGGGTAGGGGTACATTGTACCCCATACTCATTCACATAGGGTGGGGGGCCGGTATCCGGGGGCCCCCTTCTTAAAGGGGGCTCCCGGATTCCGATAAGCCCCCCGCCCGCAGACCCCGACAACCAACGGCCAGGGTTGTCGGGAAGAGGCCCTTGTCCTCATCAACATGGGGACAAGGTGCTTTGGGGTGGGGGGGCCGCGCGGCCCCCCCTTCCCCAAGGCACCCCCCCATGTTGAGGGCACGCGGCCTGGTACGGCTCAGGAGGGGGGGCGCGCTCGCTCGCCCCCCTTTCCTGGCCGGCTGGGTAGCGTGCTCGGACAAGGGTCTGGTGTGGACTTTGGGGGAACCCCCACGCCGATTTTTTTCGGCGTTGGGGTTCCCCTTTAAGCCCATTCCAGGCGGCGGAGCCCGCGACGTCTCCTTCGCGGGCCCCGCCTACCTGTACACGCGCTCGAAATGGGCGGATTTGCCTCCGCCTTACGTGGGCGAGTCCGTTCATTTCAAAAGTTGAGCGGACTGTTTGGCAAACAGTTCGTTGAAACAGTCCGCTCGTGTGTGGGCAAGTCCGCTCATGCAAATTTTGAGCGGACTGTTTGCCGAAACTGTTTGACGAACAAGGTTGGGCGAACAGTCCGCCCGTGTGTACGCGGCCTAACTGCTGAAGATACCTGTATTACAGACACAGAACAACACCAGCAATAAGGGGTATCTCCAGGTGTATACTGTACAAGAGGCACACAACACCCACTCTAACTGCTGCAGATGCCTTTTTACAGAAACAGAACAACACCAACAATAAGTGGTATCTTCAGGTGTATACTGTACAGGAGGCAAACAACACCCACTTTAACGGCTGCAGATACCTGTATTACAGAAACAGGTCAACACCAGCAATGAGGGGTAGCTTCAGGTGTATACTGGGCAGGAGGCACACCACACTCACGTTAACTGCTGCAGATGCCTGTATTACAGAAACAGAACAACCCCAGCAATAAGGGGTAACTTCGGGTGTATACTGTGCAGGAGGCCCACAACACCCACTTTAACTGCTGTAGAGGCCTGTATTACAGAAACAGAACAACACCAGCAATAAGGGGTAGCTTCAGGTGTATACTGTGCAAGAGGCACACAACACCCACTCTAACTGCTGCAGATGCTTGTATTACAGAAACAACAACACCAGAAAAAAGGAGTTGCTTCAGGTACATACTGTGCAGGAGGCACACAACACCCACTGTAAATGCTGCAGATGCCTGTATTACAGAAACAGAACAACACCAGCAATAAGGGGTAGCTTCAGGTGTATACGGTGCAGGAGACACACAACACCCCCATTTAACTGCTGCAGATGCCTGTATTACAGAAACAGAACAACACCAGCAATAAGGGGTATCTTCAGGTGTATACTGTGCAGGAGGCACCCACTGTAAATGCTGCAGAAGCTTGTGTTACAGAAACAGAACAACACCAGCAATAAGGAGTATCTTCAGGTGTATACTGTGCAGGAGGCACACAACACCCACTTTAGCTGCGGCAGATGCCTGTATTACAGAAACAGAACAACACCAGCAATAAGGGGTAGCTTCAGGTGTATACTGTGCATGAGGCACACAACACCCACTTTAACTGCTGCACATGCCTATATTACAGAAACAGAACAACACCAGCAATAAGGGGTAGCTTCAGGTGTATACTGTGCAGGAGGCACACAACACCCACTTTAACTGCTGCATATGTCTGTATTACAGAAACAGAACAACACCAGCAATAAGGGGTATCTTCAGCTGTATACTGTGCAGGAGGCACCCAACACCCACTAAATGCTGCAGAAGCTTGAATTACAGAAACAGAACAACACCAGCAATAAGCAGTATCTTCAGGTGTATACTGTGCAGGAGGCACCCAACACCCACTTTAACTGCTGCAGATGCCTGTATTGCAGAAACAGAACAACACCAGCAATAAGGGGTAGCTTCAGGTGTATACTGTGCAGGAGGCACACAACACCCACTTTAACGGCTTCAGATGCCTGTATTACAGAAACAGAACAACACCAGCAATAAGGGGTAGCTTCAGATGTATACTGTGCAGGGGGCAAACAACACCCACTCTAACTGCTGAAGATGCCTGTATTACAGAAACAGAACAAAACCAACAATAAGGGGTAGCTTCAGGTGCATACTGTGCAGGAGGCACACAACACCCACTCTAACCGCTGCAGATGCCTGTATTACAGAAACAGAACAACACCAGCAATAAGGGGTAGCTTCAGGTGTATACTGTGCAAGAGGCACACAACACCCACTTTAACTGCTGCAGATGCCCGTATTACAGAAACAGAACAACACCAGCAATAAGAGGTAGCTTCAGATGTATACTGTGCAGGAGGCACACAACACCCACTCTAACTGCTGAAGATGCCTATATTACAGAAACAGAACAAAACCAACAATAAGGGGTAGTTTCAGGTGCATACTGTGCAGGAGGCACCCACTGTAAATGCTGCAGAAGCTTGTATTACAGACACAGAACAACACCAGCAATAAGGGGTATCTTCAGGTGTATACTGTGCAAGAGGCACATAACACCTACTCTAACTGCTGCAGATGCCTGTATTACAGAAACAGAACAACACCAGCAATAAGGGGTAGTTTCAGGTGTATACTGTGCAGGAGGCACACAACACCCACTCTAACTGCTGCAGATGCCTGCATTACAGAAATAGAACAACACTAGCAATAAGGAGTAGCTTCAGGTGCATACTGTGCAGGATTTACACAACACCCACTTTAACTGCTGCAGATGCCTGTATTACAGAAACAAAACAACACCAGCAATAAGGGGTATCTTCAGGTATACACTGTGCAGGAGGCACCCAACACCCACTGTAAATGCTGCAGAAGCTTGTATTACAGAAACAGAACAACACCAGCAATAAGGAGTATCTTTATGTGTATACTGTGAAGGAGGCACCCAACACCCACTTTACCTGCTGCAGATGCCGGTATTACAGAAACAGAAAAACCCCAGCAATAAGGGGTAGCTTCAGGTATATACTGTGCAGGAGGCACACAACACCCACTTTAACTGCTGCATATGCCTATATTACAGAAACAGAACAACACCAGCAATAAGGAGTAGCTTCAGGTGTATACTGTGCAGGAGGCACACAACACCCACTTTAACTGCTACAGATGCCTGTATTACAGAAACAGAACGAAACCAACAATAAGGGGTAGCTTCAGGTGCTTACGGTGCAGGAGGCACACAACACCCACTGTAAATGCTGCAGATGCCTGTATTACAGAAACAGAACAACACCAGCAATAAGGGGTAGCTTCAGGTGTATACTGTGCAGGAGGCACACAACACCAACTTTAACTGCTACAGATGCCTGTATTACAGGCACAGAACAACACCAGCAATAAGGAGTATATTCAGGTGTACACTGTGCAGGAGGCACACAACACCCATTCTAACAGCTGCAGATGCCTGCATTACAGAAACAACAACATCAGCAATAAGAGGTAGCTTCAGGTGTATACTGTACAGGAGGCACACAATACCCACTCTAACTGCTGAAGATGCCTGTATTACAGACACAGAAGACACAGAACAACACCAGCAATAAGGGGTATCTCCAGGTGTATACTGTGCAAGAGGCACACAACACCCACTCTAACTGCTGCAGATGCCTTTTTACAGAAACAGAACAACACCAACAATAAGTGGTATCTTCAGGTGTATACTGTACAGGAGGTAAACAACACCCACTTTAACGGCTGCAGATACCTGTATTACAGAAACAGGTCAACACCAGCAATGAGGGGTAGCTTCAGGTGTATACTGGGCAGGAGGCACACCACACCCACGTTAACTGCTGCAGATGCCTGTATTACAGAAACAGAACAACCCCAGCAATAAGGGGTAACTTCGGGTGTATACTGTGCAGGAGGCCCAAAACACCCACTTTAACTGCTGTAGAGGCCTGTATTACAGAAACAGAACAACACCAGCAATAAGGGGTAGCTTCAGGTGTATACTGTGCAAGAGGCACACAACACCCACTCTAACTGCTGCAGATGCCTGTATTACAGAAACAACAACACCAGCAAAAATGAGTTGCTTCAGGTACATACTGTGCAGGAGGCACACAACACCCACTGTAAATGCTACAGATGCCTGTATTACAGAAACAGAACAACACCAGCAATAAGGAGTATCTTCAGGTGTATACTGTGCAGGAGGCACACAACATCCACTTTAACTGCGGCAGATGCCTGTATTACAGAAACAGAACAATACCAGCAATAAGGGGTAGCTTCAGGTGCATACTGTGCAGGAGGCACACAACACCCACTTTAACTGCTGCAGATGCCTGTATTACAGAAACAGAACAACACCAGCAATAAGGGGTAGCTTCAGGTGCATACTGTGCAGGAGGCACCCAACACCCCCTTTAAATGCTGCAGATGCCTGTATTACAGAAAGAGAACAACACCAGCAATAAGGGGTAGCTTCAGGTGTATACTGTGTAGGAGGCACACAACACCCCCTTTAACTGCTGCATCTGCCTGTATTACAGAAACAGAACAACACCAGCAATAAGGGGTAGCTATATGTGTATACTGTGCAGGAGGCACACAACACCCATTCTAACTGCTCTAGATGCCTGTATGATAGAAACAGAACAACACCAACAATAAGGGGTAGCTTCAGGTGCATACTGTGCAGGAGGCACACAACACCCACTGTAAATGCTGCAGATGCCTGTATTACAGAAACAGAACAACACCAGCAATAAGGGGTAACTTCAGGTGTATACTGTGCAGGAGGCACCCAACACCAAATTTAACTGCTGTAGATGCCAATATTACAGGCACAGATCAACACCAGGAATACGGGTATCTTCAGGTGTATACTGTGCAGGAGGCACCCAACACCAATTCTAACAGCTGCAGATGCCTGTATTACAGAAACCGACCAACACCAGCAATAAGGGGTATCTTCAGGTGTATACTGTGCAGGAGGCACACAACACCCACTTTAACTGCTGCAGATGCCTATATTACAGAAACAGAACAACACCAGCAATAAGGGGTATCTTCAGGTGTATACTGTGCATGAGGCTCACAACACCCACTTTAACGGCTGCAGATCCCTGTATTACAGAAACAGAACAACACCAGCAATAAGGGGTAGCTTCAGGTGTATACTGTGCAGGAGGCACACAACACCTACTCTATCTGCTGAAGATGCCTGTATTACAGACACAGAACAACACCAGTAATAAGGGGTATCTTCAGGTGTATACTGTGCATAAGACTCACAACACCCACTGTAAATGCTGCAGATGCCTGTATGACAGGCACAGAACAACACCAGCAATAAGGGGTATCTTCAGGTGTATACTGTGCAGGAGGCACACAACACCAACTCTAACAGCTGCAGATGCCCGTATTACAGGCACAGAACAACACCAGCAATTAGGGGTACCTTCAGGTGTATACTGTGCCGGAGGCACACAACACCCACTGTAAATGCTGCAGATGCCTGTATGACAGGCACAGAACAACACCAGCAATAAGGGGTATCTTCAGGTGGATACTGTGCAGGAGGCACACAACACCCACGTTAATTGCTGCAGATGCCTGTATTACATAAATAGAACAACCCCAGCAATAAGGGGTAGCTTCAGGTGTATACTGTGCAGGAGGCACACAACACCCACTCTAACTGCTGCAGATGCCTGTATTACCGACACAGAACAACACCAGCAATAAGGGGTATTTTCAGGTGTATACTGTGCAAGAGGCACATAACACCCACTTTAACAGCTGCAGATACCTGTATTACAGAAACAGAACAACACCAGCAATAAGGGGTAGTTTCAGGTGCATACTGTGCAGGAGGCACACAACACCCACTGTAAATGCTGCAGATGCCTGTATGACAGGCACAGAACAACACCAGCAATAAGGGGTATCTTCAGGTGTATACTGTGCATGAGGCTCACAACACCCACTTTAACGGCTGCAGATCCCTGTATTACATAAACAGAACAACACCAGCAATAAGGGGTAGCTTCAGGTGCATACTGTGCAGGAGGCACACAACACCCACTCTAACTGCTGCAGATGCCTGTATTACCGACACAGAACAACACCAGCAATAAGGGGTATTTTCAGGTGTATACTGTGCAAGAGGCACATAACACCCACTTTAACGGCTGCAGATACCTGTATTACAGAAACAGAACAACACCAGCAATAAGGGGTAGTTTCAGGTGCATACTGTGCAGGAGGCACACAACACCCACTGTAAATGCTGCAGATGCCTTTATGACAGGCACAGAACAACACCAGCAATAAGGGGTATCTTCAGGTGTATACTGTACATGAGGCACACAACACCCACTTTAACGCCTGTAGATACCTGTATTACAGAAACAGATCAACACCAGCAATAAGGGGTAGCTTCAGGTGTATACTGTGCAGGAGGCACACAACACCCACTCTAACTGCTTCAGATGCCTGTATTACAGAAACAGAACAACACCAGCAATAAGGGGTAGCTTCAGGTGTATACTGTGCAGGAGGCACACAACACCCACTCTAACTGCTTCAGATGCCTGTATTACAGAAACAGAACAACACCAGCAATAAGGGGTAGCTTCAGGTGTATACTGTGCAGGAGGCACACAACACCCACTCTAACTGCTGTAGATGCCTGTATGATAGAAACAGAACAACACCAACAATAAGGGGGTAGCTTCAGGTGCATACTGTGCAGGAGGCACACAACACCCACTGTAAATGCTGCAGATGCCTGTATTACAGAAACAGAACAACACCAGCAATAAGGGGTAACTTCAGGTGTATACTGTGCAGGAGGCACCCAACACCCAATTTAACTGCTGCAGATGCCTATATTACAGGCACAGATCAACACCAGAAATAAGGGTATCTTCAGGTGTATACTGTGCAGGAGGCACCCAACACCCATTCTATCAGCTGCAGATGCCTGTATTACAGAAACAGAACAACACCAGCAATAAGGGGTATCTTCAGGTGTATACTGTGCAGGAGGCACACAACACCCACTTTAACTGCTGCAGATGCCTACATTACAGAAGCAGAACAACACCAGCAATAAGGGGTATCTTCAGGTGTATACTGTGCATGAGGCTCACAACACCCACTTTAACGGCTGCAGATCCCTGTATTACAGAAACAGAACAACACCAGCAATAAGGGGTAGCTTCAGGTGTATACTGTGCAGGAGGCACACAACACCTACTCTATCTGCTGCAGATGCCTGTATTACAGACACAGAACAACACCAGCAATAAGGGGTATCTTCAGGTGTATACTGTGCAAGAGGCACACAACACCCACTCTAACTGCTGCAGATGCCTGTATTACAGAAACAGAACAACACCAGCAATAAGTGGTATCTTCAGGTGTATATGTGCATGAGGCTCACAACACCCACTTTAACGGCTGCAGATACCTGTATTACAGAAACAGAACAACACCAGCAATAAGGGGTAGCTTCAGGTGTATACTGTGCAGGAGGCACACAACACCCACTGTAACTGCTGCAGATGCCTGTATTACAGAAACAGAACAACACCAGCAATAAGGGGAAGCTTTAGGTGTATACTGTGCAGGAGGCACACAACACCCACTTTAACTGCTGCAGATGCCTGTATTACAGAAACAGAACAACACCAGCAATAAGGGGTAGTTTCAGGTGTATACTGTGCAGGAGGCACACAACACCCACTCTAACTGCTGCAGATGCCTGTATTACAGAAATAGAAAACACTAGCAATAAGGAGTAGCTTCAGGTGCATACTGTGCAGGAGACACACAACACCCACTTTAACTTCTGCAGATGCCTGTATTACAGAAACAGAACAACACCAGCAATAAGGGGTATCTTCAGGTGTATACTTTGCAGGAGGCAAACAACACCCACTCTAACTTCTGCAGATGCCTGTATTACAGAAACAGAGCACCAGTAATAAAGAGTAGCTTCAGGTGTATACTGTGCAGGAGGCACAAAACACCCACTGTAACAGCTCTAGGTTCCCAAGCAAAAAGACACTGTCCCTGCCTATCTTGCTCTTTCCCTGCACGCCAACACACTTCACAAGGCCACTGCACTGGCGGCCTTATATAGTGTGGGGCTTGTACCAAACCCCACTGAGCTATAATTGGCCACAGGCAGGATGGCTCTCCTCACTGCCGGCTCTCTGATTGGCCAAGCATGCACTGTCACCCCGCATGCTTGGCCAATCACAGAGCCGGCAATGCACTGCGATGACGTAGTGTACCATCTATTGAATAAATAATCCCCAGTAGATAATCCCAAACTGTATCATTAACCTGAATTCCACATGCTTGGAGTCAATAAACTGCAATCTGGATTCAGTACCAAAATAGCTAACCAAGCATGTCAGCACAACACAAGAAACATGAGCAATGCTGGAGGCAATATACTGCACACACTAATTTTGGTATGACAAGTAATAATATAGAATGTATGTTCTTTGACCAAAGAACATTATTTTTTATCAAGTTGTTATGGGTAAAGATCCACTTTAAGTAAGTCAGCACAGGTCAATCAAGTTAAAACTGCTTACTCTGCAATGTATCTAGTGAACTCTGTATAATGAGAACAGTAATGTGCAGGTCCAGCAACATTCACTATACTGTGTATATCTATAATAGGTAGTCTTGCGAGCAACTAAAATACAATCTGAGTTGTTGGATAAAAAAAATGAAAAATACAATCTGAGTAATATATACAAGCAGCATATAACACACTCCCAATATAAATGTGCTAAACTCAAAACAAATAATGCTGCGCTGGTGATAATAAAAGTATGCAACCACCTAGTGCAGCTTTTCTCAGCCCTTTTAGCCCAGGGGGACCCTTAAAATTATTTTCAGGTCTCAGGGAACCTCTGATAAAACCCATTCATTGGGGGTCAATGGGAACAATGCCCCTTATTTTTGTGGTCAGTGTAAGAATAGCCCCCTTACAGAGAGCTATAAAGATTATTGGTATCATACCACTGGCTCCTCCAAGTGGCACTGGCTCAGAACTATGTAGGCACCATCAAACAGGAGGTAAATCAGCCACAGCTCAAGGAACCCCTATCCACCTCTGGAGGAACCCTGGTTGAGAATGGCTGACTTAGTGTATCAATTCTCCTGTGCAAATATGAGTGCCAACATAATAACAAGTGAATATTATGAATGAGCTTGGTGTTCGAGTCGAACGCATGTTCGACTCGAACACTGGCTGTTCGCCCGCTCAGTGAATACCGAACGCTATGGGCCATTCGCGACAAATTTGTGTGGCGCTCACAGCCCACAATGCACTGGACCATCACAGTGCATTGCTGGCTCATGATTGGCCAAGCATGCACTGTGACCCCGCGCCGGCAGCGAGGAGAGCCATAATTAGCCACAAGCAGGATGCCCTTGGCCAATTATAGCTCAGGGGGTTTAGTACACGCCCCACACTATATAAGGCCGCCAGCGCATCGGCCTTGTGTAGTGTGTTCCGGCGTGCAGGGAGAGAAGGATAGGCAGGAACAGTGTGTTCTCAGGTATCTGCAGGAGTTAAAGTGGGTGTTGTGTGCCTCCAGCACAGTATACACCTGTAGCGAGCCTTTATTGCTGGCGTTCTCTAATCCAGGCATCTGCAGGAGTAAAATTGGGTGTTGTGTGCCTCCAGCACAATAAACACCTGTATCTAATCTTTATTGCTGGTGTTCTCTAATCCAGGCATCTGCAAGAGTTAAAGTGGGTGTATCTACCCTTTTGCTGGTGTTCTCTAATTCAAGCATATGCAGGAGTTAAAGTGGGTGTTGTGTGCCTCCAGCACAGTATACACCTGTATATACCCTTTATTGCTGGTGTTCTCTAATACAGGCATCTGCAAGAGTTAAAGTGGGTGTTGTGTGCCTCCAGCACAGTATACACCTGTAGCTACCCTTTATTGCTGGTGTTCTCTAATTCAGGCATCTGCAGGAGTTAAAGTGGGTGTTGTGTGCCTCCAGCCCATTATACACCTGTAGCTAGCCTTTATTGCTGGTGTTCTCTAATACAGGCATCTGCAGGAGTAATAGTGGGTGTTGTGTGCCTCCAGCACAGTATACACCTGTAGCTACCCTTTATTGCTGGTGTTCCCTAATGCCGGCATCTGCAGGAGTTAAAGTGAGTGTTGTGTGCCTCCAGCGCAGTGTACACCTTTAGCTAGCCTTTATTGCTGGTGTTCTCTAATCCAGGCATCTGCAGGAGTTAAATTGGGTGTTGTGTGCCTCCAGCACAGTATACACCTGTATCTACCCTTTATTGCTGGTGTTCTCTAATTCAGGCATATGCAGGAGTTAAAGTGGGTGTTGTGTGCCTCCAGCACAGTATACACCTGTATCTACCCTTTATTGCTGGTGCTCTCTAATACAGGCGTCTGCAGGAATTAAAGTGGGTGTATCTACCCTTTATTGCTGGTGCTCTCTAATACAGGCATCTGCAGGAAATAAAGTGGATGTTGTGTGCCTCCAGCACAGTATACACCTGTAGCTACCCTTTATTGCTGGTGTTCTCTAATACAGGCATCTACGGGAGTTAAAGTGGGTGTTGTGTGCCTCCAGCACAGTATACACCTGTATCTACTCTTTATTGCTGGTGTTCTCTAATACAGGCATCTGCAGGAGTTAAAGTGGGTGTTGTGTGCCTCCAGCACATTATACACCTGTAGCTAACCTTTATTGCTGGTGTTCTTTAATACAAGCATCTTCAGGCATTAAAGTGGGTGTTGTGTGCCTCCAGCACAGTATACGCCTGTATCTACCCTTTATTGCTGGTGTTCTCTAATACAGGAATCTGCAGGAGTTAAAGTGGGTGTTGTGTGCCTCCAGCACAGTATACACCTGTATCTACCCTTTATTGCTGGTGTTCTCTTATACAGGCATCTGCAGGATTTAAAGTGGGTGCATCTACCCTTTTGCTGGTGTTCTCTAATTCAGGCATCTGCAGGAGTTAAAGTGGGTGTTGTGTGCCTCCAGCACAGTATACACCTGTAGCTACCCTTTATGCTAGTGTTCTCTAATAGAGGCATCTGCAGGAGATAAAGTGGGTGTTGTGTGCCTCCAGCACAGTATACACCTGTAGCTACTCTTTATTGCTGGTGTTCTCTAATAGAGGCATCTGCAGGAGATAAAGTGGGTGTTGTGTGCATCCAGCACAGTATACACCTGTAGCTACCCTTTATTGCTGGTGTTCTCTAATACAGGCATCTACGGGAGTTAAAGTGGGTGTTGTGTGCCTCCAGCACAGTATACACCTGTATCTACCCTTTATTGCTGGTGTTATCTAATACAGGCATCTGCAGCAGTTAAAGTGGGCGTTGTGTGCCTCCAGCACATTATACACCTGTAGCTAGCCTTTATTGCTGGTGTTCTCTAATACAGGCATCTGCAGGAGTTAAAGTGGGTGTTGTGTGCCTCCAGCACAGTATACACCTGTATCTACCCTTTATTGCTGGTGTTCTCTAATTCAGGCATCTGCAGGAGTTAAAGTGGGTGTATCTACCCGTTTGCTGGTGTTCTCTAATTCAGGCATCTGCAGGAGATAAAGTGAGTGTTGTGTGCCTCCAGCACAGTATACACCTGTAGCTACCCTTTATTGCTGGTGTTCTCTAATACAGGCATCTACAGGAGATAAAGTGGTGTTGTGTGCCTCCAGCACAGTATACACCTGTAGCTACTCTTTATTGCTGGTGCTCTCGAATACAGGCATCTGCAGGAGATAAAGTGGGTGTTGTGTGCCTCCAGCACAATATACACCTGTATCTAACCTTTATTGCTGGTGTTCTCTAATCCAGGCATCTGCAAGAGTTAAAGTGGGTGTATCTACCCTTTTGCTGGTGTTCATTAATTCAGGCATATGCAGGAGTTAAAGTGGGTGTTGTGTGCCTCCAGCACAGTATACACCTGTATATACCCTTTATTGCTGGTGTTCTCTAATACAGGCATCTGCAGGAGTTAAAGTGGGTGTTGTGTGCCTCCAGCACATTATACACCTGTAGCTAGCCTTTATTGCTGGTGTTCTCTAATATAGGCATCTGCAGGAGTTAAAGTGTGTGTTGTGGGCCTCCAGCACAGCATACATCTGTATCTACCCTTTATTGCAGGTGTTCTCTAATACAGGCATCTGCAGGAGTTAAAATGGGTGTTGTGTGCCTCCAGCACAGTGTACACCTGTAGCTACCCTTTATTGCTGGTGTTCTCTAATACAGGCATTTACAGTGGGTGTTGTGTGCCTCCAGCACAATATACACCTGAAGCTACCCTTTATTACTGGTGTTCTGTAATACAGGCATCTGCAGGAGTTAAATTGGGTGTTGTGTGCCTCCAGCACAGTGTACACCTGTAGCTACCCTTTATTGCTGGTGTTCTCTAATACAGGCATTTACAGCATTTACAGTGGGTGTTGTGTGCCTCCAGCACAATATACACCTGAAGCTACCCTTTATTACTGGTGTTCTGTAATACAGGCATCTGCAGGAGTTAAAGTGGGTGTTGTGTGCCTCCTGCACAGTATACACTACCCAATTGCTGGTTTTCCCATCTCCCTGTAGGCCATTACTATGTCTGGAAGGCCAACAAGGAGAGGCAGACAGTCACGAGCCAATAAAAGGGGGCAAGTAAGCTCTGTGTCTAGAGACAACAGTGCTGGTCGTGGACGCGGTGTATGGTCATCAGCACGTGGCCATGGGACACGCTTGTCCTTATTGTTGGCAGCTGGATGTGTTGAGCCGCATCATGCTGAAGACTTGGCAGAGTGGATGACCAAGCCCTCCTCATCTTCTCTCACCCAGGCTCAAGATACTAGCAAAGCAGCTGCCAACGCGTCCTCTTCCCTCGTCTCAATGTCATCATTTACTCCTTCCCTAGACCCACCATGTCCTCCTGAGGAGTCCCCAGAACTGTTTGAGCACAGTGTTGGGTACATGCTCCAGGAGGATGCCCAGCGTTTTGAAGGCTCTGATGATGATACCCAGATAGAGGAAGGCAGCAGCGTGAGCGCAGAGAGAGGGGATGATCAAAAAGGACAGCAATCTGGCAGTCATGTTCCACCAGCTGCAGCATACTGCCAGGTTTGCTCCAGTGATGAAGAGGGAGGGGATGATGAGGTCACTGACTCCACGTGGGTGCCTTATAGGAGAGAGGAGGAGGAGGAGGCACATCTCCAAGGAGGCAGGATGCCCTCCAGGGGCTAGATTAGGGGCAGCACACCTACTGAATCACACTGCAGAGCTATATATATTAACGCTGACTCATGGTCCAGCAGGCATGGACAGGGACGTTACCTATCCTTCACGGCCCATTGGGTCACTTTTCTGGCAGCTGGGAAGGATGCAGGACAAGATGCAGTAGTGTTGTTCCGCCACCACGCCTCCAAAATGCTACTACTGGTTGTGACACACCTCTCTCCTCCACCCCCTCCTCTTCTTCCTCCATGGCCCCTTCCAGTGCTTTGTCCTCAGAACCAGCGGTGCTCCATAGGCGTTCAAGGGGCTACGCAAGTACGCAGGCAAAAAGATGTCATGCCGTGCTTGCGCTGGGTTGTTTGGGGGACAGGAGCCACACTGGGGCAGATATTTTGTCAGCTCTGCAGGGGCAGGCCGAGAGGTGGTTGACGCCACGCCAGCTTAAGCCAGGAATGGTAGTTTGCGACAATGGCACCAACCTCCTCTCTGCCCTCCGACAGGGACAACTGACCCATGTGCCCTGTGTGGCTCATGTCCTTAACCTGGTGGTGCAGCGGTTCCTGGGCAGGTACCCAGGCTTACAGGATGTCCTGAGGCAGGCCAGGAAAGTCTGTGTGCATTTCCGACAATCATTTAATGCCAGTGTTCGGCTGGCTGAGCTCCAAAAAGAAGTTGAGCCTGCCCAAGAACCGCCTTATATGTGACATGCCCACCAGGTGGAACTCAACGTTGGTCATGCTGCAGCGGCTGCACACGCAGCAGAGGGCCATCAATGAGTACCTGTGTGACAACGGCACCAGGATAGGGTCAGGGGAGCTCGTTTTTTTTTCACCATACCAGTGGGGCATGATCAGGGATGCATGTACTGTCCTGTCACCATTTGAGGAGGCCACGAGGATGGTGAGCAGTGACAGTGCATGCATCAGTGACACTGTACCTCTTGTCCACCTGTTAGAGCACAGGCTGCATGGAATAATGGACAGGGCACTTGAGGCAGAACAGAGGCAGGAAGAGGAGGACTTCCTTGCCTCTCAAGGCCCCCTTTATCCAGGCAGTGTTCCTGCTGTCCCACCCATCACACAGGAAGAGGACGAGGAGGAGGAGGCTTGTGTCAGCATGGAGGTGGAGCTTGTGTCAGCATGGAGGCACAGTCCCAAGAAACCCGTGGACTTGTACGTGGCTGGGAGGAGGTCGCTGCGAATCACGACGTCCTTAGTAAACCAGAGGACTCCGGACCGAATGCCTCAGCTAACCTACGCTGCATGGCCTCCCTGATACTGCAAAGCCTACGGAAGGATCCTCGTATTCTTTGGATTAAGGAGAGGGACCATTACTGGCTGGCCACTCTCCTTGATCCACGGTACAAGGGTAAGGTTGCGGACCTTATCTTGCCGTCGCAGAGGGAGCAGAGGATGAGACATCTCCGGGAGGCCTTGCAGAAAGGTCTGGGCAACGCGTTCCCAGAGACTGGGAGGTTACAAACTCCTGGTCCTGGACAACGTGTTGCTGAGGCTTCGGTCAGTCACAGAAGGAGCGGTGGAGAAGGTGGCCGTCTGACCGATGTGTTCAGACAATTTTTTAGACCGCAGCCCCAAGGTATGATCGGTTCCAGCAACCATCGCCAGCGTCTGAGTTACATGGTGCAGGAATACCTATGGGCAAGGTCAGACTTGGACACCTTTCCCACCGAAAATCTTCTGGCTTACTGGGTCTTGAGGATGGATCACTGGCCAGAGCTTGCACAGTATGTAATTGAGCTACTGGCCTGTCCTGCATCCAGCATTCTTTTGGAACGCACATTCAGTTCTGCTGGAGGCTTTGTGACCGATCACAGGGTGCGCCTGTCCACCAACTCGGTTGAACGACTGACCTTCATAAAGATGAATCAGTCTTGGATCAACACCAGCTACCAAGCACCTGAAGCTGATGTAACCGAATATTTCTTTTTGAAATGTCACATCCCTTCAGGCCTGCCTATGCTGATGCTGAGTGACTGTCCTGTTATGTTGACTGACTATCCTCTTCCTCCTCAATGATCCTGCTGATAGCTTGGAAGAACATTTTTGGTTCTGGGTGACGCCACCAGTGGCTAAGGCCCAATTTTTCAGCCCCTGTTTAACAGGGGCGTGTAATTACAATTTTTGATGCAATGCTTTGCAGCAGGGCTCATTCCTACACTCCAACTAGAGTATCTGGGAGAGGTTGCAGTGTCATGGCACCAGCACCAGTGGCTTAGGCCCAATTTTTCAGCCCCTGTTCAACAGGGGAATGTAATTACAATTATGATGCAATGCTTTGCAGCAGGGCTCATTCCTGCACTCCAACTAGAGTATCTGGAGAGGTTGCAGTGACGTGGCACCGGCACCAGTGCCTAAGGCCCAATTTTTCAGCCCCTTTTTAACAGGAGCATGTAATTACAATTTTTGATGCAATGCTTTGCAGCAGGGCTCATTCCTGCACTCCAACTAGAGTATCTGGGAGAGGTTGCAGTGTCATGGCACCAGCACCAGTGCCTAAGGCCCAATTTTTCAGCACTTGTTTAACAGGTGCATGTAACTACAATTCTTGATATAATATTTCACAGCAGGGTCCGTTCCTTCGCCCGCCGAGGGTAACTGTGAGGACTTACAGTGTTGTGGCACCAGCACCACCACAACCACCAAAGGCCCAATTTTACTACCACTGTTCAACAATGGCATGTAATTACAATTCTTGATATAATGATTCACAGCAGGGTGCTCCAGCGCCCACTAACAGTCTCTTTGAGGGCTTACAGTGTTAACTTGTGGCAACACCAACACCTTAGGCCCAAATTTCTGCAGAGCATATAGGGCAGGCCCCTACTTTCAAACATCCAACTTACAAATGTCTCCTACTTGCAAACGGAAGGAGACAACAGGAAGTGAGATGAAAAAAGATGGACTGACCAAAAAATTAAACAGGGGTTTTCCAAAAAGCTTAAAAACAGATTTTTTGACTGGAGCTACACTTTAAAAATGTACCAGTTCAAAATTACAAACAGATTCTACTTAACACAACAAACCTACGCAAGTCCCTGTCTTGTTTGCACCACATGTATACTGCTGTTCTGAGTATATAGGGCCTGGGGGCCCCACGGCTTTCCTTTTTTTAATTTGGGTACAGGGTTCCCATTAATATCCATACAAGACCCAAAGGGGCTGGTAATGGGCGGGGGGTACCCATGCCATTTTTTCTCAATGATTTTCATCCGTATTGCTGGAACCAGACATGACATTAAAACCGCAAGCAGTTTTAAATGACTTTTTTTCTGTTAAATGTCATTTTGTGCAGGGACTGTTCTAAACACGGGAAACACATGCCACTTCACAGGCATATTATAGACACCCCCCAGGCACAATATTTAAAGGAATATTTAACTTTTTTTCTCACTTTAATCGTCATTAAAATCAGTGCTCCCAAAAAAAACTGTAATTTTAATAAAACCATTTTGCATTGATCCATTTTCCCTGGGGCAGGAGCCGGTCCCCAAACCCTTTTTAGGACAATATTTAGCATATTAGCCTTTAAAATTAGCACTTTTGATTTCAAACTTTCGAATCCCATAGACTTTAATGGGGTTCTAAAGTTCGTACAAATTTCCGGTCCGTTCGAAGGTTCTGGTGCGAACCGAACCGGGGGTGTTCGGCTCATCCCTATTCATGACCCCCCTCTCCCTACGTGATCATTCTCCTCTTTCATGCTTGCTTTCCTTTAGTCATTATTGTCCTCCATTTCCATTCACGATTGCACTTCTGTCTGTCCATTTTTAACCACTTTTATCCCTATCTGTGTGCTCCTCCCCTCTGTGAACACTATCTTCTGTATCCATCCATGCTTGCTGTTCTCCCTTATATTCCTCCTCTTCTTTGCAAGCTTGCTCACCTCTACTCTTTAACCACTCTCTTCCATATCTATCCTCCATTATCGGCTGGTGAAGTTTTAAGATGGGGGGGGGGGCGCAAGACCCCGCCCCTCCACGTTTGACCCCTCATACTTTCCATAAGCCACACCCCTTATAGATTCCACATATACCAGTCTACACATTATACACAGGGCTCTGTACATCATATATCAGGCTGCACATTATACAACGGGCTCTGCACATCATATACCAGGCTGAACATTATACACCGGGCTCTGCACATCATATACCAGGCTGCACATTATACACCGGGCTCTGCACATCATATACCAGGCTGTACATTATACACCGGGCTCTGCACATCATATACCAGGCTGCACATTATACAGCGGGCTCTGCATATCATATACCAGGCTGCACATTATACAACGGGCTATGCACATCATATACCAGGCTGCATATTATACACAGGGCTCTGCACATCATATACCAGGCTGCACATTACACACAGGGCTCTGTACATCATATACCAGGCTGCACATTCTGTGTAGTAGTATAAGATCATCTTACGAACATGGGATACAGCTCAGCTCCTTCTCCCCTCCCCCACTCAACCCCTTGTCTCTGGGGGGAGGGGGGGTGTAAGTAGCTGGTCTTGCCTAGGGCTAGCACCAGCCCTGTAGGCATGCAACAAATCCCCACGTATGTGCAGACACGTCACAGGTCTCTGCCATTTCAATATCATAGACTCTGTGGCACATGCACATATGCATTTTCATACAAACTGGTTATGGGTGTCTATGTCAAACATGCACAAGAGTCATGTGAAGTGTCTGCACATGTGCCAGGTCCTACTACATCATTCTGGCCTAGGCTGGGATTTATCAAGATAAAACAAAACAGAGTTTTTACTTTTTAAACAAATTTTTTTGGACCCTGCTTAAGGCCCCTTTCACACGGACGAGCCGTTCAGGTCCGCCTGTCAGTTTTTCAGGCGGACCCGAACGGATGCTCCATAGATCTCTATGGAGCGTCGGATGTCAGCGTGGACACGTCCGCTGACATCCGAGCCGCTCCGATCCGACAAAGTGTGATGGAGGAAAAAGTTATTTTTCCATCCGTCATCGGATCGGATCGGGTGACGACGGACTCTGTGGTCCGTCGTCACCCGATCTCCCATAGGAGAGAGCGGCGCTGTGACAGGTCTGTCCTCTGCCTGCTCAGCGGAGATCGCTCCGGCGATCCCCGCTGTGCAAGCGGATATCCATGGGGCAGATCACCACTGATCCACCCCGTGTGAAAGGGGCCTTAAGCTCTGTTGGTAAAAAATTAGAGCTGCACACGTTCATTTTTAAGGGATTCCTGTTGCTGAATTGTCTCCCTTTCAGAGTAGAGTGTCAGCTCTGTTTTGGCTGATAGCCCCACAGAGTCCCTTTTATCTCCTGCCTTACCTAAGTGCTGATAAAAGACATAAAACTGCCAGATAACAAAGGCTCTGTCAGGACATGAAAGACCATTCACTAATATATAATGTTTATTACTTACCATGACTTCAATTCTGAGTGAGAGTCTGTGTCCCCAAACATCAACAGCTTCCGGTTATCTGCTGTGATCTACTCAGGGGGGACACTGGACTGAGCACACAAGTCCCAACGTCACTTCCTTGAGTGACGTCGGCATTGCAACTCAATGAATCTCGCCCGGCCAGTCCATCAGGCCAGAAGCTGTGGCACGATCGACCGCGCCACAGAGCGACTTTTTTTGAGGCAAATGAAGCGCCGCGTCTGCAATCTTGTGATTGCATAGACATGGCGCTTCCCATATTGCACTGTGCCCGGCATCCGGCGCTGGGACACAGTGCACACAAGGACATAAAAAAAAATAAAAATTTAAAGGGACATGTTTAAATCCATTTTTATTTTTTACTTTTTTTTTTTGACTGGGCGGCCCCCTATGGATGGGCCACCACTGCTATCCTCCTTTACTTCTTCCAAGCCCACTTCACTACATGATCTTCTTCTACTTCCAGCCATGCCCTTTGTCTTCCTCTCTATGCTCATTCTCTAACATTCTCATCCATGCCTGTCCTCTGTGGTTCACCCTCTCTGATCTATGCTCCATGTCCATTTTTTTGTGATCATTTACACTTCTACCCATACCTACTCTCCTCCCCTCTATGATCGATCTTCAACATTTCCACCCATACCCACTTGCCTCCTCTCTATGATTGTTCTTCAATATTTCCATTCATGCCCATTCTCCTCCCTTCTATGATCATTCTTCAATATTTCCACCCATACCCACTCGCCTCCCCTCTATGATCGGGCTTCAACATTTCCATTCATGCCCACTCTCCTCCCCTCTATGATCGTTCTTCAACATTTCCATTCATGCCACTCTCCTCCCTTCTATGATCATTCTTCAATATTTCCAACCATACCCATTCACCTCCCCTCTATGATTGTTCTTCAACATTTCCATCCATGCCTGCCCTCCTCTCTGGTTCTCCACCCAATTGTTTAGCTGTATACACTGTCCTGTTCCCTGTGGTCTCTCTTCTCCCCACTATGCCCATTCTCCAACATTTCCATCTATGCTTGCCTTTCTCCCTTATCCTCCATCAACTTGAATGATACCCACTATCCCCTTCTCTGTGATTATTCGCCTGTACTTCTCTACTTCCATCTATGTCCATTCTCCTCTCTGGCCTTATGGTCCCCCTTCTAACATTATTATACTTTTCCACTTCCAGCTTTGTTGACTTTCTTTACATTTCTAATCATTCCTCTCTACAATCACATGCCTTTTCCCTCTGTAATCCTTCTCCTGGACCTTGACATGTTGACATTCTCCTCCATCCTGGAAAGATCAATCATAAAACACAGAAGTAAAACACATATTGAACTATTTCCTTTTTGTTAGACCTTAAAGTGTCACTAAACCCACAATCATGGGGCGTGGCCGGGATGTGAAAGGGAGAAGACGTGTGACCGCTGAGCTCCGCTCCAACGTTTATCCTGCATACTTCCAGCACCGTTTCTTCCATTGCACAGCCTTCCCCCCTGACACCCTGGGGCAGAAGAAACCCTCCGGTACCCCGCGGCCCTCTCCGCAGCCCCCGGGAAGGCTCCATTCGACCACAGCAGGTGAGGCCCGGTCCGCGGCGGCCATCTTCCCCACGAGGACCCTAGCTGCCATGATGTCCGTCGGCTCCCAGGCCACCACTGATCCTCCCCCATCCCAGGCTGATTCCCACGCCGAGCTCCTGGCAGCGATCAAGGAGGGCAGGGATTCAGTGATGGTGAAAATTGATCACCTAGTGGCCAATGTAAGCCTGATCAGACATGATATGGACAAAGAAAAATATTTTAAAAACTCTATATAATGTCCATATGATTATATGACAAATTATTGCTGTAAAGTGTCCATATGGTAAATAAACACCAGTGAAGAAATCTTGGTATGAATAGCTGAATTGGAAGTGCACAAATTAGTAATCTTCTCCAGGAGTATAATGTGCTTTTTCCATCACCAAATAAATGAATTGGCTCCTTACCAGATCCAAGCGATCCCCCGTTACAGAGGGTCACCACAAGCAAAAACAATCAAAGGATATCCGGGTAGCGGTTCCCCCTCAGGCGATCCCAAATCTTTCACACAATGGGGCTATGGCTGTTGCTCCACATGTCACTCCCAACTCAACGTGGTATCACATAGGGAAAAACATAGGCTCCAGATAGTGTAAAACCAATGATTTTAATTTGCAAGTAACGAACGTATACACTTACATAAAAGACTTTAAAAGCAGGCTCAAAACAGAAGCGTGCGCCGGCCGGAAACACGCCAACGAAGAGACCAACCCGTCCTTCCTGGTCTAAAACGAACGAACACGACTGGGGTAAAAACGAACGAACACGACTGGGGTGACGTCAACACGTTCGCACCGCCCTACGCGTTTCGTAATAATTTACGTTGTCCCTGGACATGTGGAGCAACAGCCATAGCTCCATTGTGTGAAAGATTTGGGATCGCCTGAGGGGGAACCGCTACCTGGATATCCTTTGATTCTTTTTGCTTGTGGTGACCCTCTGTAACGGGAGGTTGCTCGGATCTGGTAAGGAGCCAATTCATTTATTTGGTGATGGGAAAAGCACATTATACTCCTGGAGAAGATTACTAATTTGTGCACTTTCAATTCAGCTATTCATACGAAGATTTCTTCACTGGTGTTTATTTACCATATGGACACTTTACAGCAATAATTTGTCATATAATCATATGGACATTATATAGAGTTTTTAAAATATTTTTCTTGGTAATTTATTTTATGCACTTTTTCTGTTTTAGGAAAATTTTCATTCTTTATTTTTAGGGGTATATACACAGAGATCTATACAATCTGTGCTGTGTTTGGGTGATTCACATCATTGACACGCACTTGTGTCTTATTTTTGTATTTAATTTTATATATTTGTATATATAATTTGTATGCACTATTTTTTGAGGTGGCCTTAGAGACACTAAGATACTAAGGTTAATACTGTGGGTTTAGCACACACACATATCCCATTCACTTTGGGAATTTGAGGTTAGCGCAGTTCTCTTTTTTTCTTTTCTGTTAATTTGTGTATTTTTGGTGTACATCTGAATTGCAGCTTCCGACCATTATCATTTTCACTCCGTAGCGCAGTTTTTTTCTCTTTGCTCTTTCATGATATGGACAAATTTAGAGCCCGGTTTACAGAGGCTGAAGGCCGCATATCTCAGCTAGAGGACACGATCAGATCTGACTCCAGAAGCCTCCGTGCATTACAGTTACAGGTTAAAGCTTTGTAGGAGAAGTCCATTGATACAGAGAATAGGCTCAGAAGGAACAATATCCGTGTAATAGGCCTCCTCGAGAAAGCCGAGGGCACACGGCCTGCTGAATTCACAGAGACCTTCCTAAAAACGCTCCTGGAACTGCCTGATATGCCTCCTACATTTGTAGTTGAAAGAGTGCATAGACTCCCTCCAACTCCCCCAGTCCCGGGGACCCCACGGCGGCCTTTTATGCTTCGGCTGCTTAACTACAGGGACCGGGACAGGATTATGATGGCAGCTAGAGAAAAGAGGGATCTACTTTTCAATGGAGCCAAAATTATGCTCTTTCCAGGCTACTCCCCAGAGGTGCAACATCGTTGCCGCTCCTTTACTGAGGTCAGGAAGCGCCTGCGAGATGAGGGCCTCAAATTCAGCCTACTGTATCCCAGCAAACTCCGGGTGATTGCTGATGATCGTGCACACTTTTTCATGGACCCGGAAGCAGCCATGTCCTGGCTGGATGGTCGCAGATGAGCCACACGCCCTACGGATATCCCCTGCACTTTTATACTACCTCAGGCCCCCTTGGCAACTTGCTCCTTACTTTGATTTATGTCCACTGGATACTCTGCCGGGTGTCTGCTGTGCCTGTTGACTCTCACCTCTTATCCTGCCTGGCCACTGGGGAACCACCTAGCCACTGAGTGCTGCCGCAGAGTCAGGGACCGTACCGGTACTTACACCCCCGTGTCTCCTTTTTCCTCCTGTGCGCGCGGCGGTGCAACCATGGATGGTCTGTTGGGCACTTTTACACCTAGCAGGCCATGGGACACACACCACTACAAGCAAGCACTACCACCGCGGCCTGATTGTCGCCCCCCCCCCCACCCCCTTGTTTTTACCTTCCTCATCCCTGTTCACGTTTTGTGTTTTTCCCTGTTTTTTTTTCTCCTCTCTGGCCAGTGACCAACACCGCCTACCCTTGTCTTCCTCCCTGGCCATTTGACTTTGACCAGTGGTGCAAGGGGCGAACACTGACGGTGTAGGGCTCCAGTCGGGGGCGCTTGCACCTATTTGGTTTAACTTTTTTTTGTTTGGGGATAAACTATTCCGGGAACCCCCCCCCTGTTTTTCTTTAGGGGGAGCGATGGGAAATAGAAGGAAAGGCACTCCGTGCCTGGAAAGTTTGGAACCTGTTTGGGTCTCCACTGTTTTATATGCACATGTTTATGTCTGTTTATGTTCTGTATTATGTCTCAGTGCTGACAGTTTTAAATGCAATGCAACAGTGATCTTGCTGCCTACAGAGTACTCCTGGGAATGCCCCCTTCAATACTCCTGCTCCCCTTTTCCCTCTATGCCGTATGGCTAACCAGGTCTCGGATTCGTTCACCATCCTCTCCTGGAATGTCAGAGGCCTAAACTCTAAATTCAAGCGAGCTCTGCTCTTCCAATATTTGAAAACGCACTCCCCCCAGCTTATTCTCCTACAGGAAACTCACCTTTTGGGCAGCAAGGTCCTTACTCTTAAGAAACCCTGGATACAACGGGGATTACATGCCACCTACTCCACCTACGCCAGGGGGGTATTGATCCTTATTCATTGGAATTTTCCTTGTGTTATTGAAGAAGTCCACATGGACCCCCTAGGAAAGTTTGTGATACTAGTGTTTACTCCATGGTCTCACAGATCCATTATCATTAATCTTTACATCCCCCCTCCGTTTTCACCCGCATTACTGTATGATGTTTTAGACAAGATTTCACTCTTTTGTCTTGGGCGGGTACTGGTGATGGGAGACTTTAATGCCACCCTGTCTCCAGACCTGGACAGGCCTACACCGGCAAGGAAACAGTGAATGGAGCTCTCTGTGTGGGCCCAGGCGGTTGGCCTGGTGGAGGTCTGGAGGTGGAGGCATCCTGACAAAAGGGCTTACTCCTGTTTTTTAGCTTCCTACAAAATGCCATCCCGGATAGACTTGGCTTTCTCCAACCCCGCACTGTTAGCGAACGTGTTGGAGGCATCCTATCTCCCCAGTGGATTGTCTGATCATAGCCCCCTGTTGGTGGTGCTTCGCTCCCTGGCCTCCCGTAATGCAGCACTTTGGCGGTTAGGTACGCAATGGATTTCTCATCCTGACCTTTCCGACAAACTGCCAGCCCAGCTAGCTGAATATTGGGAAAAGAATGTGGGGTCCTCCTCCCCTAAAAAATGTCTGGGATGCTTTCAAGGCATATACCAGGGGACAATACATTTCCTGTATTGCTGACATAAAAAAAAACAAATAAGTATGACTCTCTCACTGCAACAAGCCATTGACCATTGCAACGACATGTATACTGCGGACCCAAACCCTACCAATTTTGACTTGCTGATGGCAGCTCAAAGGGACTTACAGCTCCACCTGACAGAAGTTACACGACTTTACATGTATAAAGGGAAGCAGCGGGCCTTTGAACAAGGAGATAGGAATGGCCGTCTGCTGGCAATGATGGCTCAGCATGACCAACCTCTCACTCTAGTGTCTGCCCTACAGACTCAGGACGGAGGAACCGTGACTTCCCCCTCGGGTATACTGCAGACATTTAGCGCCTTTTATGAAAAGCTGTACTCATCAGGCCTCCCCACTGATTTCCAACCCGAGTCCCTCCACAGCCTGTTAGACCAGTTGGCACTCGGATGGTTGTCTGACTCGGAGAGGGAAACTCTGGTCCAGCCCTTCACAGCCCTAGAAGTCCTAGGGGCCATTAGCTCTTTCCCCCCGGGTAAAGCTCCGGGGCCTGATGGGTTTCCGATGGACTTCTACAAAACCCATGCAGATCTCCTGGCGCCCCGTCTAGCTCAGCTCTATACCACCTGTTTGACTGCTGGCGGTCTACCCGCCTCAATGTACCATGCGTACCTAACATTGATTCATAAGGCCCCCAGGGACCCCACCTCTTGTGCTTCCTATAGGCCCTTAGCCTTATTAAATTCTGACTTTAAAATATTGACCAAGCTCCTGGCCCGTAGACTTAATCCCATGTTCCCCTCGGTAATAGACTCCGATCAGACAGGCTTTATGCCCTGTAGATCCACGGATATTAACCTCAGGAAGCTTTTCACTAATATACATGCCCAACATTTAAATGTGGGAACCCGGGTGGTGGCCTCCCTTGATGTAGAAAAGGCCTTTGATACGGTTGAATGGCCTTTCTTGTGGGAAACACTACGCAGAATGGGCTTCCCTTTACTGTTTATCAATTGGCTCCAGGTGCTCTATAGAAGCTCTACTTCGTCGGTGCGATTGGGAGGGGCCCTGTCAGCCCCTTTCAGACTCTTCAGGGGGACCAGGCAGGGTTGCCCTCTTTCTCCGGCCTTGTTTGCCCTTGCAATCGAACCTGTGGCGGAGGCCCTGCGTGTCTCACCCCACATAAAAGGATTGCGTATTGGACTGCTGGAGGAGAGGGTGGCCCTGTACGCAGATGACATGCTGCTCTTCCTGAATGATGCTGGTCCTTCGCTGAGGGGGATGTTGGATGTCCTAGATACCTATGCTGGGGTCACCGGTCTCAGGGTGAATTGGTCTAAATCCCGCCTGTTCCTGATTGATCAGGAGGCAAGGGCCACATCGCTCTCAGACAACCCCCTTGTCTGGGTTGACTCCTTTAAATATTTGGGGGTTCAGGTATCAAAAAGCATCCGATTACCTCACGCTAAATCTTACCCCGGTACTTTTAGAAGTCCAGTCCAAGCTCAAATCATGGGGCAACCTGCCACTGTCGCTTTCGGGGCGTTAATCTCCTTAAAATGAAGATCATCCCCAGATTTACTTACCTTTTCCATCACTCCCCACAGTGGCTGCCCAAGTCGTTTTTCAAAAAACGGAACCAGATTTTTTCCTCCGTTATTTGGGGTTCCTCGCCACCCAGATACCGCCTGACAACTTTAATGAGACCACGGGCACAGGGGGGTATGGCTTTTCCAGATTGCTACAAATACTACCTCTCCGCGCAGTTGGTTACAGTGGCCTGGTGGCTACAACCGGACCAAACAAACTCATCTATTCGAGACCGCCTAGTGCAATTTAAAATTGTACACCGGGCCAATTATACCCCGTACAGACTCCATAAGATGAACCCCTCTCGCTCTCCGAGCTGTTGGCGGTGTGGTGCCTCACCTGGGGACTTCTCGCACATTTTCTGGAGATGCCCGAGGGTCCAACAGTACTGGGAGTTGGTGCTGAATCTAATTGGAAAGGTCACCATGACTGCTGTGCCTTTGGCTTTGGAGGTTTGCATACTAGGACTCATTGAGCCCACAGTGCCGTCCACTGCTAAACGCACAGTGCTCACTCTATTACTTTTCTATGCTCGCAAGAATATTGCTATGCACTGGAAAAAGTCAGAACCCCCTTCCATGGTGCAATGGAAACGCCTGGTGAACAAGTCTTCCTCTATACAAAGATACCTACTTACATCGGGGCTGCCCAAAGAAATACGTCTGGCACTCTTGGTTGGCTGACCCCGAAACAGCCTAAATGGAGGGGGGGGCTGGGCTGCTGAGGGGACTCTGCTCTCTCTCTCCCTCTCTCCCCCCCTCCCCCCCCCCCCCCCAGGGTTTTAGGATTTTTTTTTTCGGTTCTCTTGTGAGTTCAAACAGGGGATAGAACATAATATGCCGGTTAAGTTGGGGCTACCAGGGACATACCCCTACAATTGTAGAATGTTGAAATGTTGTGTTGCAATGCATATCTTTATGTCAATCGATGACCCTTATATATACTGTAAGCAGTGTTGTCTGTTATAAAACTCTTAATAAAAAAAAAATAAAAAAAAAATAAACCCACAATCATAAAAACTATCAATAAATGGTGTATTACATGCTATTCATACTCATTCGTTTTCTATATTCAGCAAAAACCTGGTTGATCCTACTGTTCTCTATCTCCCCCTTCTATTCATGTCCCAAATTCAGCAAGGGATTATGCAGATGTGGTGGCAACTCTGCACATGCTCAGTTTTCAGTGAGTTTCTGTCCTGAGCAGTTCCTCCCTGTAACACCTGAGCAGTCCATGTGACTATAGAATCACACATGCGGGTGTATAAACAGTGGTAAATGACAGCCCACTCCCTCCCTCCTCCTCCATACCCACTAACCAGCTAAACACAATTGGGGCGGGATATTACATGTTGATTAATATAGGGTTCACCTCCCCCTTATTCTAAAATACAGGCTGGAGGGGGTGACTGCCAGAAATCCACCCCCACCATGTTATTTACACAAAATAATAAAGATTTAACTTCAGATATACACTATATTACCAAAAGTATTGGGACACCTCCCTTTACACGCATATAAACTTTAGTGGCGGCTGCTTTCACGGAGCACATGGGTGCCACTCCCCCCACCCCCCCCCCCAATCTACATGCAGGACACTGGATGCATTGATTTCTATGGATTTTTTTTTTAGGAGCACATGATTAGAGTCTGAAGCTCTAATTGGCTTCAAAAAAGGGTGAGCTTGGGGCACAGAGTACTGCGCCCAGAGCCCACCCTGTTGTATGACATTAGCGAATTAATATTCGCTAATGTCTTAATGTTTCTTCTCCCGGCCAATCAGGAAGCGGGTCCTGAGACCCGATTGACTGGGAGTCCTCCTAAGACCCAATTGGCTGGGAGTCCGAAGACCCGATTGGCCTGGGGGAGAAGCGATGACCGGAACACGGAGGGGACGGAGGGGGGAAGCCGTAGCCATGACCTGCACAGGGTAAGTGAGGGGCTGACAGGGGCTTGGCAGGTAGGAGGGCAACCTGGCGTAAAAAGGGTGGTTAGTGTTGGGTGGCGGGCTGGAGCAATGAGAGGGGGTTGGGGGTCCATGATCAGGACTGTCTGCCGCCCCCCCCCCCCCCCATCCCAGTCTTAGTCCATAGGGTTCAATATTGAGTTGGCCCACCCTCTGCAGCTAGAAAAGCGTCAACTCTTCTGGGAAGGTTGTCCACAGGGTTTAGGAGTGTATCTGTGGGAATGTTTGACCATTCTTCCAGAAGCGCATTTGTGAGATTAGGCACTGATATGGATGAAAAGGCCTGGCTTGCAGTCTCTGCTCTAAGTCACCCCAAAATTGTTCCTTTTGGGTTGAGGTCAGGACTCTGTGCAGGCCAGTCAATTTCCTCCACCTCAACCTCGCTCCTCCATATCTTTATGGACCTTGCTTTGTACTCTGGTCCAAATCATTTGGTGGAGGAAGGATTATGGTGTGGGGTTTTTTATCAGGGGTTGGGCATTGCCCATTCGTTCCAGTGAAGGGAACTCTTAAGCCGTCAGCATACCAAAACATTTTGGATAATTTCATGCTCCAAACTTTATTTGAACAGTTTGGAGATGGCCCTTTCCTGTTCCAACATGACACACCAATGCACAAACAAGGTCTATAAAGACATGGATGAGCGAGTTTGGGGTGATGGAACTTGACTGGCCTGCACAGAATGCTGACCTCAACCCGATAGAACATCTTTGGGATGAATTTGAGCGGAGACTGTGAGCCAGGCCTTCTCGCCCACATCAGTGCCTGACCTCACAAATGCACTTCTGGAAGAATGGTCAAACATTCCCATAGACACACTCCTAAACCTTGTGGACAGCCTTCCCAGAAGAGTTGAAGCTGTTATAGCTGCAAAGGGTGGGCCAACTCAATAATGAAATCCTAAGGACTTATGCTGGCCATACACTAAACGAAAAATCAGGCAAACCCAATTTTGAAAAAAGAACGTTCGGCTGCGAACCCAAATTATGGTGCCATCATGTAATGACCGATAAATCGTTCAGTGGACATAAATACATTTTATGTTCGTTTTTTTACATATACCTAGTGCAGACAGGTCGGACAGGAAACACATTCCAAAGACAGTTTTTTTTTATTAAAATAATTACCGTGCCATCAATCACATACAGAAAGAGAAGCGACAATGTAAATTAAACAGTGTGTGTTTAGTATCACTTTAAATGTTAAAAAAAAGACTATGCATCAGAAGATCGATCCACTCCCTAAATTATGATCATGAGTGGGAATACAGTTGCTAATATAATTAAAAAACATAAAATGCAGCAATAATTTTAAAACTTCACTTGTAATACCACAACTTTATTTATAGGTCACAGCCAAATGAACACCCAAAGGTAAAAATACAACCAATTACTTTTAACCTCAGTTTGGAGGTATGATGTCTTCATCCTTTGGTATAAGTTTTTTCTTCAAGACAATTCCAAACCTGTCTCTTAGCAGATCGGGAATCTCATCCTCCGTGAGGCCTCGGGTAGTTTTCACATACCTACCCCCTCTGGTAAATTCTGTAGTTATCAGTCTGTGCCCCATGTATGTCAGTCTGCCACCCAGGAGCTGAAGGGAGCAAATGGACTTGCAGACAAATATGGAACTTGGTGAAGTCTGGTGATATTCACACATCTCTTTGAAATCTTTGAAGGCGAATTCTTCAAGGGTGAATTTAAAAAGACTTCTCCAGAGGTCACCATCTTTTCTCTCCAAGTACCATGTCTCTCTTTCCACCCGTAACCGAAACACTCCATTTTCCTGCTCCTCTTCCCATCCATCTTCCAGTGGAATTGGGTCAATAATACCCTCTCCGAACCCAACATCACAAAGCCATTTTCTTCCTTCTAGCTCTACTGCTATTATCATATGATCAAATTTAGGTCCATACACACCGGAGATTTTGTTCCTAACTCTTGCTGATAACACCTTGGGCTTGTACCCCAGTTCTTCCAGCACCCACAAGAAAATACCGTTGCTCTCATAACAGAGTCCGCCACGTTTTCTTACTACAATCTTCTCATAGATCCACGATGTTTCAAAGATGATTTTTTCTCCACTGTGAATATCCAGGTTTTCAGCAGGCACAGATAAGACGTGATGACGGTGTAACTCCCGCAGTGCTGAAAGTGAAGGTGGTCCGGAGTCTGTCATATTGACCCGCTTGAAATATGCATTCAGGTCCATTTAAAACTGATTTTCTGTGCAATAAAAAAAAAATAGGTAATATACTACTATGCTTGTCTTCAACCATTTCAAAGCCCACAGTGCTTGCTTTTTTCTTTACAATATTTACAGCTGAATTATTCAGATCTCTATGTAAGAGTATAACATTTAAAGGAACCTACCAGGATAGGTTACACTAAGGTGTGTTTAAAGTAAGTTTAACGACTGCTATATATTGATAAACTTGTTCTTGGTGTCAAGAGTCCAAAGTGACTAGTTTCAGTTCTTCCAGGACCAGGGGCATACTGACCATTCGGGCACTCGGGCACTGCCAGAGGCCACATGCCACTAAGGGGCCCCATCAGGTTTGCCATCCTCAATAAAACCAGGGACAGTATGTAAAAATCTGTGTTTTTAAAAAAAATCCCAAAGATGATAGCTGCCCCGCCTCTCCAGTAACTTTGTGTGTATGTGTATTCTGTGTGTGTATACTGTGTGTGTATATTGTGTGCCTGTGTTTGTATACTGTATGTGTGTGTGTATACTGTGTGGCCCCATAATCTATTGCCTGGGGGCCCCATAATCTTCTATTGCCCGGGGCCCCATAATCTCCTATTGCCTGGGGGCCTCATAATCTTCTATTGCCTGGGAGTCTCATAATCTTCTATTGCCTGGGGGCTCCATAATCTCCTATTGCCCGGGGGCCCCATAATCTCCTATTGCCTGGGGACCCCATAATCTCCTATTGCCCAGGGGCCTCATAATCTTCTATTGCCTGGGAGTCTCATAATCTCCTATTGCCCGGGGGCCCCATAATCTCCTATTGCCCGGGGGCCCCATAATCTCCTATTGCCTGGGGGCCTCATAATTTTCTATTGCCTGGGGGCCTCATAATCTTCTATTGCCTGGGGGCCCCATAATCTCCTATTGCCCGGGGGCCCCATAATCTCCTATTGCCTGGGGGCCTCATAATCTTCTATTGCCTGGGGGCCTCATAATCTTCTATTGCCTGGGGGCCCCATAATCTCCTATTGACCAGGGGCCCCATAATCTCCTATTGCCTGGGGGCCTCATAATCTTCTATTGCCTTGGGGCCCACTAATCTCCTATTGCCCGGGGGCCTCATAATCTTCTATTGCCTGGGGGCCTCATAATCTTCTATTGCCTGGGGGCCCCATAATCTCCTATTGCCCGGGGGCCCCATAATCTCCTATTGCCTGGGGGCCTCATAATCTTCTATTGCCTGGGGACCTCATAATCTTCTATTGCCTGGGGGCCCCATAATCTCCTATTGCCCAGGGGCCCCATAATCTCCTATTGCCTGGGGGCCCCATAATCTCCTATTGCCCGGGAGCCCTATAATCTCCTATTGCCTGGGGGCCCCATAATCTCCTATTGCCTGGGGGCCTCATAATCTTCTATTGCCTGGGGGCCTCATAATCTTCTATTGCCTGGGGGCTCCATAATCTCCTATTGCCCGGGGGGGGGGCCCATAATCTCCTATTGCCCGGGGCCCCATAATCTCCTATTGCCTGGGGGCCTCATAATCTTCTATTGCCTGGGGGCCTCATAATCTTCTAT
This sequence comes from Lithobates pipiens, assembly GCF_037356315.1. Taxonomy (NCBI): domain Eukaryota; kingdom Metazoa; phylum Chordata; class Amphibia; order Anura; family Ranidae; genus Lithobates; species Lithobates pipiens. The sequence goes on from NW_027507791.1 coordinate 85,094,567, forward strand.
TGCCTGGGTGCCCCATAATCTCCTATTGCACGGGGGCCCCATAATCTCCTATTGTCCGGGGGCCCCATAATCTCCTATTGCCTGGGGGCCTCATAATCTTCTATTGCCTTGGGGCCCACTAATCTCCTATTGCCCGGGGGCCTCATAATCTTCTATTGCCTGGGGGCCTCATAATCTTCTATTGCCTGGGGGCCCCATAATCTCCTATTGCCCGGGGGCCCCATAATCTCCTATTGCCTGGGGGCCTCATAATCTTCTATTGCCTGGGGACCTCATAATCTTCTATTGCCTGGGGGCCCCATAATCTCCTATTGCCCAGGGGCCCCATAATCTCCTATTGCCTGGGGGCCTCATAATCTTCTATTGCCAGGGGGCCCCATAATCTCCTATTGCCCAGGGGCCCCATAATCTCCTATTGCCTGGGGGCCTCATAATTTTCTATTGCCTGGGGGCCCCATAATCTCCTATTGCCCGGGAGCCCTATAATCTCCTATTGCCTGGGGGCCCCATAATCTCCTATTGCCTGGGGGCCTCATAATCTTCTATTGCCTGGGGGCCTCATAATCTTCTATTGCCTGGGGGCTCCATAATCTCCTATTGCCCGGGGGGGGGGCCCATAATCTCCTATTGCCCGGGGCCCCATAATCTCCTATTGCCTGGGGGCCTCATAATCTTCTATTGCCTGGGGGCCTCATAATCTTCTATTGCCTGGGTGCCCCATAATCTCCTATTGCACGGGGGCCCCATAATCTCCTATTGTCCGGGGGTCCCATAATCTCCTATTGCCTGGGGGCCTCATAATCTTCTATTGCCTGGGGGCCTCATAATCTTCTATTGCCTGGGGGCCTCATAATCTTCTATTGCCTGGGGGCTCCATAATCTCCTATTGCCCGGGGGGGGGGCCCATAATCTCCTATTGCCCGGGGCCCCATAATCTCCTATTGCCTGGGGGCCTCATAATCTTCTATTGCCTGGGGGCCTCATAATCTTCTATTGCCTGGGTGCCCCATAATCTCCTATTGCACGGGGGCCCCATAATCTTCTATTGCCTGGGTGCCCCATAATCTCCTATTGCACGGGGGCCCCATAATCTCCTATTGCACGGGGGCCCCATAATCTCCTATTGTTCGGGGGCCTCATAATCTTCTATTGCCTGGGGGCCTCATAATCTTCTATTGCCTGGGGGCCCCATAATTTCCTATTGTTCGGGGGCCCCATAATCTCCTATTGTCCGGGGGTCCCATAATCTCCTATTGCCCGGGGGCCCATAATCTCCTATTGCCCGGGGGCCCCATAATCTCCTATTGTCCGGGGGCCCCATGAGTTGTCAGTCTCTTCCAAAACTAAAAAAAGTATGCCCTACTTTTAAGCACCCTTCCTAAAGCATTAAACCCACTCCAACCTGAATATCCAATTGTTAAAGTGGAATTCCATCTTAAAATTAACAAGCCTTTAAACTGCCCTCCCCCATTCCCAACACCTATGCTAACTAACCTGTTTAAGAAAGATATACAGTGCCTTGAGAAAGTATTCATACCCCTTGAAATCTTCCACATGTTGTCATGTTACAACCAGAAACGTAAATGTATTTTATTGGGATTTTATGTGATAGACCAACACAAAGTGGCACATAATTGTGAAGTCGAAGGAAAATGATAAAAAAAATTCAAAAATTTTGCAAATAAATATGTGAAAAGTGTAGTGTGCATTTGTATTCAGCCCCCCTGAGTTAATACTTTGTTGAATCACCTTTCGCTGAAATTACAGCTGCAAGTCTTTTTGGGGATGTCTCTACCAGCTTTGCACATCTAGAGAGTGACATTTTTGCTCATTCTTCTTTGCAAAATAGCTCAAGCTCTGTCAGATTGGATAGACAATGTCTGTGAACAGCCATTTTCAAATCTTGCCACAGATTCTCAATTGGATTTAGGTCTGGACTTTGACTGGGCCATTCTAACACATGAATATGCTTTGATTGAAACCATTCCATTGTAGCTGTGTTAGTTTAGGTGGACGGCCATGTCTTGGTGGGTTTGCAGTTGTGCCATACTCTTTCAATTTCCAGATGATGGATTGAACAGTGCTCTGTGAGAAGTTCAAAGCTTGGGATATTTTTTTATAACCCAACTCTGCTTTAAACTTCTCCACAACTTTATCCCTGACGGGTCTGGTGTGTTTCTTTGCCTTCAAAGCTGTTTGTTCACTAAGGTTCTCTAACAAACCTTTGAGGGCTTCACATAACAGCTGTATTTATACTGAGATTACATTACGCACAGGTGGACTCTATTCACTAATTAGGTGACTTCTGAAGGCAATTGGTTCCATTTTAGTTAGGGGTAATCAGAGTAAAGGGGGCTGAATACAAATGCACGTCACACTTTTTAGATATTTGAAAAAAATTGGAAAACCATTTTTTATTTTTCCTTCCACTTCACAATTATGTGGAACTTTGTGTTGGTCTATAACATAAAATCCCAATAAAATACATTTATGTTTTTGGTTGTAACATGACAAAATGTGGAGAATTTCAAGGGGTATGAATACTTTTTCAAGTCACTGTTTATACTTACATCTTTTCAGGCCACTCTTGTCTGGTCATGCCAACAAACAAATGCCCTTTAGAATGGGGACTATATCGGCACTTAAAGGGGTTGTAAAGTTTTTATTTTTTTTAAATAACAAAACATGGGGGTTTATTTACTAAAGGCCAATCCACTTTGCACTACAAGTGCACTGTAGATCTGAGGGGTAGATCTGAAATGAGGGGAAGCTCTGCTGATTTTATCATCCAATCATGTGCAAGCTAAAATGCTGTTTTTTATTTTCCTTGCATGTCCCCCTCGGATCTACAGCAAAGTGCACTTGCAGTGCAAAGTGGATCTGCCTTTAGTAAATAACCCCCACAGTATACTTACCTCCTCCTCCTGCAAAACCCTTGCACAGAGTGGCCCCGATCCTACTCTTCTGGGGTTCACCAGCAGCACTCCTGGCTTCTCTCTGCATCGAGTGCCCCCTCGGAGACCCGCATTCCAAGTGGGCACCCGTGCGGGCACACTCCCGAGTCCTGCTGCTGCATCCATTGACACAGACAGCAGGACTCTGCCCCATTCCCTGGCTCCCGTGTCATTGGATTTGATTGACAGCAGTGGGAGCCAAGGGCTGATCACTCACTTTGTTGATTCATAACTGAAGCATAGTAAACTGTTTACTATGCTTCTGTTTGTGAATGAACAGGAAGCTGCTCAGCACAGAGCACTTCCCATTTGTTCACTGTCCAGTGCAGCTGAGGCTGCAGACGAAAAGTGACTGGGGAATCTCTGTCCTCATTTCCTTTCTCCGTCTCAAAGGTGAGACATCAGGGGTCTGTTTGGACACTACTGACACCGACCTCTGCCCTACTGACACATGCACTGTTCCACTTACAGTGTCCATGTTTTTATACATTTTGAAATGTATGTGTTTAGATTTATTTATAAGAGTGTATAAATATATATACATTTACATACACTATATTGTCAAAAGTATTGGGACACCTGCCTTTACACACACATGAACTTTAATAGCATCCCAGTCTTAATCCATAGGGTTCAATATTGAGTTGGCCCACCCTTTGCAGCTATAACAGCTTCAACTCTTCTGGGAAAGCTGTCCATAAGGTTTAGGAGTGTCTCTATGGGAATGTTCTCACCATTCTTCCAGAAGTGCATTTGTGAGGTCAGGCCCTAATTCATCCCAAAGGTGTTCTATTGGGTTGAGGTCAGGAATCTGTGCAGGCCAGTCAAGTTCCTCCACCCCAAACTCGCTCATTCACACTATATTGCTCAAAGTATTGGGTCACCTCTCCAAATCATTTGGCACTGCTAAAAAAAAATGCTGATTGTTGGTGTTTTTTTAGACGAGACATCCCCCTGCCGAGACACAGTGCTGTATATACATATATATATATATATATATATATATATATATATATATATATATATATATATATATATTTAACTGTACCTACAAGTAAGCATTATTATAGGTTTACCTGTAGGTAAAAGTGGTTGTACAGAGTTTACAACCACTTTAATCCCCACAGCACTGGAAGATTACCACTGTAGGGTTGCGGTAGTAATCTCTTGGAATGGAAAAAAAAAAATGTTTCCCCCTGCAATGCAAAATCATAATGTGCTAGTATGTACTGCATACTAGCACATTATGAAAGACTTACTCTAAAGTGTTGCTAAACCCACAACAGTAAAATCAGTCCATATATGCAGTAAAGCGGTAGTCATCAACCCTGTACTCAGGGCCCACTAACAGCCCCTCCCCCCCACAGTGAGAAACGCGCCCCTAGGACACACTTAATCCCTACACTGCCCCCTAGTGGTTAACCCCTTCACTGCCAGTGTCATTTACACAGGAATCAGTACATTTATATAGCACTGATTGCTGTATAAATGACAATGGTCCCCAAAATGTGTCAAAAATATCCGATGTGTCTGCCATAATATCGCAGTCACAATACAAATCGCTGATCGCTGCCATTACTAGTAAAAAAAAAAAGATGAATAAAAATGACATAAAACTATCCTCTATTTTCTAACTTTTGTGCAAACCAATCAATAAATGCTTATTGCAATTTTTTTACCAAAAATATGTAGAATACGTATCGGCCTTTAAAAATAAAAGCAGGGTGTTTATTATTATTTATTATTATTTTAGGTACTTATATAGAGCTATATATATATATATATATATATATATATATATATATATATATATATATATATATATATATTATACATTTACATCAGTTTACTACCTACTACTTTAATAAATGTAAGTATTGTCCATTGTGCTCATTAAAAAAAAAGTAATCTTTAGCTAGACCTTGAAATCTGGAATGCAGCATTTAAATAGTGAATTGCATTATACGGAGCAGTGGTAACGTCTGTGCAGTTTTCCCATCCCATTCTGCAGTGTATGAACTGTTCACACTCATTATGACAAGGCTGGAATGGAATGTGAACGTATCCTAAATACATCTTACCGGCAATCATGGAATCGCTGCAACACCTAGAAGTATGCAAACATTTCTTTTACAAAGTTTTAATTCTTAAATAGAAACGAATTATTAACCCACCTTCTGGAAGAACAGAGTCCAAATCAACTTCCAACGTAAAACAGGAAGACGAGAAGTCATGTGACATCTATTGATTCCAGCCACTAACGTCTTCCTGGACAATGTACAGAGAGCTGAAGTCATTTATTCTGCAGCACAGCAAGAACATCCGCAGTACTCCTAGTGATTTTGTTTTGGATTTTTTTGCTCCACTGAACTGGAACACAGTGGCAGCTAGTACTCAAAAAAAAATTTTTGGGGGGGGGGGGGGGCACAAAAGATTCTGAAAAATACTTTAAAAAATCAATTGGCCAGTGTTGCCAACCTACCAGATTGAAATTTACTGACACAAAGCCCAAAATTTACTGGCACAGCCAAGTTGTTACTGGCATTTCCAAAAGTTACAAAATTACATTTTTAAGTGCACATTAGAGTATTTAGGCTACAAACATATACAATATGCAATTAGTAATATGATTTAAGGTAGATAATAAGGCAAAAAACATATTTCTTATTTTATTTTCGATATAGTAAGTAAGTAGCTCAGTGACAGGACTCAGGAGGGCACGAAATTAGAATGGGTGGCACACACACATAAAATGGACTCTCACAGTGACACTGACAGCAGTCCTCTGGAACTGTGACATCATAATGGGCGGGGACATCATCCGGGATGTCCCTATATAAGTCGCCGCACGCCGCGCCCCTGTCATTGTGGCTGGAGACAGCGATGAGGTAACATCTCCAGAAGAGAAGAACAGAAGATGGTGACAGCGGCGACAGCGGCGACAGAAGACCGGGCCACCGCTTGTAAAAGAGCTAGAAGAAGGCGCGGTGGCCCGGCAAGAAGAACCGAAGAGGGGGACAAGACTCCCGAAGTCGGAAGAAGAGAGCGGCGGCGAAGAAGAAAGCCGGGCTCCTCCGCTAGTAAAAGAGCTAGCAGAAGATAGCGGAGGAGTCCGGCGAGAAGACCCCCGAAGACGGAAGACCCCCAGAGCTGTGCAATAAACTATTTTAACCCTTGTGTGTTTTTTTTTTACTTTTTTTCACAGGGGAATGGTTAGGGGTACATTGTACCCCATACTCATTCACATAGGGTGGGGGGCCGCTATCTGGGGGCCCCCTTATTAAAGGGGGCTCCCGGATTCCGATAAGCCCCCCGCCCGCAGACCCCGACAACCAACGGCCAGGGTTGTCGGGAAGAGGCCCTTGTTCTCATCAACATGGGGAAAAGGTGCTTTGGGGTGGGGGGGGCAGCGCGGCCCCCCTTCCCCAAGGCACCCCCCATGTTGAGGGCACGCGGCCTGGTACGGCTCAGGAGGGGGGGGGGGCGCTCGCTCGTCCCCACCCCCTTTCCTGGCCGGCCAGGTAGCGTGCTCGGATAAGGGTCTGATATGGATCTGGGGGGGGGACCCCCACGCCGATTTTTCGGCGTAGGGATTCCCCTTTAAGTCCATACCAGGTGACGGGGCCAGCAACGCCTCCTTTGCTGGCCCCGGCTACCCGGAGACGCTCTCAAAATGAGCGGACTTTCCTCCACGTGTGTGGGCGAGTCCGTTCATTTCAAAAGTACGGCGGATAGTCCGGCGGACTTAGTACGCCCTATTAGTCTGCTGAAAAAGTGCAGTGTGTGGGCAAGTAGCTCGTTCGGAAAGTCCGGCGGAAAGTCCGCCAGACTAAGTCCTCCGGGTAGTCTGCTACGTGTGTACGCGCTATTACTGGCATTTACTGGCAGAAGAAAATTGCCTGTTTTTTTACTGGCTGCCAGTAAAAATACTGAAGGTTGGCAACAATGTACTGTGCCTATCAAATGCAGCCACTTTGCCCATCAAATGCAGCCACTGTGCCCAACAAATACAGCCACTGTGCCCAGCAAATACAGCCACTGTGCCATCAATTACAGCCACTATGCCCATCACATGCAGCCACTGTGCCCATCATATGCAGCTGGAGTACCCATCAACTACAGCCACTGTGCCCATCAAATGCAGCCACTGTGACAATTATATGCAGCCACTGTGCCATCAATTGCAGCCACTGTGCCCAGCAAATGCAGCCACTGTGCCCAGCATATGCAGCATTTGTGCCCATCAAATGCAGCCCCTGTGCCCAATTGCAGCCACTGTGCCCATCAAATGCAGCCACTGTGCCCATCATATGTAGCTACTGAGCCCATCAAATGCAGCCACAGTGCCATCAATTGCAGCCACTGTGCCATCAATTGCAGCCACTGTGCCCAGCAAATGCAGCCACTGTGGCCATCAAATGCAGCCACTGCACCATCAATTGCAGCCACTGTGCCCATTAAATGCAGCCACTGTGCCCAGCTAATGCAGCCACTGTGCCCATCATATGCAACCACTGTGCCCATCATATCCAGCCACTGTGCCCATAAAATGCAGCCACTGTGCCATCAATTTCAGCCAATGTGCCATCAATTGCAGCCACTGTGCCCAGCAAATGCAGCCACTGTGCCATCATAGCGGGAGTCCTGAGCGTGTCACCTGTTACGTCGCCTGCCACCAGATGCCATCAGGTTCCCCAAGCTCAGTCCCTCCTTATATCAGGTCCCCCCAGCGGAGCCCCTCCTTACATCAGGCGCCCCCAGCGGAGTCCATCCTTACATCGGGTGCCCCCAGCGGAGTCCCTCCTTACATCAGGTGTCCCAGAGGAGTCCCTCCTTATATCAGGTGCCCCCTGCAGAGTCCCTCCATACATCAAGTGCCCCGAGCGGAGTCCCTCCTTACATCAGGTGCCCCCAGCAGAGTCCTTCCTTACATCAGGTGCCCCCAGCGGAGTCCATCCTTACATCGGGTGCCCCCAGCAGAGTTCCTCCTTACATCTGTGTCCCCAGCAGCGAAGTTGGCCTCTTTACATCTGTGTCACTGGCAGCAGAACCCTCCTTCATGCTTCTGTCTGCATCATCTACAGCTACACAGTTCCTGGCTTTCTCATGTGTTCAGTGGAGAGGGGAGGGGCCTCTGGGCCATGCAACCAATCAGCTTCAGTGTACAACGGTCTACTTGTACACTGAAGAGAGAAGCCGAATGGCTGCCCCTCCCCTCTCCACTGAACACACGGGGATTAGTTCTTTCAGCAGTGACCATCTTTTTGTAACCTGTCAGCCATTTTTGCTTAGGACATTCCCGATTTTCCCAGGACAAAGGCAAACTCCCAGGAATTTAATCGTAACGAGCTCCGATCGGGACGAGGGTCCCAAAATCTGCATTGTCCTGGGAAAATCAGGACTGCTGGCAAGTATGGAACATGAGTTATTGCAATCACGCTGAAATCCACCGCCATCTGTGTGAAATGCTGGCCAGACATGCATTTTGTACAAGCGTTCACCAAAAAATCATTAGTCACAAAGTTAATCTAATAAGTTCATCCAGATTGGCTCTCTGAAAGGAATCCCAGACATATTAAACAGGTTATAATATAATATTCAATAACAGACTGGGCTTTTTTTCTCAGAGCATAGGTGCAGGAACTCCCCCTTTCTGAGTCATCCCTTTTCACCCCCCCTACCCACCTCTGAACACCATTTCTTGGTTCCACCCCCTATCCAACTCCCAGTATTGCCCTTTTAGAGAAGACAGAACTAAGTATCATTTTGTGGGGTCATTTTTATGTAATTTAGTAATTATAACAAGAAAAGCAGTAAAATAGATCCCCTGCAGCCAGCAACAATAGATCCCCCTAACAACAATGGACCACTTGCAACAAAATTTGTTCCCTAGCAACAATAGACTCCCGGCAGCGACAACAGGTCTCCCCACAGCCAGCATCTATAGATTCTCCGTCAACCAGCAGCAATAGATCCCTCCCTCAACAGTAGATCTCTCCCAGCAACAACTGACCCCCCAGCAATATAAGGTATTTACTAATGATAATGACACCACAGTGATCCACTGAAAGAAGTGCACCGCCATTGACACGTCACATATGACGAAACGCATCTGGAGAAGGGTACGTTTTGACCAGACAAGAAACAGCAAGTAAGCTGTATAAGGTATTTACTAATGATAATGACACCACAGTGATCCACTCCAAGAAGTTCACCCCCATTGATGTCATGTATGACGAAACGCGTCTGGGAGAAGGTATGTGTTGATGTCACCACGCTGTCTTATAGGGGGAAGGTTGTTTGTTGCGATCCGGCCGGCTGTTTTTATATGCAAATTTTAAACCTACCAATGTAAGTGTAATACTTTTTTCTACAATTAAAAAGTTAGACAATATTATGCTATGGTTAGTCTCTCTTTTTGGGTCCTTTGCTGAACTAGATGATCACGGACTTTACAGTGGTGCCGGTGTGTATGAAATCATTGTAGCCATCTATCCAGTGTTACTTATCCCTAAGATCTTCTGTGCAAGTAAAGGCCTTGGCTGGGCTATAAAGGATTTGGCCCCTTAATGACCAGGCCATTTTTTGCGATACGGCACTGTGTCCCTTTAACTGACAATTGCGCACTTATGTGACGTTGTACCCAAACAAAATTGATATCCTTTTTTTCCCACAAATAGAGATTTATATTGGTGGTATTTGATCACCACTGCGATTTTTATAAAGAGCAACAATTTTGAAAAAAAATTTTTTTTTTAATATATGTAAACAGTTTTGGACATCTAGAGACAGAATATTGCATCCATATCCCTGATATATAGTGAAACAAGCAATAGTGAGGGAGAGCAAGTCTAGCCCTCAAGCAAATAATGGGACTTTCATGGACATAAATTTCTGTCACAAGGTAAGCACACCCACAAATGGATAATCAAAAAATATATAATTTATTACAAAATATACATGATTATAATAGCAGCAGTATTCAGTCATGTCAACAATGAACAGAGTTGACACTTGGTTACAAAACAACTTGAGCAGATGCTTGTGTGCATAAAATAGCCGACACGTTTCCCAGACTAGATTGCTGCTTCTTCGGGACTGTTCACCATGCATCTGCATTGTCCAAGTTATAGAAAGGTATAGCATTAGTATCAAAAATAACAATTTTAACAATCATTTTAGCAATTCAAAAAACAATTTATTTACTTTTTTCTATAATACATATCCCAAAAAATATATATAAAAAATATTCTTCCTCAGTTCACAGCAATATATATTCTTCTAAATATTTTTGGTAAAAAAAAAACACAATAGGCGAATATTGATTTGTTTGCACAAAAGTTATCGTGTCTACAAACTATGGGATATATTTAGGGACGTTTATTTATTTTTTATTGTTTTACTAGTAATGGCAGTGATCTGCAATTTTTAGCGGGACTGCGACATTGCGGCGGACAAATCTGATCCCAAATGACACTTTTTGGGGACCAGTGATATTATTACATTGATCAGTGCTATAAAAATTGCACTGATCAATGTAAAAATGACACTGGCAGGCAATAGGTGGTCAATGCTCTCTGGTAAGAGCACATCCTTTATTGGTGGTGGTTTATCACATGGTAGAAGATTTCAGTTGGTGTATCAGCACACTCATCTGTATTTGTGTCACATGTGTGACACATAGGGGGTTATTTCAGGGCCAGATTAAGATAGATAACATCATGGGCCTGGTGCTAAGGATTTTGGTGGGGCCTTTTATAAACAATAATTAAATAAAAATGCGAGGTTTAAAAAAAAAAAAAAAAAAAAAAATGCAAACTATTTTTTGTTATAACAAATTAAATTAAAGAGAGAGAGGGAGGATGAGAGAGAGAGAAAGAGAGAGAGAGAAAGGGGATGAAAGGTGTGAGGGGTAAGGGAGGGAGGATGAGAGAAAGAGGATGCACATGAGTATGTGTGGGAATGACATCAACGCAGCCTTGCCAAGGCAAGTGACCGAAGGCACAGAACCCAGAAGGAAGACCAGGTGAAGATGGAAGTGCCCGGGCCCCGCCGGATTGATCACAGCACAGCACTGGGGGGCTCAGTCTGACAATTTAAGTGTACCCTAATGTATTAATATGCTGGGCATACTTGCACATTATGGCATAACCTACCCCAGGGCCTCTAAAAAGTAGTAATGTTAGAAAAGTTTACTACCGCTTTAATATCACAGGAGCCTCTCATGGGGCCCCCTACTGACCCTGTGGCCCTTGGGTAGTGCCTAAGTGCATAGTTGTCAACATTTCAAAAATATTTTCAGGGACGCTTTTTTTTACAAGTGCTATATTTATAGTAGCTGACATCCCCGTGTTCCTCTATACATCACAATAGTAATTACAAAATTAAATAAGTACTAATAATGGAGCAGAACAAATATGAGGACTGTGAGATTTCCTTTAGTTGAACTAACAAAAGTGTGCCCATTCTAGAGCTGGTAACATTGAGGATATTCAGTATAATTTTAAAGAACAGTATTTGTGGGTAAGAGGCATAGGGAAGGAGTATGGATGGTATAAAAGTGGAAAGTATGTGCAGGTGAGGGAGAGGAATGTGGAGGGCCTAACAGTGGGCACTATGTACATGAGAGGAGTGCAGAGGGTATGGCAGAAGGCACTATGTACAGGAGAGGAGTGTGAAGGGTATTACAGTGGGCAGTATGCACAGCAGAGGAGTGTAGAGGGTATGACATTGGGCACTATGTATAAGAGAAGAGTGTGGAGGGTATGACAGTGAGCAATATGTACAGGAGTGTGGAGGGTATGACAGTGGGCACTATGTACAGGAGAGAAGTGTGGAGAGTAGGACAGTAATCAGTAATTAGAGGAGAGGAGTGTGGAGGCAGGGTATGACGGTGGGCACTATGTATAGGAGAGGAGTATGGAGGGTATGACAGTGGGCACTATGTAGAGGAGAGAAGTGTGGAGGGTATGACAGTGGGCACTATGTATAGGAGAAAAGTGTGGAGGATATGACAGTGGGCACTATGTATAGGAGAGGAGTATGGAGGGTATGACAGTGAGTAGTATGTACAGGAGAGGAGTGTGGAGGGTATGATAGTGGACACTATGTATAGGAGAGAAGTGTTGGAGGTATGACAGTGAACACTATGTATAGGAGTGAAGTGTGGAGGGTATGACAGTGGGCACTATGTATAGGAGAAAAGTGTGGAGGATATGACAGTGGGCACTATGTATAGGAGAGGAGTATGGAGGGTATGAAAGTGAGTAGTATGTACAGGAGAGGAGTGTGGAGGGTATGATAGTGGACACTATGTATAGGAGAGAAGTGTTGGAGGTATGACAGTGGGCACTATGTATAGGAGAGGAGTATGGAGAGTAGGACAGTGAGTAGTATGTACAGGAGGGGAGTGTGGAGGGTATGACAGTGGGCACTATGTATAGGAGAGAAGTGTTGGAGGTATGACAGTGGGCACTATGTATAGTAGAGGAGTGTAGAGGGTATGACAGTGAGTAGTATGTACAGGAGAGAAGTTTGGAGAGTATGACAGTGGGCACTATGTATAGGAGAGAAATGTGGAGAGTATGACAGTGGACACTATGTATAGGAGAGGAGGATGAAGTAATCTGGGAAGGAAAAATGTAAAGGTTTGTGGAAGGATGTTTAGGGACTTGCGTAGTGGTTAAGTGGGCCAGACATGGATTGAAATTACACCAATTAAGCAGAGACCAGCCATAGTCGATTTATGTATGGGCTAGCTGGTTTTACACAAGTCGACCTATTAACCGACTTGAGTACAACCAGCCTATCAGGGTTTCCCCAAAACAATCAGTGCTGCCAGCTATAGTTGGCAACACTAATCATTGTATTCACTGGCAGAACACAATAACACTGCAGGAGTGATTGCCCCATTCACAGGTCAGCAGGTGAGAGGGTGTGTGGGGACAGGCTGGGGAGAGATACTAGTCAGTCCCTAGGAAGGCACTGGTTAGTATCAGTAGCCAGATATACACAGGTTACATACGCCACGATCGTTAGAGCGAGAGCAATAATTCTAGCACTAGACCTCCTCTGTAACTCTAAACATGTAACCTGTAAAAAAATGTAAAGCATCGCTTAGTACACAACAAAAAATTGTGCTAACTTTAATGTTTTTTTTTTATGAATGAAACAGTTTCTTTCCAAAAAAAAGTTTGAAAAATTGCTGCGCAAATATTGTGTAACATAAAAATTTGCACAGACCACCATTTTATTCCATAGGGTGTCTGCTGAGTAATTTTCTAGCATAAAAAAAAATGATGATTTTTACATGTAGGAGAGAAGTCTCAGAATGGGCCTGGGTGGCAAGGGGTTAATTATCATAAGTAATATACAAATAATTATTATAAGCACTGTGAGCTCACCCTCTCAGTCTGCTGCAGAGTGTTCCAGCTTGTATTTAAACTGGACGCTCTGTATGTAGCTTCTGACAGGCTGCGCAAGGAGCCCCGTATCTCCAGAACCATAGATGATAGCAGCCCTTAACCAGTGCTGGAGTTAGTCTTTAGCTACCTAACTCCCAAATGTGGGGTCCCTGTGACTCCTGATCGCTGAGCTACAATCCTCAAAGTCAATGATTTTATTTATTTTTTTGGGCAAATGGGCCTATCTTGAGAAAGGGGCCTGGAGCTGCAGCTCCAATAGCCCCTATGTTAATCCAGCCCTGATCGGACCCTCCATTCACCTCTATGAAACTGCAGATTTGTGTCCTTTTACACCCACCTACCTCCAATCTGATTTGCTAAAAAAAATAACAGAAGGGGATCAATCCCCTTCCATCAGGGTGGATCAGAGGACCCATAGAGTAGAGTGAGCTGTGTCCATGTCCGCTCTGCACGGACCTGTCATCCGCCTGCTCTGCTCATTGTGGCCCGTGACCGGTTACCAAGTCGCTTAAGTGGCCCCCGCTCTTCAAAAGGTTGGGCACCCCTGCTTTAGGGGGTAAGTGCATAACCAAAGGGGGTCACACTGAGCAATCAGAGGTACTTCAGATGCAGTGTGCTGCTCAAGGACTGCAAAAGCACACACTTGTCAAAGTGAATACCCATCCAGACGCGTTTCTCAAACACGTTTTCATCAGAGTGATGCCCTCTAATGAAACCGTGATTATGAAATGTGTAGGGGCGTGTATATGTATCTGTCCTGTGTCCAAGCGTCAGTGGAGCTTATCCCGGGACTCACCGCGCTTGTCCATTAACCAGTGGATATTGGCGAGATAGTGGTGAGCTTTAAAGCGGAGGTCCACCCTAAAGTGGACCTTCTGCTCATTGGAACCCTCCCCCCCCTCCGGTGCCACAATTGGCACCTTTCAGGGGGGAAGGGGGTGCAGGTACCTGTACAGTACAGGTATCTGCACCCACTTCCGGCGTAGATTCTGCAGATGGTATGCCCCTTTCCGCAGAATCTACGCCCCTTTCCGAAGGTCCCCCGCTGCCTGCTGGGAAAAACACGGATCCCAGAGACAGCGGGGACCATCCTTATTGCGCAGCGTGACTCGCGCATGCGCAGTAGGGAACCGGGAAATGAAGCCGAAAGGCTCCACTTCCTGATTCCCATACCCAAGATGGCGATGGCAGCACCCGAGAGACGATCGAGAGATCGGCTTCGGGTGCCGACATCGCGGGTGTGCTGGGCGGGCAAGTGTCATTATTTTAAAAGTCAGCAGCTGCAGTATTTGTAGCTGCTGGCTTTAAAAAAAAAAAAAAAAAACGGCGGACTCCCGCTTTAACTGATCGCGGCTGGATACTGCTGGTGTCTTTTATGCAAGTTTGACATGTTTAAGCACTTGCTTACTGGGCACTTAAACCCCCCTCAGTCCCAGACCAATTTTCAGCTTTCAGCGCTGATGCACTTTGAATGACAATTGCGTGGGCATACAACACAGTTGTATCATTTTTATCATTTTTTTCCCACAAATACAGCTTTCTTTTGGTGGTATTTAGTTACAGCTCGGAGTTTTATTTTTTGCTAAACAAACAAAAAAAGATGCAAAAAAAAGCCGTTTGTGATCACTTGTCATAATTTATGTCCTTTTTTATGACTTTTTAATAAATACCTCATGGTAAACTTTTTTTGACCTGCACCATTTGGAGCTTTCTTTTTTCTTTTTTACCATCCTTGCCAAACCCCTTCCACACTTGGGGTCTGAAATGTAAACGGGTCACACTTGATCCGGACAACTTGAGGGACCCCCTGAGAGACGCCCACCACGGCTGTTCCATCATTCGGAGCCTTCTGGGAATCCGGTTTGACTGCTTTCAATCCACCATCCACCATCACATGTGCAGACCCCAAGCGTTCCTGACTCTACTGTCGTAAGACTGGGGAGTCCACCGTATCTGGTAAGAGTATTCCATCTACTTTCTTGATTACTTCAGACAAGTCGATACACCTTGCTACACCTGACCAGTGAAACGTCTATTTCATCTGAAGAATGCCTCTTATTTCACTTCACGTGTATTAGTCACATGATAGAGGACCTTACTCTCTGTATTTTATACATGATTGTCTTCACCCAGACATCTTATTTCAAGCGGAATTCCACCCTAAAGTGGAACCTCCGCTGATTGGATCCCTCCCCCCCTCCGGTGTCACAATTGACACCTTTCAGGGGGGAGGGGGGTGGAGATATCTGTCAAAGACAGGTATTTTCACCCACTTCCGGGCATAGACTCCCGTGGGAGTCTACGCCATTTCCTGCCCTGCCGCGCTGTCTGCTGGGACACATACGGGTCCCAGTGACAGCGCGGAGATTTCCTATTGCGCGGCGCAGCTCGCGCATGCGCAGTAGGGAACCGGGAAGTGAAGCCGATTCGCTTCACTTCCTGATTCCCTCACCTAGAATGGTGACTACAGCAGCCGAGAGCCGAGCGATCGATCGGCCTCGGCTGCCGGCATCGCTGGAACCCGGGACAGGTGAGTGTCCATTTATTAAAAGTCAGCAGCTGTAGTATTTATAGCTGCTGGCTTTTAATATTTTTTGTTTTGGTGGAATCCCTCTTTCAAGTATATTTCATTTTCATATGTATTAATCACATGATAGAGGACTTTATTTCCTGTTTCCTTAACATTTACGATTGTTTACACACGGATACTTTCCCTTGTGAATATATCATTATTCAATTAGCGCTACACTATTATTTGGTTTATAATTTTGGGCTTTGTTTGTTTGAAGTGTTAGCAGCTGTTTTTCACCCTTACTCTTATATAGCGCGGTGTCTTCCCCCCTACCTAAGAACTTCTATACAGCCCAGCCAAACTGATGCCGAAGCATCATTTAGAACAATTAACCCCAAACTCACTATAGTTTTGGGCAAAAACGAAATTTAAAGACATAGCGCATACTCATTAGGAGTACCGGCGCTACATTTGTATTGGGGTGATATCGGTGAATGTTTGTATTGGGGTGATATCGGTGAATGTTTGTATTGGGGTGATATCGGTGAATGTTTGTATTGGGGTTATATCGGTGAATGTTTGTATTGGGGACAGCGATCATTGTCCATGTCCTGTAATGGCATAAGGAGATGCAGGATGTATCTGTTCTCCCTGGGGAGGGTGTCAGTGTGCCCTGTACTGGAGGTGTAGCCTGGTACTGCGCGAAGTGGGCGGTGATCAGTGATGGGTATAGGGTACCATGCTGAGGTCTGCTCAGAGCTCAGTGTACGGTGTAGATCGGCTCTCCATGCCCGGCTCTGATCTCCCCCAGGATTAGTGATGGGAAGTCCGGATCTTTTAACTGAATCGGTTCATTTCGAACTACTCAGTGAAATGAACCGATTCAATGAACCGATTCTTCGGTTCTTCGGTTCACTTGCTGAGTCTACTGACAAGCAAGTGAACCGAAGCTCTGACTCAGCCTTCTTAAATGATTAGAATCAAAAGAATGATTCTTCTCAGAAGGCTGGCAGGTCCTGGGAGGTTTATTTGCATTTAGTTCCTTGCTAGTAGCACAATCCTATTATTCTGTCAGATCAGCCGCGTCATCAATTTTGGTGACACATAAAGCTGTGAAAATGAAAAGCGGATTTTTGTGCATATGATGGGCTAACTACACAGTTAACATTGCTAGACATATTTTTCCGTTCTCTTTACAGCGCATTCACAGGAAAAATGATTGTATTTTACTTCCGCGTGCAGGCGAAGTGTCCACGGTAGTAAAATCCAATCGTTAGGCTCCTTTCACACTTGTGCGACTTGAAAGTCATGCAATTTTTGCCACGATTTTTACCGTGACTTTGATGCGATTTTGATGTGACTTGAAGGAATACTTATGTAATCTTGAGGTCTCTGCCTCAAGTCGCATCAAAATCGTACCAAAGTAGTGCAGTAACTACTTTGAAGTCGCTGTGACTGGAAGACCCACAGATATGAACGGTACTCATTGGAAATCTTGGGGTACGACTTGTCATGCGACTTTGTAGTCCCAAGTTGCATGATAAGTCACACAAGTGTAAAAGGAGCCTCATTATGCATTGTAAAGACTACGGACAAATCTGATAGCTAGCAATCTTACCTGTGAAGTTGGCCCATCAGAATGCAGAAAATACACACAAAAACACGCTTTTCATTTACACGACTGTTTGTGCATCACCGAAAGTCGCAATATTGGCTGCTCCTATAGATCGCTTGATCTGACAGAACACCTGCTACCCAGGTCACTGAGCACAATCCTATACTCATATAATCATATACCAGACCCCATATGCAATAAAGAGAACCTGTCACTTCAACAAACGATCACATAGGGGCTTGTTAAGTGAAAAATTTATAAAATAAAAACTAAAACCATCCCCACCAACCCCGATATCTGCATGTGAATAAATGTTTTTTTTTATCGTAATTATTCCAGTACTTTCAAATAGTTTTATATTGTTCTATTAAAAACTGTTGATTTTTTTCCTATTTTGTCTGTGTTATTTTTTATACCACTATTTAAAAAATGGTCATGGTTGGAGGAATTAAAAAAAATAAATAATAATCTAAGGATCCAGGGGTCATAGAAATCTCAGGACCAGAACGCAGAAAAATATTACCATAAAGCAGGATAAAATGTATTTTTGTGTTATAAAAATTAGACAGCTCTCTCATTCAGTTATATAGCTACTAAATTAGACACATGTCCCAGAAGGCATTCCTGTCCTTCTTAACATGAATATCTTCTTTAGCATAAACCAACTAAATATTAAAGGGTTAAATAATTAATCTGAATGAGGATATCTTCTTATCCTGACTCTGTCCTCTCTGTCTATAAAGCAGTCTGTAAGTGTACTACTGCTAGCTGATCATTGATTTAGTGTAGTGTTCTCTACTGGTGGTGACTCATGGTTCTTTTAGTGTACTGTGTTCTAAAAACTGATATGATTCTTTCACTCGTTAACTCGGTAACTTGTACGATTCTTTAACTCGGTAACAAGTACGATTCTTTAACTCGGTGTACTGTGTACTCCTGGCTCTTGTTTTAAGTTTGTATCCAGTTCCTGAGTGTCACTGTGCTTTGAGTCAGCTGATTGGTTGCAGGGAGGGGCGGAGCTCTCTCACTCTAGGATCATATTACCACTGCCAGCTCTGCTGCTCTGCTATGTACTGAGTGCAGAGTGAACTGTTTCAAACGAATCAGTTCACTGAAAAGAATCGATTCATCCAGTTCACTAAAAAGAACCGGTTCAAAAGAACGATTCGTTCATGAACTGGACATCACTACCCAGGATAGGCGCCCCATGTCCGGCTCTGATCACCCCCAGGATAGGCGCCCCATGCCCGGCTCTGATCACCCCCAGGATAGGCGCCCCATGTCCGGCTCTGATCTCCCCCAGGATAGGCACCCCATGTCCGGCTCTGATCTCCCCCAGGATAGGCGCCCCATGTCCGGCTCTGATCTCCCCCAGGATCGGCGCCCCATGCCCGGCTCGGTAGAGTTGCGGGTGTCCCCGGAGCGCTGCCTGTTCGATGGTCCTCTCCGGTTGGAGGTGATCGGGCTGAGCCCCGGGCAGGAGGTGTCTCTCCGCACCGAGCTGACCGATGAAGGCGGGGAGCCGTTCACTTCCCTGGGCCGGTACCGAGCCGGGAGCGGAGGGGAGCTGGATCTGAGCCGGAGCCCGGCGCTGGAGGGCGGCACGTTCACCGGAGTAGAAGCGGAGGGGCCCTTGTGGGCTCTGCAGCCCCGGAATGGTATGAGGAGGATGGTGAAGAAGGACGTGCGGAGCCCCCTGACTGTCCGCTTCTCCCTCCACCAGGAGCCGGCCGGAGATGTGCTCAGCACTGCGGTCCAGGAGAGGAGCTTCATGAGGGAAGGAGTCAGCAGGATCCCAGTGAGGGAGGGCAGAGTGCGGGCCACTCTCTTCATACCGCCTGGTGAGTGACCCCGGGACATGGGGGAACATTGGGGTCGCCGGTTGTGACACAGGGCATCGGAGTCACCAGGACATGGGGGAACATTGGGGTCACCGCAACATGGGGGAATATTGGGGTCACTGGGTGTGACACGGCATCGGAGTCACCGGGACATGGGGGTACATTGGGGTCACCGGGTGTGACACAGGGCATCGGAGTCACCGGGACATGGGGGAACATTGGGGTCGCCGGGTGTGACACAGGGCATCGGAGTCACCAGGACATGGGGGAACATTGGGGTCACCGGGTGTGACACAGGACATCGGAGTCACCGGGACATGGGGGAACATTGGGGTCGCCGGGTGTGACACAGGGCATCGGAGTCACCGGGACTTGGGGGAACATTGGGGTCAGCGGGACATGGGGGAACATTGGGGTCACCGGTACATGGGGGAACATTGGGACCACTGGGTGTGACACAGGGAATCGGAGTCACCGGGACATGGGGGAACATTGGGACCACTGGGTGTGACACAGGGCATCGGAGGCACTGGGACTTGGGGTAACATTGGGGTCACCGGGACATGGGGGAACATTGGGGTCACCGGGACATGGGGGAACATTGGGACCACTGGGTGTTACACTGGGCATCGGAGTCACCGGGACATGGGGGAACATTGGGACCACTGGGTGTGACACAGGGCATCGGAGTCACCGGGACATGGGGGAACATTGGGGCCAATGGGTGTGACATAAGACTGAGGTCACCGGGACATGGGGGAACATTAGGTTCATTGGGTGTGACAATGGGGGGTTGAGGTCACCATGTGTGACATTGGGGGATCGGGGTCACTGTGTGTGACATTAGGTGGTCAGGGTCACTGGGTGTGACATTGGGGGATCTGGGTCACTGGATGTGACTTTGGGGGATCGGGGTCACTGGGTGTGACTTTGGAGGATCGGGGTCACATGGTGTGACATTGGGGATCTGGGTCACCGGGTGGTACGAGGTGCTAGCGGTAGTAGTGGTGGTGGTGGTAGTAGTGGTGGTGGTGGTAGTAGTGGTGGTGGTAGTGGTAGTGGTGGTAATGATGGTGGTGGTGGTGGTAGTGGTAGCGGTAGTAGTGGTGGTGGTTGTAGTGGTGGTGGTAGCGGTAGTGGTGGTAGCGGTGGTAGTGATGGTAGTGGTGGTGGTAGTGGTGGTGGTAGCGGTAGCAGTAGTGGTGGTGGTAGTGGTGGTGGTAGTAGTGGTGGTAGCGGTAGTAGTGGTGGTGGTGGTAGTGGTGGTAGTGATGGTTGTGGTGGTGGTGGTAGCGGTAGTGGTGGTGATGGTAGTGGTGGTGGTGGTAGTGGTAGTGGTGGTGGTAGCGGTAGTGGTGGTAGCGGTAGTGGTGGTGGTGGTAGTGGTGGTGATGGTAGTGGTGGTGGTAGCGGTAGTGGTGGTGGTGGTAGCGGTAGTGGTGGTGGTGGTAGCGATAGTGGTGGTAGTGGTGGTAGTGGTGGTGGTGGTAGTAGGGGTGGTGGTGGTAGTGGTGGTGGTGGTAGCGGTAGTGGTGGTAGTGGTGGCGGTAGTAGTGGTGGTGGTGGTAGCGGTAGTGGTGGTAGTGTTGGTGGTAGCGGTAGTGGTGGTAGTGGTGGTGGTAGTGGTGGTGGTGGTGTTGCACATGATATTATTATTGAAGCACTTTGGAGACAATTTTATTTTGGACTTATTTTATTAACACGTGTGTGTTCACTAGGGATGAGCCGAACACCCCCCGGTTCGGTTCGCACCAGAACTTGCGAACGACCCCCGCGTTCGGTACGAACGTTAGAACCCCATTGAAGTCTATGGGACTCGAACGTTCGAAATGGAAAGTGCTAATTTTAACGGCTAATATGCAAGATAGTGTCCTAAAAAGGGTTTGGGGACCTGCCTCCTGCCTCAGGGGACATGGGTCACTGCAAAAAAAAGTTTTAAAAACTGCCGTTTTGGCGGGAGCACTGATTTTAATGACGATTAAAGTGAAAAAAAAAAAGTGAAATATTCCTTTAAATATGGTGCCTGGGGGGTGTCTGTAGTATGCCTGTGAAGTGCCACGTGTTTCCCGTGTTTAGAACAGTCCCTGCACAAAATGACATTAAACGGAAATAACACCATTTAAAACTGCTTGCGGTTTTAATGTTATATCTGGTTCCTGCAATATGGTTGAAAATCATTGAGAAACATGGCATGGGTAGCCCTCCCTGCCCATTACCAGCCTATTTGGGTCTTGTACGCATATTAAGGGGAACCCCGTACCCATATTAAAAAAAGGAAATGCGTGTGGCCCCCAGGCCCTATATACTCAGAACAGCAGTATACAGGCGGTGCAAACAAGACAGGGACTGTGTAGGTTTGTTGTGTTAAGTTGAATCTGTTTGTAATTTTCAACCGGTACATTTTTAAAGTGTAGCTCCAGTCAAAAAAACGATTTTTAATCTTTTTGGAAAACATAGGGAAGGGTTATCACCCCTGTATAATTTGTTTTGTCGTCCATCTTTTTTCATCTCACTTGCTGCTGTCTCCTTGCGTTTGCAAGTAGGAGATGTTTGTAAGTTGGATGTTTGAAAGTAGGGGCCTGCCCTATATTATAGCGGTATGTACTGGGTACAGAGCACGCAGACAGCACGCACTATCTCCTAACACTACTGACTGCAAGCTCTATTATTAACCACTTGACCACTGGGCACTTAAACACCCTTAATAACCAGACCAATTTTCAGCTTTCGGTGCCCTCACATTTTGAATGACAATTACTCAGTCATGCAACACTGGACCTATAGGAAATGTTTGTCCTTTTTTCACACAAATAGAGCTTTCTTTTGGTGGTATTTAATCACTGCTGGGTTTTTTATTTTTTGTGCTATAAAAGAAAAAAGACCGAAAATTCTGCGAAAAAATGAATTTTTCTTCGTTTCTGTTATAAAATTTTGCAGATTAGTCATTTTTTCTTCATAAATTTTGGCCAAAATTCATACTACTACATATCTTTGGTAAAAATAAGTACAAATTGGTGGATATTATTTGGTCTTTGTGAAAGTTATAGAGTCCACAAGCTATGGTGCCAATATCTGAAAATTGATCACACCTGAAGTACTGACGGCCTATTTCCTTTTTTTTTTTTTCCACAAAATTGTCATATTATCAGGTTATTTCACACACACAGCATATGCATACCACAAATTACACCCCAAAACACATTCTGCTATTACTCCCGAGTACGGCGATACCACATGTGTGAGACTTTTACACAGCGTGGCCACATACAGAGGCCCAACATGCAGGGAGCGCCATCAGGCGTTCTGGAGCACCCAGGCCAATTCTGACATTTCTCTCCTACATGTAAAAATCATAATTTATTTGCTAGAAAATTACAGAGAACCCCAAAACATTATATATATATATATATATATATTTTTTAGCAAAGACCCTGGAGAATACAATGGTGGTCGTTGCAAATTTTTATCTCACACGGTATTTGCACAGCAATTTTTCAAACGCGTTTTTTGGGGGGAAAAAACAGTTTTGTGCTTAGAAAACAAACAAAAAAAACAGTAAAGTTAGCCCAATGTTTGCATAAAGTGAAAGATGAAGTTATGCTGAGTAAATAGATATCAAACATGTCACTCTTCAAAATTGCACATGCCCGTGGAATGGCGCCAAACGTCGCTACTTAAAAAATCCCCATAGGCGATGCTTTAAATTTTTTTTTACTGGTTACATGTTTTGAGTTGCAGAGGAGGTCTAGGACTAGAATTATTGCTCTCGCTCTAACATTCTCGGCGATACCTCACATGTGTGGCACATGCGAGCACATGGGGACATGGGCGCTTTAATTTTTATTTTATTTTTTTATTGTTCATTTTACTTTATTTATTTTAGTTTGACATTTTTTCCCCCAAAAATATATTTTTGATCACTTTTATTCCTATTACAAGAAATGTAAACATCCCTTGTAATAGGAATATGGGGTGACAGGTCCTCTTTACAGTGAAATCTGGGGGGTCAATATGACCCCACATCTCACCTCTAGGCTGGGAAGCCTGAAATAAAAAATAAAAAAAAGATTCTGGCTTTGATCGTACTGGCGAGTTAGTAGAAGCACCGGAGGGCGGTGAGGGGCGTCTATGGCTGGGTATTTCAGGGTATCACCGAGTATGGCTGGGTATCTCTGAGTATGGCTGGGTATGGCAATTTTTTTGGCAGGGTATTACAGAGTATTGGCGGGGTATTGGCGGGGTACTACAGAGTAATAGCAGGGTACTGCAGAGTATTGGGGGGTACTACAGAGTAATGGCAGGGTACTGCAGAGTATTGGGGGTACTGCAGAGTAATGGCGGGTACTGCAGAGTATTGGGGGGTACTGCAGAGTAATGGGGGTTACTGCAGAGTAATGGGGGTTACTGCAGAGTAATGGGGGGTACTGCAGAGTAATGGCAGGGTACTGCAGAGTAATGGGGGGTACTGCACTGCAGAGTAATGGCAGGGTACTGCAGAGTAATGGCGGGGTACTGCACTGCAGAGTAATGGCGGGGTACTGCAGAGTAATGGCGGGGTACTGCAGAGTATGCACTGGTATTGCAGAGTATTGGCAGGGAATTGAGGGGTTAAATTCGGTGAGCAGCGATGTGGGCACTGCAGATGCAGCCCACATCGCTGCTGACACCGATCTCTTTCCCCTCCGCTGTACCGATCGGTACAGAGAGGGGAGGGGGGAACCGGCGTCATAACATGACGCCGGTTTGTTTCCAAGTGATCACTCCGTCATTTGACGGAGCCATCACGTGGTAAACGGCCGCTATGAGCGGCCGTTTACCGTGATCCGTGATGCGCCGGGTCCTGTGGATCCGGCGGTCACGGATGCTCTCGAGTGCGCGCACCTCGGGGCACGCGAGAGCAGAATTCTGGGAGACCGTTAATTAACGGCCTCTCAGAGTTAAACAACAGCCCTGAAGCCGTTAATCGGCAATGGGCAGTTGTTAAGTGGTTAAAGCTAGATCACTAGCTATATAGGTGAGGTGAATATAGTGGTGTATACTGCAGTCAGGGCACAGACAACAACCACTACACAGCAGCAAGATAGGAAATCAGCCAAAAACGATTGGTGTGTACTGTGTTGAAGGTACACAGAACACCCACTGCTTCAGATGCTAAGTAACACACTACACGAGGCCGCCTCAAAGGCGGCCTTATATAGTGTGGGGCGTGCACTACACAGCCTGAGCTATGATTGGCCACAGGCAGGATGCCTGTGGCCAATCATGGCTCTCCTCGCTGCCGGCGCTGCGATTGGCCAAGCATGCGGGGTCACAGTGCATGCTTGGCCAATCATGGGGCAGCAATGCACTGCGCCACCGCAGTGCATTGTGGTCCGCGCGCGCGTCACTCGAATTTTGACGCGAACGGCCCAAACGTTCGGAATTCGCCGAACGGCCGAACAGTCAATGTTCGAGTCGAACGTACGTTCGACTCGAACACGAAGCTCATCCCTAGTGTTCACATTTTAGATGTCAAGAACACTACTGACACACATGGGTATTACCGCCTTCGTGACCAGACCGTTTTTTCTATTCAGCACTACATTATTTTAACTGGCAATTGCGCAGTCATGTATCACTGTACACAAATGAAATTTATATCATTTTTTTCACCCAAGCAGAGCTTTGTTTTGGTGGTATTTGATCACCACTAGGTTTTTTAGTATATAAAAGAAAAAAGTCCAATGATTTAAAAAAAAAAAAAACTCAAATTTTTTCTACTTTCTGTTATCAAACCTATCCAATAAAAAAAAATCTACATTAAATCTACATAAATTGAGGCCAAATGAAGTACAGTATATAATAAATGGTTTGTGTGAATGTTTTAGCGTCTACAAGCTATGGTATGTAGCTATAGACACTATACTATAATAGCGATGATTAGCAACTTACTTATAGCCTCTTTGTCAGAACCTTGGAAAGCAAAAGAAAGTGTGTAAAATGTGGTATAGATATACATGGAGATATACACACATGCATTTGGTATTGATCTCATCTAGAGCGCTGTGATGAGGATACTTGTAGAGTAAAGGAGAATTCATCCCCGACCATGCGATACGTCTCCTAATCAGGCACTCCTCTCCATGTATATCTACCTCATTTTACAGACTTTCTTTTGCTTTCCAAGGCTCTGGTGAAGAGGAAACCCCTCAAAACACGTTAGCCTATCATTGAGCATTCACCCTTGTATGGACATAATTAATTTTTAATGAATAGTTTGTAACATAGTTTTTATGAATTCGTAGTAATTTCTTTGTACTCATCTACTTGGTTTAAGAATAAATTGAACAGGTATACCTAATAAAATGGCCGGTGAGTGTACATTCTCCATATTCTGTACAGCTTATGTTGAATTACAATCCTCCATTCAGACTTTATCTTTCTGCCTAGAAGGTCGGGTAGGTCGGTGTAGTAGCTTTTATAACTAGTAGTAGTTAGCGCCATTCAGCTGAACTTGCTCTGGAAAGCTGAAGATGTTCCTCAACTTATCTAAGTTGATTTTCATTGAGTGTCAGGAACATACCTCAGCGTTTTCAACCACAACAGTAGCTCAGTCGCACCTAAAACAATTATGTTGTATATGTACGAAGCATTGGATCTTCTGGTTGTGATGTTTTATAGTTGAGGAAAGGCAACTGAATACGTAGAGCTGGTTGGCTCTAGTGAGGATGCTCTCATGAAAAAAAGATGTCTCTGGCTGGAGAGTCCAAAGATAAAGAATAATAGCAATACCAAACCAATAGTCTGTAAAAGTTGAAATCAGTTCATAGTATAATAAAGTTACACAGCCAACAGATTTTGTGGGCTCTGCCACTCCCTCTTCATCAGGTCTTAAAGTGCTTGTAAAGATGCAAGGTTTTTTACCTCCATACCTTCAGGGTAAAAAAACCTTCTCTCTGTAGCTCCCCCCTAATATTTCCATGAGCCCGATCTTTCTCCAGCGATTTGTACAGGAGCCTTGGCTCTGCTGGGTCTCTCTTTCCTCATTGGCTCCCGCTGCTGTCAATCACAGCCAATGGGGAGGGGCCAAGCCCTGGCTCTGTGTGAATGGACACGCAGAGCAGCAGCTCAGGAGAACACCTTCTTGGTGCCCTCATTGGAATCTGCTTGCTCTGGGGGCAGGAGTGGGGGACCAGAAGTGCCTGCGGGGGATCCGAGAAGAGGAGGATCTGGGGAGCTCTGTGCAAAACCACTACACAGAGCAGGTAAGTATAACATGTTTGTTATTAAAAAAACATATTGCCTTTATTATCACTTTAAGTTCTGAGTGAACTTGTAATAGATATTCACAGTAACCAGCTGCTCCCTGGGCACAGGAAAATGTTCAGATTTTTTGCCCAAAATAATTTCAGCCTCTCACCGTCCATGTGCATGAGGCCTATAAACGCCGGGCTAGGCTTCCAACACTCATTAGAACTAAAGGTGCTATGACGATGAGTGGTAAAACTACTTTAACATACAAAATAAGTCTAGTTGTATTTGAACTAAGGAATACCAGTGTACCATAGATCAGTGTTCTGCTGCCTGGGGGCTAGATGCAGACCTTTGCCAACTTACTGTATATCCGGCCCTTGGGGCACTATTCCTCCCACTGACACCAATGATTTAGCACTATTCCTCCCACTGACACCAATGATTTAGCACTCTTCCTATTGTCAAAAATTTTCGTTGAGTTATTTACATGTCAGGAATTTCTGTATGCATGAAACTTACTGATATGTCTATTTTAAGAGAGTATTTATGGGATATCCACAATTGTTCTGAATAGGCGCTATTCTGTATAGAATACATTGTTTGCTGGTAGCTGTTTATAGGGGCCTTTTTGTACTTAGGGGCTACCAGTCATGTCAGGAATGACAAGTCATGGCACCTAAGGTATCTCACAAAAGTGGGTACACCCCTCACATTTTTGTAAATATTTTATTATATCTTTTCATGTGACAACACTGAAGAAATTACACTTTGCTACAATGTAAAGTAGTGAGTATACAGGTTGTATAACAGTGTAAATGAGCTGTCCCTTCAAAATAACTCAACACACAGCCAATAATGCCTAAACCACTGACAGCAAAAGTAAGTACACTACTAAGCGAAAATGTCCAAATTGTGCTCAACGTGTCAATATTTTGTGTGGCCACCATTATTTTCCAGCACTGCCTTAACCCTCTTGGGCATGGAGTTCACCAGAGTTTCACAGGTTGCCACTGGAGTCCTCTTCCACTCCTCCATGATGGCATCACGGAGCTGGTGGATGATTGAGACTTTGTGCTCCTCCACCTTCCGTTTGAGGATATCCCACAGATGCTCAAATGGGTTTAGGTCTGGAGACATGCTTGGCCAGTCCATCACCGTTACCCTCAACTTATTTAGCAAGTCATCTTGGGGGTGTGCTTTGGGGTCGTTATCATGTTTGAATACTGTCCTGTGGCCCAGTCTCTGAAAGGATGGGATCACGCTCTGCTTCAGTATGTCACAGTCAGGGCAACCATCAGAAATTTTGGGGCCCCTTACGCAGCTTTTGGTCTGGGCCTGACCACAAACATTCCTTAAGGCCTGCCCACTGGCTGTCCCACCAAATCCACCCACTGGCCATCCCGCCAAGTCCTTCAGTGCACCCACTTTTATTTTAATACTCTTACAACCCAATATAACCTCCATCCCATGTCCTCTTCCTCCTCCACTCCCATGTCCTCCTCCATCCCATGTGCTACACTTCCTGACCCTTCTCACCCATCCCATGTCCTCCTCCTCCATCCCATGTCCTCTTCTTTCTCCAGTCCCATCTCCTTCATCCCATGTCCTCCCCCTCCATCCCATGTCCTCTTCCTTCTCCAGTCCCATCTCCTTCATCCCATGTCATCTTCCTTCTCCAGTCCCATCTCCTCCATCCCATGTCCTCCTCCTTCTCCATCCCATGTGCTCTTCTTCCATTTCCAGTCCCTTCTCCCCCATCCCATGTCCTCCTCCTCCATTTCATGTTTTCTTCCTTCTCCAGTCCTATCTCCTTCATCCCACGTTCTCTTCCTTCTCCAGTTCCATCTCCTCCATCCCATGTCCTCCTCCTTCTCCATCCCATGTGCTCTTCTTCCATTTCCAGTCCCTTCTCCCCCATCCCATGTCCTCCTCCTCCATTTCATGTTCTCTTCCTTCTCCAGTCCTATCTCCTTCATCCCACGTTCTCTTCCTTCTCCAGTCCCATCTCCTTCATCCCATGTCCTCTTCCTTCTCCAGTCCCATCTCCTCCATCCCATGTCCTCCTCCTTCTCCATCCAATGTGCTCCTCTTCCAGTCCCTTGTCCCCCTCCCATGTCTTCTTCCCTCTCCAGGCCCATAACCTCCATCCCATGTCCTCTTCCTTCTCCAGTCCCATTTCTGCCATCCCATGTCCTCCTCCTTCTCCAGTCCCTTGTCCCCATCCCATGTCCTCCTTTTGCAGTCCCATCTTCGCCATCCCATCCTCTTCCTCCATTCTAGGTCCTCCTCCTCCATCCCATGTCCTCCTCTTCCTCTATTCTAGGTCCTCCTCCTCCATCCCATGTCATCCTTCTCCATTCTCATCTGACCTGTATGTTGGCCCTCTCTCGCAGTGTCCTCTCTCTGTAGTCCTTCTATCCCTTCTGTGTCATCAGTACAGCCCAGATGCAGTCCAGTGTAATCCCTCCTGTATGTAGAGTAGTGGAGGGTATGACAGAGGCAGAATGGGGAAGGATTTATTTTAATGGCAGTCTGGGGTGACTAGGGAGTGATGTTGGGTAGATAAGGGTCCGAGTGATGTCCTACAGCTGGATATATGAAGTGGTCTCGGGTTGATGCAAGCTGGGGGGATTAGGGGGCTGAGATGTGGTCAGATAGAGATGTTTATAAAAATAAAAACTATTATGCTCATCTACTAATATATACAAGTTATATAATACAAAATTCATACTCAAAGAAAATATTGTCCTGTTATAAAATGTAATATATATATATATATATATATATATATATATATATATATATATATATATATAATCCAGCACTCTGTATGTCCAGATAATGTGAAATTAATTTATGACAATTCATGTAACCCTGTGTTATCCAAGCTCTGAGTCTGTACAATCAGAGGTGTAAACTCACCACATGAACACAGGGTTACATGAATGGTCAAAAATGACATTCACATTATCTGGACATAGATATTGGGGGATGTTATATAGATAGGGCTGTGTGCTAGCTTGGGAGATATCTGTCACACTCACTGTCTTTTCATCCTCTGTGTCTCCTTATCAATGCAATACCTACAAGACAAATCCTACAGAAACTTTGGCAGCTTTTCTTCCAAGGAGACTTTACTCAGTAAAAAACTCCTCTCTCCTCCTCCCTGTAGTGAGAGCAGACATCCCGACCAGCAGTAGCTAAAGGGAGCGCCGCCCCCTCACACTGCACTGGTGATTGGAGCTTTGGAGAGTCTAAATACACCATCGGTGCTTTATCGACAGAAGACCAGCACAGACAGTGTGTGTATTTAGAAGCTGCTGCCCCACAGTGGCAAGTGTACCCTCCTATCCACTTACCCTGGGCACTCAGTTCATCCCTGGTCAGAATGGAGGAGCCCTGCTCCATCGGCTAGGTGTGCTGCTGTGATAAGCAGCCGAATTCTGTCACAGAGAGCATCATTGCTGTGTCTGTCCTCAGAGGATATACAGGGAAAGTATCCAAAGAAGCAGTCCCCACTCAGGCCCCTAGGGATGCCATGGCCCCTTATAGGTGTATGGAGTGTACCCACTGATGGCGGCCCTGGTCACAGTATATGTTGGCATTCATGGTTCCCTCAATTGTAGCTCCCCAGTGCCGGCAGCACTCATGCAGCCCCGGACCACGACACTCCCACCACCATGCTTGACTGTACTCAAGACACACTTGGTTACCACCACATATACTTGGCACCATCTGAACCAAATATGTTTATCTTGGTCTCATCAGACCACAGGACATGGTTCCAGTAATCCATGTCCTTAGTCTGCTTGTCCTCAGCAAACTGTTTGCAGACATTCTTGTGCTTTCATCTTTAGAAGACGCTTCCTTCTGGGACAACAGCCATGCAGATCAACTTGATGCAGTGTGTGGCGTATGGTGTGAGCACTGACAGGCTGACCCCCCCTCACCCCTTCAACCTCTGCAGCAATGCTAGCAGCACTCATACATCTATTTATCAAAGACAACCTCTGGATATGACAATGAGCACGTGCACTCAACTTCTTTGGTTGACAACGG
Source organism: Lithobates pipiens (assembly GCF_037356315.1). NCBI lineage: Eukaryota > Metazoa > Chordata > Amphibia > Anura > Ranidae > Lithobates > Lithobates pipiens. The sequence continues at coordinate 85,125,205 of NW_027507791.1, forward strand.
CGAGGCCTGTTCTGTGTGGAACCTCTCCTCTTAAACTGCTGTATGGTCTTGGCCACCATGCTGCAGCTCAATTTCAGGGTCTTGGCAATCCTCTTATAGCCTAGGCCAGTGATGGCGAACCTTGGCACCCCAGATGTTTTGGAACTACATTTCCCATGATGCTCATGCACTCTGCAGTGTAGTGGAGCATCATGGGAAATGTAGTTTCAAAACATCAGGAGTGCCAAGGTTCGCCATCACTGGCCTAGGCCATCTTTATATAGAGCAGGGATATGCAATTAGCGGACCTCCAGCTGTTGCAGAACTAAAATTCTCATGAGGCATAGCAAGACTCTGACAGCCACAAGAATGACACCCAGATACAGAGGCATGATGGGACTTGTAGTTTTGCAACAGCTGGAGGTCCACTAATTACATATCCCTGATATAGGGCAACAATTCTTTTTTTTTTCAGATCATCAGAGAGTTCTTTGCCATGAGGTGCCATGTTGAGCTTCCAGTGACCAGTATGAGAGAGTGAGAGAGATAACACCAAATTTAACGCACCTGCTCCCAATTCACACCTGAGACCTTGTAACACTAACGACTCTCATTACTCTGGGGAGGTAAAATGGCTAATTGGGCAAATTTATACTGTTATACAAACTGTAAAATCACTACTTTACATTGTATCAAAAGTGTAATTTCTTCATTGTTGTCACATAAAAAGATATAATAAAATATTTACAAAAATGTTAGGAGTGTACTCACTTGTGTGAGATACTGTATGCTTTGTTTTGTTCCTAGTATGACCCAAAAAAGGCAAAATTTGAATGCCGCTAAGGTAGAGAGGTAAAGTCCAACTAGACAGCTGCTAGCAGGAATAGGGCGCTCGTCTTAGCTCCAAGCTGCAGCAGTGTCAAGGGAAAAGATCCATAAGCCGCACACCATGAAACAGACCCATGTGCATGAAGTGAGATCAATGTCAGCCTCAGCCCAGACTCCAGTAAGGCCACTCGCTGAATGCATTTCACTCTGCACCTTGGAGCCCAAGCTGGAATCTGGGCTGAGGTTTCCATTCATCTCACTTCGTGTACATGGGTCTGTTTCATGGTGTGCAGCTTAGGGATCTTTTACTTTGATTTTGTCCTAGTATGCGTTTGTTATTGTTAGAAAATGGTATTAGAGAAAATTAGAAGTTAAAATTCTTGATCTATTTGTTTCCAGTTCGATTAATAAAACTAAGCACTTTAAATGTGGAATGTTATTTCTCCTGTGTAGGACCTGGCTCATTTCCTGGCATCATAGATCTGTATGGAACAGGGGGAGGTCTCATGGAACACAGAGCCAGCCTCTTGGCCAATTACGGCTTTGTGACAATGGCACTCGCATTTTTTGGTTATGATGACCTCCCTAGCCATCTAGGTGGGCTTCAACTGGACTACTTTCGTGAAGCTGTGGAGTTTTTAAAACAGCACCCAAAGGTATTTCTATATAATCTCTAAATAGTATGACCTGGTTTTGAAGGTTCTCCAGTGCACAACAAAGCATAGATGTGCTACTCTAAGGCACTGCTATTCATCACAAAAAAGTGTGTTAAAAAACGCAATTGAAAAGATGTGAATAGAGCCTTAATCCCCATGGACATTGGACTTTTCCTCCCCATACTTCTCATGGAGGCCATCTCCCTTTACTGCCTGGAACTTTGGGTCTGCATCCCAGAACATATGACAGGGCACATCATTTAAGGGGGAAGTACTGATGATGTAGCCTTCCCAGGATGCCTCTGTGAGGCCTGGGCCCTACCACCAGTGCCTCATTCATCCAGAAAATGGAAAAACCATACTTGGCGAAATAAATATTAGGCGGTTATGGATTCCCTCTATTTACTCCATATATGTATTAACTTGTCTATTCTTATAGTTAGCTAGACTATGAAAGCTCTGGTATAGTTACTGGTGATGGTACATTAGTAAGATTAGCTATTGAAAATAAAACACACTGCTTATATTAACCAGGGTTTTATTTATTTCCCAAGAAAATAGGAACGTTAACATAAAAACACAGAAGGAAAATATTATAGAGCATATGAAATACAAAAACATCAATGATACATTAAGTAAGGTCATCCTCGAGATATTGTGTCATCAGCTGGGCTCGCTGGCATGAGAGCCATGAGGCAAGAGAGAGTTTTTCCTGCTGGTCAGCAATTTTAAACTGCATTCAGACGCCCCCCCATACATCACACCCATCTAGCCTCCTGCCCAATGGAAAAGAGATAAGCATCTCTGTCCATACTCCAGGATGCATGCTGTATTGTCCACTAGGGGCAGCGTGTGTCCATGGCATGCAGATATTCTACCCTGGTCAAATCTTCAATGACATCTGGTCTTGGCTCTTGGTAGCTCAACCCATCAGTCAACTTGGCAGCAGGGGCTTATTTTGAAGCTTTGTTTGCAGACATGTTAATCAAACACTTCATTAATAAATAAAATTGTTGGGACTTTGTATGAGACAATGACTGCTACAGAGTTTGTATGTCTCCATCCCTGAATCCTAGAAAAAAAAGGGGGGGGGGGGGGGAATGGTGGGACTTTAAATGAAGCACAACACAAAAGCCAAATTAATAAATTGGTAGATACTATTTAATATTTAAAGTGGTTGTATACCCACATTTTTAACTTTTACCTACAGGAAAGCCTATAATAAGGCTTACCTGTAGGTAAAAAAAAAATCTCCTAAACCTGTACGGTTTAGGAGATATTCCCCTCGGTATGCGCCGCTGACTGCAGCGGCGCATGCGCACAAGGGGTTTCTCGCCGTCAAAATCCGGCAGCGGCCGAGCGGCCGGACTGAAATCTCCCGCGCGCATGCGCGGGAGTGACGATATCGCGGCTCCGGCCACTCACAGCGCCGGAGCCGCGATACACGGAAGAAACGCCGAGGGAGCATGTCAGCTCCCTCGGCGTGGATCGGGCCAGATGTCGGGGCCTCGTTCTAAGGTAAGTATTTCATAATGAGCTAGTTTGCGGTGCATACTAGCTCATTATGCCTTTTGCTTTGCAGGTTAAAAAAAAAAAAAAAAAAAAATATGCGGGTTTACTACCGCTTTAATGGTGCACATGAATGCATGTGGGACCGTAAATAACATGTAGCAAATAACATAATAATATAGAAATATAATAAATACATAGAAATGTACACACACACACATATAAGTGTTGGAAATGCATACATATGCATAAGTATTCCTACATAGTAAAAGGTAAAAAATTTAAATGTAGCTCAAACTTGCATATAAACATGATTAATTGCACACATGATAATATAAAATTGGTTCAAGATTCTTTAAGGTAGTCACATGGTGTGAAAATACATCAGTATATAGCTCTACGCACATTTCGTGGATAAATTCCACTCATCAGGAGCAAATGCAATCTAGCAATGTCAGTAATAAAATAGAAATACCAAATATAGTAAACTAAAGTAACAGGAAGAGGGAGAACCACAGCTTAATCCCAACACACAACAATCAAACACTTCAATCTTTATTACACCAGGTAGTCTGGAGCCAAGCTCTACTCCCCTTCCAGGGGGCATGACTCAACACCCTGCTGGGTCAACTTCCAACTTAGGCCACCTGGCTGTATCAACCAGGATGTAAAACTCCAGAAATATTATATTAAACCATGTTACCTTCCAACACTTGGCGATGAACCAGGTTTGCATTGTGAATAAGTGATACCATGAATTGCTTGTTTTTTTTAGTTCTTATTTTGTAGAATTCAAAATCCGATGAGAATGTTAGGGTACAAGAGAGAATACTAAAACTATGTCTTTAATATTTCTGTAGGTTAACAAACAAGAAATTGGGATTATAGGTATTTGTAAAGGTGCTGACCTAGCAATCTCAATGGCAACATTCCTACCTGGAATAAAGGCAGTTGTCAGTATATGTGGCTGCAATGCCAACACTATGGCCCCATTACCATGTGATGGCTTTGTGCTCCCATTCTTGGGGAACATTGCTGAGAAGGTTAAGCTTACAGAAACTGGAGAAGTGGATTTGTCAGAGTCTATGGAAAACCCTATGGACCCTGTGTTTCAAGAGTGCCTCATCCCAGCTGAAAGGTCCTCTGCTTCCTTCCTCCTCTTATCCGGTCTCGATGACAAAACCTGGCCCAGCGCATTATATAGTGAGCAGTTTGTTGCACGTCTCAAAGAGCACAAGAAGGAAGTTGAATCATTTTATTATCCTGGGGCTGGCCATCTGTTGGAGCCTCCTTATTTTCCTCTGTGCAGGGTATCCTATCAGAAGCTATTGGGAATGCCTACTTTATGGGGAGGTCAGCTTAGAGCACATGCTAAAGCACAAGAAGATGCATGGAAGAAGATCCTAAGATTTTTCTCAAAGCAACTAAAAGCCAATACTGCACCACACAGCCACCTGTAGATACCCGATAGCAATAAGATCTCAAATGTACAATTTGTGATATCCTCAATGAATAAATTATAATTTTAAGTAATTTGTTATTTTGATTATTCTTGTCTGCAAGTCATCTGCTATCTCCTCTTAACAATTATAACTGCCCAATGTATGCTGGAAGCTATTTTAGGTGGTTCAAACTCTAAAGGTTTTTACCTTAATACATTCTCTATCCGAGTCCTCCCTCGATTCAGTGATGTGCGTGTCTGCAGCCCCACTCTCCTTTCTTCCTTTTCTTACAAGACAAAGAGGCAGCAAAGAGAGCCATTGGCTCCTGCAACTGCAGTCAAATCGTGCGAGAAGGGAGCAGGGGCCTTACTGAGCTGTGTTGTGTGTGCGCTTATGGATGCATACAGCCCAGCTCAGGAGCACGCTTGCATATGTGCCCCATAAGGCAGGGCTTGTTATGGGAGTACGTGTGCAGGAGAGGAGGAGCAGACACCGATGGCAGGGGACTCCAGAAGAGGAGGTAAGTGATGCTCTGTGTATTATCCTTGCACGGAAAATGTATTTTACGGAAAAAAAATTGCGTATAACTTTAAAGTGATTGTAAAGTCTGTGTGACTTTACATGTATCCCTTCCAGGTTTTATGCCATTAACTACTGTGCATTTGTTTGTTTTTTTTATTAAAAAGCTAAATACCTGTTCTCACACCGCAGCTGTGAGGTCACGTGATCCCCCTGTGCTGGCTGGCCTTGATCTATTGAGAGAAGAAATAGGGGCCGAGATTCCCCTGTGACGTAAGCTGACCTGTAGGGGCATTTGCTGACACAGGGGAGCCGAATCACATGACCGGACCAGAGCAGCTTGAAAATACAGGCTAGGTAGCATAGGTGTTAGGAGGGATGAGGATACAGTTTTAGGACTAGTTAGGTGTATAACAGGATTTCCACTTTAACCACTTGACCACTGGGCACTTAAACACCATTAATAATCAGACCAATTTTCAGCTTTCGGTGCTCTCACATTTTGAATGACAATTACTCAGTAATTTTTTCACACAAATAGAGCTTTCTTTTGGTGGTATTTAATCACCGCTGGGTTTTTTATTTTTTGTGCTATAAAAGAAAAAAGACCGAAAATTCTGTAAAAAAAATGAATTTTTCTTTGTTTCTGTTATAAAATTTAGCAGATTAGTAATTTTTCTTCATAAATTTTGGCCAAAATTTATACCACTACATATCTTTGGTAAAAATAAGTATAAATTGGTGGATATTATTTGGTCTTTGTGAAAGTTAGAGTCCATAAGCTATGGTGCCGATATCTGAAAATTGATCACACCTGAAGTACTGACGGCCTATTTCAATTCTTGAGACCCTAACATGTCAGAAAAGTACAAATACCCCCCAAATGACCCCTTTTTGGAAAGAAGACATTCCAAGGTATTTAGTAAGAGGCATGATGAGTTTTTTTAAGTTTTGAAAATTGTCATATTAGCAGGTTATTTCTCACACACAGCATATGCATACCACAAATTACACCCCAAAACACATTCTGCTATTACTGCCGAGTATGGCGATACCACATGTGTGAGACTTTTACACAGCGTGGCCACATACAGAGGCCCAAAATGCAGGGAGCGCCATCAGGCGTTCTGGAGCACCCAGGCCAATTCTGATATTTCTCTCCTACATGTAAAAATCATAATTTATTTGCCAGAAAATTACATAGAATCCCAAAACATTATATAAGTTTTTTTAGCAAAGACCCTAGAGAATACAATGGTGGTCGTTGCAACTTTTTATCTCACACAGTATTTGCGCAGCGATTTTTCTAACGCTTTTTTTTGTAAAAAAAATGTTTTGTGCTTAAAAATATTTTTGCATAATGTGAAAGATGAAGTTACGCCGAGTAAATAGATACCTAACATGTCACCCTTCAAAATTGCACATGCTCGTGGAATGGCGCCAAACGTCGCTACTTAAAAATCCCCATAGGCGACGCTTTAAATTTTTTACTGGTTACATGTTTTGAGTTAAAGAGGAGGTCTAGGGCTAAAACGATTGCTCTCACTCTAACTTTCGCAGCGATACCTCACATGTGTGGTTTGAACACCGTTTTCATATGTGGGCGGGACTTACGTATGCGTTCGCTTCTGCATGTGAGCATATGGGGACAGGGGCGCTTTAAATTTTTATTTTTTTGTTCATTTTACTTTATTTATTTTAGTTTGACATTTTTTCCCCCAAAAATAAATTATAGGTCCTATTAGGATTACAGAGGAAGTCAATCCTGATGGGTTTACTTCCTCTTTGTCTCCCTGCAAAGGTAAAGCATAATGGGCTACTAGTAGTCCATTATGTGTCACTTACCTGACACAGGAGCCAGCGATGTCACCGCTGTCTCCTGTAGTCCGGAGCATCCATCTTCTTCTGGGAATCGCTGCTCCGGCCACTCACAGCACCAAAGCAGCAATGACGTCACTCCCGCGCATGCGCACGGGAGCCGCCACTAATGGCATGCCGCTGCTAACGGCGATAGTGCGCCTGCGTGCCGCTGTAGACAGCTGTCACTGTCTTTTAGTAAATATCTCCTAAACCATGTAGGTTTAGGAGATATTTCTTGCACCTACAGGTAAGCCTTAATCTAGGCTTACCTGTAGGTCAAAGTGGTTTGTAAGGGTTTACAACCACTTTAATTGTTACATATAGTTACGTTGAATAAAGACACCAGTCCATCCAGTTCAACCTGAGTGAGGTGTCTACAATTGTCCCTATCCCTGTACGTTGCACACTCACATCAGTCCCTACCCTCAAGGAGCCCACAATCCAAGGTCCCCATTCTTATACTAGGGCCAATTTTGGACAGAGGCCAATTAGCCTACCTGTGTGTCTTTGGAGAGTGGGAGGAAGCTGGAGTACCCAGAGGAAACCCACGCGGGCACAGGGAGAACATGCAAACCCCAGGCGGGGTTGTGGTTGGGATTTGAACCAGTGACCCTTTTTACTGCTAGGTGAGAGTGCTACCCACTACACCACTGTGCCGCCCCAAATTGTGTTGATATGATTATTTAATATATACTGTGTATAGTAAATGTTTTCTTTGCACATATTTATTCATTAATAGATCATAGCGCTGTTAATGCTGGGGTACTTTTTTTGCAACCATGGTTTAGATTGTATTCAGGCATATTTTTGAAGATTCTATATGCGATTTATAACAGCAGCTTTTTTGCGATAATATATTGGTTCACATTGAGCGCTAGGATCAGTATTATCATTTTTATTGTGTTACTGATATTTTTTAGATTATTGGGGTGATAGCGGTGAATGTTTGTATTGGGGTGATATCGGTGAATGTATTGGGGTGATATCGGTGAATGTTTGTGTAGTACTTACCCCCGAAGGAGCTGCTGAATTTTTCTGGGCTTACCAATTACCTCCGCCAGCTCGGAACTCGTTGTTCTTGTCTAGGGGTTCCCAGGGTTGATGACCCAGTAACTGTAGAGACCGACACTTGAATTCCTTTTTAGGATTTTTATTTGCATAAAACGATTGAACAAACTCAGTCTCTAAGTTGGGAATAGAGGGCATGAGGATAAGATTTAGCTTAGGTGCTTGGAACTGCTGACTTCAATGAAAGTCTCTTTCTGTACACAATCCAGGGAATAGCCACTCACAGCTGGATTCTTTAAGTGTTGGATAAATCCTTGAGCTTGGATCTAGCAGCCAACAAGTAATTCTAACTTTGCAAAGTCTCTCACACAGACTTGGTTGAAGAACTTAGTTGTAACCGGAAAGGTAGAGGTAGGAACTTTTCTTACTGTACCAGAATCTTTCAGCCGGTCTGGCGATACTGTAAGAATTGTGGATTCAGTCAATGTCCATGGCAGCTCTGCTTCCAGGCTCTTACCAAGCAGCCAGCCTTGTGCGTGGCTCTCCTACTGAAGAGTCCTCCCCTGGTCGCATGTAGAGTTGATGGGCCTCTCCAAAGCCGAGACGGGCCCGGAACACTTTAGAATCCTTCTTCCAGTTACTGTACCTCGAACTAGCCAGTTTCAAGGCTCAGGAACGGATGGATCCGCACCCCAGGTCATGTGTATCTCTGGGGGCTGGTCAGGAGGACCAGGACCACGGCGTCAGCAACAACTTCTGGACCACAACCCAGAACAATGTGACTTCAGCACCTTAAGTACCCTCTCCCGGAATACACAGCGAGACAAACGCGATTGGCTCCGAGAGAGATTGGTACCTAGGGATGAGCCGAACACCCCCCGGTTCGGTTCGCACCAGAACTTTCGAACGGACCCCAAATTCGTACGAACTTTAGAACCCCATTGAAGTCTATGGGACTCGAGCGTTCGAAATTAAAAGTGCTAATTTTAACGGCTAATATGCAAGATACTGTCCTAAAAAGGGTTTGGGGACCTGGCTCCTGCCCCAGGGGACATGGGTCAATGCAAAAAAAAAGTTTTAAAAACGGCCGTTTTGGCGGGAGCACTGATTTTAATGACGATTAAAGTGGAAAAAAAAAGTGAAATATTCCTTTAAATATGGTGCCTGGGGGGTGTCTGTAGTATGCCTGTGAAGTGCCACGTCTTTCCCGTGTTTAGAACAGTCCCTGCACAAAATGACATTAAACGGAAATGGCATGGGTAGCCCTCCCTGCCCATTACCAGCCTATTTGGGTATTGTACGCATATTAAGGGGAACCCTGTACCCATATTAAAAAAAGGAAATGCGTGTGGCCCCCAGGCCCTATATACTCAGAACAGCAGTATACAGGCGGTGCAAACAAGACAGGGACTGTGTAGGTTTGTTGTGTTAAGTTGAATCTGTTTGTAATTTTCAACTGGTACATTTTTAAAGTGTAGCTCCAGTCAAAAAAACTATTTTTTAACTTTTTGGAAAACATAGGGAAGGGTTATCACCCCTGTATAATTTGTTTTGTCGTCCATCTTTTTTCATCTCACTTGCTGTTGTCTCCTTCCGTTTGCAAGTAGGAGATGTTTGTAAGTTGGATGTTTGAAAGTAGGGGCCTGCCCTATATGCTCTGCAGAAATGGCGGAACAAGGTGTTGGTTTTGCCACAACATTGTAAGCCCTCAAAGTGACTCTTGGTGGGCGCTGGAGCGCCCTGCTGTGAACGATTATATCAAGAATTGTAATTACATGCCATTGTTCAACAGTGGTAGAAAAATTGACCTTTGGTGGTTGTGGTGCTGGTGCCACAACACTATAAGTCCTCACCGTTACTCTAGGTGGGCACAGGAAGGGGCCCTCCTGTGAAATATTATATCAAGAATTGTAATTACATGTCCCTGTTAAACAGGGGCAGAAAAATTTGGCCTTAGGCACTGGTGCTGGTGCCACCACACTGCAACCTCTCCCATATACTCTAGTTTTATTGCAGGAATTAGCCCTGCTGCAAAGCATTGCATCAAAAATTGTACTTAAACGCCTTTGTTAAACAGGGGCAGAAAAATTGGGCCTTAGGCACTGGTGCTGGTGCCACCACACTGCAACCTCTGCCATATACTCTAGTTTTATTGCAGGAATTAGCCCTGGTGCAAAGCATTGCATCAAAAATTGTAATTAAACGCCCCTGTTAAACAGGGGCAGAAAAATTGGGCCTTAGGCACTGGTGCTTGTGCCACCACACTGCAACCTCTGCCATATACTCTTGTTTTATTGCAGGAATTAGCCCTGCTGCAAAGCATTGCATCAAAAATTGTAATTAAACGCCCCTGTTAAACAGGGGCAGAAAAGTTGGGCCTTAGGCACTGGTGCTGGTGCCACCACACTGCATCCTCTCCCATATACTCTTGTTTGATTGCAGGAATTAGCCCTGCTGCAAAGCATTGCATCAAAAATTGTACTTAAACGCCCCTGTTAAACAGGGGCAGAAAAATTGGGCCTTAGGCATCACCCAGAACCAGAAATGTTCTTCCAACATATCAGCGGAGGAGGAAGAGGATAGACAATCAACATAACAGGACAGTCACTCAGCATCAGCATAGGCAGTCTTGAAGGGATGTGATATTTCTAAAAAAATTATTCTGTTACATCAGCTTCAGGTGCTTGGTAGCTGTGGGTGATCCAAGACTGATTCATCTTGATGAAGGTCAGTCGATCAACTGATTCGGTGGACAGGCGCACACTGTGATCGGTAACAAAGCCACCAGCAGCACTGAAGGTGCGTTCCGAAAGAACGCTGGATGCAGGACAGGCCAGTAGCTCAATTGCATACTGTGCAAGCTCTGGCCAGTGATCCATCCTCAAGACCCAGTAAGCCAGAGGATTTTCGGTGGGAAAGGTGTCCAAGTCTGACCTTGCCCCTAGGTATTCCTGCACCATGTAAATCAGATGCTGGCGATGGTTGCTGGAACCGATCATACCTTGGGGCTGCGGACTAAAAAATTGTCTGAAAGCATCAGTCAGACGGCCACCTTCTCCACCGCTCCTTCTGACCGATGCCTCAGCAACACGTTGTGCAGGACCAGGAGTTTGTAACCTCCCAGTCTCTGGGAACGCGTTGCACAGACCTTTCTGCAAGGCCTCCCGGAGATGTCTCATCCTCTGCTCCCTCTGCGATGGCAAGATAAGGTCGGCAACCTTACCCTTGTACCGTGGATCAAGGAGAGTGGCCAGCCAGTAATGGTCCCTCTCCTTGATCCGAAGAATACGAGGATCCTTCCGCAGGCTTTGCAGGATCAGGGAGGCCATGCAGCGTAGGTTAGCTGAGGCATTCGGTCCGGAGTCCTCTGGGTCACTAAGGGCAACATGATCCGCAGCTACCTCCTCCCAGCCACGTACAAGTCCACGTGTTTCTTGGGACTGTAAATCATCCCTACAAGACTGCTGCTGATGCTGAGTGCCAGCCTCCACCTCCATGCTGACACAATCATCCTCCTCCTCCTCTTCCTCCTCCTCATCCTCTTCCTGTGTGATGGGTGGCACAGCAGGAACACTGTCTGGATAAAGGGGGCTTTGAGAGGCAAGGAAGTCCTCCTCTTCCTGCCTCTGTTCTGCCTCAAGTGCCCTGTCCATTATTCCACGCAGCGTATGCTCCAAGAGGTACAGTGTCACTGATGCATGCACTGTCACTGCTCACCATCCTTGTGGCCTCCTCAAACGGTGACCGGACAGTGCATGCATCCCTGATCATGCCCCACTGGCGTGGTGAGAAAAAACCGAGCTCCCCTGACCCTGTCCTGGTGCTGTAGTCGTACAGGTACTCATTGATGGCCCTCTGCTGCGTGTGCAGCCGCTGCAGCATGGCCAACGTTGAGTTCCACCTGGTGGGCATGTCACATATAAGGCGGTTCTTGGGCAGGTTCAACTCCTTTTGGAGCTCAGCCAGCCGAGCACAGGCATTAAATGATCGGCGGAAATGCACACAGACTTTCCTGGCCTGCTTCAGGACATCCTGTAAGCCGGGGTACCTGCCCAAGAACCGCTGCACCACCAGGTTAAGGACGTGAGCTACACAGGGCACATGGGTCAGTTGTCCCTGTCGGAGGGCGGAGAGGAGGTTGGTGCCATTGTCACAAACCACCATTCCTGGCTTAAGCTGGCGTGGCATCAACCACCTCTCGGCCTGCCCCTGCAGAGCTGACAAAACATCCGCCCCAGTGTGGCTCCTGTCCCCCAAACAAACCAGCGCAAGCACGGCATGGCATCGTTTTGCCTGCGTACTTGCGTAGCCCCTGGAACGCCTACGGAGCATCGCTGGTTCTGAGGACAGAGCACTGGAAGAGGCCATGGAGGAAGAAGAAGAGGAGGGGGTGGAGGAGAGAGGTGTGTCACAACCAATAGTAGCATTTTGGAGGCGTGGTGGCGGAACAACCTCCAACACTACTGCACCTTGTCCTGCATCCTTCCCAGCTGCCAGAAGAGTGACCCAATGGGCCGTGAAAGACAGGTAACGTCCCTGTCCATGCCTGCTGGACCATGAGTCAGCGGTAATATGCACCTTACCGCTGACCGCCCTGTCCAGCGAGGCAAGGACATTGCCTTCCACATGCCGGTAGAGAGCCGGAATCGCCTTCCGTGAGAAAAAGTGGCGTTTGGGGACCTGCCACTGAGGAACCGCACATTGTACAAACTCACGGAAGGGGGCCGAGTCTACCAACTGAAAAGGCAGCAGTTGAAGTGCTAGCAATTTAGCCAAGCTAGCATTCAACCGCTGGGCATGTGGATGGCTGGGAGTGAACTTCTTTCGCCGGTCCAGCAGCTGGGGCAGGGACATTTGCCTGCTATAATCGGACGTGGGTGTACCGCTAGCAGAGTTCCCGGAAGCACTTGGCTGTGACACACCTAATTCTACACCTTCATTCCTCTCAGAGCAGGTTTCAGAGAGGACTGAAGGTCTAGTGGGGTTGGAGATGCCAGCTGATGAGGAGCAAGGAGAGGTCCGCTTTGTTCTTTGGTGTGGGTCTTTGAGGTACGCTTGCCAACGAGCTGCATGGCAGGTCAACATATGTCTGGTCAAGCATGTGGTGCCCAAGCGGCTGATGTTTTGGCCACGCGAGATACGCTTGAGACATATGTTGCAAATAGCAGCGGTGCGATCTGATGCACTCGTCTCAAAAAAGGCCCACACCAAAGAACTTTTAGAATAACGCGCAGAGGCAGCGCCCTGCACAGGCGGAGCTCTGCGGTGTGATTCAGTCGGTGTGCTGCCCCTAAGCTTGCCCCCGGAGGGCATCCTGCCTCGTTGGACATGTGCCTCCTCCTCCTCCTGCTCCTCCTCCTCTCTCCTTCCAGGCACCCACGTGGAGTCAGTGCCCTCATCATCCCCTCCCTCTTCATCGCTGTAGCAAACCTGGCAGTATGCTGCAGCTTGTGGAACATGACTGCCAGATTGCTGTCCTTCTTGAGCATCCCCTCTCTCTGCGCTCACGCCTTCCTCTAGCTGAGTGTCATCATCAGAGCCCACAAAACACTGGGCATCCTCCTGGAGCATGTACCCAACACTGTGCTCAAAGAGTTCAGGAGACTCCTCAGGAGGACGTGGTGGGTCTAGGGAAGGAGTCACTGATGATGACATTGAGAGGAGGGAAGACGATGCGTTGGCAGCTGCTTTGCTAGTACCCTGAGACTGGGTGAGAGAGGATGAGGAGGATGAAGAGGGCTTGGTCATCCACTCTACCAAGTCGTTGGCATGTTGCGGTTCAACATGTCCAGCTGCCGAAAAAAAGGACAAGCGTGTCCCATGGCCACGTGCTGATGACAATGCATCGCGTCCACGACCAGCACTGTTGTCTCTAGACACAGAGCCTGCTTGCCCTCTTTTATCGGCTCGCGCCTGTCTGCCTCTCCTTGCTGGCCTTCCAGACATGGTAATGGCCTGAAGGGAGTTGGGTAAAACAGCAGTGTAATGGAGTCACACAACACCCACTAAGCCCTGCAGATGGCTCTATTAGAGAACAGCAATAAAAGGTAGATACAGGTGTATATTGTGCTGGAGTCACACAACACCCACTAACTCCTGCAGATGCCTTTATTATAGAACACCAGAGATAAAGGGGTATACTGTAATTGAGTCACACAACACCCACTAAGCCCTGCAGATGGCTCTATTAGAGAACAGCAATAAAGGGTAGATACAGGTGTATATTGTGCTGGAGGCACAAAAAACCCACTAACTCCTGCAGATGCCTTTATTATAGAACACCAGAGATAAAGGGGTATATACAGATGTATGCTGTGCTGGAGGCACACACAACTTCCAATAACTCTTGCAGATGGCAAGTGGGCTCAAATAGAGAAGAGCTATGTAGGTGGATATAGCGGTGTGTACTGGGTACAGAGCATGCAGACAGCACGCACAAGCTCCTAACACTACTGACTGCAAGCTCTATTATAAAAGATATTTCACTAGCTATATAGGTGAGGTGAATATAGCGGTGTATACTGCGGTCAGGGCACGCAGACAACAACCACTACACAACAGCAAGATCGAAAATCGGCCGAAAACGTAGGTACACAGAACACCCACTAACTGCTTCAGACGCCAACACACTACACTAGGCCGCCGCGCTGGCGGCCTTATATAGTGTGGGGCGTGTACTACACAGCCTGAGCTATGATTGGCTTGCCTGTGGCCAATCATGGCTCTCCTCGCTGCTGGCGCTGTGATTGGCCAAGCATGCGGGGTCACAGTGCATGCTTGGCCAATCATGAGCCAGCAATGCACTGCGATGACGCAGTGCATTGTGGGCCGTGAGCGCCACACGAATTTGGCGCGAACGGCCCATAACGTTCGAAATTCGCCGAACGGGCGAACAGCCGATGTTCGAGTCGAACGTACGAAGCTCATCCCTATTGGTACCCAATGCGTCCAACCAGACTGTTCTAAGGCCTCTCACAGGTGTATAACCCCACCTATGACCAGGCAGAACTTCTATACAGCCCAGCCAAACTGATGCTGAAGCATAATTTAGAACAATTAACCCCAAACTCACTATAGTTTTGGGCAAAAAATAAATTTAGACATAGCGCGTACTCATTAGGAGTACCGGCGCTACATTTGTATTGGGGTGATATCAGTGAATGTTTGTATTGGGGTGATATCTTTAAAAATATGCCTGAATACAATCTCAACCGTGGGGTGATATCAGTGAATGTTTGTAGTGAGGACAGCGATCATTGTCCATGTCCTGTAGTGACATAACGGGATGCAGGTTGTATCTGTTCTGGGGGGGGTGTCAGTGTGCCCTGTACTGGAGGTGTAGCCTGGTACTGCGCGAAGTGGGCGGTGATCAGAGCTGGGTATAGGGCACCATGCTAAGGTCTGCTCAGAGCTCAGTGTACGGTGCGGCTCTGATCTTCCCCAGGATAGGCGCCCCATGTCCGGCTCTGATCTCTCCCAGGATCGGCGCCCCATGCCCGGCTCGGTAGAGTTGCGGGTGTCCCCGGAGCGCTGCCTGTTCGATGGTCCTCTCCGGTTGGAGGTGATCGGGCTGAGCCCCGGGCAGGAGGTGTCTCTCCGCACCGAGCTGACCGATGAAGGCGGGGAGCCGTTCACTTCCCTGGGCCGGTACCGAGCCGGGAGCGGAGGGGAGCTGGATCTGAGTCGGAGCCCGGCGCTGGAGGGCGGCACGTTCACCGGAGTAGAAGCGGAGGGGCCCTTGTGGGCTCTGCAGCCCCGGAATGGTATGAGGAGGATGGTGAAGAAGGACGTGCAGAACCCCCTGACTGTCCGCTTCTCCCTCCACCAGGAGCCGGCCGGAGATGTACTCAGCACTGCGGTCCAGGAGAGGAGCTTCATGAGGGAAGGAGTCAGCAGGATCCCAGTGAGGGAGGGCAGAGTGCGGGCCACTCTCTTCATACCGCCTGGTGAGTGACCCCGGGACATGGGGGAACATTGGGGTCACCGGGTGTGACACGGCATCGGAGTCACCGGGACATGGGGGAACATTGGGGCCATCGGAACATGGGGGAACATTGGGGTCACCGGGACATGGGGGAACATTGGGGCCATCGGAACATGGGGGAACATTGGGGTCACCGGGACATGGGGGAACATTGGGAACACTGGGTTTGACATAGGGCATCGGAGTCACCGGGACATGGGGGAACATTGGGGTCACCAGGACATGGGGGAACATTGGGGTCACTGGGACATGGGGGAACACTGGGAATACTGGGTGTGACACAGGGCATCGGAGTCACCGGGACATAGGAGAACATTGGGGTCACCGGGACATGGGGTTACATTGGGGTCACCTGTACATGAGGGAACATTGGGACCACTGGGTGTGACACAGGGCATCGGAGTCACCGGGACATGGGGGAACATTGGGACCACTGGGTGTGACACAGGGCATCGGAGTCGCTGCGACATGGGGGAACATTGGGGCCACTGGGTGTGACATGACTGAGGTCATCGGGACATGGGGGAACATTTGGGCCATCGGAACATGGGGGAACATTGGGGTCACCGGGACATGGGGGGACATTGGGACCATTGGGTGTGACATAGGGCACTGCAGTCACCGGGACATGGGGGGACATTGGGGTCACCAGGACATGGGGAACATTGGGGTCACTGGGACATGGAGGAACATTGGGAATACTGGGTGTGACAAAGGGCATCGGAGTCACCGGGACATGGGGGAACATTGGGGTCACTGGGACATGGGGGAACACTGGAAATACTGGGTGTGACACAGGGCATCGGAGTCACCGGGACATAGGAGAACATTGGGGTCACCGGGACATGGGGTTACATTGGGGTCACCTGTACATGAGGGAACATTGGGACCACTGGGTGTGACACAGGGCATCGGAGTCACCGGGACATGGGGGAACATTGGGGTCACCGGGACATGGGGGAACATTGGGACCACTGGGTGTGACACAGGGCATCGGAGTCACCGGGACATGGGGGAACATTGGGACCACTGGGTGTGACACAGGGCATCAGAGTCGCTGCGACATGGGGGAACATTGGGGCCACTGGGTGTGACATGACTGAGGTCACCGGGACATGGGGGAACATTTGGGCAATCGGAACATGGGGGAACATTGGGGTCACCGGGACATGGGGGGACATTGGGACCATTGGGTGTGACATAGGGCACCGCAGTCACCGGGACATGGGGGGACATTGGGGTCACCAGGACATGGGGGAACATTGGGGTCACTGGGACATAGAGGAACATTGGGAATACTGGGTATGACAAAGGGCATCGGAGTCACCGGGACATGGGGGAACATTGGGGTCACCAGGACATGGGGTTACATTGGGGTCACCGGGACATGGGGGAACATTGGGACCACTGGGTGTGACACAGGGCATCAGAGTCACCGGGACATGGGGGGAACACTGGGGCCATCGGGACATGAGGGGACATGGGGGAACATTGGGACCACTGGGTGTGACACAGGGCATCGGAGTCACCGGGACATGGGGTAACATTGGGACCACTGGGTGTGACACAGGGCATCGGAGTCACCGGGACATGGGGGAACATTGGGGTCACCTGGACATGGGGGAACATTGGGACCACTGGGTGTGACACAGGGCATCGGAGTCACCGGGACATGGGGGAACATTGGGACCACTGGGTGTGACACAGGGCATCGGAGTCGCTACATGGGGGAACATTGGGGCCACTGGGTGTGACATGACTGAGGTCACCGGGACATGGGGGAAGATTTGGGCCATCGGAACATGGGGGAACATTGGGTGTGACATAGGGCACCGCAGTCACTGGGACATGGGGGAACATTGGGGTCACCAGGACATGGGGGAACATTGGGGTCACTGGGACATGGAGGAACATTGGGAATACTGGGTGTGACACAGGGCATCAGAGTCACCGGGACATGGGGGAACATTGGGGTCACCAGGACATGGGGTTACATTGGGGTCACCGGGACATGGGGGAACATTGGGACCACTGGGTGTGACACAAGGCATCAGAGTCACCGGGACATGGGGGAACACTGGGGCCATCGGGACATGAGGGAACATTGGGGTCACCGGGACATGGGGGAACATTGGGACCACTGGGTGTGACACAGGGCATCGGAGTCACCGGGACATGGGGGAACATTGGGACCACTGGGTGTGACACAGGGCATCGGAGTCACCGGGACATGGGGGAACATTGGGGTCACCGGGACATGGGGGAACATTGGGACCACTGGGTGTGACACAGGGCATCGGAGTCACCTGGATATGGGGGAACATTGGGGTCACCGGGAAATGGGGGAACATTGGGACCACTGGGTGTGACAGAGGGCATCGGAGTCACCGGGACATGGGGGAACATTGGGGCCACTGGGTGTGACATAAGACTGAGGTCACCGGGACATGGGGGAGCATTGGGGTCGCCGGGTGTGACACAGGGCATCGTAGTCAGCGGGACATGGGGGAACATTGGGGCCATCCGGACATGGGGGAACATTGGGATCACCGGGACATGGGGGAACATTGGGGTCACTGGGACATGGGGGAACATTGGGTTCACCGGGACATGGGGGAACATTGGGACCACTGGGTGTGACACAGGGCATCGGAGTCACCTGGATATGGGGGAACATTGGGGTCACCGGAACATAGGGGAACATTGGGGTCACCGGGACATGGGGGAAAATTGGGACCACTGGGTGTGACACAGGGCATCGTAGTCAGCGGGACATGGGGGAACATTGGGGCCATCCGGACATGGGGGAACATTGGGATCACCGGGACATGGGGGAACATTGGGGTCACTGGGACATGGGGGAACATTGGGTTCACCGGGACATGGGGGAACATTGGGACCACTGGGTGTGACACAGGGCATCGGAGTCACCTGGATATGGGGGAACATTGGGGTCACCGGAACATAGGGGAACATTGGGGTCACCGGGACATGGGGGAAAATTGGGACCACTGGGTGTGACACAGGGCATCGGAGTCACCGGGACACGGGGGAACATTGGGGTCACCGGGACATGGGTGAACATTGGGACCACTAGGTGTGACACAGGGCATTGGAGTCACCGGGACCTGGGGAATATTGGGACCACTGAGTGTGACACAGGGCATCTGAGTCACCGAGACATGGGGGAACATTGGGACCACTGGGTGTGACACAGGGCATCAGGGTCACTGGGACATGGGGGAACATTGGGGCCACTGGGTGTGACATAAGACTGAGGTCACCGGGACATAGGGGAACATTGGGGTCACCGGGTGTAACACAGGGCATCGGAGTCACCGGGACATGGGGTAACATTGGGACCACTGGGTGTGACACAGGGCATCGGAGTCACCGGGACATGGGGGAACATTGGGGTCACCGGGACATGGGGGAACATTGGGACCACTGGGTGTGACACAGGGCATCGGAGTCACCGGGACATGGGGGAACATTGGGACCACTGGGTGTGACACAGGGCATCGGAGTCGCGACATGGGGGAACATTGGGGCCACTGGGTGTGACATGACTGAGGTCACCGGGACATGGGGGAACATTTGGGCCATCGGAACATGGGGGAACATTGGGGTCACCGGGACATGGGGGGACATTGGGACCATTGGGTGTGACATAGGGCACCGCAGTCACTGGGACATGGGGGAACATTGGGGTCACCAGGACATGGGGGAACATTGGGGTCACTGGGACATGGAGGAACATTGGGAATACTGGGTGTGACACAGGGCATCAGAGTCACCGGGACATGGGGGAACATTGGGGTCACCAGGACATGGGGTTACATTGGGGTCACCGGGACATGGGGGAACATTGGGACCACTGGGTGTGACACAAGGCATCAGAGTCACCGGGACATGGGGGAACATTGGGGCCATCGGGACATGAGGGAACATTGGGGTCACCGGGACATGGGGGAACATTGGGGTCACCGGGACATGGGGGAACATTGGGACCACTGGGTGTGACACAGGGCATCGGAGTCACCGGGACATGGGGGAACATTGGGGTCACTGGGACATGGAGGAACATTGGGAATACTGGGTGTGACACAGGGCATCAGAGTCACCGGGACATGGGGGAACATTGGGGTCACCAGGACATGGGGTTACATTGGGGTCACCGGGACATGGGGGAACATTGGGACCACTGGGTGTGACACAAGGCATCAGAGTCACCGGGACATGGGGGAACATTGGGGCCATCGGGACATGAGGGAACATTGGGGTCACCGGGACATGGGGGAACATTGGGGTCACCGGGACATGGGGGAACATTGGGACCACTGGGTGTGACACAGGGCATCGGAGTCACCGGGACATGGGGGAACATTGGGGTCACCGGGACATGGGGGAACATTGGGGTCACCGGGACATGGGGGAACATTGGGACCACTGGGTGTGACAGAGGGCGTTGGAGTCACCGGGACATGGAGGAACATTGGGACCACTGGGTGTGACACAGGGCATCGGAGTCACCGGGACATGGGGGAACATTGTGACCACTGGGTGTGACACAGGGCGTCGGAGTCACTGGGACATGGGGGAACATTGGGGCCACTGGGTGTGACATACGACTGAGGTCACTGGGACAAGGGGGAGCATTGGGGTCACCGGGTGTGACACAGGGCACCGGAGTCACCGGGACATGGGGGAACATTGGGGCCATCAGGACATGGGGAAACATTGGGGTCACCAGGACATGGGGGAACATTGGGGTCACCGGGACATGGGGGAACATTGGGGCCACTGGGTGTGACATAAGACTGAGGTCACTGGGACATAGGGGAACATTGGGGTCACCGGGTGTAACACAGGGCATCGGAGTCACCGGGACATGGGGGAACATTGGGGCCATCGGGACATGGGGGAACACTGGGGCCATCGGGACATGGGGAACATTGGGGTCACCGGGACAAGGGGGAACATTGGGACCACTGGGTGTGACACAGGGCATCAGAGTCATCGGGATATGGGGGGACATTGGGGTCACCGGGACATGGGTGAACATTGGGACCACTGGGTGTGACACAGGGCATCGGAGTCACCGGGACATGGGGAACATTGGGACCACTGGATGTGACACAGTGCATTGGAGTCACCGGGTCATGGGGGAACATTGGGGTCACCGGGTGTGACACAGGGCATCGGAGTCGCTGCGACATGGGGGAACATTGGGGCCACTGGGTGTGACATGACTGAGGTCACCGGGACATGGGGGAACATTGGGGTCACCGGGTGTGACACAGGGCATCGGAGTCACCAGGACATGGGGGAACATTGGGGCCATCGGAACATGGGGGAACATTGGGGTCACCGGGACATGGGGGAACATTGGGAATACTGGGTGTGACACAGAGCATCGGAGTCACCGGGACATGGGGGAACATTGGGGACACCGGGACATGGGAGAACATTGGGGTCACCGGGACATGGGGGAACATTGGGACCACTGGGTGTGACACAGGGCATCGGAGTCACCGGGACATGGGGTAACATTGGGGTCACCAGGACATGGGGTTTCATTGGGGTCACCGGGACATGGGGGGACATTGGGACCACTGGGTGTGACACAGGGCATCAGAGTCACCGGGACATGGGGGAACACTGGGGCAATCGGGACATGGGGGAACATTGGGACCACTGGGTGTGACACAGGGCATCGGAGTCACCGGGACATGGGGGAACATTGGGACAACTGGGTGTGACACAGGGCATCGGAGTCACCGGGACATGGGGGAACATTGGGGTCACCGGGACATGGGGGAACATTGGGACCACTGGGTGTGACACAGGGCATCGGAGTCACCTGGATATGGGGGAACATTGGGGTCACTGGGACATGGGGGAACATTGTGGTGACCGGGAAATGGGGGAACATTGGGACCACTGGGTGTGACAGAGGACATTGGAGTCACCGGGACATGGGGGAACATTGGGACCACTGGGTGTGACAGAGGGCATCGGAGTCTCCGGGACAAGGGGGAACATTGGGGTCACCGGGACATGGGGGAACATTGGGACCACTGGGTGTGACACAGGGCATCGGAGTCGCTGCGACATGGGGGAACATTGGGGCCACTGGGTGTGATATGACTGAGGTCACCGGGACATGGGGGAACATTGGGGTCACCGGGTGTGACACAGGGCATCGGAGTCACCAGGACATGGGGGAACATTGGGGCCATCGGAACATGGGGGAACATTGGGGTCACCGGGACATGGGGGAACATTGGGAATACTGGGTGTGACACAGGGCATCGGAGTCACCGGGACATGGGGGAACATTGGGGACACCAGGACATGGGGTTTCATTGGGGTCACCGGGACATGGGGGAACATTGGGACCACTGGGTGTGACACAGGGCATCAGAGTCACCGGGACATGGGGGAACACTGGGGCCATCGGGACATGAGGGAACATTGGGGTCACCGGGACATGGGGGAACATTGGGACCACTGGGTGTGACACAGGGCATCGGAGTCACCGGGACATGGGGGAACATTGGGACCACTGGATGTGACACAGGGCATCGGAGTCACCGGGACATGGGGGAACATTGGGGTCACCGGGACATGGGGGAACATTGGGACCACTGGGTGTGACACAGGGCATCGGAGTCACCTGGATATGGGGGAACATTGGGGTCACCGGGACATGGGGGAACATTGGGGTCACCGGGAAATGGGGGAACATTGGGACCACTGGGTGTGACAGAGGGCATTGGAGTCACCGGGATATGGGGGAACATTGGGACCACTGGGTGTGACAGAGGGCATCGGAGTCACCGGGACATGGGGGAACATTGGGGCCACTGGGTGTGACATAAGACTGAGGTCACCGGGACATAGGGGAACATTGGGGTCACCGTGTGTAACACAGGGCATCGGAGTCACCGGGACATGGGGGAACATTGGGGCCATCGGGACATGGGGAAACACTGGGGCCACCGGGACATGGGGGACATTGGGGTCACCGGGACATGGGGGAACATTGTGACCACTGGGTGTGACACAGGGCATCGGAGTCACCGGGACATGGGGGAACATTGGGGTCACCGAGACATGGGGGAACATTGGGACCACTGGGTGTAACACAGGGCATTGGAGTCACTGGGACATGGGGGAACATTGGGGCCACTGGGTGTGACATAAGACTGAGGTCACCGGGACATGGGGAAACATTGGGGTCACCGGGTGTGACACAGGACATCGGAGTCACCGGGACATGGGGGAACACTGGGGCCATCGGGACATGGGGAACATTGGGGTCACCAGGACATGGGGGAACATTGGGACCACTGGGTGTGACACAGGGCATCGAAGTCACCGGGATATGGGGGAACATTGGGGTCCCCGGGACATAGGGGAACATTGGGGTCACCGGGACATGGGGGAACATTGGGACCACTGGGTGTGACACAGGGCATCGGAGTCACCGGGACATGGGGGAACATTGGGACCACTATGTGTGACACAGGGCATTGGAGTCACTGGGACATGGGGAATATTGGGACCACTGGGTGTGACACAGGGCATCTGAGTCACCGAGACATGGGGGAACATTGGGACCACTGGGTGTGACACAGGGCATCGGAGTCACTGGGACATGGGGGAACATTGGGGCCACTGGGTGTGACATAAGACTGAGGTCACCGGGACATAGGGGAACATTGGGGTCACCGGGTGTGACACAGGGCATCGGAGTCACCGGGACATGGGGAAACATTGGGGCCATCGGGACATGGGGGAACATTGGGGTCACTGGGTGTGACACAGGGCATCGGAGTCACCGGGACATGGGGGAACATTGGGGTCACCGGGACATGGGGGAACCTTGGGGTCACCGGGACATGGGGGAACATTGGGACCACTGGGTGTGACAGAGGGCATTGGAGTCACCGGGACATGGGGGAACATTGGGACCACTGGGTGTGACAGAGGGCATCGGAGTCACCGGGACATGGGGGAACATTGGGGCCACTGGGTGTGACATAAGACTGAGGTCACCGGGACATGGGGGAGCATTGGGGTCGCCGGGTGTGACACAGGGCATCGTAGTCAGCGGGACATGGGGGAACATTGGGACCACTGGGTGTGACACAGGGCGTCGGAGTCACTGGGACATTGGGGAACATTGGGGCCACTGGGTGTGACATAAGACTGAGGTCACCGGGACATGGGGGAGCATTGGGGTCACCGGGTGTGACACAGGGCATCGGAGTCACCGGGACATGGGGGAACATTGGGGCCATCAGGACATGGGGAAACATTGGGACCATCGGGACATGGAGGAACATTGGGTCACCAGGACATGGGGGAACATTGGGACCACTGGGTGTGACACAGGGCATCGGAGTCACCGGGACATGGGGGAGCTTTGGGGTCACCGGGACATGGGGGAACATTGGGGTCACCGGGACATGGGGGAACATTGGGACCACTGGGTGTGACAGAGGGCATTGGAGTCACCGGGACATGGGGGAAAATTGGGACCACTGGGTGTGACACAGGGCATCGGAGTCACCGGGACATGGGGGAACATTGGGACCACTGGGTGTGACACAGGGCGTCGGAGTCACTGGGACATGGGGGAACATTGGGGCCACTGGGTGTGACATAAGACTGAGGTCACCGGGACATGGGGGAGCATTGGGGTCACCGGGTGTGACACAGGGCATCGGAGTCACCGGGACATGGGGGAACAATGGGGCCATCAGGACATGGGGAAACATTGGGGTCACCGGAACATGGGGGAACATTGGGGTCACCGGGACATGGGGGAACATTGGGACCACTGGGTGTAACACAGGGCATCGGAGTCACTGGGGCCATCGGGACATGGGGAACATTGGGGTCACCTAGACAAGGGGGAACATTGGGGCCACTGGGTGTGACACAGGGCATTGGAGTCATCGGGATATGGGGGAACATTGGGGTCACTGGGACATGGGGGAACATTGGGACCACTGGGTGTGACACAGGGCATCGGAGTCACCGGGACATGGGGAACATTGCGACCACTGGGTGTGACACAGGGCATCGGAGTCACCGGGACATGGGGAACATTGGGACCACTGGGTGTGACACAGGGCATCGGAGTCACCGGGACATGGGGAACATTGCGACCACTGGGTGTGACACAGGGCATCGGAGTCACCGGGACATGGGGAACATTGGGACCACTGGGTGTGACACAGGGCATCGGAGTCACCGGGACATGGGGGAACATTGGGACCACTGGGTGTGACACAGGGCATCGGAGTCACTGGGACATGAGGGAACATTTGGGCCACTGGGTGTGAAATAAGACTGAGGTCACCGGGTCATGGGGGAACATTGGGGTCACCGGGTGTGATACAGGGCATCGGAGTCACCGGGATATGGGGGTACATTGGGACCACTAGGTGTGACACAGGGCATCAGAGTCACTGGGACATGGGGGAACATTGGGGCCACTGGGTGTGAAATAAGACTGAGGTCACCAGGTCATGGGGGAACATTGGGGTCACCGGGTGTGACACAGGACATCGGAGTCACCAGGACATGGGGGAACATTGGGGCCATCGGGACATGGGGGAACATTGGGGTCCCCGGGACATGGGGGAACATTGGGGTCACCGGGACATGGGGGAACATTGGGACCATTGAGTGTGACACAGGGCATCGGAGTCACCGGGACATGGGGGAACATTGGGGTCACCGGGACATGGGGGAACTTTGGGACCACTGGGTGTGACACAGGGCATCAGAGTCACTGGGACATGGGGGAACATTGGGACCACTGGGTGTGACACAGGGCATCGGAGTCACTGGGACATGGGGAAACATTGGGGCCACTGGGTGTGACATAAGACTCAGGTCACCGGGACATGGGGGAACATTGGGGTCTCTGGGTGTGACAATGGGGGATTGGGGTCACCAGGTGTGACATTGGGGGATCGGGGTCACCGGGTGTGACATTAGGGGGTCGGGGTCACTGGGTGTGACATTGAGGGATCTGGGTCACTGGATGTGACTTTGGGGGATCGGGGTAACTGGGTGTGACTTTCGGGTATCGGGGTCACTGGGTGTGACGTTGTGGATCTGGGCCACTGGGTGGTACTTTGGGGGATCTAGGTCACCGGGTGGGACTTTGGGGGATCTGGGTCACCAGGTGTGACATTGGGGATCAGGGTCACTGGGTGTGACATTGGGGATCAGGGTCACTGGGTTTGACATTGGGGATCGGGGTCACCGGGTGTCACATTGGGGGGGATCAGGGTCACCGGGTGTGACTTAGGGGGATCGGGGTCACCGGGTGTGACTTAGGGGGATCGGGGTCACCGGGTGTGACATTATGATAGAAAGGGGTCACCAGGTATGACATGGAGCAGCAACCCCCTGCATTGTTGTCAGAAATAATAACTTCCAATATTGGTTTTATTGGACACAATAATAACTCCAAACATTAGTTTCAATCAGTGCAATAATAATCCCCAGCATTTGTGTCAGTGGACACAATGATAACCCCTACCATTGGTGTCAGTAGACGCAATAAAAAACCTTATCATTGGTGTCAGTGAGCGCAATAATAACCCCAAACATTAGTGTCAGTGAATGCAATAATAACTTTTTTGTTCTTGAATTGAGCTTTTCCCAGACCTAAAGGAGACCACTTGCATTGTGGTGGTGGTGATGGTGGTGGTAGTGGTGGTAATGGTGGTGGTGATGATGGTGGTGGTAGTTGTGGTGTTGGTGGTGATGTTGGTGGTAGTGGTGATGGTGGGGGTGGTAGTAGTGCTGGTGGTAGTGGAGGTGGTAGCGGTAGTAGTGGTGGTAGCGGTAGTGGTGGTGGTAGTGGTGGGGGTGGTGGTGGTAGCGGTGGTGGTGGTAGCGGTAGTGGTGGTGGTTGTGGTAGCGGTGGTGGTGGTAACGGTAGTGGTGGTGGTAGTGGTGGTGGCAGTAGTGGTGGTAGTGGTGGTAGCGGTAGTGGTGGTGGTAGCGGTAGTGGTGGTGGTGGTGGTAGCAGTAGTGGTAATAGCGGTAGTGGTGGTAGTAGTGGTAGTGGTGGTAGCGGTGGTGGTGGTAGCGGTAGTGGTGGTGGTGGTGGTGGTGGTGGTAGTGGTAGCGGTAGTGGTGGTAGTGGTGGTGGTGGTAGTAGTAGTGGTGGTGGTGGTAGCGGTAGTGGTAGCAGTAGTGGTGGTGGTAGTGGTAGTGGTGGTGGTAGTAGTAGTGGTGGTAGCGGTAGTGGTGGTGGTGGTAGCGGTAGTGGTGGTGGTAGTAGTAGTGGTGGTAGTAGTAGTGGTGGTAGCAGTAGTGGTGGTGGTGGTAGTGGGGATGGTGGTAGTGGTGGGGGTGGTAGTGGTAGTAGTAGTAGTGGTGGTGGTAGTAGCGGTAGTGGTGGTGGTGGTGGTAGTAGTAGTGGTGGTAGCGGTAGTGGTGGTGGTAGTTGTAGTGGTGGTGGTGGTAGCAGTAGTGGTGGTGGTAGTGGTGGTGGTGTTGCCCATGATATTATTATTGGAGCACTTTGGAGACAATTTTGTGTGTTCAGATTTTAGATGTCAAGAACACTACTGACACACTTCATGACCAGACCGTTTTTTGCTATTCAGCACTGCATTATTTTAACTGGCAATTGCGCAGTCATGTAGCATTGTACACAAATGAAATTTATATAATTTTTTTTCACCCAAGCAGAGCTTTGTTTTGGTGGTATTTGATCACCACTAGGTTTTTTAGTATATAAAAGAAAAAAGTCCAATGATTTAAAAAAAAAAAAAAAAAACTCAAATTTTTTCTACTTTCTGTTATCAAACCTATCCAATAAAAAAAAATCTACATTAAATCTACATAAATTGAGGCCAAAATGAAGCACAGTATATAATAAATGGTTTGTGTGAATGTTTTAGCGTCTACAAGCTATGGTATGTAGCTATAGACACTATACTATAATAGCGATGATTAGCAACTTACTTATAGCCTCTTTGTCAGAACCTTGGAAAGCAAAAGAAAGTGTGTAAAATGTGGTATAGATATACATGGAGATATACACACATACATTTGGTATTAATCTCATCTAGAGCGCTGTGATGAGGATACTTCTAGAGTAAGGCTGTGTTCACACTGCTGCAGCTACGAGAACCAGATGTGATTCGCACTGCACTGCAGTGCAAATCACATCCGATCTCTGTGCGATGCGAATTCAGCCATACAGATAGTATGGCTGAATTTGCATCGCACCCGCCCCAAACTCGCACAGGACCCTTTTTTTGGTCCACAGCAGAATCGGATCGCATGGGTGTTCACGCCATGCAATCCGATTCCTGTCCAAGTTTGCAGATCGCACTGCGATATGCGAACTGATCTGGGGGTGTCATTAACATTTCACTGACACTCCCAGCAGTTCGCATAGGGCAGTGTGAACTGCCGCCGGGAGGCATGCGATGCGGGAACCCGCCGCGCATTCGCGGCGTTCCTGCATTGCTGCAGTGTGAACCTAGCCTAAAGGAGAATTCATCCCCGACCATGCGATATGTCTCCTAATCAGGCACTCCTCTCCATGTATATCTACCTCATTTTACATACTTTCTTTTGCTTTCCAAGGCTCTGGTGAAGAGGAAACCCCTCAAAACACGTTAGCCTATCATTGAGCATTCACCCTTGTATGGGCATAATTAATTCTTAATGAATATTTTGTAACATATTTTTTATGAATTCGTAGTAATTTCTTTGTACTCATCTACTTTGTTTAAGAATAATTTGAACAGGTATACCTAATAAAATGGCCGGTGAGTGTACATGCTCCATATTCTGTACAGGTTATGTTGAATTACAATCCTCCGTTCAGACTTTAGACCTCATATCAGATATGTTTAGTGTCACATGAATGCACGATGAACATTGTGAAAAGTGTAACACTCAGATATTTCATACCTCTGTAAAAGAGCACAATGTTCCCACTCCTTTATCTTTCTGCCTAGAAGGTCGGGTAGGTCGGTGTAGTAGCTTTTATAACTAGTAGTAGTTAGCGCCATTCAGCTGAACTTGCTCTGGAAAGCTGAAGATGCTCCTCAACTTATCTAAGTTGATTTTCATTTCTAATGAGTGTCAGGAACATACCTCAGCATTTTCAACCACAACAGTAGCTCAGATGCCCTAAAACAATTATGTTGTATATGTACGAAGCATTGGATCTTCTGGTTATGACGTTTTATAGTTGAGGAAAGGCAACTGAATACGTAGAGCTGGTTGGCTCTAGTGAGGATGCTCTCATGAAAAAAAGATGTCTCTGGCTGGAGAGTCCAAAAATAAAGAATAATAGGAATACCAAACCAATAGTCTGTAAAAGTTTAAATCAGTTCATAGTATAATAAAGTTACACAGCCAACAGATTTTGTGGGCTCTGCCACTCCCTCTTCATCAGGTCTTAAAGTGCTTGTAAAGATGCAAGGTTTTTTACCTCCATACCTTCAAGGTAAAAAAACCTTCTCTCTGTAGCTCCCCCTAATATTTCCATGAGCCCGATCTTTCTCCAGCGATTTGTACAGGAGCCTTGGCTCTGCTGGGTCTCTCTTTCCTCATTGGCTCCCGCTGCTGTCAATCACAGCCAATGGGGAGGGGCCAAGCCCTGGCTCTGTGTGTGAATGGACACGCAGAGCAGCGGCTCAGGAGAACACCTTCTTGGTGCCCTCATTGGAATCTGCTTGCACTGGGGGCAGGAGTGGGGGACCAGAAGTGCCTGTGGGGGATCCGAGAAGAGGAGGATCTGGGGAGCTCTGTGCAAAACCACTACACAGAGCAGGTAAGTATAACATGTTTGTTTTTAAAAAAACATATTGCCTTTATTATCACTTTAAGTTCTGAGTGAACTTGTAATAGATATTCACAGTAACCAGCCGCTCCATGGGCACAGGAAAATGTCCAGATTTTTTGCCCAAAATAATTTCAGCCTCTCACCGTCCATGTGCATGAGGCCTATAAACGCCGGGCTAGGCTTCCAACACTCATTAGAACTAAAGGTGCTATGACGATGAGTGGTAAAACTACTTTAACATACAAAATAAGTCTAGTTGAATTTGAACTAAGGAATACCAGTGTACCATAGATCAGTGTTCTCCAAACTGCTGCCTGGGGGCTAGATTCAGCACTTTGTCAACTTACTGTATATCCGGCCCTTGGGGCACTATTCCTCCCACTGACACCAATGATTTAGCACTATTCCTCTCACTGATACCAATGATTTAGCACTATTCCTCCCACTGACACCAATGATTTAGCATTATTCCTCTCACTGATACCAATGATTTAGCACTATTCCTCCCACTGACACCAATGATTTAGCATTATTCCTCTCACTGATACCAATGATTTAGCACTATTCCTCTCACTGATACCAATGATTTAGCACTATTCCTCCCACTGACACCAATGATTTAGCACTATTCCTCTCACTGATACCAATGATTTAGCACTATTCCTCTCACTGATACCAATGATTTAGCACTATTCCTCTCAATTACTCCAATGATTTAGCACTATTCCTATTATTGTCAACATTTTTAGTTGAGTTTCTTAGTAAAGTCAAATATCGGGACGCAGCATGTGTTTTATGTAATGTATCCCCAGGACCACCCTGTGGTAGATACATACCAAATTTAATTAGCACTATTCCTCTCACTGATACCAACGATGGGACATTGTTTACTCCCATTGACACCAGGGCATTTTCTACTTTCAATGACAGACTGGCCCCCCAAAGTCTGAACAGTAAACTGGCTCTTTGTTCAGAAAGTTTGGAGACCCCTGACCTAGAAAAATGAAAAACTTCACAAACACAGTAGCCTCTGAATTCTTGGCTAAATGTAATCAGCTCATGGAGATCAACTCCTTGCTCCTGCCTTTGCCATCTCACAATATTATAATGATCAATCAGTGCGTCTGATCACAGAAGGAGTTGAACACAGTGATATACTTACTCTTGCTTCTAGTAACTGATGACCTCATTCTCCCGGATTGCACCTTCTAGGTCTAGGCACTGGACTGGTGCTTAAATACTACTTTTTAATTACAAAGTACAATTATTTTTAATTATATAATGCCCCATTGCTGTATATTGTAACACATGAATTGTTTGTATGTTATTTACATGTCAGGAATTTCTGTATGCATGAAAGTTACTGATATGTCCATTTTAAGAGAGTATTTACGGGATACCCACAATTTTTCTGAATAGGAGCTATTCTGTATAGAATATATTGTTTGCTGGTAGCTGTTTATAGGGGCCTTTTTGTACATACAGGCTACCAGTCATGTCAGGAATGACAAGTCATGGCACCTACGGTATCTCACAAAAGTGAGTACACCCCTCACATTTTTGTAAATATTTTATTATATCTTTTAATGCGCCAACACTGAAAAAAAGACACTTTGCTACAATGTAAAGTAGTAAGTATACAGCTTGTATAACAGTGTTAATTAGCTGTCCCTTCAAAATAACTCAACACACAGCCAATAATGCCTAAACCGCTGACAGCAAAAGTGAGTACACTACTAAGTGAAAATGTCCAAATTGTGCTCAACGTGTCAATATTTTGTGTGGCCACCATTATTTTCCAGCACTGCCTTAACCCTCTTGGGCATGGAGTTCACCAGAGCTTCACAGGTTGCCACTGGGGTCCTCTTCCACTCCTCCATGATGACATCACGGAGCTGGTGGATGATTGAGACTTTGTGCTCCTCCACCTTCCGTTTGAGGATGTCCCACAGATGCTCAATTGGGTTTAGGTCTGGAGACATGCTTGGCCAGTCCATCACCTTTACCCTCAACTTATTTAGCAAGTCATCTTGGAGGTGTGCTTTGGGGTCGTTATCATGTCATATCATCTGCTTCAGTATGTCACAGTCAGGGCAACCATCAGAAATTTTGAGGCCCCTTACACAGCTTTAGGTCTGGGCCTGACCACAAACATTCCTTAAGGCCTGCCCACTGGCTGTCCCACCAAATCCACCCACTGGCCATCCCGCCAAGTCCTTCAGTGCACCCACTTTTATTTTAATACTCTTACAACCCAATATAACCTCCATCCCATGTCCTCTTTCTCCTCCACTCTCATGTCCTCCTCCATCCCATGTGCTACACTTCCTGACCCTTCTCCCCCATCCCATGTCCTCCTCCTCCATCCCATGTCCTCTTCTTTCTCCAGTCCCATCTCCTTCATCCCATGTCCTCTTCCTCCATCCCATGTCCTCTTCCTTCTCCAGTCCCATCTCCTTCATCCCATGTCATCTTCCTTCTCCAGTCCCATCTCCTCCATCCCATGTCCTCCTCCTTCTCCATCCCATGTGCTCTTCTTCCATTTCCAGTCCCTTCTCCCCCATCCCATGTCCTCCTCCTCCATCCCATGTTCTCTTCCTTCTCCAGTCCCATCTCCTTCATCCCAAGTTCTCTTCCCTTCTCCAGTCCCATCTCCTCCATTCCATGTCCTCTTCCTTCTCCATCCAATGTGCTCCTCTTCCAGTCCCTTGTCCCCCGTCCCATGTTCTCTTCCTTCTCCAGGCCCATCTCCTCCATCCAATGTCCTCTTCCTTCTCCAGTCCCATTTCTGCCATCCCATGTCCTCCTCCTTCTCCAGTCCCTTGTCCCCATCCCATGTCCTCCTTTTGCAGTCCAATCTTCGCCATTCCATCCTCTTCCTCCATTCTAGGTCCTCCTCCTCCATCCCATGTCATCCTTCTCCATTCTTATCTGACCTGTATGTTGGTCCTCTCTCACAGTATCCTCCCCCTGTAGTCCTTCTATCCCTTCTGTGTCGTCAGTACAGCCCAGATCCAGTCCAGTGTAATCCCTCCTGTATGTAGAGGAGTGGAGGGTATGACATAGGGAGAATCAGGAATGATTTATTTTAATGGCAGTCTGGGGTGACCAGGGAGTGATGTTGGGTATATAAGGGTCCGAGTGATGTCCTGCAGCTGGATATATGAAGTGGTCTCGGGTTGATGCAAGCTGGGGGGGATTAGGGGCTGAGATCAGATGTGGTCAGATAGAGATGTTTATAAAATATAAAAACTATTGTGCTCATCTACTAATATATACAAGTTATATAATACAAAATTTATACTCAAAGAAAACATTGTCCTGTTATAAGATGTAATTTTATATATATATATATATATATATATATATAACCTAGCACTCTGTATGTTCAGATAATGTGAAATTAATTTATGACAATTCACGTAACCCTGTGTTAACCAAGCTCTGAGTCTGTATAATCAGAGGTGTAAACTCACCACATAAACACCGGGTTACATGAATGGTCAAAAATGACATTCACATTATCTGGACATAGATATTGGGGGATGTTATATAGATAGGGCTGTGTGCTAGCTTGGGAGATATCTGTCACACTCACTGTCTTTTCATCCTCATGTCTCCTTATCAATGCAATACCTACAAGACAAATCCTACAGAAACTTTGGCAGCTTTTCTTCCAAGGAGACTTTACTCAGTAAGAAACTCCTCTCTCCTCCTCCCTGTAGTGAGAGCAGACATCCCGACCAGCAGTAGCTAAAGGGAGCGCCGCCCCCTCACACTGCACTGGTCATTGGAGCTTTGGAGAGTCTAAATACACCACCGGTGCTGTATCGACAGAAGACCAGCAAAGACAGTGTGTGTATTTAGAAGCTGCTGCCCCACAGTGGCAAGTGTACCCTCCTATCCACTTACCCTGGGCCCTCAGTCCATCCCTGGTCAGAATGGTGGAGCCCCGCTCCATCGGCTAGGTGTGCTGCTGTGATAAGCAGCCGAAGTCTGTCACAGAGAGCTTCATTGCGGCGGCTGTCGTCAGAGGATATACAGGGAAAGTACCCAAAGAAGCGGTCCCCACTCAGGCCCCTAGGGATGCCGGGGCCCCTTACAGGTGTATGGACTGTACCCCCTGATG
Source organism: Lithobates pipiens (assembly GCF_037356315.1). NCBI lineage: Eukaryota > Metazoa > Chordata > Amphibia > Anura > Ranidae > Lithobates > Lithobates pipiens. The sequence goes on from NW_027507791.1 coordinate 85,158,968, forward strand.
GTGGCCCTGGTCACAGTACATGTTGGCATTCATGGTTCCCTCAATGAATTGTAGTTCCCCAGTGCTGGCAGCACTCATGCAGCCCCGGACCACGACACTCCCACCACCATGCTTGACTGTACTCAAGACACACTTGTCTTTGTACTCCTCACCTGGTTACCACCACATATACTTGGCACCATCTGAACCAAATATGTTTATCTTGGTCTCATCAGAACATGGTTCCAGTAATCCATGTCCTTAGTCTGCTTGTCCTCAGCAAACTGTTTGCAGGCATTCTTGTGCATCATCTTTAGAAGAGGCTTCCTTCTGGGACAACAGCCATGCAGATCAACTTGATGCAGTGTGCGACGTATGGTGTGAACACTGACAGGCTGACCCCCCACCCCTCCAACCTCTGCAGCAATGCTGGCAGCACTCATACATCTATTTATCAAAGACAACCTCTGGATATGACAATGAGCACGTGCACTCAACTTCTTTGGTTCACCACGGCGAGGCCTGTTCTGTGTGGAACCTCTCCTCTTAAACTGCTGTATGGTCTTGGCCACCATGCTGCAGCTCAATTTCAGGATCTTGGCGATCCTCTTATAGCCTAGGCCATCTTTATATAGAGCAACAATTTTTTTTTTCAGATCATCAGAGAGTTCTTTGCCATGAGGTGCCATGTTGAGCTTCCAGTGACCAGTATGAGAGAGTGAGAGAGATAAAACCAAATTTAACACACCTGCTCCCAATTCACACCTGAGACCTTGTAACACTAACAACTCTCATTACTCTGGGAAGGTAAAATGGCTAATTGGGAAAATTTATACTGTTATACAAACTGTACACTCACTACTTTACATTGTAGCAAAAGTGTAATTTATTCATTGTTGTCACATAAAAAGATATAATAAAATATTTACAAAAATGTGAGGAGATCTTTTACTTTGATTTTGTCCTAGTATGCTTTAGTTATTGTTAGAAAATGGCATTAGGGAAAATTAGAAGTTAAAATTCTTGATCTATTTGTTTCCAGTTCGATGAATAAAACTAAGCACTTTAAATGTGGAATGTTATTTCTCTCGTTCAACTATAGATGTTAGTGTCGCGCAGTGTGAGAGAGGGTAGGGTGGAGGGGGAGGGGGAAAGGGGAAAAAAAGAGAGAGAAGTGGAGGGGAAGTGGACAAGGGGGCAAGGAAGCTATAGGTGAGAGATAGTAAAAAATAGAAATATGGATATTGACTAAATGTGAAAGTGCCTTTAAGCTTATAAAGTGCGTAATGAGCTAAGTATAGAAATAATGATAGCAATCATGGGTTAATAACTGAGCGTAGGGATTCTATATACGTACACCCTAATATTGATCAGCAAAACTGTGCAAAACTGCGATAAAACATGCCAAGTGAATATATAAATAAAATGACAATCCTAGGTCAATGACCAAATAACAAAAATCTATATGTAATCACTTAAGTGGTAATAAGCACAACTGTGTAAAAAATACAATATAGCATGCCAGGTGAATGTGAAAAATAAAGACAAATCTCAATAAATCCAATAAACATTAAGAAAATTAAATATAAAACATGGGCTGATATTTCATGCAGTGCATTAAATAGTGCAAATATTGCTAGCAGCAACACTATATGTGAACATTGCAGGTGGCAACAATAAAAGGGAATAAAGTGCTAGTAGTATGTAATATGTAAATAAAATTTTCAAAAAATATATAAACGTGCAGCGTTCTGACAAAATGAAAGTTCTTTGTTTCAAGCTCCAGTGTTGGTGTTATCATGCAAACATATACGTGCAGTGACTTTTTCTTCCTTTCATCCAATGAGTGAGAGGATGTGCCCTTACCTCACGGCTGTGAGGTTACAGCCTTATTGAAATATTGATGTATGTATCGCTCCAGTTCTATGGTCTTGGGGTGGGTATGCCTCACAAAATATAGAGATGATAATCCATAGTGTAGTATTTAAATGAAACCAATTTTTATTAAGTTATAGTGTCAGGGTACTCACAATATGGAGTAAACATATACAGCGGTATGTAAAACAACGAGCGGTGCGTTCCAGGGTCCTTCCCGGTGTCTCTCTCTCTTCCTTCCTTACGCGTATTCGTCACCGTCACGTGACTTCTTCAGGGAAAGACCTGATAGACGCCGATACTCGGACACCGAATATGAAAGGTCTCGTCACCCCTGCCAACTAGAGAACAGTAGTCCTTGCTTTTATGCTGCGTGAAGAGTCCTCTGCTCAGGCACGGTTAGCAATCACATAGATGCATATTGTTCCCAAGGCCGAATCATCTGTGGCCAAGCCCACCTGAACAGCTCAGCCAGACACGTCCTGGGTGATGTGCAGTTGCTGGAGCCGATGAATTTGAGACTTGTTTTGAACCTCTCCCTCACCCCAGTGACCTCATAATCCAGGCAAGGGAAGAAGGGGCGGGAACTGGTGTGGTGTGAGGGAGAGGTTCAAAACAAGTCTCAAATTCATCGGCTCCAACAACTGCACATCACCCAGGACGTGTCTGGCTGAGCTGTTCAGGTGGGCTTGGCCACAGATGATTCGGCCTTGGGAACAATATGCATCTATGTGATTGCTAACCGTGCCTGAGCAGAGGACTCTTCACACAGCATAAAAGCAAGGACTACTGTTCTCTAGTTGGCAGGGGTGACGAGACCTTTCATATTCGGTGTCCGAGTATCGGCGTCTATCAGGTCTTTCCCTGAAGAAGTCACGTGACGGTGACGAATACGCGTAAGTAAGGAAGAGAGAGAGACACCGGGAAGAACGCTGGAACACACCGCTCGTTGTTTTACATACCGCTGTATATGTTTACTCCATAATGTGAGTACCCTGACACTATAACTTAATAAAAATTGGTTTCATTTAAATACTACACTATGGATTATCATCTCTATATTTTGTGAGGCATACCCACCCCAAGACCATAGAACTGGAGCGATACATACATCAATATTTCAATAAGGCTGTAACCTCACAGCCGTGAGGTAAGGGCACATCCTCTCACTCATTGGATGAAAGGAAGAAAAAGTCACTGCACGTATATGTTTGCATGATAACACCAACACTGGAGCTTGAAACAAAGAACTTTCATTTTGTCAGAACGCTGCACGTTTATATATTTTTTGAAAATTTTATTTACATATTACATACTACTAGCACTTTATTCCCTTTTATTGTTGCCACCTGCAATGTTCACATATAGTGTTGCTGCTAGCAATATTTGCACTATTTAATGCACTGCATGAAATATCAGCCCATGTTTTATATTTAATTTTCTTAATGTTTATTGGATTTATTGAGATTTGTCTTTATTTTTCACATTCACCTGGCATGCTATATTGTATTTTTTACACAGTTGTGCTTATTACCACTTAAGTGATTACATATAGATTTTTGTTATTTGGTCATTGACCTAGGATTGTCATTTTATTTATATATTCACTTGGCATGTTTTATCGCAGTTTTGCACAGTTTTGCTGATCAATATTAGGGTGTACGTATATAGAATCCCTACGCTCAGTTATTAACCCATGATTGCTATCATTATTTCTATACTTAGCTCATTACGCACTTTATAAGCTTAAAGGCACTTTCACATTTAGTCAATATCCATATTTCTATTTTTTACTATCTCTCACCTATAGCTTCCTTGCCCCCTTGTCCACTTCCCCTCCACTTCTCTCTCTTTTTTTCCCCTTTCCCCCTCCCCCTCCACCCTACCCTCTCTCACACTGCGCGACACTAACATCTATAGTTGATAAAATTTACGGAGTAGGCAAAGCTCTTTCCTAGTGTACGCAGCAGTTTCCCATTCCTTTGTTCGGTTGGTTGGCGCAGAGGTATTCTATACATCTTTTTCTCTCGTTATTTAGGACCTGGCCCATTTCCTGGCATCATAGATCTGTATGGAACAGGGGGAGGTCTCATGGAACACAGAGCCAGCCTCTTGGCCAATTACGGCTTTGTGACAATGGCACTCGCATTTTTTGGTTATGATGACCTCCCTAGCCATCTAGGTGGGCTTCATCTGGATTACTTTCGTGAAGCTTTGGAGTTTTTAAAACAGCACCCAAAGGTATTTCTATACAATCTCTAAATAGTATGACCTGGTTTTGAAGGTTCTCAATGCACAACAAAGCATAGATGTGCTACTCCAATGCACTGCTATTCAACACAAAAAAGTGTGTAAAAAACGCAATTGAAAAGATGTGAATAGAGCCTTAATCCCCATGGACATTGGACTTTTCCTCCCCATACTTCTCATGGAGGCCATCTCCCTTTACTGCCTGGAACTTTGGGTCTGCATCCCAGAACATATGACAGGGCACATCATTTAAGGGGGAGGTACTGATTATGTAGCCTTCCCAGGATGCCTCTGTGAGGCCTGGGCCGTACCACCAGTGCCTCATTCATCCAGAAAGTGGAAAAACCATACTTGGTGAAATACATATTAGGTGGTTATGGATTCCCTCTATTTACTCCATATATGTATTAACTTGTCTATTTCTATAGTTAGCTAGACTATGAAAGCTCTGGTATAGTTACTGGTGATGGTACATTAGTAAGATTAGCTATTGAAAATAAAACACACTGCTTATATAAACCAGGGTTTTATTTACTTCCCAAGAAAATAGGAACGTTAACATAAAAACACTGAAGGAAAATATTATAGAGCATATGAAATACAAAAACATCAATGATACGTTAAGTAAGGTCATCCTCGAGATATTGTGTCATCAGCTGGGCTCGCTGGCATGAGAGCCATGAGGCAAGAGAGAGTTTTTCCTGCTGGTCAGCAATTTTAAACTGCATTCAGACACCCCCCATACATCACACCCATCTAGCCTCCTGTCCAATGGAAAAGAGATAAGAATATCTGTCCATACTCCAGGATGCATGCTGTATTGTCCACTAAGGGCAGTGTGTGTCCATGGCATGCAGATATTCTACCCTGGTCAAATCTTCAATGACATCTGGTCTTGGCTCTTGGTATCTCAACCCATCAGTCAACTTGGCAGCAGTGGCTTTCTTTGAAGCTTTGTTTGCAGACATGGTAATCAAACACTTCATTAATAAATAAAATTGTTGTGACTTTGTATGAGACAATGACTGCTATAGAGTTTGTATGTCTCCATCCCTGAATCCTAGAAAAAAAAGGGGGGGGGGGGGGGGGGGGATGGTGGGACTTTATATGAAGCACAACACAAAAGCCAAATTAATCAATTGGTAGATACTATTTAATATTTAATGGTGCACATGAATAACATAATAATATAGTAATATAATAAATGCATAGAAATGTACACACACACATATAAGTGTTGGAAATGCATACATATACATAAGTATTCCTACATAGTAAATGGTAAAATTTTTTTAATGTAGCCCAAACTTGCATATAAACATGATTAATTGCACGCATGATAATATAAAATTGGTTCACGATTCTTCAAGGTAGTCGCATGGTAGCTGTGACAACTTATCAGTATATAGCTCTACGCACATTTCGTGGATAAATTCCACTCATCAGGAGCAAATGCAATCTAGCGATGTCTGTAATAAAATAGAAATACCAAATATAATAAACTAAAGTAACAGGAAGAGGGAGAACCACAGCTTAATCCCAACACGCAACAATCAAACACTTCAATCCTTATTACACCAGGTGGTCTGGAGCCAAGCTCTACTCCCCTTTCAGGGGGCATGAATCAATACCCTGCTGGGTCAACTTCGAACTTAGGCCACCTGGCTGTATCAACCAGGACGTAAAACTCCAGAAATATGATATTAAACCATGTTACCTTCCAACACTTGGCGATGAACCAGGTTTGCATTGTGAATAAGTGATACCATGAATTGCTTGTTTTTTTTAGTTCTTATTTTGCTGAATTCAAAATCCAATGAGAATGTTAGGGTGCAAGAGAGAATACTAAAACTATGTCTTTAATATTTCTGTAGGTTAACAAACAAGAAATTGGGATTATAGGTATTTCTAAAGGTGCTGAACTAGCAATCTCAATGGCAACATTCCTACCTGGAATAAAGGCAGTTGTCAGTATATGTGGCTGCAATGCCAACACTATGGCCCCATTACCATGTGATGGCTTTGTGCTCCCATTCTTGGGGTACATTGCTGAGAAGGTTAAGCTTACAGAAACTGGAGAACTGGATTTTTCAGAATCTATGGAAAACCCTATGGACCCTGTGTTTCAAGAGTGCCTCATCCCAGCTGAAAGGTCCTCTGCTTCCTTCCTCCTCTTATCCGGTCTCGATGACAAAAACTGGCCCAGCGCATTATATAGTGAGCAGTTTGTTGCACGTCTCAAAGAGCACAAGAAGGAAGTTGAATCATTTTATTATCCTGGGGCTGGCCATCTGTTGGAGCCTCCTTATTTTCCTCTGTGCAACGCATCCTATCACAAGCTATTGGGAATGCCTATTTTATGGGGAGGTCAGCTTAGAGCACATGCTAAAGCACAAGAAGATGCATGGAAGAAGATCCTAAGATTTTTCTCAAAGCAACTAAAAGCCAATACTGCACCACACAGCCACCTGTAGCTACCCTTTAGCAATAAGATCTCAAATGTACAATTTGTGATATCCTCAATGAATAAATTATAATTGTAAGTAATTTGTTATTTTGATTATTCTTGTCTGCAAGTCATCTGCTATCTCCTGGGGTGTCTAGTTTTTTCTTAACAATTATAACTGCCCAATGTATGCTGGAAGCTATTTTAGGTGGTTCAAACTCTAAAGGTTTTTTACCTTAATACATTCTCTATCCGAGTCCTCCCTCGATTCAGTGCTGTGCGTGTCTGCAACCCCACTCTCCTTGCTTCCTTTTCTTACAAGACAAAGAGGCAGCAAAGAGAGCCATTGGCTCCTGCAACTGCAGTCAAATCGTGCGAGAAGGGAGCAGGGGCCTTACTGAGCTGTGCTGTGTGTGCGCTTATGGATGCATACAGCCCTGCTCAGGAGCACGCTTGCATATGTGCCCCATAAGGCAGGGCTTGTTATGGGAGTGCGTGTGCAGGAGAGGAGGAGCAGACACTGATGGCAGGGGACTCCAGAAGAGGAGGTAAGAGATGCTCTGTGCATTATCCTTGCACGGAGCATGTAAGACTAAGCCTCTTTTTTTTTATTAAAAAAAAAATCGCGCATAACTTTAAAGTGATTGTAAAGTCTCTGTGTGACTTTACATGTATCCCTTCCAGGTTTTATGCCATTAACTACTGTGTATTTGTTTGTTTTTTTAATTAAAAAGCTAAATACCTGTTCTCACACCGCAGCTGTGAGGTCACGTGATCCCTCTGTGCTGGCTAGCCTTGATCTATTGAGAGAAGAAATAGGGGCCGAGATTCCCCTGTGACGTAAGCTGGCCAATGGGAGGGGTGGGGAGGAGAGCCGCACCCACACTGACAGGGAGGGGGGATACTGTCAGAGCAGAGGAGTGGATTACAGAGGAACGAAAACTGACCACGGTAATCAGGGATAAACAGCCGTGATTGACGTGGTCAGCACAGACAGGGGGACATATGAACTGGCAAGATCAACCAGGTTTTTTACAAGATAGGAAGGAAAAAATTACATAGCACTGTGCTATACAACATGCTTTAAAGCATGGGTGCCCAACCTGTGGACTTCCAGCTGTTGCAGAACTACAACTCCCATCATGCCTCTGCCTTTGGTAGTCCTGCTTGTAACTGTCAGCAACTTGCAATGCATCATAGGACTTGTAGTTCCGCAACAGTTGGAGGGCCACAGGTTGAGCACCTAAGCTTTAAAGGTACAGGATCTTTGTTTTTGTTTTTTTGTTTTTTTTTTAGGTTTACAATCACTTTAAGTTAATAATTTCATATGTACAGGAGCTTAAATTGGAAATCTGCCTATATACCTAACTAGCCTTTAAACCTTTAATTTCCGTCTTATGCTAAGTTATGTAAGAAAGATGTATACCTACTTACCTATAATTTCAGGCTGCTCTGGTCCAGTCACATGACCCCCCCCCCCCCCCCCCCGTTTCAGCTGGCGGCAGCAGCGGGCAAGAGGAGAGAGCTCCAACAACAGCTGGAGCAGTGATACGAGCCATAGGATTCAATTGTCAATCCATTGTCGGCACTCCTTCCTCTGACCTGTAGTGGCATTTGCTGACACAGGGGAGCCGAATCACATGACCGGACCAGAGCAGCTTGAAAATACAGGCTAGGTAGCATAGGTGTTAGGAGGGATGAGGATACAGTTTTAGGACTAGTTAGATGTATAACAGGATTTCCACTTTAACCACTTGACCACTGGGCACTTAAACACCGTTAATAACCAGACCAATTTTTAGCTTTCGGTGCTCTCACATTTTGAATGACAATTACTCAGTAATTTTTTCACACAAATAGAGCTTTCTTTTGGTGGTATTTAATCACCGCTGATTTTTTTTTTTCATATATATATATATATATATATATATATATATATATATATATATATAAAAAAGAAAAAAGACCGAAAATTCTGTAAAAAAAAAGATTTTTTCTTCGTTTCTGTTATAAAATTTAGCAGATTAGTAATTTTTCTTCATAAATTTTGGCCAAAATTTATACCACTACATATCTTTGGTATAAATTGGTGGATATTATTTGGTCTTTGTGAAAGTTATAGAGTCCATAAGCTATGGTACCAATATATGAAAATTGATCACACCTGAAGTACTGATGGCCTATCTCAATTCTTGAGACCCTAACATGTCAGAAAAGTACAAATACCGCCCAAATGACCCCTTTTTGGAAAGAAGACATTCCAAGGTATTTAGTAAGAGGCATGATGAGTTTTTTGAAGTTGTAATTTTTTCCCACAATTCTTTGCAATATCAAGATTTTTTTTTTCACAAAATTGTCATATTATCAGGTTATTTCTCACACACAGCATATGCATACCACAAACACATTCTGCTATTACTCCCGAGTATGGCAATACCACATGTGTGAGACTTTTACACAGCGTGGCCACATACAGAGGCCCAACATGCAGGGAGCACCATATGTGGGCGGGACTTACGTATGTGTTCGTTTCTGCATGCGAGCATATGGGGACAGGGGCGCTTTAAACTTTTATTTTTTTTGTTCATTTTACTTTATTTATTTTAGTTTGACATTTTTTTTCCCCAAAAATAAATTTTTTGATCACTTTTATTCCTATTACAAGGAATGTAAACAGCATGACAGGTCCTCTTTACAGTGAGTTAAGGGGTCAATAAGACCCCACATCCCACTCCTAGGCTAGGAAGCCTGAAATAAAAAAACTATTCTGGCTTTAATCGTATTGGGGAGACATTAAAAGCACCGGAGGGCGGCAGGAGGGAGGGGGGCCTCCCCTCTCGCCTCCTGTAAGAATGATCAAGCAGCGGAACAGCCGCTATGATTGTTCTTATGGTGTAGGGAATCGCCGGCTGAAAAAGCTGATATCTGAATGATGCCTGTAGCTACACCTATCATTCAGATATCCCCGCACAAAGTCAAGGACATCATATGACGGCCGGGGGGCGGGAAGTGGTTAGATTCTCCTACTCCTCCTGAGTACGACGATACCACATGTGTGAGACTTTCACAGCCTGGCCACATACAGGGGGCACTGCAGATCCAGCCCACAGCGCTGCTGACACCGATCTGTCCCCCTCCGCTGTACCGGTCGGTACAGAGAGGGGAGGGAGGAACCGGCGTCATAACATGTTTACAAGTGATCGCTCCATCATTTGACGGAGCGATCACGTGGTAAACGGCCATGATCTGATGATCACGATGATCCGTGATGCGCCGGGTCCTGCGAGAGCAGAACTCTGGGAGGACGTCAGAGTTAAGAAACCACCCTGTAGCCGTCATTTGGCTATGGGCCGGTTGTTAACTGGTTAAGACCTCTTTCACACTGAGCAGCCCTGGGCTATTTTTAGCCCCGCTTTAAAGTCATTTTAGCGGCACTATTCGGGCACTAGCGGGTGGTTTTAACCCCCCACTAAGAACCGAAAAGGGGCTAATCAGCCCGCAAAACGCCGTTGCAGCGGCGCTTTGCTGGCGGTATGGCGGCGCTGGCCCATTGTTTTCAATAGGCAGGAGCGGTGTATTCACCTCTCCTGCACCACTACATAGAAGCTGCTGGCAGGACTTTTTGTGATGCCCTGCCAGCGCAGCGCCCCAGTGTGAAAGCACTCAGGCTTTCACACTGGGTTTACAGCTGATGCTTTTTTCAGGTGCTATGCAGGCGCTATTTCTAGCAGTGTATAAGGGGTCTAAGTAAAAACAAATATTTTACTATATTAGGTAAAGTATATGTAAACTTTAACAAATAACTTACCCTATTTATCGGTGTATAACACGCACATTCATTTTAAGAGGGAAGTTTCAGGAAAAAAATTACATTTCAAATAAGGAACTTTGAAGCAAAATAAGGGTCTATTCTGACTGATTGTTGTGAAGCGATTTATCCCTTGTGAGACCTCTACGCCTGGCCTGTATAAGATATAATCACTGAGGACAACCCTCATCAGATAGCTTGAACTCACCAAATACTGATTCCATCCACAAAAGTGCTTTTATTCTGAACAGCAGATTACAGCAGATGACAGGATACAGGATGAATAGGTTGTAGTATTTATGCGGTCAAAAGATTATATTGTCTGTAGCTTACAACGCAGAATACATGTACCCTGCTACACGTGGCGTGTAGCTGCATCCATGACACAGGAAGTACAATTACATGGCAGAAGGGTGAAGCATTACAAACAAAGGAAGTGTGTCATAACATAAAGGAAAAAGAAGGTAAGAGACAAGTGCATTACCATAAAAGGTCATTAGATGGCAGCATGTGAACTAAATATAAACGTCCATAGAAAATGGTTAGGAAAACAGTCTGTATAAATTCTATGCCCCGTTGGGGTAGCACACTCCCTGTCTAGCATGGTAAATGTCACTATATATATCAGAATGGTAGTTATGCAACTGCAAATAAAAAAACAGTGTAATTTGCTAGCTGTCTTAAAGACCTGAAAGACATAAAAAGAACACGCATATAATGCAATAACAATAACTCTTAACTTAAGGCTTCAAGTTATGTCAACTAAAGTTGAAGACACTTTCTTCTTGGAGTTACAGGTAGGATCCAGCAGCGTAAACAAACAAGTTCATTCTCCAAAGTGTAAGAGCAGAACAAGTTCCTTGATAGGTCTGATGAAAGTCTTTACAGTCCCTTGTCTTGAATCCTTCAACTCCACCTTATGTACCCCTACCGTCATCACTAGGAACGCTCTTTACAATAAGTCCCATGGGCCCTTTGATTCTTACAGCTTGCTGGTCCTTAAGCAAAATGAGATCTCCAACTTGGATTTTAGGGTTCAGCCGTTGCCATTTCCTGCGTCCTTGCAGAATAGAAAGATACTCCATCTTCCAACGATTCCAGAAGCAGTTGGTGAGGTGTTGTACTCGTTTCCACTGGTCATAGCACAGATTTCCTGTTTTAAAGTTTCCAGGTGGAACAGGAACAGACCCAAGCTTCTGGGTAAGAAGAGTAGCTGGGGTACTTTGTGTCTTTGGACACTGGAACAAGTGGTCTTGAATTGATTATGGCAGATACCTCTGCCAAGAAGGTGGTTAGAATTTCGTGGGTAAGTCTTGAGGAATTAAAGTACATAAGCATAGAGTCCAATATTTTATGTGTGATGCCTATCATTCTCTTTCATGAGCCACCCATGTGGGAAGAATGAGGAGGATTGAAAATCCATGTACAGCCTTTTTCAGCTAAAAAGGTTTGGATTAGCCTAGAGTTGAGCTGTAACTCTCAACAGGCTCCAACGAAATTAGTTCCACAGTCATATCTTAGTGTCTTGACTGGTCCTCTGATGGCTAGGAATCATCTTAGAGCATTGATGATACTTGATTCTATTACTTCAATGTGTACTGCACGCACACTCATGCAAGGGAACAACACTGCCCGTTTTGTTCATTTGCTATTTGCTTTGCCACCTCGAGTTCTGCGGGCTGCTACCATCCATGACCCAAAGACATCCAAACCAACATGAGTGAAAGGTGGGTCAGTACTTAAAGCGGGAGTCCGCATTTTATTTTTTTTTTAAAAGCCAGCAGCTACAAATACGGCAGCTGCTGACTTTTAAAATAGTGACACTTACCTGTCCAGCGCGCCCGCGATGTCGGCACCCGAAGCCGATCTCTAGGTCGTCCCTCGGGTGCTGCCGCCGCCATCTTGGGTATGGGAATCAGGAAATGGAGCCTTTCGGCTTCATTTCCCGGTTCCCTACTGCGCATGCGCGAGTCGCGCTGCGCAATAAGGACGGTCCCCGCTGCCTCTGGGATCTGTGTGTTTCCCAGCAGGCAGCGGGGCACTTGCGGAAAGGGGTGGGCACTTGCGGAAAGGGGCGTAATCTACGCCCCTTTCCGCAGAGAGCTATCCCGGAAGTGGGTGCAGATACCTGTACTGTACAGGTATCTGCACCCCCCTCCCCCTGAAAGGTGCCAATTGTGGCGCCGGAGGGGGGGAGGGTTCCGATGAGCGGAAGGTCCACTTTAGGGTGGACCTCCGCTTTAACCTGTCTGCTGACAAATCTGGCATTTGCTGTTGCTGATGTTTCCCTCTCAGTTTGCGACACTGAACACAGCGTAGTTGTGATATGTCTTTTTGTTCTTATAATCCAAAGGCCTGCAGCTCTTATGGCACCCTCTGTGAAGGGTCTTCCTTGTTGCTTAACCCCTTCATGATAGTGCCGTATGAGCAAAGTGGTGATGTGATGGCGAGCAGGTATAATGAGAGACTTCCGTTCTTGCTCACTTAACTCAGCCTTGTTTAAACATTCACCAACCCTTAACATACCATCACTGTCAATGAATGGATTCAGGTTGGCAATTGGACTGTTTTTTGTAATATCCCTCTTGTCACGGATACATTTAATTTTTCAGCCAAAGACACTCTGTTGTACACTGCATATTATGAGTTCACCTTCAGCAATGTCTTTTGCAGAAAGAAGATTTTGGCACACGTGCCAACCTTGACAGTGAGCATCTGTGGGCTTTGTGTGGAATCAATCTGCAATATGAACTAACCTTGCGATGGTGCGTACAAGCCTTCTCCACTTGGAGAAACGTTCAAAACATTGACAGCCCAAGACGAGTCTTTGTTCAGTTCTGGTGACAAGGATTTTAGCTTCAGGACAAATCTCTGGATCCTTGTCAGGTTCTAAAAGACTGAAGACATCAGCTGTGGTTTCTTCTGGATGATCCAGCAGGAATTCAGGACCTTTTAACCAAGAAGAATTTGCAAAGACACTTGCAGACACTGACCTGGTGGCATGATCTGCAGGGTTAATTTCAGATGGAACATAATGCCATTGTTCAGGTTTAGATGATTCCCTGAGTGTCTCTACACGGTTGCTGACATAGACATAGAAACGTTTAGTCTGGTTCTATATGTAGCCCAGAACAACTTTGCTGTCTGTGTACAATCTGATGTCATCCATCTGAATGTCTAGCTCATGCAGTATGAAATCTGCTATTTTTACAGTTAACAGAGTCCCACAAAGTTCAAGCCTGGGAATAGTGTGTCCAGGCTTAGGTGATAACTTATCTTTCCCAAACAGAAACCCTATGTTGGCTTGATTAGAAGAATCTCTTACCTTTTTTTTTTTTTTTTATTCTTTATTTTCAGATTTTTCAAAGTATACAAACATAAACTATTCAACATATTGATAAATACAACAACATTTCTTTAAGAATGAACTCCCTTATCCCTCCCTCCCCAACCCTCTCACTCGGTCCCTTCCCCGGGCCTTTTCCATTTTTCCTTCTCTGTCTTGTTTTCCCCTCTTTCTGATTTTTCCCTTCTTCTTTACTGACAGTCAAGCAGCCTTAAATAACCTTCAGTTTTTCCAAATTGTATCCACGGTAGCCATTTATATTGATATCTCCCTTCTAGGTTATCCAGTTTATAGATTGTCTCTTCAATATTTCGTGTCCTTTCTAACCTTTCTACCCACTCCTTCATCGAGGGGGGGTCGGGTTTCCTCCATCTACGCGGGATCAGTGCCTTAGCGGAGTTCAATAGACAAGGAACCAGGGAGTACCCATACTCTCTCTCTCCTTTTTCCGAGTCGTGAAATAAGCAAACCCATGGGTCTCTTCTAATCCCTTCCCCTGTTATTTCAAAGATAGCTTTTATAATTTTCTCCCAGTATATCTGTATCTTGGGGCACTCCCACCATATATGAGCAAAGGTCCCCACCGCTGAGCAGCCTCTCCAGCATGTTGCGGGGGTCTCGCTACTAATTTTATTTCCTTGCTGTGGAGTTATATACCACCTTGTTAAAAGTTTATATGACATCTCTCTAGTTTGAAGGTCTTTGGCCACCGAGTACGTTCGTCTAATAATCCTATTTCTATGGAGATCATTATTCAGCGGTCCCAGTTCATTTTCCCACTTCTCCATATAGGGGGGGTATTTTTGCTCTTCTACCTCTATTAAGATGTCATATATTTTTGAGATCCTTTTTACAACGCATTGAGGGTTCCCTATCAGCTTCTCCAGAGGTCTAAGTTGCTCCGGTCCTCGTAGTGGTTGTGTTAAAGACTGAATAAAATAATATAATTGTGAATATCTCCACTTATCTAAAGGCTTGTGCCCCCACTTTCCTATTAATTCCTCATATGTGCATACCCTATTCCCTTCCATAACCTCTTGTAATTTAATTTTATCTTTCTTAGCCCATCTGCTATAATATACATATTCCTCTTGCCCTGGTAAAAAAAATTTAGTGTCTAGTAATGGCATAAATGGTGAGTTGTGTTCCCACTTGTGTCTCTTATTTATTGTGTCCCATATTCGCAGTGACCCTTTTGTCAATAAATTTGTGCTAATCCCTAATTCTCTATATTTTGCGGGTATCCATATTATCTCCCCTAATTCCCTTCTGCTTAACTTAATTTCTAATTCCACCCAATCCTTCCCCTTTTTGTTGTGTGTCCAGTCTGTGATTCGTGAGATTGCTATGGCCTCGTAGTACTTTTTGAAATCGGGCATTGCTAATCCTCCTCTGACTTTACTTCTTATCAAAGTATTAAGGGCCACCCTCGCCGCTTTTTTTTTCCATATGAATCTTTTAATCATCATTTTTAATTTATTAAGATATCCCTGTGGTAATAATATGGGGACCATTTGACATATGTAAGTAAACATTGGTAAAATAAACATTTTAACTATATTTATTCTCCCTATCCATGATAAAGCTTTGTATTGGATCCTATCTAAATGATGTTTAATTTTGTTCAGTAGGGGGATATAATTAGCCTCATACAAGTCCCCCATCCCTGCTGTAAGCTTTATTCCTAAGTAGGCCAATTCCCTCCCACTCCATCTAAAAGGGTATTTAGTTTGTAGGGTTCTCTGTTCTTCTACTGGTATATTTAAGTTTAGGATTTCGGATTTGGTTGCGTTAACCTTAAAATTGGAGACTTTCCCATATTTTTTTAGTTCTTCCATAATCGCCGGTATAGAGGTCTCCGGGCTAGAGATATAGAGCAGAAGATCGTCTGCAAAAGCAGCAACCCGATAATCCCTCTCGTCTACCCGTATTCCCTGGATGTTTTGATTCTTCCTAATAGCAGTCAGGAGGGGTTCTAGTGCCAGAATGAATAGTATTGGGGAGAGCGGGCAGCCCTGTCTTGTCCCGTTGCACAGTTCAAGGGGGCAGGACAGGGTCCCGTTTATTCTTATTTTAGCTTTAGGCTTAGTATACAAAGCTTCTATCCACCCTCTCATCCTCTGTCCCAATCCATATCGCTCCAACACTTCGAATAAGAACCCCCAACTAACCCTGTCAAATGCCTTTTCAGCATCTATAGACATGAGTATCGAGGGGGTCTTCTGTCTTATGGTTTCCTGGCTTAGCATAATAGTCTTTAGTGCGTTATCCCGACCTTCTCTCCCCTGAGTAAAACCTACCTGATCCTGCTGTATCCACTCTGGGACATGAGGTCTTAATCGTTCAGAGATAATTTTTGCAAAGAGTTTAATATCTGAATTTAGCAAGGAAATTGGCCTGTAGCTTTCCACTGCCAACGGATCCTTTGCCTCTTTCAAGATCAGGACCACATGCGCCAGTAGTGTCTCTTCTCGAAATTTTCCATCCCTCCCCACTGCATTAAAATACGCGCATAGTTTTGGGGCCAGCTGTTTTTGAAATTCCTTGTAGTATGATATCGGGAAACCGTCTGGCCCGGGGCACCCTCCCTTAGCTGTATTTTTGATCGCCCATTCGACTTCCAGCTTTGATATTGGGGCTTCTAGTGCTTCCATTTCCATTTGTTTAGCCTTGGGGATATCTATCCCTTTCAAATAGTCCTTTATTGCATCCCGGCCTCCATTCTCTAAGGTTTCCTGTTGAATATTATATAGGGCTTTGTAATATGTATAGAACGTGTTCATTATATCCTCCGGCATATTTTGTATGTCCCCCGCCTCATTTCTTACTTTTGGGATAAAGGTTCTGCTTTTCTTATCCTTCACCCTCTTGGCCAGCCATTTACCGGCTTTGTTTCCCCATTGATACATCTCTGTTCCCAGAATGTGATAGGCGGCCCTCCTGTCCTGTTCTAGATAGTCTTCTAGTTCTCTCTTTTTTTTTACTAGATCCTGGGTATCGTGCAGTCCCCTTGGTCTGCTACCCAGCTCCAATCTCTGAATTTCTTCATACAGTAGGGTTTTCCTCCTCTCTCTCTCTCTCTTTTTCCCTGCTCCAATCCCTATTAATACCCCTCTTATTACCACTTTATGCGTTTCCCATAGTATAGGGCTTGAAATTCCCGGTGTATCATTTAATCTGAAGAACTGTTCTATCTCCCTCTCAACCTTACTTACAGAATCCTTGTCCTGTAACAGAGATTCATTCAATCTCCAATTCAGCCTCGGTCCATGGTCCTCTCCTATCTCCAACCCAATCATAACTGGTGCATGATCTGACACAGTTCTAACTTTTATTTCCGCCTTCTTAAGTGCTTTCAGAAATGAATGCTCCAGGAAGATATAGTCTATTCGAGAGAAGGAACCATGGACCGGGGAGAAGCAAGAGTAATCCCTATCCTTTGGGTGAAGTACTCTCCAGGCATCCTGTAGTTGGAATGCAGCCAACGCCCTTAAAAACATTCTCTGCTTATATACCGATGTCCTTGGGCCTCCCGCTGAAGTATCAACTTTAGGGTTTACACTCCAGTTAAGATCTCCAGCAAGAATTAATTTCCCCTCTTTAAAATCCTCTAATTTGTTCAATATTTTCTTTAGGAATATGTCCGCATTCTCGTTTGGGGCATAAATGTTTACAATTGTGCATTTAAGGTTAAACAACATTCCTTTTAAACACAGGTATCGTCCCTCCGGATCCACTAGTCGCTCCTCTAAATTAAACCTCGTTGTTTTACTGAAGCCTATTGCAACCCCTCTGGAGTACGAGGATGGGGAATCCCCATAAATCCATACCGGGAAATCAACCGAATTCAGTCTGACCCCTGAGGTGCATGTTAAGTGCGTCTCCTGGAGACATGCTATATTTGCCTCCATATGCTGCAACTCATCGTTTATTCTATATCTTTTCATTTTTGTATTTAAGCCCCTTACATTATAGGTAATAACGTTAACTATCCCCATACCTCTCTTCCAAGGGGCATTCTCCCTCTCTTTTTGGAGCGTCTAGTGAACCCGTTGGTGACCATACCTGTTACCCCTGTAGAAGGACCGAGTGAGAACCCATAAAAAACCCCCAAAAAACCAAAACCCCCCTCCCTCCCCCCTCCCTCCCCTTGTCCTATAACAAAACGTCTCGTGAGACTGGGTAGGACTCCCCTTTTCATGTTAAACCTATGGGACTGGTAGGCCAGTGTCGGTGGTCTCCTCTCCCCCATAGTATCCCTGGGGTTCGCCCCCATGTCCGTCCGAAACATCCCCAAGCCTCCCCCCTCTCCTCCCCTCCTCCCTCCTCCTCTTAGTCCCCTGTTCAAATTTATCTCAGCTTCAGGTAATTGGATTCTTTCGACTCCAATCGCTCGGCCTATCCTGTCTAGTAGTCCTTTGGGTCCCACTCCTCTCACCCCCTAGAACCTCTTCAGTGTCCCATTCTATCTGTGGAGCAGGATGTATCCTTAACTGTTCACAAAATTCTTGTAGGTCCTCCGGGAAACGTAGAACCGCAGATCGACCGTCTTTCTTCCCTATGAGGCACGCCGGAAATCCCCACTGATATGGGATGTCGGCTGCTCTCAATAGTTCCGTTAGCGGTTTCAACCGTCTCCTTCTTCCAAGCGTCTCCCCCGCTAAGTCGGAGTAAATCTGCAATTCCACGTCTCCGTAGAGCACCCCTGGCTGTGTTCTAACTTTTCTCATTACCTGCATTTTTTCCGCTACATGGTGAAATCTCGCTATGACATCTCGTGGGGCTTCTGATCTAACTCCAAGAGGTCGCGTCATCCTGTGTATTCTATCTAGCTTCAGTGGGGTTATAGCTTCTCTATCTAATAAGGGATTGAGAATCTGTTGGGCTATCTCTCCAAGGGCAGATGCGCTAACTGTCTCAGGGAGACCTTTTATTCGTATGTTCTTCCTTCTGCTTCTATTCTCCTGGTCTTCTAATTTGTATCTAATTGTTCTATTTCCCCTACGGAGGGCTGTTACCTGCTCTAAGATTCCATCTATTCTGTGCTCCTGGGCCTCTACTTTGTTTTCCACCTCCTCAACTCTCCCCAAAACCAAACCTATGTCCTCCCTTATAGTTGCAATATCTGCCCTTAGAGAGGTCTCCATTCTCATGAACATCTCTGAGAGCATCTCTCTAATCTGTGGGGACTGGCCGAATTCCCTTTGTCCATCCAGACTCCTTTCTCCTGCCTCTAGATGTTCTAGTCCCTCCCTTCCTTGAGCTTCATTCTGGCTGCTATCCCCACTGTGTAAGTTCACGCTATTTTTTTTTTTAAGTTCAGTTGCCTTAACGACCGGGTTCTTTGTCCCTCTGCTATCTTCTCCCCTCTGTCTGCTAGGGCCCGGGCGGAGCAGTTTTTCCATCCTGGGGCTACCAGACTCTTCTTCTGCTCTTATGCTAGTGTTTGCGGCCATATATTTTTGAATTCCGACCGGGCTTGCGGCGGGGGTTACTTGTTTATTTATCTTGCCTGCTTTCCCTCTCATCCTGGCAGCCCTATCAAAATTTAATTCCCTTCCTCCTATCAAAAAATATCGGCCTAAATCTTTACAGCCACTTTAGATAGCTCCCCCAAAAAAAAAAAAAACCCTACCACAAAAACAACAATCACAGTGTTTTTATGTTATTACATTTGGGGGCGGTCAGTACCAATTGAATTTTATCAACCCAAATGTCCAAAATGTCCAACAAAACAAAACAAAACAAAAAAAACAGAAAAAAAAGAACAAGAGAAAAAAAAACAGAGGGTTATAGAATAACCGATGAGTCCTCTATCATGATGTCTCAGGTGTTGTTCAGATCGAGATACCCGAAAGAAACAAAAAAAAAAGAGGAAAGTTTTTTCTCTTCTTCCTTCTTCCTTATGATCCGCTACTTCCTCCTCTTTATATTGGGCTACTAGTATTAATTAGCAGACTATAGGATACACTCATATTATACATTCTTTAAACCATACAATATGTTTCCCAAAAAAAAAAAAAAAAAAAAATAAAAATCAGGAGAGTGTAAATCAGCTTGACAGCGGTAGGGTCTCTTACATCAGCATTTGAACTCCTACAGCGACTATTGTTGGCAACATAACAAATCTCCTCTTGCAGACTCTGTATGGGCGACTGCACACAAAAGAAGCTGTCCCCTATAGCCAGGGGGGGGAGGGTTTCTGGGAAAACGTCCTTTAGTTAGCACTATTTTTTCCTTTTCCCTCCCCTGGTAGCAGATAACTCCTGCAATCGAGTCACCTCAACAGCAAAAATGTAGAACCAGCTCAAACAGCCATTCCTTATATTGTTCTGTCAGATCAAGTTAAACCTTAAGGCAAAGGGAGGTAGGGCAGGATAGGCTCCAATTTACCTAGGGGTATCTCCCCTTCTCTAACATAGCGTCCGTGACCATGCCTCTCACCTCTCACCAATCCAGCAGAAACTCAGCAGAGACTCCCCTTGCTTCCCCCTCCTGCTGCTTATCTTACCGCTCTGTCGTCTGTGTACTGTGTAGCACCTTCTATCAGCCTCTTCTTGTGCTCCGGTGGATTACAACAGGGATCCTCGCCTCCGTTTCAGGGGTATGCAGTCCGGGTCCCGTCCCGCCGTAGCAGCGGCTTGAAGAACGAAGAACTCCACTGCTGTATTCTTGGGCAGCCCCTCCACTGGCGTGGACTGCTGCTGAGTTTGGCGGGGGTGGTTCCTGGTCCTCGGAGCGAAGGGTCAGGCGAAGGGTCAGACCGCTTCAGAGCGGCGTCACGGCGTCACGAGAGCACACGGCCTCAGGCTATGTAGTCATGGGGAGATGCGTGCCGGAGGGAGACAGAGCAGGGAGGCTCGGACGGGCGCTCGGACGGACGGACGCCTGTCTCCTACGTCATGGCTCCTCCCATCACCCCATCTCGGGTAGAAGAATCTCTTACCTTGAGGTAAGCAACAGCTTATATGGCCTCAGTAGATGCATCTGAGAATATGTGAAGCTCTTTCCCCTGAGCCCTTGTACACACGGTCGGAGATTCTGACGGAATGTTTCCTATCGGACCATTTTGTCGGATATTCCGACTGTGTGTGGTCTGCATCAGACTGTTTCCGTCGGAATATCCGACGGACCAACTTTTCCAACTTGCCAGTAAAATTTTCCGACAAAATGCTCTGATCCGACATACTCCGATCATGTGTAGCCTACTCTGACGGACAAGGTGCCATGCATGCTCACAATCAAATTCGGACATGGAAGTGCTCGCTCAGGTAAATCGATATAGCACATTCGTCAAGCTGCAATGTTAAAAATTCTTTCATGAAGCGCATTCTCTTGTTCTTTACAATGCTGCAAGAATGAACTTGTTTTGATGCTCATATTCACACACACTTCTCTCAATTCAGCAATACAATATTTTAAATCGTCACATCTACACATTTTGTTTTTTTTTGTTTGTTTGTTTTTTTGGGGAATTTTGTGGTTGTTTTATTTCATCAACATCTCCTTTTTTGACAGTTTGCTCATCTTTGCATTTTTTGGGGTGTGTTTTTTGTGTCAACTTACCACAACACCATTATTAGCTTTTTTGTATTTTCTTTTTCTTTTTTAATCTACAGGAGGTTGTTTGGTGTTGGTGCCCCTTGTTATTCATTTCACTTTGTATTTTTGAAATGTACCTGCCTACTCACAAATAAACGGTCCTTTTTTAAGTAAAACACATACGCAAGTATTTCTTCAAACCAACAAAACCTTTATTTAGGTGTCAAACAACTAAAAAGAGGGAGGCAGCGCTGGAGAAACTTGTCAATTTGGCGAAGCCTTTGGCACCCAGGGCAGACATGAACTAATTCTAAAAAGAAAAATTGGTGGCCCGAGGAGTACATATCTCAGGGAGAGAAATCTAGTCCAGAAGTCCTAGATATCAGGAAAAGCAGATGCCATCTATGTCCCCAGGATGTGGTTCTTCAAGAGGCTGCATCTTCTGTCAGACCAGACTGAACCCAGGCCATCACTCTCTCGTCTTCCTTAGGCACTTCCCACCAGGCTTCCTTCCAGGCTGTGGCTGGGCTCCTGTAGTTGTGGCAGGAGGAGGAAGAGGGCGATGGTCGACCTCCTGGCTGCCACTTGCCACAGCCTCCCCCCGGCTGAGGTCTTCCTGTGTATGAAAATGGGACATCGTTTTAGTTTTTTGCTCATCAATCACACCATTTTGTGCTCATGACTGTTGCAAATTGAATTTTACCAAATAGAACAGACTATCATTCTGAACCCAGCATTTTTCATTCTTGTCTCAATCATTTTTGGTCACTACTGTCTATTGAGATGTAAACCACTTTGTTAAATCACAACTTACTAATCAATAATAACATCTAGTTAACATCACTATACCTGTCTCAAGCTGGGCCCCTCCACATGTTTCCTGGAAGGCCCAGGTTGGACATCGGAAGCCTTGAGGGAAGACTGGAGAGTGGTGGCCTGGATTCCCCCTGGTCTGCCAGAAAATGCAGCCTCTCATAGTACAACATCCTGGGGATATAAATGGCATCTGGATCTCCTGATCTCAGGGAATCCTGGAACTTCTTGTGCTCCCTGAGATAAGTACACCTCAGGGCACCAATTTTGGCCATCACATAGGTGATGTCTGCCATGGGAAGCATGATCTTAACCAAACCAAGCACTTTCTCCAGTGCTGCCTTCCTCTTTCTTCGTTCCTTAGAAAGGTGGGTTTTAATTTGCCACAGGCAGGACAGCTCCCTGAGCATATCAATGATCATTTCTAGAAAATGAGGTTCCTTGAAGGGATCCGTCTTGTCTGCAAGACACAACACAAGACAAAACCTAATAATTTCAGGCTAAACTCTCTATAATCTTGTGCCAATATAGGCCTCAATCTAGAAGCAGTATAGGCTAGTGATGTACCAAGTTAAAATTGTACCTTTGTTTGAACGATCGGAGTTTTAGTTCCTCCTTCATCTACTCACAGATCGTACGTACGACACAAGCATGTTGTGTTTTATATACAGTGTGCATGCGTGAAACTCCGTCCGCCCCTGACGTTCTTTCTAGACTATTCCCCGCCCCTTCGCTTTCAGCTCAGTGGGGAGAGCACATGGCGGAGAGAACGCAGGTGCGCAATCAGAGTTCCACTAACGAGGAGGAGGGCGAGAAAAGCCCGGAGCCTGAAAAGTCCCGATCCTGGAAGAGAAGATTTAAGGCCTCAAATATGTCTTTTGGAGAGATGTTGCAGATGGTGGACATATTGAAGAGGACCGACTATGATGGGAAGTATGGACCTTACCCAAACCCACATGTCAGAAAGGCCAAGATCATGACTAAAGTTGTGAAGAGTCTTCAGAAGAATTTTGGGGTACGACGATCCAAGGATCAACTGAGAAAACGCTGGTCAGACCTGAAACTGAGGGAGCACGATCAGTACAGAAGGATCAAGCATGTTCTTCAAAAAAGTAAGTAGTTGTCGTGTGTTCATATGATTATTCTTGCTTGCATACTGCTCCATGTGCTTTGATTTCATGATGTACAGTTTAAAATGGCCACTTTCAAGTTCATGGTTTCAATCATTCGTAAGAAACATTGTTCTGCAGGTAAGTATTCCAGCTTAAAAAAGTGTCCACAATAATGTTCTCACCTTTGAACTCGGCCAAAAAACACAATTGTACCACACTTCCAAGCAATGTTTCATATTCCTATTTCTGCCCTCTGTGTGGTAAGTATTCCTTTTTTACATTCTCATAGGGGAGAGAAGACTCTGGAAGTCTGAGGACACCAGGGACCCCACCCCTCCCAAAGAAGGCGAAATTCCAACACCAGAAGCAGAGGAGCAGGAGGAGGAGGAAGGAGAGATCGTTGAAGTTGGACAAATTGTCACCACAACAAGTGAGTGTAGGAGACCACAGCTTCCGGTAAGCTCATCAATGTATGTTGGCATATTTATAATACATGGTGTGTTTTTTTGCTTTTTTTTGTAGGTGATGTGGAAGAAGAATCACATTTTACCAGTGAAAGTGTCCAGATCCTGATTGGGGAGATAATGGGGTGAAATCGGGATTTAGAAAATATACAGCAAAACATCAATGATGTTCAAAATAAAATGAAGAACATCATTGATGTTTTGGGGAGAGTGTGAAACACCCCAAACTAGCTAGGGTTTTGTTTTTGTGTTTTGAAACAACTTTTGTATTTTACAAAAAGCAAAATTTGCAAGATGCACAGAGTGTGTCAACATGCGCTATCTCCCATCATGGGGGATCAATGTACGTGTTTTGTGGAAAGTGGCTGAGTTGAAGGGGTTGCAGCCCCAAAACATGTACATTGATCCCCCATGATGTGAGATAGCTGTGTGCATCTTCCAAATTTGGCTTTTCCAGGGGTGACACCCCATGTGATGAAGGCAATATCAGCCCAGTTTGTACATACTCATGTCTGATATTGTCTTCACTTTTCAAAGTTGAACTTTGTAAGTTCCTGTGTTCTGTATGTTACGTTTTGATACATGCCTGTTTACACAAAAACAGCAAGTTACCAAAAAATGACCTTAAATAATGTTTTTGATACACCCAATATGTTTGTTGAACAACCCTTTTCTAAACGCACATGTGAATGTGCTTTGATTAAAAAGTTAAATTATCAACAATGTGTAGCTTCCTTTTTCAAAGCGCAAAAGCAGTATTTGGAGTAAAATTGTTGTTTTTGGTGACAATGGGTGTTATTTATTAAAGGCAACTCCACTTTGCACTCCAAGTGCAGTTTCAGGTGCACTTTTGCAGTGCACTTGTAGTGCATAGTGGATGTGCCTTTAGTAAATAACACCCACGGTGATGTGTTAATTTTCACAATCATGCCATTTTTATGACCCCACATATTTCTGCCATGGTGCTGAAAATGAGCAAGATTTTGGTCAGTAATGCACTACATACATTAGTTAACAAAAACAAGGTGTGTGTGTGTAGTAGACCCACAACATAATAAAATTATCTGAAGAAGAGACTGTCACCTCATCTCGCTCAGAACTTGGGTTTGCACTGTTGTAGAAAAAGGCACAACAATAAAAATAAAACATTTACCTAGGAGACACCTAAAACCAAGCCAAGCAGTAAATGAAAACAAAGATTATTGTAGTTTCAAAGAAAAATTTATTACAAAAATGCCTCTCAGACATTGTCTGGCATATCAATGGCCCCCCTACCCACAAAGTACTCCATGTATTAGGTTCGGACCTCACGGGCGCTTTGGGGGGGGGGGGGAGCAAGCCAGGACGAGCAGTTTCAAGGGACGTGAGGTTCTCCTTTTCAAGCAAGTCTGCATCTTGGCCAACTGAGACCACTTAGTTTGCTGAATGTCTTTTCAAGAAATTGTGCAGAACACAGCAGGCAAGCACTATGTGATTGATTTTATATTCCGCCATGTGGATAGGCATTAAAAAAGGCAGAACCGGCTGGCCAGTATTCCAAAAGCAAAAACAACTCTTCTGGCTCTGGCCAGCCAGAAATTAAAAATCCTCTGGTCCGGGGTGAGGGTCCTCATCGGGAAAGACCGCATCAGATGGTTTGCCAGGGCAAACGCCTCATCCACAACGAAGACGAACGGGAGTCCTTCCTGACTCTCCTCTGTGGGTGGCAAGCCCAGACTGCCACTCTGGAAACGCCAGTAGAATTCCATCTGTGAGAACACTCCACCATCTGACATCCGGCCATTTTGCCCCACGTCCACATACAAGAAGTCATAGGTCGCTGACACCACCGCCAACATCACAATACTATTACACCCCTTGTAGTTAAAATAGTAGGACCCCGAGTTGGGGGGTGGGACGATGCGGACATGTTTCCCATCATTTGCACCTCCACAATTGGGAAAGTCCCAACGACTGGCAAAGTGGGAGGCCACAGTCTGCCATTCCTGTGGCGTTGAAGGAAACTGTGGAGTGAAACAAGACAAAAAATTAGTAATTTTGCAAATCAACATTGCAAGCAGATTACAGACACCAAAATTTTTGGCCAAGATCAGTATAACATTTTGGGAAATTAGTATTTAAAGCCTAAAGTATAAGGTACCCTTATCAGAGTCATCACCCCCCCATCCCCCCCATCCGATGGGCCCTTGCAAAAAATGAGGGGGGGATGTTTTGGACAGGTAACCCTCTCCACTTGATTGAGAGCTGAATGCCTAAATAATGTGTGATACTTTGGGAAGCCCCTCCTTACTTACACTATTGGCAGCCCACCGGACAGGTAAGAAGTGTCATAATACCAAAAATTGGAAAAAATGGAAGCACATTTTGACATTCTGCTATTATATATCAAGATAATAATAGGGGAAAAAAATTATAGCATTTGAAAGTATTGAGGCAGGCCCTTGCACTACATGCTTTGGTGAACTCCTCCATAAATGTGACCATCAAAAAGGTAGGTAGAGTGTGTATTGGGTTTGGTAAAGTCAGCAGATAGAGGATTGCTATCAGCTGACCTAGCAGTTGGGGGGAGGGGGGTTCGTAATGAGTTTGGCATAACCAAAAAAAAAAAAAAGTCACTCTGCATGAATTGAAGCACACACATAACATTTGTAGGGGGTGTTTAGGGGAAAGCAATACTATGGAGCTGACAAAAGACATTGGTAAGTGACTAGACTATAGTTTTATGGGCCAAAAAGAGCATGGTGGAGAAGTTAGTTAGGCAAATATGCATTAAGGGACAAAGGGGCACAGCATATCAA
This sequence comes from Lithobates pipiens, assembly GCF_037356315.1. NCBI lineage: Eukaryota > Metazoa > Chordata > Amphibia > Anura > Ranidae > Lithobates > Lithobates pipiens. The sequence continues at coordinate 85,185,401 of NW_027507791.1, forward strand.
TTAGAGCATATTGCAATCATGGTAATTAGGGAAGGAGGAAAGAAATGCAAAACATTAGCAAGCATTAAATACATAGAATGTGATGTTAAAGGATAAAACTTACCTTCATATAGTCCTTCTGCAGGACCTGAATGATGGCAGAACAGGTCTCTGGAATAATGATCCCCAGAGCCTGGGGGGAGATGCCTGTGAAAAACTTGAGATCCTGAAGGCTTCTCCCTGTCGCCAAGTAGTGGAACGTGGTGATGAGCCTCTGCTCCGGAGTGATGGCTTGCCACATGCAGGTATCCTGCCTGGTGATATAAGGGGACAGCAAAGCCAGCAGACGGTGAAAAACGGGGTCCGTCATCCGGAGATTAAAAACTGAAATCATCAGGATTATTCTCACAGAGCAAAGGCATGTGCGAGAACTGGTCACTCTGGTGCAACCAATTCTTGGTCCACAAACGCCTCCCCTCCCTGTTCATGGACCGAGCTTGTGTCAAAGTAAGAACCCCAACACGAAGCCCCTGCACAGCACAAACTCTACGATGAGTACGTACACGAAACATGGTTTAAAGCGGTCGGCTGGTCAGAACAGACAACGGAAAGCACTGATAAACAGCAATGCCTGAAAGAACGACCTGAATAGCAGAAACAAGCAGACAATAATCAATGCAAATCAAAGCGTACTATACCAAGATATAGTCCACAATGAGAAACTAATGCTTACTGACTACACGCACTGATTATCAGATATGCAAAGACAAGCAGAAACTGAAGAGCAGTACCGAACTAAAGCACAAATCTGAAAAGCGCGAATCATCCCTCACCAAACTTCTACTAACACGCGATAGACACGAGATCAGCAGAAGGAGCCCAAAGGGTGCTGGACGTGGTGCTGAACTTCCTTTTTCTAGTGATGCCGTACGCGGCTTACGTCACCACGTTCTTGGCAACCGAAAATTCCGACAACTGAGTCCGACCATGTGTATGCAACATCACTTCCGGACCTCTTCCAGACTAAATCCGTCGGAATTAATCCGACGGATTTGGTTGCCGGAATCTCCGACCGTGTGTACGGGGGCTGACTTGTAGCAAGAGAGGCAGAAGTGTAGCAGCGTGGTATATGGATTCCATCTAAGGCATGTAGAGATTGTTTCCAGGAGTCCCACTTTGGAAGCTGGTCTATTGGTGATGGAGCATCCCAATATTTACTAGTCTTTGAGAACTAAGTAAGGATTTACCTTGTATGGTGATGGGAGCTATGAATCCCAATGGATCTTATAGGCTGTTCACCACTGACAGAACACCACGTTTGGTAATTGGCTTGTCTGTAGAGCTGACTTGAAACCCGAAGGTGTCTTTTAGTAAGTCCCACCGTAGGTCCAGACTTCTCTGTACAGGTGGTATGTCCATTCCCAGATTCAAGTCTTTAAACCCTGTGGTATGATCGCCAGGTTGAAAGGCTTTCATAACAGCAACACTATTTGAAGCAATCTTGCGTAGTCTGAGGTTAGCCTCAGAAAGCATACCTTGTGTCCTTCGGAGCAGGACTATGGCTTCTTCTTTTGTAGGTAAAGATTTAAGTCCATCGTCCATATAGAAGTCCCTCTCAACAAAGTGTCGAGCATCCATGCCATACTCCTTTTCTCCAACAAGGGCAGTCCTTCGTAAACCATATGTTGCAACAACGGGTGAGGGACTATTTCCGAAAACATGTACCTTCCTGCGGTATTCAATCATCTCATTGTCCATGTTGTTGTCACTGTGCCACAGAAGACTTAGGAGGTTCCTATGGTCTTCACGTACAGTGAAGCGATGAAACATTTGTTCAATGTCAGCAGTTATGACAACTGGCTCTCTTCTAAACCTCAAAAGTACACCTACAAGGTTGTTGGTTAGGTTCGGACCAGTGAGAAGAACATTGTTCAGGGATACGCCTTGAATCTTGGCACTGGAGTCAAATACTACCCTGATTTGCTTTGGCTTACGTGGATGATACACTCCAAAGAAAGGCAGTCAGCACGGGCGTCCGCAGCAGGGGGCAAGGGGGGTCAAGTGCCCCCCCTTGGAATCCCCAAGGTGTTGCAGCCGCCGCCATGCTGCATTTTTTTTACTGAGTCCGCCGGCGGCATCCTTCGCTCTCTCCTATGGATCACAGCACTGACTGGCTCTGTGTTCGGCGGCCGCTCTGTAACACGGTCCCACCCCCCCCAGACCGGCTCGTGTGATAATAGAGAGAATCAACGTTCCGCCTATCACATGAGCCGGTCTGGGGGGGGCGGGACTGTGTTACAGAGAGGCTGCCGAACACAAAGCCAGCCAGCGCTGTGATCCACAGGAGGAGATGCTGCAGGTACAGCCCGCCCTGTGTGCCTGGATAGGAGGATCGGGGGGGGGGGGCTGCATTCTCCTATCCAACTTATTTTACTGTCCCCAGTTCACCCTGTGCTCCCTGCCCCCCCCCCCAGTGCTCTCCTCCACCACCACCACACTCTCTTGCCCCCCCAGTGCTCTCCTCCACCACCACACTCTCCTGCCTCCCCTGCTCTCCTCCACCACCACACTCTCCTGCCCCCCTCCCCAGTGCTCTCCTCCACCACCACACTCTCCTGCCCCCCCCAGTGCTCTCCTCCACCACCACACTCTCCTGCCCCCCGTGCTCTCCTCCACCACCACCACCACACTCTCATGCCCCCCCTCCCCAGTGCTCTCCTCCACCACCACACTCTCCTGCCCCCCCAGTGCTCTCCTCCACCACCACACTCTCCTGCCCCCCAAGTGCTCTCCTCCACCACACTCTCCTGCACCCCCTCCCCAGTGCTCTCCTCCACCACCACACTCTCCTGCCCCCCTCCCCAGTGCTCTCCTCCACCACCACACTCTCCTGCCCCCCCACAGTTCTATCCTCCCCTGTTCTTGCTGCCCCCCTGCTCTCCAGCTCTCCCCATCCTTCACTAGCCACCATCCCAGTGCTCACCCCCCTGTTCCGCCCAGTGCCCTCCACTCCGCCCAATGCTCCCCCCCTGTTCTCCCCCCACAGTGCTCTCCACTCCCCCCAGTTCTCCTCCCCAGTGCTCTCCCCCCTGTTCTTTCCCCCCCCCAGTGCTCTCCCCCCCTGTTCTTTCCCCCCAGTGCTCTCCCCCTCTGTTCTTTCTCCCCCCAGTGCTCTCCTCCCCCCCAGTGCTCTCCTTTCCCCCCAGTGCTCTCCCCCTGTTCTTTCCCCTCCAGTGCTCTCCCCCCCTGTTCTTTCCCCTCCAGTGCTCTCCCCCCCTGTTCTTTCTCCCCCCCAGTGCTCTTCAGCTCTCCCCATCACTCTCCAGCCCCCACCCCAGTGCTTTCCAGCCCCCCCAGTGCTCTCTACCCTCCGTGCTCTCCACCCCTGTTCTTTTTGGCCGCCCCAGCACTCTCCACTCCCCACCCCTGTACTCTCCACTCCCCCTGCATTTTGCCCTCACCCATGTGCTCTCCAACCCTACCAGTGCTCTCCACCCCCCATAGTGCTCTCCAGTCCCCCGTGCTTTCCACCCCTGTTCTTTCTGGCCCCCACTGGTGCTCTCAAGCCCCCCCCCCATTGCTCTCCACTCCCCCCCTGCTCTTTGTACCCCCCAGTACACTCCAGCCCCCGTGCTCTCCACCCCTGTTTTTCTGCCCCCAATGCTCTTCACCACCCCACACTCTTAGCCCCCCAGTGCTCTCAGCCTACCTTGCTCTCTACCCCTGTTCTTATTGGCCCCCCCAGTGCTCTCAAGTTCCCCCCAGTGCTCTCCACTCCCCACCCCTGTGATCTCCACTCCCCCTCGCTCTTTGCCCCCACCCATGTGTTCTCCAACCCCGCCAGTACTCTTTGCTCCCCCTTCTCTCCAACTCCCACCCAGTGCTCTCCACTTCCCCAGGACCAGAGGACAGGCTGACTGGGGCCAGAAAACGAGGACGGCTGAAGGTGCAGGTGGCCAGGGACCACTCCATCTCACAGCAAACAGATCCTCTGGAAGGAGCACCGCCCCCATCCAAAACGAGAACAGACCCTGCCTGCTGCTGGCCATCATGGATATCCTGCTGGCATGCAAGGTACCGTACTGAGCATCAACAACACAGCTTCCCACAGTCAGGGACTGCAGACTGGGACATGGGGCGCAGGAGGGGCTGCAATGATGGGGACAGTGAGACTGCATTCACCGCACACTAAAGCTGCATTTGATGGACACAGTGAGGCTGCATTGGTGGACACAGTGAGGCTGCATTGGTGGGCATAGTGAGGCTGCATTGGTGGGCACAGTGAGGCCCCATTGGTGGGCACAGTGAGGCTGCATTGGTGGGCACAGTGAGGCTGCATTTGATGGGCACTGGTGAGGCTGCTTTAAGCTCTTGCATCAAGTCTGCAGTCTCTGACCATCTCCTGTAGCATGTCTGCAGTCTCTGAGGGAGTCTGGAGTGGAGTCAAGAGTGGGAGCACCGCCAGGATGGGGGGTCATGGGAGAAGTCAGACTTGTGTGGACTGTGGACAGGAGACTATAGGATAATACCAGAGCCACCAAGCTGGAGCCGACTGACTAAGCCCTGCACAGTGCACCTGAGAGGAGGTCAGTGAAAGCACCGCCAGGCCAGTCGGGGGTGGGGGGGTCACTGATGTAAGGGGGAGTGAATACGATAATGTAAGGGGCACTGATATAAAGGGTTTCCTCCTTATATTAGTAACCCACCCCCCTTACCCTGGAGTATTTGTTCTGTAGAAGGTGGTAACCCCCACGTTCTGAGTTCCTAGGGTCCCCCTTGATGATTGATCACTTACCACTATTAACTGGATTATATATATATATATATATATATATATATATATATATATATATATATATGGTTTTTGAAAGCATGGGCGTCCGCATGGTTACTCAAGTGGCTGCGTACCATGCCCATATAGCCTAGAGAATGTACATCTTTTTACATTGCAATACATCTGTTGTTGCCATATTTTTATCTTGATGAAAACAGCCTATACAGTGACAGTATGAGGTCAAAATATGGCCACAACAGATGTATTGCAATGTAAAAAGATATACATTCTCTAGGCTATATGGGCATGGAACACAGCCGCCAGAGTAACTTCCAATACAAAGTGAAGATGAATTATCTGTTATATAACACATATGTATTTCCAGTGGAAAGATTTTCATGAGATTGTCAAAAAGGGGCGGCGCATGAGTTGCCTTAAAATGATGCCCCCCCCTTGGAAAAAGTTCTGCCGATGCCCATGGCAGTCAGCACTCATTGTGTCTTTGAAGTGATGGAGCTGGTTCAGTGTGATCATTGTCAAAGATCCTTTTCATAAAGGCGATCAAATGGTCGTTCATTTCAGGCCTGTTCTTTACTGTTCGTTGAAGTGAGTTGAATCTGGATGGATCCTGTTCACAATTGGTTGGGAGTTTAACCCTTGCAGCACGAAGAGGTAATGGTGCTGTTACACTCATCCTGGAAGAACTCTTTGTCCATTATTTTGATGAACTCTTTGTCTCCGAGTGACAAGGCTATTTTGTTGTCATTGCTTGTTGTACAAAACACTGTGGTACCTAGGTTGTCATCACAAAGGTTAGGAGTGACATCAGGTACTTGGATGATGTCACAAGGCTTCTCTTTTACTTCATAATGATGAGGGCACTGTTTGAAGTGGGATACATGTCTGTTTCCTAACATGTAAGTTTTGAAGGAGTGGATCTCGGATGACGTATGCATTCTATCCAAGCATACATCACCCACGATTACCCAGCCTAGATCAAGTTTTTGTGCGTAAGGGGCATCAGGAGGTCCATTGCTTGCGTACTTTGTGTACTCTGAGAATGTCTCTTCCTAGCAAGATCAGGATTTCAGCATTCATGTCCATTGCAGGAATTTTATTAACATGGTGCCTCAAGTGAGGATGGTGATATGCAGCATCTGGAGTAGGAATTTCTTCCCATTCATCTGGTATCTAGTCACACTCAACTAATGTTGGTAGGGGTATGCCCTCTCCCTTATTGATATGAGAGACCATGAACCCATCAGCCCTTCTACCGAAGGTCTCTTCACGACCAGAACAGGTTCTGAGAGTATACGGTGATGCAAGTCCCTCTATACCAAAGATCTCAAAGAATTAAGGCTTAACCAGGGATCTCTTGCTCTGTTCATCTATTATGGCATACATTCCAATAGCCTCCTCAGGTTGACCTTTTGGGTATATTTTGACTAGGCATATCTTAGCACAGCATTTCTGATCTAAGCCTTCTCCACAGGCTTCTGTGCATGAAAAAGAAACAGCTGTGGCTGGAGCATGACCTTGTTGTTCCCCGCCATGACTTGAGACAGGGCTGGAGGTAGGAGACTGCTGTGAATTGTCTGAGGGTGGACCTGGATGCATAGCTGTAACATGTCTGTCGCTACTGCATTCTGTGCACTTGATGACAATTTACAGTCTGTCCTTTTAACAGATATTGCTCTATTAAAGTCTCTACGTTTAGCTGCTATATTATCATACTTTGATGAAGATGATGATGATGAAGCAGGCAAGCTGGGTTCACTGAAGCTGAAGTTGGGATTGTTTCTCCAAAAACCTGCAAAAATATGCGAATGGAGGAAAAGATATGTAACAATCTCTTTTGTACATTGAGCCTTGTTGTGACCATTTCTCTTGCAGGCCATATGGCAGTTTAGACACCACTGGATTGACACCATAAGCAGTGTCCAGGAAGCTTAGTCCAGGTAGACATGTGTCTGTCTGCCAAATCCAGCTCCATGAGAAGGTCACTCGGGTGTTGGAGCTTGCAGTAGTCTTTGTTCCCTATTTTTGGGAAGTTTGGCAGCCTCTTGAATAGAGCACTTTCTATGGCTTCAGTGCTACCATAGGCTTGCTCAAGTCTTGCCCATGCAGCAACAAGACCTGCATCTGGGTGGTCAACATGCACTGTTCTCAGTCTTTTAACACGATCTGCAAATTCTGGCCCCGTCCACTTTACTTGGTAGTAAGGTTGAGATCAGCAACGGCAGCATTGAAGGTTGATCTTCAGGCCCTGTAGCTCTCCGGACAGTCGTCAAACCTTGAGAGGGTAGTGTTAATGGGCTCAAGGTGTACCATATATCTGGCAAAGTCATTCAAGTCTGATCTCTCACTCTTAGGGGTCAAAGTAACTTGTGGAACCCCTCGGATGTGAAAGTTCTCTGGTGAAGTAGGGTGAGGTTAACCAGGATGAAATGATGTTGCAAGAGCGTTTAACTGTGGTGTAGTCCCTAAGGCTTGTGCTTGCTGTGGCTTGAGCTGCGGCTTGTCCCTGGAAGCCACCTTTTGTCAGAGGTGATGCGGTTTGTTGTGTAGATGCACTTGTGTTGTAGACTTGAAGAGGCTCAGGCATTTGGAGCTAAGAGGTCTCTGTGTTGAGAGTCAGAACAGTGTTGTTAGTAAGACATATAGGAGATAACTCTGTATCATTGCAAGTATTATGCTTTAGTACATATTCACTGGTGCGTTCAACTGAGTCTAGCAGTTCCGTTGGGATGGACCAGTCTGCGTTAGCACTTTCTGACATCTCTTGTTCGAGAACTCTCACCCTTGCTAGGGAAGCTGCTTATTCCCTTTCCATTTGCAGTTGCACTTGCACGGGCCTCTATTAGCTTGTCGCTTAATGTTGAACTTCCGGAGCGGGAGGATCTAGAAGAACATGCAGTGTGTTTGGTTGATGTGGACCTGTGAGATCTGTTCTCCTGCAGTTGAGCAATGCGGAGTTCTGCCTTACACTGGGCATTTTGCACTAAGAGATCCCTTTGTTGGTTTAGTGCATCAGCCCTGGTCAGTTCTGCTGAAGAGTCCTCTATACTACAGTCCTGCAAGAAAACTATGTATTTTGCAAACAGCCGCTGGTAGCGTTCATACGTGGCAGATAAGCGATCTATAGAGTCTCTTAGTTCAGCTGGTTGATCATTCAAGTGTGACAAACCGGACATGCAGTGTGAAGTTCTGTCCCATAAGTCTGACAGATTGCTGAAGAACTAATCTCTAGTGGCTCATTTCTCTGAGTTTCTGTGTAGGTTTTATTGTACGTTTGGGTCTTACACTATGTTCAGCAATATCTGCAGTATCTGCTCCCTGTACGTCTGTGGGTTCCGAGGCATGATGAATCTACGTTGGTTCAGCCACAAAAGGGTGCTCAGAGTCTTGTCCAGATATTTTTCAAGTTTTTGCAAGAACAGCAGCTTAGACAGGTGGGGTAACACAGTTCAATGTAGAGAAACAGTTTTTAACATTCACATGCGGTGCAGTAAACTCGTGCGACCATGTACTTCACAAGATGGCGGATGGCACTGAGCTTGATTGCAGATCAGGCGCACACATATACACAGCAGGCTGTGGGAATTCTATAAATCTTTTGCCTATTCTGACTCCGGTTGTTGTGAAGCGATTTATCCCCTGTGAGACCTCTTGTCATGATTATGCAGTGATCTTCCTGTGTTTGCTTACCTCCCCTCATGTGTTCAGACTAGAGGCCAGCCACTTCCACCTGGTGGTTTTTATAACCTCTCCTCTAAGCGTGGCTCCACCCCAGGCCCTATCAGGGAGCCCTATATTAACCTGTGCACTGCAGGCCATCAGGGCTGATCAACCATTGTGTATACCTTTGTGTGTTAGCTTCCTGTTTCCTGCCGTGTGCTCTTCTACTGTTTTCCGTTACTGACTTTGGCGTGTTTTTGACTATCCCTGTTTGCCTGTGATCCTGACCTTTTAGCGTGTCCCCGACTATTCTTGTCTGCTTGTAGCCCCGACCTTGGCATTGTCCCTCACCATCCCTATCCTCCTGTTGCCTACTGTAGGTGTGAGCTGGGGAACCCTGGGGGTCGCGACCTGGAGCCAGTTGCAGCCAAGTCCATCCTCACCACCAGAGGCGCTGGTGAACACCTGCTGGCTCTTAGACTCCGCGCCCCAGGGAATCTTACGCTCTAACCCCAGTGGGATCTGTCCCCCGTCTGCAGCAGTCAGCCGTAGGGTCCATAACCTTGCGGTGCACTCCTGATCCCTACGGTGTGCATGTGTCACCTCGCCTAGAGGCGATTCAGTTCGCATTGTGCGCTATACAAGTATTTCATTCATTCATTCATTCACCTGACAGTTTGATCAGCCATGGACCCGGCAGACGTGCCGCTTCCTGCAGTCGATCCGTTGCAGGGCTTAGTTCGCAGACTTGAGGCCCAAGAATCGCATCAGACCCAGATGATGCAATTCCTTCAGGATTTGGCATCCCGTTTTGAACAGGCTCAGGCCTCATTAGGACCCCCAGTTCAACAACCGCAATCGCTATCTGCTGCTGCACCTATCGCATCAGTCGCAGCCGCACATTCATTACAACTACCAGCTCCGGTCCGTTTCTCTGGGGACTCCAAGGCTTGCAGGGGGTTCCTTAGCCAGTGCACTATTCATTTTAAACTTCTGCCCCAAAACTTCCTGTCCGATCGGGCAAAAGTCGCATATATCATATCTCTCCTGTCTGGCGAGGCATTAGCTTGGGCCGCCCCTCTGTGGGAACTGAATGATCCATTGATTTCTAGCCTGTCTGATTTCTTGAAACTTTTTCGGAATATCTTCGAGGAACCGAGTCGTGTCTCCTCAGCGGCTAGCGCTCTTGTATGTCTCCGTCAAGAGTCTGCGTCTGTGGGATAGTATGCTCTTCAGTTCCGTATCCTCACAGCTGAATTGAGCTGGAATAATGAGGCCCTAGTTGCAACCTTTTTACATGGCCTCTCTGATAGAGTGAAGGATGAATTAGCAGGAAGATCCCTTCCTGCTGATCTGGACAGTGTCATCACCTTGTGTAACCAGATCGATATTCGCTTTCAGGAGAGGGCCCTGGAAAAAAGACGCCAGCACTCCCCATTCTTTAGGCAGCCTGAGCCCCCAGTCCCTTCTCTTCGATCCGAGGAGCACCCCCTGCCTGCTGAGGAACCTATGCAGTTGGGCTGGACTAAATTATCTCCCGAAGAACGTGCTAGGCGCAGAACTCTGGGCCTATGCCTCTATTGTGGGGCCAAAGGTCATTTCCTTGACACTTGTTCTTTTCATCTGGAAAAACGCTCAGGGCTAATACATCTGGAAGGTGGAGTATTAGACCCTGAAATATCACCTTCACCTTCTTGTCTTCTCCTTTCTATGTTGCTTCATGTCGGTGCTTCCTCTCGTACGGTCTCAGCACATCTGGATTCCGGAGCCGCTGCAAATTTCATGGATTGGGAAACTGCATCCTCCATGAGACTTACCCTTTTGCCCCTTACAACGCCATTGGTGGTCTTGGCGATTGATGGCACGGTTCTCCCAGGGGGCCCTATCCGCTTTCAGACTCTTCCTGTTAAGATGTCAGTAGGGAAACTCCACCAGGAGTGGATATCCTTCCTTGTCGTACCTAAGGCTTCATCTCCTATCATATTAGGTCTTCCTTGGTTACGGCTCCATTCTCCACACGTTGACTGGTCTGCTGGACAGATCCTGGCTTGGGGTTCCTCCTGTTCCTCTTCCTGCCTACTCAAGGGTACCCCAAAGGAGAAACTTCCTGTTACCACCATCCCAGTATCTTCTGCTCTTCCCGCTGTATATAGCGATCTCTGGGATGCGTCCTGCAATAGTCGGACTGATGCACTCTCTAGGTCATGTGGTACTCTGAATGAGGGGTCCACCTATGAACCTGAGTCGATCATTCACTCCAGTTCGCATAACCATTTACCTTTGTCTGTCCCTAATCTCCCTTGGACGTACAGCCAGACTAACTTGTCTGCAAGTTCCACAGTTGCTATGCCCTGTGATGCGATTGAGATGGTCTCTACACCTGACAATACTATTCAGTCGACCTCTGCACCAGTTATGCCAGTCCAGCCCATGCCCAATGAGCTTCCTGCTTCTTGTTCAGCACCTTCGGTGACCTGGCCTCACCCTACTGCTACTATGTCCATTCAAACCCGTTTAAGAGGCTCAATCCGTCCTTTGGATAGAATACCTCATTCGGCCAGGAGGGGTTTTCAATCTTTTTCTCAGTGTTTTCTGCATTCTGTTTGTGTTGCAGCTATCCAGCTTGACTCTTGTGACATGTCACTTTCTAACCAACCTGACCTCAGGGATCCACTGACCTCTGCCCAGTCTGGTGGTAATGTTATGGATGCCCAGCTCATCTTTAAGGGTGTGGGGGACCCTACTCAGACTCCTGATCTTCTCATGCCCTTACCCATTCCTAAAAAACCTTTAGTCCTTAAGTCCTCTCGTCCTCTCCCTACCTCTGTTTCGGTCTCTGAGGATAATCTAAAATACAAGGTTAGTCATGTTTTGGATTCCCGGCTCCGTAAAGGCATTCATCAGTACCTCGTACTTTGGAAAGGGTTGGGTCCTGAGGAGAGGTCTTGGATCACTGTATCTGAGGTCTTTGCTCCCTGTCTGTTAAGGAGGTCCCATCTGGAGTTTCCCTTTAAGCCTGGACCCAGGCGGGGGAGGGGGAGGCCTCGTAAGAGGGAGGGTACTGTCATGGTTATGCAGTGATCTTCCTGTGTTTGCTTACCTCCCCTCATGTGTTCAGACTAGAGGCCAGCCACTTCCACCTGGTGGTTTTTATAACCTCTCCTCTAAGCATGGCTCTACCCCAGGCCCTATCAGGGAGCCCTATATTAACCTGTGCACTGCAGGCCATCAAGGCTGATCAACCATTGTGTATACCTTTGTGTGTTAGCTTCCTGTTTCCTGCCGTGTGCTCTTCTACTGTTTTCCGTTACCGACTTTGGCGTGTTTTTGACTATTCCTGTTTGCCTGTGATCCTGACCTTTTGGCGTGTCCCTGACCATTCTTGTCTGCTTGTGGCCCCAACCTTGGCTTTGTCCCTCACCATCCCTATCCTCCTGTTGCCTACTGTGGGTGTGAGCTGGGGAACCCTGGGGATCGCGACCTGGAGCCAGTTGCAGCCAAGTCCATCCTCACCACCAGAGGCGCTGGTGAACACCTGCTGGCTCTTAGACTCCGCGCCCCAGGGAATCTTACGCTCTAACCCCAGTGGGATCTGTCCCCCGTCTGCAGCAGTCAGCCGTAGGGTCCACAACCTTGCGGTGCACTCCTGATCCCTACGGTGTGCATCTGTCACCTCGCCTCAAGGTGACCTGACACCTCTATTACTGGCCTGTGAGGACAACCCTCTTCAGATATCTTGAACTCACCAAATACCAATTCCATCCACAAATGTGCTTTTATTCTGAACATCAGGTTACAGCAGATGACAGGATACAAACAGATGAATAGGTTGTAGTATTTGTGTCAAAAGAATTGATATTATCTGTAGCTTACAATGCAGAATACATGTGCCCTGCTACATGTGGCCTGTAGCTGCATCCATGACACAGGAAGTACAATCACAGGAAGAAGGGTGGAACCTTACATACAAAGAAAGTGTGTCATAACATAAGGGAAAAAGAACATAAGAGACAAGTGCATTACCACAAAAGACCACTAGATGGCAGCATGTGAACTAAATATAAACATCCATAGAAAATGGTTAGGAAAACAGTCTATATAAATTCTATACCCCGTTTGGGCAGCATAGGGTCAGTGCCCATCCGCAGCCTCACCATTGCCATAATTGCAGCCTGATTAATGCTCATCTACAGCCTCACAAGTGCCATCAATGCAGCCTCATCAGTCCACATCAATGCAGCCTCACCATTGCCATCAATGCAGCAGCTTCACCATTGCCATCAATGCAGCAGCCTCACCAATGCCATCAATGCAGCCTGATCGATGCACATCTGCAGCCTAGACGTTGACGGGATGATTGCCGACAGATTACATACAGTGAGAATCTCTTATGATAGACAGGACAGTGGTCCAATGGCGGCTCAGGAGATGGGACTTCCTATTACAGAGGCTGTCAAGTAAACAGGAGATTCTCACTGTATGTAATCTGATGGAGCTCATCCTGCCCCCCTCCCTGTCCCCTCCGAGGCAGCTAAAATTGAAGTATTGGAGTATAACACAAACACGCTATTTGCACCCGATTTTTATGGTGAAAAAGTGAGTGTTATATGCCAATAAATACACTATTTGCTTCTTTTTCTCTGTTAACCACTTCCCACCCGGCCAATGCACATATACGGCCGGGTGGGAGCCGCCTACTCCTGATATGACGTTCAGGAACGTCATTCAGGAGTAGCGGGATCGCGCGCGCGCGCGCGCCCGCGCAGCGGCGCGATCCCGATGCGCCCGTGTCACCCGGACACGGCGCATCTCAGATCGGCAGGAGGGCTCTGTGATTGGCCCTCCTGATCACATGACGGCCGTGTCCAATCACGGCCGTCATGTGATGTAAACAAACAGCCGGTTGCTAGGCAATCGGCTCCTCCTCTCCTCACACAGAAGTCATCGCTGTGGAGAGGAGAGCAGATCGCTGCAGCCGGCTGCTGATCAGTGAGTATGGGCTGCTTTTTACAGCTTTTTACTCACTGATCACCAGTCTAGTGTACACAGTAAACACACCACACAGTAAACACATCACACAGTATAAACACAATGTCCCCACACATGTCCCCAAAACATACATGTCCCCAAATAATAAAAACACATGTCCCTAATAATAAAAACATGTCCCCCACATATGTCCCACTAAAATCACATGTCCCAATGATTATCTGCACACATATGTACGTGATCACCTGCACACATATGTACATGATCATTTGCGTACATATGTCCGTGATCACACAAACCAATTATTATACACTTAACGGATTTTTTTTTACCAAAAACATGTAGCAGAATACATTTTGGCTTAAATTTATGACAAAATTTGATTTTATTGGATTTTTATTGAAGTAGAAAAAAGAAAATAGTTTTTTTTTTCCAAATTTCCGCTTTTTTGCGCTTATATCGCAAAAAATAAAAAACGGAGTCGTGAATAAATACCACCAAAATAAAGCTCTATTTGTGCGAACAAAATGATAAAAATTTCATTTGGGTACAGTGTAGCATGACCGCGCAATTGTCACTGAGAGCGCTAGAGCGCTGAAAGCTGAAAATTGGGCTGGGAAGGAAGGGGGCGAAAGTGCCCTGTATTGAAGTGGTTAAATATACTATTGAAAGTGTTTTGTTTGATAAGTGTACAAAAATTACCTGTTATTCCTGCTAGAAATCCAATGCTGTCCTGTCCAATCTGAAGTGTTTTCTAAAACAATTTTATCAGAAAATGTGGTAAGCAGGCCATAGATAATACTTTTGCTTTGTTTTTCAAGCAGCGGGTTGAACAAAAGAAAAAAAAAAAATTATTTTCCCCATCAACAGACTTGATGTTGATAAGGGAATACCTTCCGTGGTGCTATCGTATTCTGACAGCGAGAAGAGTTCCCCACCATTGGAATAAAATGATCAGTGTTGCGGTTATAGTCAGTGGTACTGATCGAATTTCAAACCATCTATGTCTGGCTTTAGGACTACAGAATACCCCCCTCCCCCATGTTATGGAATAGAGGAGAGGGGTAGGTGTTCCGTAATCTTAACACATTTTCTGTCTTGGCGTGACAACCTTAAAGGGGTTGTAAACCCTTGTGTTTTTTCACCTTAATGCATCATATGCATTATGGTGAAAAAAACCCTGGCAGTCACTGGTCCTCCAGCCCCCCCATTGTATTTACCTGAGCACCTTCATCTCTTCGGCGGGGACGCAATGTCCCTCTCTCCACGGAATCCCAGCTTTTGATTGGATAGATTGATAGCAGTGCAGCCATTGGCTCCCACTGCTGTCAATCAAATCCAATGTCACAGGGGCGGAGCCGAGTCTGGCATTCGGGTCTGTGGATGCAAATGCTGGACTCGGGATGGGAGCGCGCCTGCAAGGTAACCCCCTCGGAAGAGCGCTTCTCCTAGGGTGCTATCTGATGTGGGGAGGAGCCACGAGAGCCGCCGCTGGACCCTAGAAGAGGAGGTTTGGTACCACTCTGTGCAAAACGAGCTGCATAGTGGAGGTAGGTATGACATGTGTGTTATTTAAAAAAAACAATCCTTTACAATCACTTTAATCCTTCATAGATTCAGTACAGTGAGTGTGTGTTGTCACTCTCGGACAGGGAGTGTGTTATTGGAAGTTTCACCAGGGGGAAATATGTCTGCAAACTCATGTAGTCACTGATAAATTGCAATACATTTACTTTTATTTCTTGGGTTAAATTAATCTGCCATGACATTTGGCTGACTGCCATTTGCTGACAAGTTCTTGATTCTGCCGGTAGAAATGTAATTATAGTTAATCGAAACTGTGTCAGATGCTCCAGATACTTGAAGGATACTCGTTCACGTGTTGTTAAGTAGTACTCTGGATCTTGAAACCTGGTGCAGACATCAAAGAACACTTCCTATCATTAAAAGACATGTAGCATATTGATTTAACATAATTTGATATACGGTAACTAAATGTTAACAATCAAAACTTTTTTCTTAATTTCCACCCAACAGCTAATTTGTAGTCTAGTGTCTCCCAATAGTGATAAAGTTTGTGAACCTTTAAATCTACTACTTAAAACTCTAAGTATTGTACTTATTGAGCAGGTGTGCTGGTCCAGTTTTGACCACTATAAATATACATGTGGACTGCTGTGGAAGCAGAGAATCACCGTAAGGGCTCATTTACACTTGCTTCGGCTTCAACACACATTAACGGCTAGTTTACACTTGCTTCAAACAAGGCTTTTCCGCCAAGCTTTGTTAAAGCTCTCTGGACGCTGTCACTAAATAAAATGGTTAGCTTACAGTCCTGTTTACATCTTTCATTTGCTTTGCTTCGACTTTGCTTCAAAAATTATACCCCATGTCGCTTTAGTGGTGCTTCAAAGCGTTTTTAAAGCCTCCATAGAAGTCTGCAGCAAAGCTCGCTTGAAGCCCCACTGAAGCTCCATCGAAGCTCCACCAAAGCCTCATCAAAGCACCAAGCAAAAGCAAGGTGTAAACAAGATGGTAAGCTAACCATTTTATTTAATGACAGGGGCTTTGACTGGCGTTCACAGAGCTTTACCAAAGCGTGTCTGAAGCTATGTTTTAAAGCAAGTGTAAACTAGTGTAGTCAGCACTAATACAGTGATTTCTGCGGTTTTGCAGGTGCTACGGTGGGCAAGCGCCCCCCTATGTTCACTGTAGAAAGAAATCGGCCTGACACAGGACCCAGGAGACAGTGGAGATCACAGTAGAACTGCAAACTACTACATTGATTCTCTACTTCCACAGCTCTACCACAGGTATGAAATACATATGCTTACATAGGGGAACATTTACTAAAACTGGTGCACACACAATCTGGTGCAGCTGTGCTTAGTAACCAATCAGCTTTTAACTTTAGCTTATTCAATTAAGCTTTGACAATAAGTCCCGGGTTCACACTGATGTGGGTGCAAATTCTGTGCGGATTCTGCACCGCATCCAAATCACACCCCGTTCATGCAAACCACTGCAGGGTTGTGTGTTATGTTAAGGACCAATTCTGGTGCTTAACAGGTCCTGCGCGTTTTTGGTGTGGATTTGGTGCGCTTTGAGCCATACAGCATGCGTTTCCTGCACTGCATAGTGCGAACTGGCACTAAAACCTGGAAGCTCATTGGTTACTATGCACAGCTGCACCAGATTCTGTGTGCACCAGTTTTAGTAAATCTCCCCCAGTGTTCCAAGCTGGACCAATGTAACTATGCAGTGTAAACTATACCTAGAGTTTATAAGAATTTTAGTGGGACCTAATCAAAATTATTTAGCCAGAATTTTTTAATCTCATACATTAATGCCAATATTTTAAGACAAGTCCAGGCATGTACTGGCCATAGGGACTATGGGGAGTTTCCCGGTGGGCCGATGGCTCACTGGGCCGGTTTCAGTGACAGCCAGTGGCATCGCTGGGGGGGGACTTTTGGGGCTATAGCCCCGAATCTGGGGCCCATAGCCCCGATTCAGTCCAGGAGTCCCCAACAGCAGGGTCCTGGCCCACTACCTGCCCTCTTTCTGGTGACCCTGATGTAAGGGGGAGCTCTCTGTGGACCCGGATGTAAGGGGGGGCTCTGTGGGGACCCGGATGTAAGGGGTTGACTCTCTAGGGACCCTGATGTAAGGTTGATGATCTCTGGGGACTCTGATGTAAGGGGAAGGCTATATGGGGACCCTGATGTAAGGGGAGGCTCTCTGGGGACCCTGATGTAAGAGGAGGCTCTCTGGGGACCCTGATGTAAGTGGGGGGCTCTCTGGGGACCCAGATGTAAGGAGGGGCTTTCTGGGGACCCTGATGTAAGGGGAGGCTCTCTGGGGACCCTGGTGTAAGTGGGGGGCTCTCTGGGGACCCAGATGTAAGGAGGGGCTCTCTGGGGACCCTGATGTAAGGGGGGCTTTTTTGCGCAATTGCGTACAGTTTATATACTGTTTTTTGCATGTTTGCAAAATTAAAGTGGGTCGGTCTGGATGAAGTCCAGGGCCAAATTTTTGTCCCAGTCCAGCCCTGGACAAGTCTGAATTCGTTTTTCTCTTTTATGATAAGGAGTCTGGTGTAAGTGGCTGTGGCAGATTTTGGTGAGTGCCAGTGAAACGTATAATGTGATCTGTTACTTGCAGGGTAAGTGAGCAATAGATCACGAAAAAAAGTATAAAAAAATGGTAAACAAAAGTAGATCCTCACCATTTATTCAGTCCCAGGGGTTGCACTGGATGACATGTACAATATTATTGTTGGGTGAGCATAAAACTGAGACGTGTGCATTGTCATTCACAGATTTGGTACGTACCATCCTGTCAAAATGGTGCCGTTTGTGAAATAACACTGTATAAAATAGATTTTTTCTTCCTCTTTGGATATTATATTACAACACACACAAGAAAAAGTGCTTCTTAAAGCGGGATTGCACTGGGGAAAAAAATATTAAAAGCCAGCAGCTACAAATACTGCAGCTGCTGACTTTTAATAAATGGACACTCACCTGTCCCGGGGTCCAGTGATACCAAGCAAATACAAGACTGGTACTTACTTTTAACAACAGGCACTCACGAGTGCCTACAGACCCTGCCAGATCTTGACTAGAGCCCCTTAGAGGTTGTCAACCTTAAAGTGGTGCTCCGCTTAAAAAAAAAAAAGAAAAGTCAGCAGCTACAAATACTGCAGCTGCTGACTTTTAATAATCGGACACTTACCTGTCCCAGGGTCCAGCGATGTGGGGGATCGAAGCCCCGCTCATCTCCCCCCTCTGCTCAGTGGCGCCTACATTGTAACTGTGCGCCCGGGTGTGGCTTCACAGCCGGGCACCCACTGCGCATAAAGTAGGGTGGAACTCCACTTTAAGAACTCTAACAAAAAAGATGTTCCTGGTGACTAGCTCTGGCTTGCCCCATCCCCATCCTGCTTTCAGTACTTACCATTAGGTCATGTTGATAGGTTTTTGTTTGTTTCAAGAGGATTTTGCATTCCCATACAAATCAATGCTTGAAGCAGGTCAGAAGGAGCAACCACAGGTCAAATGGGCACCTGACAATGAATTCTGAATGATCTCAGAAGCATCTCAAACTGATGCCATCAACACAAGCCCAAAGTCCATCAACACAGACCCTTAGGGAGGCTGCCCATTGTGTTGGTCAACCAATAGTGAGACAAGACCAGTCCCGTGGTGGCCACTTTTTACAGTTTTGCAAGCTCCAAGGTATTGTATGGGAGATCAGACATGATTCATAGACACCTGGGACTGATTGCTAAGAACAGTATATGCTTGGCAGCAGTATGTGCTACACTTCTAGGTGCTTCGAGGGAAATTGTTAACCAGTGAGTCAAAACATTTTTTTTTATTGAGTAATAGTTTATAAACCCTATCATTGATGGGAAAAAAGTATGTGAAGGTCCAAGATAATGATAAATGGAAAAGAAGGTCATTGGGCATTTTAATCAATTTGTTGGGTTTTGCCTGTCCAAGTAAAAAAAAAAAAAAAATGAAATTTTTAATACCACTCCTTAGAACATACTTCTTCTGTGAGGAGCAGGTAACAAAATATTTTGTTTGTAAAATTTTATTTAAGGATTTTTTATTTAAGACTTTTTGACTAAAAATGATGCATAGTGGGATTTGCACTGTATACCAGATATCAAATCGTAATTCGTTGATTAAACTTGTCTATGGTATGCTAAGCAATCAGAGTGTAACATGGGGGGCTGGCTCAGCTCTTTTAAATGAATCAGCTCTTTTAAATGAATCAAAACAAATTCATCTGGATTAGTCATCTTGTATAGATGATTGTAGATTAGCTAATAGCTACCAGTGGATCTGTATTGGTAACATTGAATTCAAAGACTAAGCCATGCAAGGGGTGGTCTAGACCAGTGTTTCTCAACCGTTGTACAGTTAAGGCATCCTTTAAAATTTTGCACAATCTTGAGGCACCCCCATCCAAAAATGTAAAAAAACTAAACAAATAGTTTTACATAATACAGCATTATCCACACACATAGGACACCAAACCTTAGAGGTGATTTATTTTTACAAGGCACACTGGTACTGACTAGTACACCAATGTTTTCCTTCTCTCTCAGCTAATCTGACCCCAGTGCTGATGGAGAGAGGCAGGGTAGGGGCAAACAAGAATGCTGTACAGTGCCTGATGTCCTCCTTATCAACCAATATCATTGTTTTTTAGTACACAGACAGCTGGACTGCATGGTGCTTGAGGTTACAATGTTGCACAATGAAAACCTGTGGCTTTGTGAAACAAAATATGGCTTGTACACAATATTTGGGAACATTTTTAGACATTTTGCCAAGGCACCCTGGGAGAAACCAGATGGCACCCCAGTTGGAAAAGTCTGGTCTAGACCAGTGGTTCTCAACCTCAGTCCTCAATTACCCCCAACGGGCCATGTTTTTGGAACTTCCCTTAGATAAAATATCTCTTATGAATACCATGTTGTTGATATTAATTTAAAGCAGCTGTGCAAAGTAAAGGAATACCTGAAAACATGGGCATTGTGGTTACTTGAGGACTGAGGTTGAGAACCACAGGTCCAAACAACCTTTGCTACTGATCGCCTCCACTTCCATCTCCTGTATCTTTGATAATATGCCAGTGGTATTTGGGAGGTTATTTATTGCGTCTATTTCTATTTTTGTGAAGGAGGCTTCCATTTATCTGATTCTTCAGAAGATTATTGGATTTGTGTTAAACAAAATATATATTGCAGTAGCTAATTTAGAGCCATATTTACTGTAGCACAACATGTACAACAATGGGCAGTATATACATTTATGGAGACATGCTGTGCGCATTTCATTATTTGTTGTAGGTTGAATTTTAAGTTGTGATAAATTTTTTAATTGCTGTTATTAAAATACTTTATCTTTTGTCATGGAACCATATGTTCGGTATGTCATAGTTGTGTGGATTATGCTTTATAAATTAATCTCTTTTATCAGTGATAGAATTCTAGATCCAGGTGAATTATAATGTGTATACACAAGCACACACAGTCAACCATGTTCATATGAACAAGATGAACGTGAATAGGTATGGTAACAAGAGAAGGTCCAACACCATGACTGAAAGAAAGATGTTTTTTAGTTAAGGTGACAACAATAAAGTGTGGCTTCCGTCTTGACCTTGACCTTTGGAAGCCATTTGGGTTTGTCAAAGCTGCCTACCTAGTATATTCGGTGGAAAAATAGAAAATCTGAGGATCCAGTGGCATCAAACCATTTGTAACCTATTAAAACTTAATAGAGTTTCTAATCCCTTGAAGTCTACGTTTTAGATGAGTCCTTACAAAAAAATTTAAAGCTGAAGTTTAATCTGCTTATATTTTGTCTTTGCGATCCCTCCTTTCCCAGCTCATCAACCTATTATTGAAATTTTTAAATAGAACGTTTCCATTCTCAGAACATAACTTATTTTAGTCCCACTGATGTCTTCGCTAGGTCTCTTCGCTTCTTATGCCGCGTACACACGATCGGAATTTCGGGCAGCCAAAGACCGATGAGAGCTTTTCATCAGAAGTTGCGACCGTGTGTATGCTCCATCGGAATTTAGCTGGCCAGCAAAAATTTGATAGCATGTTTTTAATTTTCCCGATGGAAAAACTTTCTATCGGAAATTACGATCGTGTGTATGCAATTCCGAGGCGCAAAAACTCACGCATGCTCAGATTCAACTATGAGATGAAAGCTATTGGCTACTAGGTATGGAACTTCATTTTCTAGTCCCGTCGGACGTGTTGTACGTCACCGCGTTCTTGGGGGTCGGAATTTGGAGTGACCGTGTGTAGGCAAGACAGTTTGAGTGGAATTCCATTGGAATTCCGACAGGAAAACAGAGCTTTTTCCGACGAGAATTCCGATCGTGTGTATGCGGCATTATGCTTGTGTTTTTCAACCTTTTTTTTTTCCAGATGGAAAATCTCAAGGCTCTGAGTCTAAAATGAGGAGTTCTCAGTCCCCCTCCTTTTCACATAAGAATCCTAAATTTTCCTGTCACTTTCAAATAAGTCACCCCCCATTCCCCGTGCTCCTTTTACATCTTCAGTCCTCTTTACAGGTCAACCGTCTATTTGCTCCTCTGTGTGTACCATACGAATATCAGTTACACCAGGTGAATTATCTGACGTTTTGCATTGAGATCCATTGACATTAAAGAGTGACTCTCTGAGCACCACAAACCAGAAACGCTATTTAATTTGTTTTTAATATTTAAAGCAAACTCCCCCATCCATCCATGCCTCCATGCCTATTTTGCTGAGAAATCACCCTCTAGCATTTCTGGCGATGGTCATTATGAGTAAGGGCAGATGATTCATGTAGCATTTACTTCCTGGAATCCATCTGCCCTTAGCACAGACATGCAGGCAGGAGGGTGTGCTTAGCTAAAAAAAAACCCTCATGAAACCTCCTGAGATTTATGACATAATTTTCCTAGGCCTGGAAACCAGGAAGTAATGGAAGAAATGTAAAAAAAAAAAGTTTAATACAAGCAAATATGAAATACTTTCCTATGTATTTACTAATGCTAGCAGCATAAGGATTAACCACTTAAAGTGGGGTACCCCCTAAAAAAAAAAAAATTAAAAGTCAGCAGCTACAAATACTGCAGCTGCTGGCTTTTAATAATCGGACACTTACCTGCCCCAGGGTCCAGCGATGCAGGGGAACGAAGCCCCCCCCTCGCTCCCCGCTCGGCTCGCGGCGCCGTCATGCATACTGTGGGCACCCGGCTGTGGCTTCACAGCCGGGCACCCACTGCGCATGCGCGAGCGGCGCAGGGCGCCGTGATACGCCGTACAGTCACCTGGGACACATGAATGTGCGGCGCGAGGGGAAGTGATGTCACCAGCCCGGGCAATGAAGAAGGCAGATTACGAGGGACCCCCTAGCAACCGGTATTTAGAGGTGAGTAAAAATTTTTTTTTTGCCAATTATTATTTATTTTTTTATTTTTTACGAATTTTAAGCAGCTTTTAATTTTTTGGTGGCAACACCACTTTAAGGTCTGCCCTGTAGCAGTTTTATCTCTGTTCCTGATCATATATATATATATATATATATATATATATATATATATATATATATGTGATCCAGCTCTTCTGGGTAGCAGGCACGAATGGGCACTGCTGCCGGCTCGCTCCAACTATAATTATATACACTGAGAGCTGATTGGCCAGTTGTTCGGTACAGAGGCAGAACAACGGTCTGCCTATGTAAACAAGGCAGATCACTGTTCTGTAAGTAGGGAAGGCATGGATGCATGCCTTCCCCTATTTTAAACAAAAAATCACACAGTACAATAAACACACAGGCTAGGCACACAGTTAACCATTTGATTGCCCCTGATTTTAACCCCTTACCCTTCCCTGCCAGTGTCATTAGTACAGTGACAGTGCATATTTGTTAGCAATGATCTCTGTATTAGTGTCACTGGTCCCCAAAAAATGTCTGTCAGTGTCAGAATGCCCACCGCAATATTGCAGTCCCGCTATAAGTCGCTGAGCTCTGCCATTACTAGTAAAAAAAAGAAAATCCCATAGGCCATAGTTTGTAGATGCTATAACTTTTGCGCAAAAACCAATCAATACACAGTTTTTGGAATTACATATTGACCTAAATGACGACGATTGATGAAGAAATCATATTTTTTTCTATTGATAAAGAAATTTGATTTTTTACATTTTTTGTATTGGATGTGTTTTATCACAGAAAGTAAAAAAAAATAAACATTTTCAACATTTTCAGTCTTTTTTTGTTAATGACGGAAAAAATGAAAAAAAAAAAACACCAAAAGAAAGCTCTATTTCTGGGGAAAATGTGGGTACAGTGTTGCATGACCACGCAATTGTCAGTTAAATATGTCTTGGTCATGAAGGGGGGTGAATCTTCCAGAGATTAAGTGGTTAAAAATAATCAATGTTTATTGAGTGTGAAGTTCCTTTTTTTCGATTTCTGCAAAAAGAAATGTTCTCATTACAGATTGCTATTTTGCATGCAGATTAGTTTCATAAGACTGTGCCATGTGGCTCGTACCAGCCTACCATGTGCCAGGCATTATGACGCCCATGATAAGTGCACATAATTATTGATTAAATATGCACGTTCCTAATACACTGAGATATCAAACTTGTAACGTCAGCATTCTGCCCTGTATGAGGGAAGTGACATTCCAGTGTGAACTTGTTTGGCATATTCACACAGCCAGTTGTGCAAATAGTCTTGATTGAGCATAAGTTGGATGTTTGATGGCACGAGGGTGACTCGCAATTTAGATGCTCATTTAAACTACACACAGTAACTCTATTTGTGTACACTATAGCTAATAATACGTAAATCATGATGTCTCATAATGATAATGCAGATCTTTGTCCAACAAAGCTAGAACTACTCCTGTATGTTACTTAGACCACAGATCATGATTTATTTATTTTTTTATACTGATGAGCCGTTTCAAAAATAGTTGGAGGCCCCATTTGTTTAAGTGTCCTGACATTTAAACAAATGGACTAAAACCAGTGCACTACAACCTGTGGGTGAATTCTGATTTCATGGCATGATCTTGAATGAAAAGATTCTCTATGGCAGAGGATCTTTACTTTTTTATGATTACCCCAGTGCATTGTCAAATAATGTCCCCATACATCTTTTGTCTGATTATTGATATCATCATCGTCCTCATTTATTTATTTAATATAGGTATTTATATTGTGTCAAAAATGTATGCAGCACTTTACATGAACATTCTAAGGCTCCATGCACACTGAAGCTCAAAAAAGCTATTTCTGGACGCCAGATTGCTGGCAGAAAACGCTGGTTGAAAAACCTGCTTTTAACAGCGTTTTATACTAGCGTTAATGAGCGTTAATGAGCGTTTTACAGCGTTAGCGTTAATGGGCGTTTTTTATAAAAATACACAGAGGACACTCCAAAAATCCCACAATGCATTGAAAAATAGAATGCCGAACACTAATGAACGAGCGTTAATGAGCGTTAAAGAGCGTTAATGAGCGTTTGTCGTTTTTTGCCGCTGAAAAACGGCACTTTGAACGCGAATTTCTGGCGTTCAGAAAAAAGCCCATAAACTCCACTGCTCATTAAAGCTGAAAAACGTCCATGTGTGCATGGACACATAGGCTAACATAGAGTGGAGTTTATGGGCTTTTACAAAAAACGCCCAAACTCCAATAAACTGCAGTTTATCAGCTTCAGTGTGCATGGAGCCTTAAAACTAAAAAGTCTGTCCATGACACCAATGACTCAATACAAAGGTGCAAGTGGGGGTAAAGCCAAAACTTTCCAAAAGAAGGTGGGATTCGGATTTAGTCCCCTTTTCACACTGAAGGAGCTTTTCAGGAGTTTCAGTGCTAAAAATAGCGCCTCCCCAGTGTCAAAGCCCAAGTGCTTTTACACTGGGGCGATGCAATTGCAGAATGGAAAAAAAAAAGTCCTGCAAGCAGCGTCTTTGGGGCAGTGCAGGAGCGGCATATACACCGCTCCTGCCATTGAAATCAATGGGCAGCACTGCTGAAGCGTCAGCAAAGCAATTAGACAGCGCCGCTTTTCTGGCACTTTTAACCCCTTCTTTGGTGCTCCCACCCACACAGCGTCGGTAAATGCTCAGACAGTCTGGGTGTGAAAGGGGTCTTAGGGATGATGGAATTTGGATAAGTTCACCTTTCGTAACATGTTACATGTTACACCCATATACCACTCATAAACTCACTCATGGCCCAGGAGATTGCCAATCACTTCAAATATAAGATTGCTTCAATTCATGATATAATCTCCACTCTACAGATATCCCCCCACCACTTAACACCCCATGTCCACAGGTACAATCAACACTCCCCTTGTCAACCCTGCTTCTATAGACAAGGTTGCTAAACTCCTGGACCCAGTTTCCTTTCAAATACTAAATTACCCTCTGACTCTATCCTACACTCTCTGACCCACATCTTCAATCTCTCCCTTTCTTTTCCAGCTCTGTAAAACATGCACTAGTCACCCCCATGTTTAAAAAGCCTTCCTTGGACCCTACAAATTTTAACCACATATGGTCCATCTCCTTTCTTCCTTTTTCCTCCAGCCTCCTTAAATGCCTGGTCTTCAACCACCTGAGTGTCCACCTAATTAAGAATAAACTTCTTGTTTCCCTTCAGTCTGGATTTCGCCCTCAAAACTCCACAGAAACTGCTCTTTTAAAGCGGACCTCCACCCTAAAGTGGAAGGTCCGCTCATCGGATCATCGGAACCCCCCCCCTCCGGTGCCACAATTGACACCTTTCAGGGGGGAGGGGGTGCAGATACCTGTATAATCCAGGTATCTGCACCCACTTCCTGGATAAGCTAGCCGCAGATGCCCCCCCCCCCCCCGTTGTGTTCTGGTAAACACGCAGTTCCCAGGACACAGCGGGGACCAGTGGAGACACGCAGAGACTCGCGCATGCGCAGTAGGGAACCGGGCAGTGAAGCCGCAGCTTCACTTCCCAATTACCTGACAGAGGATGGCGGCGGGGGCAGCTGAGAGATGAGCGATTCCTCGTCATCTGCTGCCGACATCGCTGAACCCTGGAACAGGTAAGTGTCCATTTATTAAAAGTCAGCAGCTGCAGTATTTGTAGCTGCTGACTTTTAATATTTATTTTAAAGGTGCAGCTCCTCTTTAATGTTCACAAATGACTTATTAACAGCAAAAGCCAATGGACACTATTCTGTACTCCTACTTCTGGACCTTTTGGCTGCCTATGATACGGTTGACCACCCCCTCCTCAAAAAAAACCTTTACTCCTTTGGTCTCCGTAACTGTGCTCTTTGTTGGCTCCCATCCTACCTATCCCACTGCACCTTTAGAGTCACTTACAATTCTACTTCCTCCTCTCCTCTTCCTTTCTCCATTGGGGTCCCCCAAGTTTCTGTTCTTGGACTTCTCCTATTCTCAATCTGCACATCCTTCCATGGCTTTCAATATAATTTCTACGCTGATAACACCCAAATCTATCTCTCTACCCCTCAACTCACTCCATCTGTCTCCTCATGAATCAATAATTTACTAACAGACATATCTGACTGGATGTCACACCACTTCCTCAAACTCAATCTATCCAAATATTTCTTCCCCCAGGTACCTTTTCCCCTGACTTCTCTGTTATAATCAACAACTTGACCATCAACCCGTCCCTGCATGCCAGGGTGCTAGGTGTAATCCATGACTCTGAACTCTCCTTTTGTCCCCACATCCAATCACTTTCCAAAGCTTGCTCAACCCCTGAAACATCTCCAAAATATGTACCTTCCTAACTAATGAAATCACAAAGCTCCTAATTCACTCCCTAGTTATCTCTCGCCTGGACTACTGCAACTCCCTCCACATTGACTTACCTTTTTTATATCGGTCATCCCCTCTTCCATCATAGATGCTGCTTCCAGACTCATTCACCTTACAGACCACTCAGCATCTGCTACCCTCTTTGCCAATCCCTCCGTTGGCTGCCACTTACCCAATGAATTAAATAAAAAATACTAACAATAACTTATGAAGCCATTCACAACTCAGCCATCAGCTACATCACTAACCTAGTCTCAAAATACCAACCAAATCATCCTCTTTGTTCCACCTAAGACCTCCTACTCTTTATCTCCATTGTCATCTCCACCCATACTCACTTCCAGGACTTCTCCCAAGCCTCTCCCATCCATTGGAATTCCCCACACTAATCTGTCTGACTATCTCCAACCCTATACACTTTTAGGAGATGCCTTAAAACTTTTTTTCTTCAGAGAAGCTTATCCTCCCTCCACCCAACAACTGTACTTTTATTTTATTCATCAGCTCATTCCCCACAGTTATTACCTATTGTATCACTTGACCCTCCCTTTTATATTGTAAACTAGAACAAGCATGGCTCTCTGATTCCTTCTATATTGAATTGTATTGTAACTGTACTGTTTACCCTAACGTTGTAAAGCACTGTGCAAACAATTTCCGCTATATAAATCCTTAAATCCTGTATAATAATAATAACATATAACATATTACAAATCTTGCACCTCCCTGATTCCTTGATCTGACAGCCAGCAGGGTCCCCCCCCCCCCCCCCCCGCCCAGCTTTCACAATTTAAAAAAAAACGTGGCCCCAGCCATGTCACTCAGTCACAGTGTCTTGTGAATGGAAAACTACAAGGTACACCAGCTTTTGCGAATGTGGGCTTTCAGTTAGCTACCACCGCGATGTGGAGCACCGGGGTAGATACTTCTCTCTTCCTGTCAGTTTGTATCTGCTTGCCTGTACCAGACATATCAATCACGCTTCAACGAATGTTTACCAATCTACTGAACAGAGATCTTGCAACAGTCATTGAGATTGATAGAGCACATAGCATTGCAGGTGTGAGTAGCCTGGAACCAGGTAAAACAAGAGATGTTATCTGCCGCATTCATTTGTTTGCAGTTAAAGAGGCCATTATGTCAGCTGCTAGAAGATCCAAATGTGTTCAGTTTAAAGGCTCGCTCTGCCAAAATGTTTTTATCTGATCTTTCTAAATGTGCATTACAACTGCGGAAAGCAGTAAAACCTCTTTAAGAAATACTGAATACCAACGCAATCCATTATAGATGGGGGTTTCCATTTAAACTGATTGTCTCAAAAGATGGTAAACCGGTGGTGTTTAACCATTTGCCACCCGCCCTATAGGCAATTGACGGTGGCAAAGTGGTTGCATAATCCTGATCGGACGTCATATGACGTGATCAGGATTATGAGCCGCTGCGCGCCCCCGGGGGCGCGCATCACGGCGATCGTTGTTGTGGGGTGTCAGTCTGACACCCGGCAACTACGATCTCGGTAAAGAGTCTCCGACGGAGACTCTTTACCACGTGATCAGCCGTGTCCAATCACGGCTGATCACAGTGTAAATAGGAAGAGCCGGTGATCGGCTTTTCCTCACTAGCGTCTGTCAGACGCGAGTAGAGGAGAGCCGATCGGCTGCTCCTCTGACGGGGGGGTCTGTGCTGATCGATTATCAGCACAGCCCCCCGAGGATGCCAACACTGGACCACCAGGGACGTCACCAGACCACCAGGGATGCCCAGCTAAAGGTAATCCTCCCTAGACCACCAGGGATGCCAGTCAGTGCCACAATGGATGCCAATCAGTGCCCATAATGGATGCCAGTCAGTGCCCACAATGGGCATCACTGATTGGCATGCATTATTGTTTGGCACTGATTGGCATCCATTAGTACAGTATAACACCAATGCCGCCTATGAGTGCCCACCTGTGCCGCCTATCAGTGCCCACCTGTGCCGCCTATCAGTGCCCATCCGTGCCACCTATCAGTGCTCACCCATGCCCATCTGTGCCGCCTATCCATGCCCATCTGTGCCGCCTATCCATGCCCATCTGTGCTGCCCATCCATGCCAATCCGTGCCAGCTATCAGTGCCAATTTGTGCCACCTATCAGTGCCCATCCGTGTCGCCCATCAGTGCCACCCATCGGTGCCACCCATCAGTGCCGCCTATCAGTTCCCATAAGTGCTACCTATCAGTGCCACATATCAGTGTCCATCAATGCCACCTTATCAGTGCAACTTCATTGGTGCCACATCATTGGTGCCCATCAGTGCCGCCTTATCAGTGCCCATCAGTGTAGCCCCATCAGTGCCCATCAGTGAAGGAGAAAACGTACTTATTTACAAAGTTTTGAAACTGAAAAAAAAAAAACATATTTTTTTTCAAAATTTTCGGTATTTTTTGATTTGTAGCGCAAAAAATAAAAACCGTAGAGGTGATCAAATACCACCAAAAGAAAGCTCTATTTGTGGGAAAAAAATTATAAAAATTTAATTTGGTTACAGTGTAGCATGACTGCGCAATTGTCATTCAAAGTGCGGCAGTACTGAAAGCTCAAAATTGGTCTAGGCAGGAAGGTGTTTAAGTGCCTGGTATTGAAGTGGTTAAGCACCCGGATGACCTACCTAAAATTCTGTTGACATTTCAGCTCCCTCAGATGGACTTACCAAACTGGTCATTTAGTTCGCTATTACCAAACCCTGTCCCAAGAGAAAACTAGGAGCAGGTACCCTCTACTTGATTTAAATGAATTACAATTATGATAACAATGATAATACAATTATGACTGTAATGCCTTGTACACACGACCGGTTTTACTGTTGGAATAAACTCTAAAGGTTTTTCCAATGGAATTCTGCTGAAGCTGTCTTGCGTAAACACGTACGACTGGACTAGAAAAAGGAAGTTCAATAGCCAGTAGCCAATAGTTTCAGTCTCGCACTTGCTTCAGAGCATGCGTCGTTTTTGGTACGTTGGAACAGCATACAGATGAGCGTTTTTCCCGATAGGAATTTGTTCCATTGGAAAAATATAGAACATGTTCTCTTGCTAGATCCATCAGAATTTTTGGCGTAAAAAGTTTGATGGGGCATATACAATAAAAAGCTCCTGTCTGACTTTTTCTGTCAGAAATTCCGACCGCCTGTGCGGGGCATAAGGCCTACAAAGCTGTTTTATATGAATTATTATAATTACGGAAATGCAATTTTTGGACTATGAGATGATTTTGCTAGATATTATAGATAATTATTTTTTTATAGATTTTTTACTCCAATTTTTCTATTATCTTATTATGTGTGTGTATATATATATTTTTTCCTTCCCCGGTGTCATGTGACTCATTAGTGTTACAAGGGTCTCAGGTGTGAATGGGAAGCAGGTGTGTTAAATTTGATGTTATCGCTCTCACTCTCTCATATTGGTCACTGAAAGTTCAACATGGTACCTAATGGCAAAGAACTCTGTGAAGATCTGAAAAAAGGAATTGTTGCTCTATATAAAGATGGCCTAGGCTATAAAAATATTGCCAAGAACCTGAAACTGAGCTTCAGCATGGTGGCCAAGACTATACAGTGGTTTAACAGGACAGGTTCCACTAAGAACATGCCTTGCCATGGTCGACTGAAGAAGTTGAGTGCACATGCTCAGCATCATATCCAGAGGTTGTCTTTGGGAAATAGACGTATGAGTGCTGCCAGCAGTGCTGCAGAGGTTGATGGGGTGGGGGGTCAGCCTGTCAGTGCTCAGACTATATGCCGCACACTGCATCAAAGTGGTCTGCATGGCTGTCATCCCAGAAGGGAGCCGCTTCTAAAAATGATGCACAAGAAAGCCCGCAAACAGTTTGCTGAAGACAAGCAGACTAAGGACATGGATTGGACACCTCCAAGATGACCACTGCCTTGCTAAAAAAGCTGAGGGTAAAGGTGATGAACTGGCCAAGCATGTCTCCAGACATAAAATCTATTTAGCATCTGTGGGGCATCCTCAAACAGAAGGTGGAGGAGCTCAAAGTCTCTAACATCCACCAGCTCTGTGATGTCGTCAAGGAGGAGTGGAAGAAGACTCCAGTGGCAACCTGTGAAGCTCTGGTGAACTCCATGCCCAAGAGAGTTAAGGCAGTGCTGGAAAATAATGGTGGCCACACAAAATATTGACATTGGGCCCAATTTGGTCATTTTCACTTAGGGGTGTACTCACTTTTGTTGCCAGCGGTTAAGACATTAATGACTGTGTGTTGAGTTATTTTGAGGGGACAGCAAATTTACACTGTTATACAAGCTATACACTCACTACTTTACATTGTAGCAAAGTGTAATTTCTTCAGTGTTGTCACATGAAAAGAGTATAAAATATTTACAAAAATGTGAGGGGTATACTCACTTTTGTGAAATACTATATATATATATATATATATATATATATATATATATAAAATTATTATTTTTGTTTGTTTTATGGTTGTGGCCCTATGATCGAGAGAGATGTGGACCACATAAACATGTGACAAGACTTAGGGGGCTGTTTAGAAAGGGTAGCAATGGGCTACCATCAGATTGGCTGGGTAGACGGGACAGTAGTCGGTCGAGGGCCGTCACTGGGCACAGGATGTTGTTAGTCTGAAAAAGGTTGATGTCAAAAGGTTGATGTCAGGTCATGGGAAACTGTAGAAGGCCAAGTAGATGGCTGCTTGGATGACTAGGCTGGGCAAAGCTCCAAAGGGAGAGCGAGTAAGGATTTCAGACATGCCCATGGCATTTGTGATAGGTAGGTGATTGCCACTGGCTACAGTTTGGTGCTTCTATATGCCCCATAAGAGAAACTTGACTGTGTTGGCCAAGAATATTGATGGTTTACTGGGGTCCTGTAATGATAGAAAATGCTGGATGCTGGTTAGATATAACCTGATGGTGTTGTGAGCAAGGCTAGCTACGTATGGCAGTATGATATGAAGGCTAGGACGTGTCTAACGACGCCTATCGCTGCCCCAGGGAAAGAGGCCAAAAACTTGCACAAGTGTTCCAGGCAGTGCGATAGGCCTTCAGTGTATTGCGTGCCAACGATTGGTTGATAAGCTGGGTTGCGTTGGTGAGGTGCGCTTTTAATCCATCATCAGCAACGACCAGGGTGGGACAGGAGTAGTCGTTGGGTCAGCTCCAAGCTCCTGCTGGAAAAACAAAGTAAATTAAAGTGGTGACAGAGAGACAGCTGCACGAGCATGTGCAGGAAGGACATGATGGGGAGTGACTTGGATCTACCTTTGTTATTGTTGTCGGCCATGGCCTAATTGTCTGTGGTGAAAAGCACTGTTTTGTCCAAGTGTGGCCCCAGACCTGAGCAGCTGCCACAATGGGACATAGCTCAAAGAAAGATGAAGACTGGGAGAAACGAGGGATTAAGATAATTTCTGGGGGCCAAGGTTCGGCGAACCAGTGGTGGCCAAATATGGCCGTGAAGCCCATGGAGGCTGCAGCATCGGTGACCGCCTGTGGTGACTCAGCTGACACTGCCGGGATGAACACTGAAATGCCATTCCAGCTGGCGAAAGGAAATTGCCCCACATAGCCAAGTCTGCTACTTCTGCTTGATCTAGTTTGAGAATTTGGTCTGCGTCTTGCACTGGTGTGAGAAAGACTAAAACCTGTAATATGAAGGACCGTCCTTGAGGAATAATCTTCATCGCGAAGTTCAGCATCCCTAGTAAGGACTGCAACTGCCTACTGGTGCACCCTTGCGACTGGGTGAAGTTGTAGATAGTGGCCCTGATATGGACAAGTTTGTCAGGAGGCAGGCTTGCTTGCATAGCTTGTGTGTCCAGAGTGAGACCTAAAAAGGTACTTTGTGCTCAGCTATGGGCACGTTGAGGTTGTTGTCCTGGCCTCAGTGGGAGTAAACAATGCATCTTTAGTATTGGGGGAGGAATAGTGCCCCCGTTGTTGGTGTCAGTGGGAGGAATAGCATCCTAATGTTCATGTCAGTGGAGGTAAAAGTGTCCTATCATTGGAGATAGTAGGAGAAATAGTGCCCCATCATTGGCATCAGTGGGAGGAATAGTGCCCCGTTGATTTCAGTGGGAAAATAAACTGTAGAAATTTACTTTGCACCTATAAGCTGTAATTCTTGAGTATTGATGGATTTGGTTCTGTATCTTTGGTCCTGACAAATGTTTCCTTCTTTTTTTTTTTTCACAGATTGTGAAGGTATGAATGTAAAAATCTGACTTTGATGAATACAGGTGTGGGAGATCTAAAAGAAAGTCTGCTCCTCTTTTTTTAAAAGCCATTGAAAATGTCTGTTGATGAAACATATTAGGCTGATAAATGTGATGACTCTCTGTACAGGATCATGGATCTTGTAATTGTTTTAATACATTTTAAAGTGGTTGTAAACCCTAGGACACAAAAAAAAAACCTGCAAGACAAAGGCATAATGAGGTAGTATGCATAGCATACTAGCTCATTATGAATTACCTGAGATCGAAGCCCCTACAGCCGTCCCGGTACACCGTTCCGGTGGCCAACAACGCTCCATTACATGCCATTGCTTCTGTTTGCTTCAGTGCGCAAGTGCTGATGACGTCGGCACATGCAAATACAGGGGATTTTACCTAAACCGTTCAAAGTATTCATAACCCATAACATTTTCCATGTTATGTTATGTTACACCCAGAAACGTAAATGTATTTTATTGTTTTTTGGGTTTTTTTATGTGATAGACCAACACAAAGTGGCACATAATTGTGGCACATAATTGAAGAACATTTTTAATTTTTTATTGTAAATTCCAGCTTATTTCCCGTGCCCAAAAAGCCTAGATATAACATACAGCTGCCCATAGACATGAATAGGACTTTTTTGAAAAAAAAGAGAAAATATTCTACAGTGTCTTGTCGTCATGTTACAACCAAAAATATTACATTTATTTTATTGGTATTTTATGTGATAGTGATAGACCGACACGTAGTGGCACATAATTGTGAAGTGGAAGGAAATTGATAAATGGTTTTCTAAATTCTTTTTCAAATAAATATCTGAAAAGTGTGGTGTGCATTTGTATTCTGTGTCCTTTACTCTGATACCCCTAACTAAAATCCAGTGGAACCAATTGCCTTCAGAAGTCATCTAAGTAGTAAATAGATTCCACCTGTGTGTAATTTAATCTTAGTATAATTACAGCTGTTCTGTGAAGCCCTGTGAAGAGGTTTGTTAGAGAACCTTCGTGAACAAACAGCATCATGAGGGCCAAGGAACACACCAGACAGGTCAGGGATAAAGTTGTGGAGAAGTTTAAAGCAGGGATAGGTTATAAAACCCAAGCTTTGAACATCTCACACTGTTCGATCCATCATCCGACAATGAAGAGTATGTCACAACTGCAAACCTACCAAGACATGGCTCTCCACCTAAACTGACAGGCTGGGCAAGCGGAACATTAATCAGAAAAGCAGTGAAGAAGCCCATGGTAACTCTGGAGGAGCTGCAGATCCACAACTCAGGTGGGAGAATCTGTTCACAGGACAATTATTAGTTGTGCACTAAACAAATCTGGCCTTTATGGAAGAGTGGCAAGAAGCAGGGGCGGACTGACCATTGGGCCACTCGGGCACTGCCCGAGGGCCCCATGCCACTAGGGGGCCCCATCAGGGTTGCCAGCCTCAGTAAAACCAGGGACAGTATGTAAAAATGTGTGTTTTTTTTTTTTACATCTGTTTCTGAAATGTCCCTTACCGACATCCTTTTGGTCTAAATATCCAGAGATTATAGCTGCCCCACCTCTCCAGTACCTTCTCAGCCAATAGAAACATGTGTGTGTATACTGTGTGATTTTATACTGTGTGTGTGTGTTTGTGTATACTGTGTGGTCCCATAATCTCTGATTGCCTGGGGGCCCCATAATCTCCTATTGCCCGGGGGCCCCATGAGTGTCAGTCCGCCCCTGGCAAGAAGAAAGCCATTGTTGCAATAAAGCCATAAGAAATCCAGTTTTGCAGATTGCAGGAAGCCATGTGGGGGACACAGCAAACATGTGGAAGAAGGTGCTCTGGTTAGATGAGATACAAAAAAGTTTTTGGCCTATAAGCAAAACGCTATGTGTGAAAACTAACACTGCACATCACCCTGAACACACCATTACCACCGTGAAACATGGTGGTGACAGCATCATGTTGTGGGGATGCTTTTCTTCAGCAGGGACTGGGGAGCTGGTCAGAGTTGATGGGAAGATGGATGGAGCCAAATACAGGACAATCTTAGAAGAAAACATGTTAGAGTCTGCAAAAGACTTGAGACTGTGGTGGAATTTCACCTTCTAGCAGGACAACAGCCCTAAGCATACACCTAGAGTGACAATGGAATGATTTAGATCAAAGCATATTCATGTGTTAGAATGGCCCAGTCACATCACAATGTAGACATGCTGACGCACCACCGGAGGATATGGCGGGCGGCCCTTAACAAACTTGGGACCCCACAGGTTCATTCTTACACGCCTCTCTGGTTCAACACCCATTTGCCCGAATTGCTGTCCGTTCCGGACCCCGCGGCCTGGACACGCTATGGGATCCTGTATGTGCACCAAATTATGACTAACACTGGGATTAAATCCTTTCAGTCACTAAAGGAAGAATTCACACTCCCTAACCATCTTTTCTTCAGATATTTACAGCTCCGACATGCGCTACAGACTCAGTTTGCCAGCTCCAGCCCCACTCTGACAGTCCCTCCCATAGTGGATATAGTCACAGGTGCTGAGCCAACCAATTTGATCTCTGCCCTCTACTCCGCCATCCGTCTCCCAGGCACCGGGGCATTGGCTTATGCTGCCAAGGCCAGATGGGAGCTGGATGTGGGTGTGATTGAGGATGAGGAGTGGGACGAAGTCTTGGGGGATGTGAAGAGAGTCTCCCCCAGGCTCTCGGACCGCCTCACACAGCTATACATTCTACATAGGACATACCTGACCCCCCAGAAGATAGCACGGTTTAAACCCACGTATAATCCAGGATGCCGTTTATGCGACCACACTCCAGGCTCCTTCTATCACCTTATATGGTCCTGTCCGGTTATCCAAACATACTGGATACAAGTGATTCGCTTTCTCCATGACCAGATGGGCTCTCCTGCTAGCCTTGACCCGAAGATGTGTCTGCTTGGTCTCTTACCAGAATTAGAAGCTGACAAGTCCCTTCGCACCTTCCTACATGAAACACTGTTCCTGGCGCGAAAAGTGATTGCTCGTGGCTGGATGCAGGCCCTCCCCCCCACGGTCCAGTGCTGGAAAAAAGAGGTTAACGATACCCTCCCTTATAAGAAATTGGTTTATACACATAGAGGATGTCCACTTAAATATGAATGGATCTGGGGTAGGTGGTTGGGAGATGGGGAGACGTGTACTTGATATGCTGTTATATTGATCCCTTGCCCCTCTCCCCCCTCTGCTTATCCCCTTCGGTGTTTCCTCCACCTCAAGGACCTACTTTTACTCTGTCCCCCTCCCCCTTTTATTTCTCCTTTTGCCCGCTCCCCCTCCCCCGGTTGACACAAATTAGCTCTAATGGTGCATCTACTCATGATGGGTGTCGGACCCATATACAGTGCAGCTAACCCAATGCTCTCATGTATGCAACGCTGCCTTGGCCAGATTGGCCCACGTTATTTGATGTATCGTATGTATGCCTGCTATGTATGTCATCTTCTGTTTCCTTCTTTTTTTTCTTTTTTTTTTATAAAGTTTGTTTTTCGATTAAAAAAAGAATGGCCCAGTCAAAGTCCAGACCTAAATCTGATTGAGAACATGTGGCAAGACTTGAAATTTGCTGTTCACAGATGCTCTCCATCCAATCTGACAGAGCTTGAGTTATTTTGCAAAGAAGAATGGGCAAATATGTCACTCTCTAGATGTGCAAAACTGGTAGAGACATCCCCATACAACATTTTGATATGGGGCCCTGTGATTTCTAGTTGTGCCCCTGGTTGTAACATGACCAAATGTGGAGCATTTTAAGGGGTATGAACACTTTTTCAAGGCACTGTAAGTAAATGGCTTACAACTTAAGCAACGGCATTATTCAACTTTGGTCAAAGCTCATGACCCACTAACAGTTCAGGGGCAAGCCTTCATTTCCCAAAGGACCTGATACCCATAGGATGGATTGTTGTCCCCTGCTGATTCAACTAACTCCTTGGAGTTTCCTATAGCTATGTCAGGCGTGCCCCCCTCTTTTGCCATATCCAGGGAAGAGTTCTCTAAAGCTATGCTAGATTTTATGGACCAACTTGCAAATTTGATTGCTGGAAGCATAGTTCTATGGCTTCTCCTCAAGAATCTCTTTGAAATACATGGAGCTTTGCGGCTTTTATTCTGAAGAAATCCCTGTGTGTTTGTCTGTGTCCATGTGGGAAACTAATAGAAGTGGCTTCATAATTATCAATCAGCTGCTGCACCTGCAGGACTCCAATGAGGACAATTGCAGAGCCTGCATCCCTTTAGATGTGTATTCCTTTTGGGAGTATCTCAACAAAAATTCAATTTTTGCTGGAGGGGATAACAAATATCTAACTTGTATCTTAGTGTAGACTTCTAGGGAAATCAGTGAGCCAATCACACAAGCAGGAAATTGTGTTTTTTATTTTTCGGGGGGGGGGGGGGGGGGTGGTTGACTTGTGTTTCATTTGTATATGTTATGTATATATATATATTTTTTTGCTATTTTTTAGCAATTACATATATGATGTTAGCAATGGGTTTAGCAACTATTAGCAGATTTAGCTATACTAACAAATTGAAGCCAAAATTTATAATCAGTTACAGTTTATTTTCCTT
The DNA here is from genome assembly GCF_037356315.1 of Lithobates pipiens. NCBI lineage: Eukaryota > Metazoa > Chordata > Amphibia > Anura > Ranidae > Lithobates > Lithobates pipiens. Next base: position 85,223,048 of record NW_027507791.1, read on the forward strand.
TTTTGGATAAAGGTTTTACATGAATAAATAAAAGCTGATCGTTTTAGTTGCCCCTACCAATATCAAGTGGTTTATCTCATTCATGTAAACTGATACATTCTGCTGGAGAACTTGTGATGTTGAAAAACAATAGACTTTGTGGCTGGATCACCAGATGAAAATAGAAGAAATAATGCGTAAAAAAGGAAAATAATGCAGCCATCACATCTATGTGGATGGAGGAATCTCCCACATTTTCCATCTAACAACAGAAAATCTGCAGATATTCTATAGGTGTGGCTATATATATATATATATATATATATATATATATATATATATATATATATATATATATATATATATGTGTGTGTGTGTGTGGACAGCTTAAGAATTGGTAAACTGCAAAAAAAATGCATTTGCCTTTGGGTTTACCACTGATTTAAGAGACAAAGGTCCCACACATCTGTGTTTGTGCTTTTATAAGGCATTTACTGGCAGAAAAAAATATTTTACTATCCAAAGTTAAAACAACAAGGGCAGAGGATTTAATAGATGGAAAGATGAAAAAATGACTGAAGTTCCGCTTTAATGAACTACAAGAAACATATTTTATTGTAAGTGCAAAAATCCTATTTTATGTTTCAAAAAGTTATTTTTTTTTACTTTTACAAGATAAAGTTACAAATATACATTAAATATGCATATTTTGCCAGTAAGCATATGTTCTCATACTAGATCCCATTATGCTAATGATGGTTTTCATATGCTGAAGCAGTTGATGCAAACACGTGATGGACTTTTGACTTAGTTCAAAGTAAAGAAATGTAAATAAGGTGTAACTCCCTTTTATCGAGAAAAACAATCTCTTCCGAGCAATGTGTATATTGAACATGGACTTTGGCAAACTTTACTGCTTCATCTGTTGAATGTGACAGGTTCAATTCACGTTCTATTTCCCGAGTGCTGAGTAGAAGGGAGTGCCCGCCAAAACCATATCATCAGATTTAAGGATGGTGCACATTTATTATTAGCCTGCTATTATTATTATTATCAGCTGGTATTAGCTGACTCAACAGAAACCAACCAACATTCAGCCAGTGTGTACAGAAGCTGGCCTAATGTCCGGCTTTTTTTAACAGGCATGATGAAAAACCAGCAACCGACCGACATCAGTCAGGGGCAACCCCCCTGTCAGGACATAATAGCACGTACTAACATTGCTTGCGTTAGTATAGCAAACTGTCAGGTTTTTTTGTTTAGCAAAGCAGGCTTATAGTGTGTATTAGACTGGCCATACACAGTGCAAATTTCATTGGTTGCAGGAAAGAAATTTTTCGATTCCCTCATCAACACAGACAGCAGACAGTGTTGACAGGGAAGTCAGCAATTGTCTTCTCCCGGCGGGCAGGGATGAGCAGGGGAAGCCCAAGAGAAGACCGTGATTATTGCTAATGGCTATAGCAAACACTAGTGGTAATCACAAGAGAATCCAGCAGATTGGTTGTACCCAAGTTGATCGATTAACTTGGTACATTCAGCCTGCCCAAACACATCTCAGCCAGTTCCTGCTAAAATTTGAACCTTGTATGGCTGGCCTTAAACCGCGTACACGGGAAATGTGTGATGACAGGCTGTTGGCGGAAAATCCGACCGTTTGTACGCTCCATCGGACAATTATTGTCGGATTTTCTGCGGACAAATGTTGGATGGGAGGTTTAAAAATTTTCCAGGGACAAACGTCTGTTTTCGAATTTTCCCAGCGTGTGTACACAAGTCCAAAGTACAAACACACATGCTCGGAAGCAGAAGCGACCGGTCTTGTAAACTAGCGTTCGTAATGGAGAATTAACATTCATGACGTGGCAAATTATGAAATCTCGAAATGCAGAGCACATTCTCTTCTTCTTTAATGGGATAATATGAAGCTGCTTTGCTGGTGATACTGATGGAGTTATTGCAAACCAATTTTCAAAGGCTTTTTTTTTCTAGTGATATCAAGAATAATATTATTATGCTTTTTTTTTTTTTTTTTTGGGCAAGTTACTACAACATCATTATCCCGCAGTTTTTAAGATCAAAGATACAGCTATGTTGGTGTCCCTTGTCAATTTTACATTTTTTTTTATTTTTATATGTAACTGCCTACTCCCAAACTGTCATTTGAAGTAAAACACATACCCAAGTATTATTCTCCACAATTTTTTTATTGTGCATTAAAATAATAAAACAAATAAAATTAGACATGCTATCTGCCAATAGAACTTGACCAAAAAGTACATTCTATGCATCCAAAAATATTAAAAATATAACAAATTTAATCATTATTATTCAATCAAAAAATAAAACAAAACCATTTGTATGCAAGACAAAATCCAGGCACACGCCTTTGGACAAAAGTCTGAGGTTTTGTCTGTGGAAAATCCGATCGTGTGTACGTGGCTTTAGTCTTGCATAAGAGAAAATCTGCTGGGAAATGTAGTCAAGCAATCATATCAGCAGAATAATATATTTATAGGGGACGCAAACATTTCACACAGTGGTTGCATTGGATACCATGGCTAAAAGAAAGCCATTTTTTAGTTTTAGAAAGTCATACCTGACTGCAAGATTACATGGAAAGATTTTTATTTTTATTTAAGAGGACCCGTCAGTGACAAAAAAAAATGTAGGCCAAAAAGTTTGTGCTATGAATTTTTGCATTATATTTAGTTTTATTGTACGTGATATTATTTTTTTTTATATATATATATATTTTTTTTTTTGTGGTTAAACTGGATGGACTTGTGTCTTTTTTCAACCTGACTAACTGTATGTAACTATGTCTATATCTGAAATCCATACTTAAAAGAAACTTTTCCTTCTGTACTTGGAATCTTGAACGTACAATAGAAAAACATGTCGGCCTCCTGTCGCAATTAGCTGTGTTTAATATATGGACTCTCACACCTCCTCCCATCCATAGCTGAGTGATGACCATGGAATAATAGAATTAAGGAGGTGTCCTCATGTACTGGTGACTATAATTTTGAAAGAGGCGTGGCAAGGAACATATATTTACATCTTACTCTTCCTTACAGTCTGAAGTTTCATCTTTTACTGGAAGTGACATGTGGATGAATGCTTTTTAATACATCTGACTCCAATGTGATAAACCATACTCTCACCGGACTGGGATGGCTCGAAGACAATCTGCTGTCTCCTACCAGGCAAGTCTCATTTACTTTCTGTTACATTTTTGGTTGGAGACCTTTAGTAGTCACAATTTCCTGCGAAATATGTCTTTACAAATTTATGAACAGACTAAGGCCTCTTTCACACTAACGTCCCGTTCAGGCCCGCCTGTCAGTTTTTCAGGCGGACCTGAACGGGTGCTCCATAGAGCTCTATGGAGCGTCGGATGTCAGCGGTGACATGTCCGCTGACATCCGACCCGCTCCGATCCGAAAAAGTGTAACGGAGGAAAAAGCTATTTTTCCATCCGTCTGCGGATCGGATCGGGTGACGACGGGCACTGCGGTCCGTCGTCATCCGATCTCCCATAGGGGAGAGCGGCGCTGTGACAGATCCGTCCCTGCGCAGTGTGCAGAGACGGAGCTGTCATCTCCCTGCTCAGCGGGGATCGGCGGAGTGATCCCCGCTGAGCAAACGGACATCCACGGGGCGGATCAGAACTGATCCGCCCCGTGTGAAAGGACCCTAAAACAATTGGGCAGCTTGGACTTCCAAAATACACGGGGTGGCATAAAAACAAACCTCATCAGACATAGGAACTATAATTTTGGCCAGGTTTTATTTTATTTTTTAAGTTTATGTTTATTATACATATGCAATTTTTAAAATAATAATTTAATGGATGACATAGGATCAGAGGAATAGGAGTCATCTAAAGAGAGACTATGGCAATAGTTGTGTCCATTTAGGGGTCTTCTTAAATATGTTTTCACACAACATTGAATTAAACCTGCCCCATGATTCACATCTTTTCCAATCTAATCCAATTACAAAAATGTGTGAATCCTGGGTGACAGTTGTATTTCTCTTGTGTGAAAAAATATAAACTGACCTCTATGTGTCTATCACTAATGCCGCGTACACACGACCAGACTTTTCGAGGGACTAGGTCCGACGGTCTTTCCGACGGACTTTCGGCAGAGTTCCGACTGACTTTTCGAATGAACGGACTTGGCCACACACAATCACACCAAAGTCCGACGGATTTGAACGTGATGACGTACGACTGGACTAGAATAAGGAAGTTCATAGCCAGTAGCCAATAGCTGCCCTAGCGCCGTTTTTGTCCATCAGACTAGCATACACACGAGCGGATTTCTCGGTCCGGCGGAGTTCCGGTGGAAAAATTTAAAACATGTTCTATTTCTAAAGTCCACCGGATTTTTGGCAAGCCGATGGAGCCCACACCAGATCGAATTGTCCGACGGACTCGTTCCGTCGGACCTTTGCTGTCAAAAAGTCCGGTCATGTGTACGTGGCATTAAACATCTGAAGGAGCTGTTGAGGTAGAGTGGGAGAAGGGAATGAGTCTCTGCTATTTCTCACTCAATGTATAAAATTCAGCTTGAGCTATTTAACTATATACACAGACTTTTTTTAACAAATACTTTTGTAGTCCTGAACATAATACATAAAGTAAATGTAAATAAAAAAAGGGAGCTGCGCTCTCTAAGGGACATATTAACCAAATATGAATACAAACAAATATAAATGAATAAATAAAAATAAGTTCCAATAAGTGAATCGTGTCACATATATAAAGTCCTTCAGTGGACAGTGAAACCTTGAAAATTCCTCCAATGGAAAATGAGCACACAGCAAAAGTTGGTGAAAATCCTGTGACTTTTAAGGACGGACAAAGTGAATCCACCACCTCAAAGAGTGTTTGTTTACCAGCCGCACAAGCTTTAACACTTGTGGCTAATATCCAGCCAGAGCCTTTTCCTTCAGACACTTCAGATGTCTGGTTGAGTCATATGACACAGTAGACCATTGATCCAGAAGGTGGTCAGAAACACGGCTTGCAGACCTTTGCCGTTATGGAGCCGCGCTGGCAGTCTTAGCCCTTGTACACACGGTCGGAGATTCCAACAACCAAATCCGTCGGATTCTATCCGTCGGATTTTGTCCGACGGATCTTGTCCGAAACTGTTGCATACACACGGTCAGACTAAGTTGTCAGGAAAATCCGACGTGACGACGTTATTTCGTTACGACAGGACTACGTTCACGCTAGTAGCCAATAGCTTTGGTGTAGGAATTTGATCTGAGCATGCGTGGCACTTTGTCCGATCGGAATTCTGTACACATGATCGGAGTATGTCCGATCGGAGCATTTTGTCAGAAAATATTTCCGGCAAGTTGGAAAATTGGGTCCGACGGATATTCCTGATGGAAACAGTCCGATGCAGACCACACACAGTCGGAATATCCGACAAAACGCTCCGATCGGACACATTCTGTCGGAATCTCCGATCGTGTGTACAAGGGCTTAGTCCATCGATTTGTGTCCAATCCACACTGCAATCCGTAAAAGTCACAGGATTTTGTTCATTTCATTTTTCATTTTCCATGGGAGGAATTTTCAAGGTTTCACTGTGTTTCACTTTGAGTTTCAGCTAGAGTTATTAGGTTTCTATACAGCGCAGCCTTTTTTCTTACATAAAGTAAATGTTTTTTTTTTAAAAAAAACCTAAACAAACTAAATGTTCTCTTTAAAACCATACTTTACATAATACAGCTTTTATGTAGTTGTTTTCAGAACCAACTTATCTGCAAAAGTTTTCTCATACATGACTTGATAGGGGAAACGTCATTTTCCAGCCACCTAATCGTCTACAAATTTCAATCCAAGATGGCTGAGCTCTAACTGCATCCAGGCCACCTTAGAGCCATACCTTGGTCAGAGCATTTTGAGCCTCCCCCCAGTTGAGCATATCTTTTAGGCAAATGCCTGCAGTTATGTGTTCAAAATTTTCTATTTATTATTGTTAAGTAAATATTATTCAACTTAGGTTGGATGACGGTGATTTGATTCTGGCAAGTTGAATAGGAAAAGGGCCTTTGGAGGTCTGTAGTGCGACTAGGAGGTTGCTTTATTAATGTGTGCAATGGCACAATTAGTTTGGTTTTTATATAGACTATATAATATACACTGTTGTCAAAAGTATTGGGACACCTCTCTTTACACGCACATGAACTTTAATGGCATCCCAGTCTTAGTCTGTAGGGTTCAATATTGAGTTGGCCCACCCATTTGCAGCTATAACAGCTTCAACTCTTCTGGGAAGGCTGTCCACAAGGTTTCGGAGTGTGCCTATGTTTGATCATTCTTCCAGAAGTGCATTTGTGAGGTCAGGCTCTGATGTTGGACGAGAAGGCCTTGGCTCGCAATCTCGTAGTGAATTCATCCCAAACATGTTCTATAGGGTTGAGGTCAGGGGTTGAGCTTGGCCCCATAATTTCAGTGAAGGGAACTCTTAAGGCAAAAGCATACCAAGACATTCATGCTCCCAAATTTGTGGGAACAGTTTGAGGATGGCCCCTTCCTGTTCCAACATGACTGCGCAACAGTGCACAAAGCAAGGTCCATAAGCCGTCCCAGAAGAGCTGAAGCTGTTAAAGCTGCAAAGGGTGGGCCAACTTAATATTGAACCCTTCAGACTAAAACTGGGATGCCATCAAGTTTATGTGCGTGTAAAGGCAGGCGCCCCAAAACCTTTGACAATATAGTATATCTTTTTTGCTGGCTTTTCTTGTGATGCCAAAAGAAGCAAATGAAGTGCACCTAAGAAAATGCTCTTAGTATTAATTATGGGAAAACATTTGTGCTTTGAAAATTCAATAGTGAGGCCCCTGATCTGCTTTCTAATACTTGTGAATTGAATACTTTTGATTGGCAGGTCACTATACAGTATCTCACAAAAGTGAATACACCCCCACATTTTTTAAAATATTTTATTATATCTTTTCATACACTACACTGAAGAAATTACACGTTTCTACAATGTAAAGTAGTGAGTGTACAGCTTGTATAACAGTGTAAATTTGCTGTCCCCTCAAAATAACTCAACACACAGCCATTGTCTAAACCGCTGGCAACAAAAGTGAGTATACCCCTAAAGCCGCGTACACACAGGCGGACTGTCTGGCCAACTAAGTCCGTCAGACAATCCGACGGACAGTCCGTCCTACTTTTGAATGAACGGACTTGACCACACACGATGAACAGACAGTCCATTGAAAGCTTGCGCGATGACGTGTACAGCAAGTACGACGGGACTAGAAATAGGACGTCCAATACACAGCAATGCAACCTTCGCCGGGTAAATCCTTTCTGAGCAGGCGCCATACTTAGTCCGTCCAACTAGCCTACTCACGAGCAGACTGTCCGCTGAAACCAAAGTTGGACGGACAATATTACGGAAATTCCGAAATACTTAGTCCGCCAGACTGCACGCTGAAAAAGTCCGCTGAAGCCCACACACGAGCGGACTGTCCGCTGAAATGTGTTTCGGCGGACTAAGTTGGACAGACAGTCCGCCCGTGTGTACGCGGCTTAAGTGAAAATGACCAAATTGGGCCCAAAGTGTCAATATTTTGTCTGACCACCTTTATTTTCCAGCACAGCTTTATCCTTCTTGGGCACGGAGCTTTACAGGTTGCCACAAGAGTCCTCCTCCAAAACTCCATGATGACATCATGGAGCTGGTGGATGTTAGAGACTTTGCACTCCTCCACCTTCTGTTTGAGGATGCCCCACAGGTGTTTATTAGGGCTTAGGTCTGGAGACATGCTTGGCCAGTCCATCACCTTTACCCTTAGCTTCTTTAGCAAGGCAGTGGTCATGTTGGAGGTGTGTTTGGGGTCGTTATTATGTTGTAATATTGCCCTGCGGCCCAGTCTCTGAAGGGAGGGGATCATGCTCTGCTTCAGTGTGTCACAGTACATGTTGGCATTCATGGTTCCCTCAATGAACCGTAGCTCCCCAGTGCCGGAAGCACTCAAGCAGCCCCAGACCATGACCCTCCCACCACCATGCTTGACTGTAGGCAAGACACACTTGTCTTTTTACTCATCACCTGGTTGCCACCACATACGCTTGATACCATCTGAACCAAATAAGTTTATCTTGGTCTCATCAGATCACAGGACATGGTTCTAGTGATCCATGTCCTTAGTCAGCTTGTCTTCAGCAAACTGTTTGTGGGCTTTCTTGTGCATCATCTTTAGAAAAGGCTTCCTTCTGGGACAACAGCCATGCAGACCAATTTGATGCAGTAGGTGGCCTATGGTCTGAGCACTGACAGACTAACCCCCCGCATGATCAACCTCTGCAGCAATGCTGGCGGCACTCATATATCTATTTCCCAAAGACAACCTCTGGATATGACGCTGAGCACGTGCGCTCAACTTCTTTTGTCGACCATGGCGAGGCCTGTTCTGAGAGGAACCTGTCCTGGTACACTGTTATATGGGCTTGACCACCATGCTGCAGCTCAGTTTCAGGGTCTTGGCAACCTTCTTATAGCCTAGGCCATCTTTATGTAGAGCAACAATTTTTTTTTCAGATCCTCAGAGAGTTCTTTACCATTCACGCCTGAGACCTTGTAACACTAATGAGTCACATGACACCGGGGAGGGAAAATGGCTAATTGGGCCTAATTTGGACATTTTCACTTAGGGGTGTACTCACTTTTGTTGCCAGCAGTTTCCCCTCAACCCTGCACTCATTATGTAGCATACCCCTCAAACCTGCACCCTTTACGTAGTGCACCCCTCAACCCTACACACCTGACATAGACCTTGCACTCTGTATGTAGTGCACCCCTCAACCTTGCACTCTGTATGTAGCGCAGCCCTCAACTCTGCAGTCTGCACTTAGCTTACCCCACAACCATGCACTCTGTACCAATCCCCCTTCAACCATGCAAGTGTAAGTAGCTCACTCCTCAACCATGCTCTCTGTACATAGCGCACTCTTCTACCCTGTATTCCATGTAGTGCACTCCAGAACCCTGCAGTCTGTATATAGGGCACTCCTGAAATCCTGGTTTATAACAATGCCTCACTGTGTAGTTTAGCCATGCTCACAATATGATGCAGAGGCAATGATGTGCAGTAACCTCTAGCAACCAATCAGTGAACAGTAATGATCTGCTGTAATCTCTAGCAATCAATCAGTGAGCAATAATGATCTATAGTAACCTCTAGAAACCAATCAGTTAGCAGTAATGATGTGCAGTAATCTCTAGCAGCCAATCAGTGAGTGGTAATGATTTGTAGTAACCTCTAACAACCAGTCATTAAGTGGCAATGATATGCTGCAACCTCTGGCAACCAATCGCAAGCGCTTCCTGAACTGCTGCAGTAAACTGATTTTGAGTCTAGCTGCTATTTAATGTTTGTCTCAGATTTGGGGGGGTGGGGCACAAGAAAATGTTTGCGGAGTGTCCAATTAATATTAAAGACCCTGGATATTTCATGTGTGGGAAGCAGTCAGTAAAATAATTTGTATAGTCAGCGAGTGAGTTTCCACATATTTTGTATAATACTCCTGAAATTTTTTTGGGATTCTTGTACAGGTGCCCATAGTTCTACTAACTGTAGGCACAAAGTATCCCACGCACTATCCAGTTCTTTCTTTGCTGCTATCAAGGGAGGACTAGGCTGAAAAACAAGAGGGTATTTCTTGACAGTCCTTATAAGATATGTTGGGATAGTGGCCCCTAGAGGAGATACTTCACCATTCAGACTTCAATGAGAAGAGAAGACCATCCACAGTTGGTGACAGCCCTAGAGGAGAGGCTTCACCATTCAGACTTCAAAGAGAAGACCTTCCACAGTTAGTGACAGCTACTGGACATCATATAGCTACTTCTGTGTTCAGACCTGTGATCACAGTGTCTGGCCGAGGGAGGTTTTACAGTATCAACTTCTTCTGGGGCTCTGAATTGTCATGTGATTTGATAAAGGAATGTCCAATGCCCACTTGGCTGTAAATGCCCCTCAGACCTAAGGTCACCAGTCCCTCGGGTGCCCGCTAGAGCCCAGGAGGCAAGCCTAGCCACGATTTACATATCTAGTCATAAACAGTAACCAATGAGGAAGGCCCAGACCTGGAAGAAAGCAGGGTTCATGGTTCAGCAATGGGGGGGCCAGTGGAAAAGCCACAGGAAGGAAAAAAAGGGATCCAAATTCAATGCACAAATGATAGTGTGGATGCATGTTATCACATATCCCCCATTTAGAAGGAGGGGGTAGAATGGGGAATAAAAAAAGGGGGGGAAGGGGATGTACCAGGGAAGAAGACAGAGCAGGAAGGAGGGGGAAGGAAAAGGGGTGGGGAAATAAGAAGAGCCTCAGAATGCCACAACAGGCCTAGTTTCCCAATCTCACAGTCTTATGCCGCATACACATGAGCTGATTTTCCATCAGAAAAATTTTGCATGGTTTTTTCAATGGAATTCCGCTCAAGCTTGGCTTGCATACACACAAAAGTTTGCTGAACTTTCGACCATCAAAAACGCGGTGATGTACACTACAACAAGCCAAGAAAATGAAGTTCAATGCTTCTGAGCATGAGTTGAATTGTTTCCGAGCATGCGTAGGAATTTTGCACGTTGGAATTGCTACAGACGATCGGAATTTCCGATCGGAACTTTTTCAGACTGAAAAATTGAAAACATGCTCTCAATCTTTAATTATAATCTCAATCAAGTCCAATCGAGCATACATACGGTCGCATTTTCCAACCAAAAGCTCTCATCGGTCTTTTGCTGGCCGAGTTTCTGATCGTGTGTACACGGCATTACAGTCATGTCTCTGTAATTGTGAAATTAAATTATGTTAATACAGTATCTCACAAAAGTGATTACACCCCTCACATTTTTGTAAATATTTTATTATATCTTTTCATGTGACACTGAATAAATTACACTTTGCTACAATGTAAAGTAGTGAGTGTGAAGCTTTTATAACAGTGTAAATTTGCTGTCCCCTCAAAATAACTCAACACACAGCTATTAATGTATAAAACCGCTGGCAACAAAAGTGAGTACACCCCTAAGTAAAAATGTCCAAATTGGGCTCAATTTGCCATTTTCTCTCTTCCCGGTGTCACATGACTCGCTAGTGTTACAAGGTCCCAGGTGTGAATGGGGAGCAGGCAGTGTTCAATTTTGTGTTATCACTCTCACTCTCTCATACTGGTCACTAGAAGTTCAACATGGCATGTCATGGTAAAGAACTCTCTAAAGATCTGAAAAAAGAATTGTTGCTCCACATAAAGATGGCCTAGGCTATAAGAAGTTTGCCAAGACCCTGAAACTGGGCTTCAGCATTGTGGCTAAGACCATACAGCGGTTTAGCAGGGTAGGTTCCATTTAGCACAAGCCTTGCCATGGTTGACCAAAACGTTGAGTGCACATGCTCAGCGTCATATCCAGAGATTGTCTTTGGGAAATGGACATATGAGTGCTGCCAGCATTGCTGCAGAGGTTGAAGGGGTGGGTGTTCAGCCTGTCAGTGCTCAGACCATACTCCGCACACTGCATCAAATTGGTCTGCATGGCTGTCATCCCAGAAGAAAGCCTCTTCTAAAGATGATGCACAAGAAAGCCCGTAAACAGTTTGCTGAAGACAAGCAGACTAAGGACATGGATTACTGGAACCATGTCCTGTGGTCTGGTGAGACCAAGATAAACTTATTTGGTTCAGAAGGTGTCAAGCGTGTGTGAGGGCAACCAGGTGAGGAGTACTAAGACAAGTGTGTCTTGCCTACAGTCAAGCATGATGGTGGGCGTGTCATGGTCTGGGGCTGCATGAGTGATGCCGGGACTGGGGAGCTACAGTTCATTGATGGAACCATGAATGGCAACATGTACTGTGACATATTGAAGTAGAGCATGATCCGCTCCCTTCAGAGACTGGCCCGCAGGGCAGTATTCCAACATGATAACCACCCCAAACATACCGCCAAGATGACCACTGCCTTGCTAAACAAGCTGAAGGTAAAGGCGATGGACTGGCCAAGCATGTCTCCAGACCTAAACCCTATTGAGCATCTGTGGGGCATCCTCAAACGGAAGGTGGCAGAGCGCAAAGGTCTCTAACATCCACCAGCTCTGTGATGTCATGGAGGATCGGAAGAGGACTCCAGTGGCAACCTGTGAATCTCTGGTGAACTCCATGCCCAAGTGGGTTAAGGCAGTGCTGGAAACACAAAATACTGACATGACCCCGGGGAGGGAAAATGGCTAATTGAGCCCAATTTGGACATTTTCACTTAGGGGTGTACTCACTTTTGTTGCCAGAGGTTTAGACATTAATGGCTGTGTGTTGAGTTATTTTGAGAGGACAGCAAATTTACACAGTTATAAAAGCTGTACACTCACTACTTTACATTGTAACAAAGTGTAATTTCTTCAGTATTGTCACATTAAAAGATATAATAAAATATTTACAAAAATGTGGTGGTGTACTCACTTTTGTGAGATACTGTATATTTTGTATACAATTACATTCATTATAGAATTACAATAGGTGTTGGAACTAAAAATTTACTTTCAACATCATAATATAAAACTCTGTTGGATAAATAAACTTTTTTTATAAGCTCCAATTAATCTGTAGGCTATCCTTAGTTGGCTATTAAGGAGTTCACCACCTACAGCTATAAGGTGGAGTGGCTTAGTATGGGAAAGTATTGCTCCATTGCATTGAAAAACCAACATACTTCTTGTAAGACTGGTTTGATGACCCATTAAGATGATCTTCCCATCACATCTTCCTTATGAATTGCATGTCACAAAATTACAATGTTGAGGTTGCTTCATGCATAAAATAATTACTACTACCAGTTGCATATATTTTATATTGAAAATATGCCAGTCTTTAAGTTGTGTCTGTTATTTTTTTTGAATACAAACGTTTTATTGAAGAAATTCAGCCAGTACAATAAAAAGAGGTACAGCAGAAATAGTATAGCATGGAATACACACACTGGTAGGATCAATACAAGTATACAGTGTAATAAGTGATGACAGTCGGGAGGAAGTCCAGTGCGGGGGAGGTAGGAAGAGGGAAGTCTCCACCGATCTTGAGGAGCAAGGCAGCCCACTACTCGACTTCCACCCGTAAAGAAAAAAAAAAGAAAAGTCACAGATACCTGCCATCCATGGGCTAGTACAACATATATAACAAAAATAACAATAACACATCAACAGAATACCAAGGGAGCTACGGGTAAATCTGTAAAGAGGTACATGCACAGGAGGATCATGAGGCAGGGGGGTCAACCCATGGAAAAGAGAGTGGGGTGTTCATGGGCCAGGAGGCCAGGATTTCCATTTCAACTCATATGTGGGTATTGTGTCCATTATAGTGTGGAACACCCTTTCCATTAGTTGGATGGCCGCCATGCGTTTGAGGATTTGGTCCCATGGGACTCCTGGGGTGCGCCAAAACAGAGTTAAAACCCACATGTACTGCGCTAAATAAAGTATGGGCAAGTTTTTGTTCAGGGGGAGTGGCTCCTGGGATCACCGCAAAGAATAGGCACATCTGGTAAGTGAGGGTGGGTGAAGACCCTGTGATATCGGCCACCGTCTCCATTACCCGCTGCCACAAGACCCTCAACGAGGGACAGCTCCAAAAAGTGTGTAAATGTGTACCTCTAGCAGGGCAACCTCTGAAGCAGTTCTCCGTGACCAAGGGGAAAAATGTATGGAGTTTAGTCGGGGTATAATACCATCTTGTGTGGAGTTTCATCACGGTTCCTTTCACTGCGACAGACTTAGAGCATTTATGCATGTTTGTGATTCGCAGCGACCACTCCTCAGAGGAGGCCACCTAGCCAGTCTCTACCTCTCATTGTAGTATTGCTGAGGATTTGGCAGGTAGGCCCAGGCCACCCAGATAGGCATATAACAGGGATATCATACCCTTATCTCTGGAGGAGGGGCCACACAGATCTTCAAATGTTGCCAGGGGGTTTGCTTTGTACCTGGAGTAGTGTGTGTCGTAGAAATGTCTAATTTGGGGGTATTTATAAAACAATCTAGGGAGGGAGTGGGAGGATTCCAAGGATAGGAAGGAGCGGACCACCCCGTCCACCAATAAAGAGTCCAGGGTGACCAACCCCTCCGCTACCCATAATGAGAAGGTATCAGGGTTGGAGAACGCTGCAGGAAAGGAGGGGTCACCCAAAAACGACACCAATTTAGGATGGGAAGGGAGGAGGAAGAATTTATGTTTATAAAGGGACCATAAGTGCAGAGACTGACCAACCACAGCGTTCAGGGCAGAAATATCCCTAGGGCAGATAGATTTAGCCCATAACAGGCCCGGGAGATAGAAAGGGGCAATAGAGGCCCGCTCAAAGCGGAGCCAAGGTACACTGTGTGGGGAGGTGTGTCATTGGGCTAATTGCAGGAGTCTAGCTGAAACATAGTACAGCCAGAGATTAGGCAGGCCCAAGCCGCCCAAGGGTCGCGATCTGTATAGCATCTGTTTGCCCAGGAGTGTTTTTTTTATGACTCCAAATTAATTTGTTCATGTCGCGCTGTAGTTGTTCAATCGTCTGTTTGGGTACATAATTAGGAAGGGCTCTAAAAAAGAATAAAAGGGAAGTATAGACATTTTAATCACCTGTATTCTGCCTAAGAACGTGATATGAAAGGAGCTCCAGGAGTGTAGTAGCTGTCTAAGGCGAATAAATGCAGGGGGGTAATTGGCACAGTAACGTTTATGGAGGGATGGGGCCAGTTTAATTCCAAGATAGGGTAGCGACAGGCCATCTGTGGGGAAACCAAAATTGGTTTGATCAAGGTCTTAGTGCTAAGGGGGAAATTTAATGAGAGAGCTGAGCATTTTGAGAGGTTAACCCCTAGGCCGGAGATTTCTTGGAACCTACGAAGGGTGGTGATAAGGTTTGAGATAGAGACAATGGGGTCTGGCAGGAACATAAGGACATCGTCCGCATAAAGGCTCAATTTAAATTTGTGATCTCCTTTCGTATAACCCCTAATATTATTATCTAGGCGGATAGCTTGGGCGAGAGGTTCGATGGCAAGGGCGAATAAAAGAGGTGACAGGGGACAGCCCTGCCTCGTACCCCTACCTAAAGTAAAGTAATCTGAGTTACAGCCCGGTAGCCTAAGTCTAGTGCGAAGTTGTTTCTGTTATGCAAAGTTTCAATTTTATATCTAGATGTGTGTAGTTACCCTCTATTGCAAGGATATGCAATTAGCCGACCTCCAGCTGTTGCAAAACTACAAGTCCCATCATGCCTCTGCCTCTGAGTGTCATGCTTGTGGCTGTCAGTCTTGCTATGCCTTATTGGACTTAAGGTAGTTCTGCAACAGCTGGAGGTCCAATAATTGCATATCCCTGTTTTATTGTGTTAAACGAAGAAAAAGAAAAAAACAACCCAAACTAATTGAAGGTTAATGCAATAAAAATAGTTTACCAAAATTGACTGGAAACCCATACCTTCTATTTGCCAGACTATTCATTTCAACAAAAATCTTCTCATAAGACTATATATCAACATGTATAAATACATAATTAGTCCATATAGTGAACTTTGGTGTTGAGTTATTCACTTTAATGTCATCACAGAGGACAAGGGGACACTCTTTACATCTAGAGTAAAAAAGATTTAATCTCCAAATACGGAAAGGTTTCTTCATAAAAAGAGCTGTGAAAATGTGAAATAGACTCCCTCCAGAGGTGGTTCTGGCCAGCTCAGTAGATTGCTTTAAAAAAGGCCTGGATTCTTTCCTAAATGTACAATAATATAACTGGGTAGTAACATTTATAGATAAAGTTGCTCCAGGGAAAATCTTCTCAGGGGTCAGGAAGGATTTTTTTCCCTGCTGTAGCAAATTGGATCATGCTTTGTTGGGGTTTTTCGCCTTCCTCTGGATCAACCGTGCATGAAGAATTGTGTATATGGGATTGTATGAATTTTTTTTTGGTTGAACTGGATGGACTTGTCTTTTTTCAACTCGACAAACTATGTGTGTTTTAACATATTTTATGCTAATTCTAGCCACGCTTGTGTAGGGATTCAAAAACTCTGAGACTGCTGCTTGGTATTGCCATCTTCAAGAGATGTCAGCAGGCTTAAGCTGGCCATAGATTGATCAAAATTCGACTGTCAAATGAGAATGTTGAAAAACTTTTGTCGATCAGCAGCCAGTTGGCTACACCCACTGATCAGTGTATTCTGACAGCGGAGAGTCCTACCGCCAGAATATCATGTCCCAGTGGGTGAAGACTCGGTTTGTTTTTTTATTTTTTATTCAGCCAACTTTGAGCTGTCATTGCTACTCAGAGAAGTGATGTGACAACCTAGCTAATGTTGCATGAATCGCAAGAGTGTCAAATAATTTATTCCATTCCCAAATACTGTATACTGTATATTTAGTTGTTTGCCTAAATTAATAAACGATAAAATGTGTATTATAGTTTTTTTTTACGGCCCTTATTACTGTGTTCAGTGGCAGTGTCTACATTCCCTGTCCAGTGGTACCCTGTTTCATACAGAATATATGTCTCACACAAAAAATAAAAATAAAATAAATAATAATAATAATAAATAATATAAATCGAAATATTTAATATCAAATAAAAGAAAAATGGAAAAAAATGCAATGTGCTTAGCGGTGACATTTTTGGGCCACATCTAACATGCTATCTTTTCACAGGAGGAGAGTGTGCTCAGCCAATTAACTGTTAAAATCATAAAAGCATCAAACATTCCATGGGCAGACTGGAGTAAGTATACTATATTCTACTTTGGTAGTATCCCTAATTTCTGTGAATTCTTCCAGGAGTCTATGACTTTCGCAGGCATGGGGATGAAAGGGGTATATAAACAGCAAGTGCTTTGAAAATAAAATAAAATGTAAATAGATGTATTGTCTTCTAGGGTAATATTAACACTTTGGCTCTTACTACTGCATTATTTTTTCTTTTATTGTTCATATAATTGCAACCCATTGTTTATTGCTGTCAGTCATTGCAGGTGGGGCCATAGTGTTTTCTACGAACCGAGTTGTAATTTCGTTTTATTGGCTGCTAAATGCAAACAGACTTAGCTTTTGTAACAAATACAGCTACAATATATCTATAAATTATTAGACTTGTACTCTGTTTTTTGAAATGTTGTCAGTTCTTTTAAGACAAATACATATTTTTGTGTGAGACACATTAGGTCAGGTATGACTCAGATGAGTTTGCCGTGCCATGGCTACTTAATTCCAGAAAATATTTATGGAGATTCAGAATTTAATATTATAGTAAATTATGCATTTTATCATATTTAATCCCATAGGTGGCCATAAAACATTTCCGAAAGCATTTAGCTAGTTTGCCTGCACTAGGGTGTCTACGCAGTTCATGTGCAGGCAGTTCCAAGCAGTTCAGCGGCATTAAACTCAACTCAACTGCATTAAGGGTCAATCCAGTTTAAAGTCATAATGTAGTTATATGTGGAGTGTGGTGGGTTGACTCTGGTTTCTATTAAATCTTGGATATTCCAACAGCCATAGTTTCTGTTCCTGTCCATTTGGGAGCTTTGGGTGTTATCACCCACTTTCATATTCCAGCATCATTTCCACAAAGGAAATATAAAGAGGATAAAATAGATTAAAAAAAGTCTAACCAGTAGAGAATGAGCCTTTAATAGCTGCATTATGTGTTCAGACACAGAAAATCAGAAGTCTCACAAATATATGCTCCTAGAGATACCCTATATTGTCAAAAGTATTTACACGCACATTAACTTTTTTTTTTTTAAATAACATCTTTTATTGATCATTTTTTTCCAAAAAAAATAAAAAAGAATATGACTATGTTCATAACAAGTAAAGAGCTCTCATAATGCAGGGAAGACATTTTGAGGCAGCCACAACGGTGGCAGCTACAATATCCAAGCTTAAAAATTCTCAAAAACAGTTTAAATATCAATTTCCCAGTTAAAACTATAAGGCCTCATGTACACTGCTGCTGGTAAACGGACGTTTAGGAGCAGTTGGGAGTTTTTTGTGCATTCGTTTTCATTTTCATGCGAATTTTCGGGTATTTTCATTATCGTTTTAACTAACGATAACGAACGTGCAGAAACCGAAAAACAAAAGATCAGTTCGATATAGATAGAAGATTCAACATGATGCTGACAATAGCAATCTATGTCCATCGAACCTGTGGTCGAATGTGCCTAACCTTAGCTCTATTAGTCCAAGATTATTCTACATAGAGAGAAAAGATTTGACATAGAGAGAAAAGATTCAACATTATAGAGACAATAGCAAAAAAGGTCAAATGTGCCTAACCGAACTCTATTAGTCCAAAATTATTCAACATAGAGAGAAAAGATTCAACATGAAGATTCGACGTGAAGATTCGACGAAGCAGTTCGCTGCGAGTGGACATTTATGGTCAAATGCTCCGCCCATAGGCTATAGAAGAATTCTAATGTTGGTTGACTGATTAATAAATATAATTATTACTGGTGTCATACAGCATTAGAATTCTACTATAGCTTGTAGGCGGAACATTCTTATCTTATCTGTCCATGTATACAGGGTTGTTTACAGTAATTTATAGGCAGTTGAGTTTTGAGGCATTTTTGGGAACGCAAAAAAAAAAAAGGTTTAGAAGCTGAGTTTACAGGCATTTCAAGCTCCAAACTTCGTTTATAAGAGTTTTTCATTTTTGGCTATTTTGAAAAAAAAAATATTTTTTTTAAAAACGCTTTTAAACGCAAACGCAGCAAAGTGCAGCACGTAAATGCATAAAAACTGACATTTTAAATGTGGGTTACTATCTGTCAAGTTAAATCATCCAGGAGAGTTTGTAAAAACGTCCTGTATACACGAAGACTAAGCCCCCTTACACACGGTCGGACATTCCGACAACAGTTTGTCCGAAACTGGTGTTGCATACACATGGTTTATACAAAGTTGTCGGAATATCCGATCGTTTGGAACGTGATGGCGTTCGTTTGTTGCAAAGGGACTACATTGCGGCTAGTAGCCAATAGCTTTTGTTTCGTAATTTGATCTGAGCATGCGTGGCACTTTGTCCGATCGGAATTCTCTAAAAACGATCGGAAAAAGTCAGATCAAATTTTGTTGTCGGAAAATTTGAGGTCCTGCTCTCAAAAGTCTGATAGAGCCCACACACGATTGGATTTTCCGGCAATATAATCCAATCGAACCTTTTCCTTCAGAATTTCCGACCTGTGTGTACAGGGCATAAGACTGCTAGAACATTATAGTGCATGATATCTTCATAAAAAAAAAAAAAAAGAAAAGAAAAGAACAATCAGGAAAGAGCATAAAAATAAAAGGTAAAAGGAAAAGAGAGGAAAACATAGAAGAATCAAGGGGAGGAAGGGAAAAAGGTGTGGTGGGGTGGGGGGGGGGGGGGTCTCAGGGTGGTTCATTCTGGAAATACCATATTTCCCACACACGATTGGAAACCTCAAGTCTGTCCTGTAATCCTGTAATCTAGCAGTCAATTTCTCCTTCAACTTCACATCTTCTAGCATACAAGGCATCTGAGGAAGGAGGGGGGTGTTTTTTTCAAATAAGAGCAATGGGACAGCTATATGGCACATCAGCTTCTTGTAGGGTTTAGAAATTTTCAGAGGTGATATGCCCAACAGGAAAAATGTCGGTGTCATTGGGATGGACGCCTCAAAAAGGAGACCCAGTAGTTGTTGTACTGAGTGCCAAAAAGGGGTAATCAGGGGACAGTTCCAGTAAATATGGAAGAGGGTACCCCTATCTGTGTGGCGATGGCCAGGCACTGATGTTGAATGAGAAGGCTCAGCTCGCAGTCTCTGCTCTAATTCATCCCAAAGGTTTTCTATCTGGTTGAGGTCAGGACTCTGTGCAGGTCAGTCAAGTTCCTTCACCCCAAACTCTCTTATCCATGTCTTTATGGACCTTGTTTTGGGTGCTGGTCCAAATCATTTGGTGGAGGTGGGATTATGGTGTGGTGTTGCTTTTCAGGGGTTGGGCTTGACCCCTTAGTTCCAGTGAAGGGAACTTTTAAGGCGTCAACATACCAAGACATTTTGGACAATTTCATGCTCCCAACTTTTTTGAACAGTTTTGGGATGGGCCCCTTTCCTTTGCCAAAATGATTGCACACCAGTGAGGAAACAAGGGCCATAAAGACATTGATGAGCAAGTTTGGGGTGGAGGAACTTGACTAGCCTGTTCTATCACAACGATAGAACACTTTAGGGATGAATTAGAGCGGAGACTGCGAGCCAGGCCTTTTTGTCCAACATCAGTGCCTGACCACACAAAAGCACTTCTGGAAGAATAGACACGCTCCTAAACCTTGTGGACAGCCTTCCCAGAAGAGTTGAAGCTGCAAAGGGTGGGCCAACTCAATACTGAACCCTATGGACTAAGACTTGGATGCCATTAAAGTTCATGTGCATGTAAAGGCAGGCATCCCAATACTTTAGACAATATAGTGTATATAAAGCTGTTAGGCCAATTAGGTAGTAAACAACTTGCTGTGCTGAATGTGATATTGTACAATCCTGAAATAATAAATCAATTATTTAAAAGTCCAATATACATAATCATATAACCCATAAAATGAGTGTAAATAAAAAATAATATGATGAAAGTCCCAATTAGACACTATCACAATATTTGCTATACAGCCTGGGGAGTTTTTTTTATTCAAGTGCTTGATTACCGTATTTTCCGGCGTATAAGACGACCTTTTACATGTAAAAAAATTGGCCAAAAAGCAGGGGTCGTCTTATACGCCGGGTCAGCCCCTCGGATGCCGGCTGGGTGTTCGGTAATACTGTATGTAGCTTCGGCGACATACAGTATATACCGCTGAGCCAATCCTGGTGAGCGATGTATTCAAATGAATACAAAGCCTGCTCGGATTGGAGTAACGACCTCTGCCAATCCGAGCAGGCTACTCTGTAGCCTGCTCTGATTGGCTTGGAGAGTCAGAGCGGCGCGGGCTGATGATGTTACAGCCTCTGCCAATCCAAGCAGGCTTTGTATTCATTAATAGAATACATCGCTCGCCGTGATTGGCTCCAGCAAATGCAGGAAGAAGGAAGAAATATGAAGCCTCGGAAGCCTCGAAAGCCGGGTCGTCTTATACGGTAAGTACAGTTTTAAAAGCGTTTTTTGTCCTGTAAGATTAGGGGGTCGTCTTATATGACGGGTCGCCTTATACACCGGCAAATACGGTACTAATACTGTATTGATGTGAGTACGTTTTTACACTTTTAAGTGCAATAAAAGTTTTATCCAGATTTAGAATATGAGGATCTTCCCAGCTTTGATTTTATGCCAAACCCTATGAACCATATGGTTGCCGTTGATGCCACTACTCGCTGGAGAGTGGGACACACAAGAGCAGGGGTCTCAAACTGGCGATTCTCCAGCTGTTGCAAAAAAAGTCCCATGAGGCATTGCCAGGCTGACTGTTACAAGCATGACTCCCATAGGCAGAGGCCAGTTTGAGACCCCTGCACTAGAGAATCCTAACCAACAGGGTGTATTGGATCCCTTTGTGATGGGATTGTCATTATATGCAGATATGACTTTGTAGTAGAGTCATTTTTTTCTGGTAAGAGTCGCCATCGGATGGTGGCGGTCGACGGGGTAATGCAAGATTTGATCAAATGTATTTCTTCTACTACTGACACAGCTGTAATTTGGAAAGTGTTTAACTGGGTCTTTTATCATATTATTTTCTATATACATCCATTTTATGGAGTATAAGATTTTGTATATTGGATTTTTATATAATTAATTTATTATTTCAGGATTGCACAAGATCACATTTAGCAAGGCATAGTGGTTTACTATTGGTATTATGTAGTTTGATTATTTCTTGTCGGCCTATTAAGTAGTTTAACTCTCCATTATCAATTTTTCATTAAAAAAGTTTCTGACCCTTTAAACTGTGTGCTCCTTTACAGTATAATTGTCAGTATTTACCATATACCCCCTGCTATTGGTTAACCTTGTTTGGGGTACTTCTTGGTAAGGAAAGCCAGTCTAGACAGTCCTCTGATCTAAGTGAGGACAGGCAGGTGTTCAATCATTTGTTGCCCTTGGTAAGACACCTACCTGCCTTATCTATGTGAATTGTATGTACTTACACTGCTGTCTTTTGTTGTTTACAGTGAGCAATGCTGACTGTTACGTGTGTTTGTGGCTCCCAACTGCCACTAATAGTATGCCAAAGACCGGCACTGTATCAAACAGCAGTTGTCCGGTCTGGAATGAAACATTTGAGTTCACCATCAGCAATAAAGTCAAGGTAAGTTAAATATACAGTAATTCACTGTAGACCTTTACCTGAAAGTATGTAAAGAAATGCCCTTATACCAGTCAGATTTATCTATTCATGCTCTGGGAAAAGTGTAAAAAAAACACAAATCTGACTTATCACCAAAGTCAGCAAAATCTTTCCCCCCTCTTTTCACAATAAGAAGCCTTAATAACTGTAGGCTGGCTTCCAATTATTTATATGAATTATATAACATTGATCATTGTTTTCAATAAATAGTTTTGTAAAAGCCTTTTGTTATAATTTATTGAACATGATAATCTGAGATTTATATTTACAGAACGTGATACATTTGATGCTTCATGATGAGGATGTGATCTCCAAGAATGATCTGTTATATATCGTCGCTTATGATGTGGTGAATGTCAAACCTGGAGAAACTAAGACAAAGTCTTTTTGTTTGGACCCTACCGTAAGTCTAGTGATCAGGATTTTAACCTAACATGTGTACTTCTACATTTCAAACACATGTGTTTATGTCACATTTTTACCTCTCCCTAAATGATCTCCCTTAAGCTGCAAAGGGAGCTGATGGGGTTGTACACATGCCATGGCAAGGCTTAAATCCTTTGTCGCATTCAGCAGGCAGTACCACCCACAGAACTTCACCCATTCAACTGATGCTTGTGGTTGTGGGGCAGTGGTGCAGACTTTTAGCCATTAAAACAGGAGGTGAGGAGGTAACATAATGTCCCCTCACCACCTTTCAAAGGCCCTCTGAAAAACAATCAACCTGTCATAGGGCTAATGGTAATATAATTTAGCCCTCAGAGCCACACAGGGACCCTTATTTAAATGCATTACCAAGAGCCCCCATCCTCCCAGCTCCCTTCCCACCTTTACACCACTGCCAAATCAGTCCTCCTCAAGCTGACACCACCACTGCAGAGACATGTTTGCTTCCAGTGATGCCAAATGTGCAGGGACATTTTTTTTTCTAGTGACACCACTGACGCAGGGAAATTTTTGCTTCCAGTGATGCCAAATGTGCAGGGACATTTTTCCTTCTAGTGACACCACGGACTCAGGGATATTTTTCCTTCTAGTGACACCACGGACATTTTTCCTTCCAGTGATGCCACAGGTGCAGGGACATTTTTCCTTCTAGTGACACCATCAACGCAGGGACATTTTTCCTTCTAGTGACACCGTCAACACAGGGACATTTTTACTTCCAGTGATGCCACAGGTGCAGGGACAATTTTTCTTCTAGTGGCACCACAGACACAGGGACATTTTTGCTTGCATATTTCCTTGCAGTGACACAGGCATTTTTGCATTTCAGTGACACTACTGGTGCTGAAACTTTTTTTCTTCCAGTGACACCGCTGATGCAAGGACATTTTTATTTCCAGTGACAACCCCATGCAGGGACATTTTTCTCCTTCCATTGACACCACCATAGCAGGGGCATATTTTCTTTCCAATGACATCATGGATGCAGGGGCAATTTTTTCTTCCAGTGACACCACCAAAGCAGGGGCATATTTTCTTTCCAATGACATCATGGATGCAGGGGCAATTTTTTCTTCCAGTGACACCACCATAGCAGGGGCATATTTTCTTTCCAATGACATCATGGATGCAGGGGCAATTTTTTCTTCCAGTGACACCACCAAAGCAGGGGCATTTTTTTCCTCACACCGATGCTAGGGCATTTTTTTCAACGTTACTGTTATTCCCATATTTTATCAGGAAATAGTATGTGGACAGCTATCATACTCATATGTTAGATATGATTTGGTGTATTGCTATTAACCCACCCATTACTCCACACTGCGGGTTGGCATCTTTACCCTGGGCACTGGATGCCCTTGTTACAGTGCTAGTTGGAGCAATGTACTGCACATAAACCATGCTGATATTGTTCACTTAAGGGGTTGTTTTTAGGATGACCATGATGTCCTAAATCTGTCTAGAATTAGAATCATGATACAATGCTTGAACAAGGAATACAGGGTTATCCTGGGGTCAATAACAATCACTCCTAATTCCAATAGAGCTAATTTTCCAATTTATTGAAATAGATCAGTCCTTGACTCTTTCCAGTAATGGGACGAAGTAAAGGTTGCAACTGTGTGTGCACCAATTTAGTTCATCAGTAGGTTGCAGCAGAAACTATGGTGGGTTCCGTCTAGGGGCGGACTGACCATTCAACCACTTGGGCACTGCCCGAGGGCCCTGGGCCACTAGGGGGCCCCATCAGGGTTGCCAGCCTCAGTATGTAAAAATCTATGTTTTATTTACATCTGTCTCTGAAATGTCCCTTACCGACATCTTTTGGTCTAAAAATCCCAAGATTATAGCTGCTCCACCTCTCCAGTACCTTTTCAGCCAATAGAAACATGTCTACTGTGTGATTGTATACTGTGTGGCCCCATAATCTCTGATTGCCTGGGGGTCCCATAATCTCCTTTTGCCCGGGGGTCCCATGATTTTTCAGTCCACCCCTGGTTCCGTCACTACAGACAATGGGTAGATGGGCTTATTGTTCTCCAGGAAAACATCTGCCCATACAATACTAATATACTGTCTGTCATTATAATGCATTGGCTTCAGCACTTTAAGTTACTGACCTGGAACAAGTATGCAGATTAGCCATATTGACTTCTTATTGACTTTCAAATCTACATCCCTTTTCCAGGCCAGTGTTTCAGAAATTATTAAAATCAGAGAGGGCTAATAAATTAACATTTATTTAAGAAGGTATCCAAGTGTCCATATTTTATATACAGTATGTCGTTTATAAGTATCCAAATGTCCATATTTTATATACAGTATGTCGTTTATAAGTATCCAAGTGTTCATATTTTATATACAGTATGTCGTTTATATAGTAGAGCTTTATTTTGAGCAGTCCCATATGATTATTGGACTCTTGGGATTTGGTCCAACTTTGACTTGTGCATCTACATTAAAGAGGAAGTAAGCCCTGATGGGTTTTACTTCCTCTTTTGCTCTCTGCAAAGCCTGAAAATGAAAAGCATAATGGGCTAGTATGCATCGAATATATGCCACTTACCTGCAAAAGAATCCAGAGATGTCCCCTGTGTAGGCAGTGTCCATCTTCTGGGCCCTCTTCCTTCCGGGCCACAGACTTCGGCTCTGTGATTCGCCGGAGCTGCGTGACGTCACAGGCGCATGGGAGCCGTGATTAACGGCACAGGCTAGGAAAGAAACGGCACTTAGTTTAGTTTCTTCCCCGCGCATGCCCCTTTGGAATTTTCGGTGGACTACAAGTGAAATATGTCCTAAACGGCACACATTTAGGAGATATTTCCACTACCTATAGGTAAGCCTTATTCTAGGCTTACCTACAGGTAGAAGTCCAAAAAGTGGGTTTACAACCACTTTAATGTGTTTTTACTACAGTACTGACCTGCTCACCTTGAAGAAACTGGGAAATATAAAGTGTAGAAATAAAAAACTCTCTTTTGATCTGCTTTTCAATTATTCTCTCATAGAGGGACTGGTTTTTACTTATTTTCACTTGTTATGGTTAATAACTACAGCCTCATTAATGGGGGGTACGCTGTGTACATCACAGGCACTCAAATCTAAATCAAATCAAAGCAACTTTCTAGCATCCTGTGACATTGTCCTCTTAATGTTAACTCTGACTTTGAGAGATGTTCTGGTTATCCTTGACACAGCATTGTCATTTCCTTTGTTGACTATGGTAATGTTCACATTTCATGGCCCCTTGTGATCTACATGTGATTGGATGTCTATTGTTCCTATTCTTCTTATATGCTTGGATTGTGATCCGCTACTATGTGGCCCTTGGGCCAACTATCAACTTCTACTATCAACAACAAAAATTTTGGCAAAAGTTAAATTTGTTTTTTAAGTTTGAGTAGTTATACCAGGATGATGCCTGCATCAACCCAGTACCGTTTTTTAGAGCCTACGTTCGGATCTCTTGTAAAAGCAATGCTAGTGGCTACCTAGCTGCTGGATTGCTTTTACAAGCAGTGGGAGGGGTGTCAGTGGTGTCAGTGGAAACTTATCTGAGAGGCAGAAATTGCTCATTGCTCAAGGAACCCCTAGCAAGCTCTGCAGGAACTCTAATGTTCCATAGAAACCTAGTTGAGAAACCCTATTCTAGAAGGATATCTCAGGTATACTATATATGCATAGTTATATCAGTCTAAGCTGGACCAATGTAATTATTTAAAGATATCTTATCTGGAATTCTTTTTTAAAGGGTACCTCCACTTTTGTGGAAATATAAAAAATATAAATAAATATATAAATATATATATATATATATATATATATATAATTTACAATTGCAACACAAGTCATACTGTAATTGAATTTTATTAAAAATCACCTTTCCTTTTCAATCTGCTGTGCTATAATTTTCTGTCAAATGCAATGCAATATTGCTACCTGGAGGCATTCTGTACACTGAGGGTGTACAGAACACCCCCCAGACATGTCATTTTCTGCTTGTGTGATTGGCTTACTGATTTTCCCAGAAGTCTGCACTAAGATACAAGTCAGATTTGTGGCATCCCCTGCAACGATAATGTAATGTAATTGTGGTGTGATATTTTCAAAGGAAAATCACATCTAAAGGGATGCAGACCCAGAAGCTTTCCTCATTAGAGCCCTGTAGGCACAGCAGCTGACTGATAATCATTAAGACACACTCATACAAATTCACTCATCACATGGGCACAGAGTAACAAACAGCGATTCCTTCAGAAAAAAGTATAAATCTTCAACAAAGTTTGTTAAAGTCCTTGTAATGTACATAGATTACCCAGAGGGGAATGTTTTTTATTTCTCAACAAAATTGAAATTTCTCTTTAAGGCATGTTATAAAGCGGTCATGTAATAAATTCATAAATTGTTTTGCTGACCTCAGGTTGTCAAACTGTGAAAATGTTCCAATTTTAATATCTTCGGGTGATGGTACAGAATTTTGTAACGTTGCTTTGAACTGTATCAATTTGCAATAATATCAACAGTCTCAAGTTATTTTCGAGTCGGATAAATAATTAACCTATCCATAGACAGTATCTGTGAATTGTGATCGGTGATTACTAACATCCTTAAATATTCTCTTACCCTGACTAGTGTAGTCTGAATGTTCCCCTTATATTATTCCTTACCCATACCTTCCCCTATTAGAAACGAGACCACACCATAGGTTGGAGTAAACTGGCCACAACAGCCTTTATTAAACATAACTCAAAATTCACTCCAATAACTTGTAAATATGAAAATATCTAAATATATATAGATATATAAATATAAATAACTTTATTACCATTAAACCACATTAAATAACATTAACTGCCCATTCTGGTGATCTCTGACGGTGACCCCACTTAAGCCAATACCAAATCACTGCGGTACACCTCACCAACTTCCCAAAGGCCTCCACCTGTGACCGGTCGGAGACAACTTCCGCCAGTGAACATAACCGTATTCCCTCCAACGTTCAGGAATACCCAGAGGGGCCGATCGTTAGATGAGCCCCCCACACCCTCAGATCCCTTCTGAGTACCTGTCTACCGTCAGAAACCACCAGAAAACACACCGCCAACACAGGAAAACCTTCAGCTGCCGTGACAACCGACGAAACCTGCAAAAGAAGAAAAGACCAGCAACAAACGACACAACAAAACAAACACATAACATTAGGGCGGGAGGGCGGGAAAAACTGCCTCCTCTGTGCCACGCTGGGATCCGAATGATCCCCTAAAGCCACACCCCTCCCTTTTATATGACCCCTCCCCTACACTGAACTTGCTTCCTGCAAACCTTTTTCCTCAGCTCCACCCATAAAGCTTAACCCTCTGTGTCCCTCATCCACACTGTCATGTCCAGCACTCCTTATATCATTGCATTCATAATCCGTGCTTCTCTTGACTAGTGTAGTCTGAATGTTCCCCTTATATTATTCCTTACCCATACCTTCCCCTATTAGAAACGAGACCACACCATAGGTTGGAGTAAACTGGCCACAACAGCCTTTATTAAACATAACTCAAAATTCACTCCAATAACTTGTAAATATGAAAATATCTAAATATATATAGATATATAAATATAAATAACTTTATTACCATTAAACCACATTAAATAACATTAACTGCCCATTCTGGTGATCTCTGACGGTGACCCCACTTAAGCCAATACCAAATCACTGCGGTACACCTCACCAACTTCCCAAAGGCCTCCACCTGTGACCGGTCGGAGACAACTTCCGCCAGTGAACATAACCGTATTCCCTCCAACGTTCAGGAATACCCAGAGGGGCCGATCGTTAGATGAGCCCCCCACACCCTCAGATCCCTTCTGAGTACCTGTCTACCGTCAGAAACCACCAGAAAACACACCGCCACAGCCCGAAAGGGTGACCCCCTCAACCTTGAGGGCCACCCCACACCCTAAGAGCTATTTTGTATACCCTCCTGCAGACCCAATGACCAAAGGTCAATACCCACGTCCGACCCCCATCCTGGTTTTGTTGATGCTTACCATGGACCTAGCCCACCTCCACACCGATCTGCCCGCAACGACCTACCAAACCAAGATGGTACCCGGGAAGCGGACTCGTAAGTGCAAAACATCCGCCCTAACATCAGCTAAGATGTCCCTTTCCTTCCGTATGCCCAGGTCGTTGCCCCCTGCGTAAATGACCAACACATCCGGGGGCCTGTCCCTCATTGCAAAGCGCTCAACTTCCTTCATCACACGCTCCCACCGCATGCCCGGGAATCCCAACCACATCAACCTAGCCTCCCCCCAGGAATTCCCAACGGCCCGCCTGCCGGCTGAGCATCACCTCTCCCGGCCCCCCAGCACACGTCCGAGTGCCCTAGGATCCAAACGAGGCGTGAGGAACCTCCATCTGGAATAAAAAACATAACACAGAACACATAACAACCAACAAACGTAATATACCATAACACCTGTAACTCCCAACCCCATACTGCAAAACACTCCCAGCCGCGCCCCCACTCACCCCAGGATCAACTGCGGCCGGACATACGAACGGAACCTCTTAGATTCCCAACGACCGATCCGGCGAACAATCGCCTCAGCCAGCCCACATCGGGCCGCCTCAGTGGCCGCCCCAATACGGAAGGAGTGCGACGAGTACTCCCGGTCGTCCAAACCCACAGTCCGCAGGCACCGTTGAAAACTGACACGAATTGCAACCTAGAGAGAAAAGAGCCCCCCGCATGCAGCAAGAAAGGCCCCCCCCCCTCCAGCCGCACCGCCCGAAAGGCCCTTACCGCCACCACAGGGCCCACTGCCGAGCCTGGCAAGGCAACCAGTATAATCAACACTCCCCTGCCCAGCTGGTCAGGCTTGGACCTCCGCCACCGTATACTCACCCGATCAGCAGCCACCTGTACATCCTGATCCAACAGCCCCACAGCACCCCGTTTAGACCGACACACCAACTCCCCAGTCCCAAACGCCCCATAAAACGCAAATGAAAAAGCCGCTGTGAACAGGATGGCCTTGTAAGCGGAAGAACAAACTTCCACAAGCCGGGAACAAATCGCCACCAAGTTATCACACTTCACCAGCCTGTGCGCCTCCCGACCTTTCCGTTCCCTCCTATACCCCTTCAAGGTTTGCCGCACCCAAAAAGCCGCATTCCCGTCCGGCTCTCCCCACAGCTTAAACAAAATGCCAACCCCGCCAATTTCCGATCAATCGACGCAGGTGCCAATCCCATCTCAATGTTCCGTGCCACCCAATACAGCCCCAACCAGCGCTGGTCGGAGCCCCGACCAACCGCTCCAACTCAACCATTCTGACCACACCCTAGAATAGGCCGCCCACGTGGACTCACTCAAAGACCCCTGAATCCAACCTGCGGCGACTACAAGGGCATCCCCCACATTCACCCAGGGCAAGACGCCCTAGACTCCTCCGTTCTCGGCGCCAGATCCCGGAACTCGTCCCACTGAAAACGAGAGAGCGAGTTAGCCAAAGAATTCTCCACCCCAGGTATGTGCACTGCCGAAACGTAAACATTGAGCCGTAAGCACCGAAACACCAGCCGCCGTAGCAGCCAAATGGTTGAGGACCTGAACCACCCCCATGCCGTCTCAACTAATGCGCAACTTCATATTACGGAACTCCTCCCCCCACAGCTCCAATGCCAACACCACCGGGAATAGTTCAAGCAGAACCAGGTTGCCCAACAACCCCGCCACCTCTCAAGATTGCGGCCAAGGGTCAGCACTCCACCGTCCCCGAAAATACGCCCCATAACCCGCCGACCCAGCCGCGGCAGCGACCAATTCCACATCGAAAGTGCTCGCTGGCCCCGACATCCACATGTCCCGCCCGCTACAAGAGGCTAGGAATTCACGCCACGCCCGCAAGTCTTCCCTGTGTTCCTTCCCGCAGACGCACAAAATGGTTAGGCACACTCACCCCGGCCGAGGCTGCCGACAGCTGTCTGCAGAACACCCGCCCCCATAGGGATGATCCGGCAAGCAAAATTAGGCTAGCCCAACAGAGACTGCAGGGCCCTCAACCGGACCTTCTACTATCCTTGCATCTCCACCAATTCCATTCTCAGATCAAGTAATTCATTCTCGGGCAATCGACACTCCATTGCCCTCGAATCGATCACTATCCCCAAAAAACTCAAGTCCGTAACTGGTCCCTCTTTTTTATCCCCCGCCAACGGTACCCCGAACTTACCTGCAATGTGCTGCAACGTGGACAGAAAATCGCACCCACACTGGAGGCAGGCGGGGCCCACGCACAGAAAGTCGTCCAAATAGTGGATGACCGACTCCAGGCCCGAAACGTCACTCACCACCCACTCCAAAATGAGCTAAACGCCTCAAAGTAGGCGCAGGAAATGGAACAACCCATGGGCAGGCACTTACTCATATAGAACTGGCCCCGCCAATGGCACCCCACATCTGCCTTGGCCATAAGAGCCCCGCATCCAGAAAGCCTGACCCACCTCACCGCCGCATCAAAAGACGTGTATGAGACCGTACACGCATCAGGGCCGATGAAGTCATTGACCGACCCCCCTTTAGGAAAGGACAAGTGATGAAGCAAGCGAAATTTCCCAGGCTCTTTCTCAGGAACTACACCCAGCGGGGACACCACCAGGTCGCCCCACGGTTGCACTTCGAAAGGCCCACCCATCCGGCCCAACGCCACTTCCTTGCCCAAGTTTTCGCCTACCACCCCCCGGGTGTACCAAAGCCGATCGCAAGTTCCGGGCCACTGGGGGCACCTCCGCCAATGAACAAGGAATCCTGAAACCGTCCCGAAAACTCCGAAATCAACCCCCGCGCCGCCTCACCATCCGGATACTTACTTAGGAAAGGAAGTATCCTTTCCAGGGTTACCGGCGTCATCCCTTTCGTGAGCAACATCGCCGGAACGCTTTTCTTTCCTGAAACAGCGGGACAGTGCGAGGGCGCCGCCGCAGCCGGAGCACTCGTGCTTAAATCGGCACGCTCTCCCGAATTTACAAGCCCCCCATTAAAGGGCCAGCACACACCCCGCTTTTTCCCGGCCGGCAGCCCTGAGGACAACACACTCCCGCCCCCCCCTGAAGAAACGGAGCAGGAGTCCGAGCCGCAGACATAAGCCTCATCCAGAGGCTGATGTCCTTGTGGTCCCAGCGTAGTTCCGGCCGCACCGCTGCCTGGACTGTTCGTCATAACGCAGCCATGCCACCCCCCATACACCCGATAAGCCTCTCCAGTCGCGTCCATACAGCAGAACAACGCCGAGCAATGCTCGGGGTTCTTCTCCCCAATCACCCTAGCTAAGCCAGCGAACGCCTGAAGCCAATTGGAGAAAGTGCGCAGAATCCCCGATACCTACGCCGCTCCTCGTCGTCCTTTTTGAACTGTCCGGCTTGACCCTATCCAAGTTGAACTTCTCAAGGGGGAGCAAAGAGAAAATCTCCACATACTCACCCATGCCAATATTCTCCCGCACCTCCTGCTCCAGGCACGCCCCCACCGGGCCCTCGAATCAACATATACTTCGCACCGGGCAGCATCCGCAATCCTGACCACATCGGTCCACGCCCCAGGTTCCGTGACCACTGGGGGGACCCCCGTGCCCCCAGGCCCCATGTCTACCACCCCCCCAGAAGCCGCAGCGGTCGGGGGGTCCACCACCGGCGTGGCCCCGGACCCCCCTCCCCCCGACCCTGGGCCCGCAGCCATCCAGGGACCCACTTGCGGCGCCCCCGAACCCCCGGCAAACTTACCCACCAGGGCCCGCAGCCCCTCCAAGAAGGTCCTGCAGCTGTCCGTGGGCCCCCCCAGGGCGACATGCCATCCCCTTGCCGTTCTGGGATACCGGGTCCCCCAGCAAATCCCCCAAGGCTTCCGTCAGAACCAAAAGATCACGTGACTTACCTGGCCGCACCGGGGCCTTGCCGACAGTCATGGTTTCGTGCGCTGCATGTGAAAATTCCTCCTCCTGCGACAGCTCACCCTCGGACTTGTCCTCCGCGGTGCGCGCTGGGGGCGCCGCCATCCCCCTGGGCGAATCGCAGACCTCCTGGTCCGCGCGTTCAGGCGCATCCCGCAGTGCCTGTGGCCCCCGACCACCCCCGGCATGCTGGTGTCCAAGACCAGCCCTGCCAGGCACCTCGGTGGCTCCCTTCATCCCACCCGCCCCAGCCCGGGAGCTGCGACCCCCCCCCCGTGCCAACCCTGCCCCCCCACCGCGCGTGTCCCCATGCTGGAACCCCCAGTCCGAGGATCCCCCCCCTTCCGCTGCACCCCCAAGGCGGCTGGACCCAGAGCCCCCCGCCCGTTCCCCCCCCCCCCCGTTCCCGAGTGCCGGCCCGACCCGTAGCCGGCGCCATTTTGCCGCGAGGCCCCGCCCCCCTCCGGTCGGCGGCGCAATGACCACCCGGACCAGGGAGAGCCAGGCACCTTCCTCTTCGCCGGGGGGACCGAGCGGTCGGCCCCCGGGCTCTGCCAGTCACGAGGTGGACGAGGTGTAGGCCCGGGGAAAAAACGCGCCGGAGGCCGAGACCTCCGCGCACGCAGCGGCGCCTCACCTGCATCCCCGACATCCTCCGCGGTGTCCTCCAGGTCCCCGCTCGGTCCCGCAGCCACTCCGCTCCGCACGCCTCCGCCGCCCGTCTCAGCCTCTTGAAAATCACATCCAGGTCGGCCATTACAGAGGAGCAGAGAAAAACTGCCTCCTCTGTGTCACGCTGGGATCCGAATGATCCCCTAAAGCCACACCCCTCCCTTTTATATGACCCCTCCCCTACACTGAACTTGCTTCCTGCAAACCTTTTTCCTCAGCTCCACCCATAAAGCTTAACCCTCTGTGTCCCTCATCCACACTGTCATGTCCAGCACTCCTTATATCATTGCATTCATAATCCGTGCTTCTCTTTCAGGGAGAACAGACATTGGAAGTAGAATTCACTGTGAGGCAAATGTAAGTAAATGTTTAATTTATTTTACAGTTCAGTATGTTTTAATACAAAAACAATATTAAATTAAACAAAAAGTTGTGGTTTTTTTTTTTCAGAGCACATAGTCATGAGAAAATTGAGACAAATGGAGTTCTTGTGGTAAGTATAAGCAATAAATGCCGGTGCTTTAGCTTCTGAATAGCTTTTTTTGCCTTACCATGCAAAAGAACAGCAAAGGCACATTCATCTTGGAAGCAATTTGTGAGGTGGCAGGGGCAGAATACAATGTCAGTCATCTAAGTCTACTGTGTATAGTTAGATCCTATGCATGTGTACTTGTTTTTTGGGTTGAGCATGTAGCATCCTTGGTAACCATGGGTTGCAGGAAAGAAAATCAATTGATTCTCTCCCGTGGAGCCATTATGTTCTCCCGGTGGGGGCGGCTCTCTATAATAGCCGCTACCAATAATCGCATGCTAAATCCAACAGGCTGGTTGTACCCAAGTTGATCAACTTGGGTACATTCAGCCTGCCCATACATGGTTCGAATCTTGGCTGGTCCCTGCTGAACTGGCCAAGGTTTGTACCATCTACAGATGGCTTGAGTCAAATATGTGAAGACTTTTGTATGTAAAATGAATATTTGCTGCAATGTTTCTTGTTTTATGTTGCAGTGCAGAGAGATGTCCTGTCTTGAAATATCTGTCGACAAGCAGAGGATCCCAGAGAATTTACTTGGTGGGTTGTTATAAATATCAGGGCTTTTTTTTTCAGTGGGAACGTGATGGCTCTCCAGCACTGGATTAATGTATTGGCATGGGGTGCTGGAGGGTCAATTGATGCTGGCTGCTGGCTGCACTGTTGTAGTTGCTGGGGGTGTGGTGTTGGTGGAAGAGGGGGAACAACTGTTGCAGGGGGAAGGGTAGGGGTTTATTGTTACTGGCTGCTGGGGGGGATCTATTATTGCTGGCATAGAATAAATCATTGTTGGGGGGGTCAATTCATGCTGAGGATGGGGGTATCTGGGGAGGGGGTCTAATGTTAACTACTGGATTCTGTACAGGAAAACAATTTTAGGGAAAACAATAAAAATACTGGCACGCATAAGAAAATTTGTGTTAATGGTTTGCAGCTTTAGGAAATGTAAATATAGAGCTTGACAGAAAAACTGTGTTCTCTACACAAATTTGAATTTAGATTTGGAATGTTATTTTTGAAAAGCAATGCATAATGTAATGTAAATGTAATGTAAAATTGCTGCAGATTTACATTTTTTTATTGTGCATGTAGGTGGCCATCTTTCTTTATCAGTGGAGGATTCTTGTGAAAGGAAATACAGAGTGGAACTGCGGTCTGCAGCAGGCAGTGATTACACATATAAACTCAAATTTCATTGTATCAGGAAGTGGGACCCTCAACTTATAGCCCAGTTAGAGGTAAAGCAAAACATTAAGTAGCTTTCCACAGACAATCTTTTGGTATAGTTAGTGTTTGTTTTTTATCTAAGGGTCAGAAAAGTAACTTTTTTATTAATCGCATTAGGCTCGGTTCACACTGATGCGACATAGGATCCCACTTGTGAGACCCCAAGTCGGATGACATGTGAAAGTCAATGTTTCCCTAATGAGAGCCTTCTTATCTTATACTACACAAATCTGCCCAACTTTAGAAAAGGTTCCTTCACTAATTTGGTCTGACTTTGATATGACTTCAATGTCACAGAATGTAAAAAGTCACATCAAAGTCGTATCAAAGTCGGACACCAAAGTTGCACTGAAAGTTGCATGACTTTGAAGTCAGGCTAGTGTGAACTGAGCCTTAGAAGAAGAAGAATTAAAGGAATACTCATTACAAATATATTGAAGAGGAAAGTAAATATGAAGTTTAAGTTTTAAGCTAACGCTGATTGCTGAATAAACCCAACTCTACAAAAACATATTCTTGCATTATGATTCTGTTTAATTGCATTTAACTTAAAGCCAAACTCCAGGAAACCAGATAAATATATAGTCGAAATATAAAGAGGAGTTTTACCCACCAAGGTGTTTTTAAATTTGGCTATCCAATCCTGAGATTAACACAGTCCTAATAGGCAGCCACCATCGCCGTGGCTAGATAATGAAGTAGCAGCAGCAGACTAATGGGGTCCCTCACCCTGAAATGCCATATGAGTACTTGCTAGCCCACTTTTACTAACAAACCAGAAACGTTTCAGATAGGAAATCAGTTGCCCATGCAGGGGTTTCCACCATCAACAGGAACATCAATGAGTTTCAGCTTCGTGGCTCTCTCTAGCAGTGCAACTTGCTCAGACCTTTTGCCTTGGTCTTCCAGACAACTTAACATAGCACCTCAGTGCTCTTGTACAAACTCTACACCTGCTCTGTCATCAACTGCACCTACACTGTGCAGACATACACTCTTTGGCTGCCCCGTTCAGCCTCTCTGACTCCTGGGGAAGGATTGGGGTCCTCCTGAACCCTATGTAGAGAGCTTGTGTCTGTCAGGTGGAGCCTCAATCTAATGTTAGGGCCTAGATCAGTGATGGCGAACCTTGGCACCCCAGATGTTTTGGAACTACATTTCCCATGATGCTCAACTATACTGCAGAGTGCTGGAGCATCATGGGAAATGTAGTTCCAAAACATCTGGGGTGCCGAGGTTCGCCATCACTGGCCTAGATTATAAAGACTGAACACCTGCATACTCAGTGTGCTGGTTTTTGGGAAGACCTGGACACAGGGTTGGCCTTTTCTTCCAAAGCACTTCCACAAGCTCCAAACCCTGATTCAGAAATTACTAACTACCTGGGAACTGACATTCTGGATCCCCTCAAACTGTATTCTTGAGAACCTTGTATTATTTTTGCCTACTTTTTCAGAGTGACAGGGCCTAACATTGCCACATTTGTTAGCACACATGTATGCAACAGAGCCTGATTAGCTTAGGGTCCTGATTTCCCACCGCCCTCCACCAGTCTGAGTAGTATTATAAAGGGATTCAGGTACTTACACTAGCTGCATCCAAAAATAAATTTACTTTATTGTAATGAATGCAAAACTACATTTAATTTTGTTTATTTGCTTCAGCATAATCCTTTTAATGCTGACAACACACTTTGGGGGTTATTTAAAAAAGGAAAATCCACTTTGCACTACGAGTGCAAAGTGCACTTGAAATTGCTCTGAAAGTGTACTTGGAAGTACAGTTGCTGTAGATCTGAGGGGGACATGCAAGGAAAATAAAAAACAGCATTTTAGCTTGCACGTGATTGGATGATAAAATCAGCAGAGCTTCCCCTCATTTCAGATCTACCCCTTAGATTTACAGCGACTGCACTTCCAAGGGCACTTTCAGTGCAATTTCAAGTGCACTTTGCAATTGTAATTTGCACTTGTAGTGCAAAATGGATTTGCCATTCGTAAATTACACCCTTTGTGTGTTATTTCGACTGCTCCTTTCTAATAATACTATTGAAAGGTACACATAGGACACCATTGTGTGTACATGGTGGATTGGGATGCTCCTTTGTTTTGTGGACTTTGCAGACCCTCACTTATTTAAGCCCTAAATTAATATATTGGCTTTGAACAGCAGAAGTGCACATTCTTATATAACTGGATCATTCTGCATTCTCATGAAAATGCCCTTATGTTTAATTTCATTCTAATGTTACTCAGGCTTCATTTTAACCAGTAGAGAGTAGGCAAAGCAATATATCATTTAGTAGTTGAGGTTCTTTGAACCATCCAGATGTTTGAACCATTAGCATTCTAATGAACCCTTGTTATTGGATATAGGGCACAGACGATCAGTGTCTTCAAGTGGTCCCAGTGAAGGCCCTTCCTCTGGGCCAGGAACAGAAGATCCACCTTTCTACAGTACAAGTAAGTGCCTTCTTCTTTATTCTGTTCTTATCCTAAAAGTAATTGTGATGAAGACCAGAGAATTGGTAAAATACTTTGCATGTCTTTACCAGTGTACTTTAACCACTTGCTGACCAGCCGCCATCATTGTACTGCGGCAGGTTGGCTCGTTCCTGCGAATCGCCATCATTGTACATCGGCTTGGGAACTCTAGTTTGTGGAAGTGCGTCCACTGGCCACCCACAATCATTTCCCGCAGTGACAGAACGTTTTGACAGGGGAGATCACACAGATCCTGTCTTTCTGCTATGCAGGAAGATGAATCTGTGTGTTTTCCCAGTCACATAGTCCCCCATACAGTTAGTAAACACATTTAACACCTTGATTACCCTTGATGTTAACCCCTTCTCTGCCAGTGTCATTAGTACAATAACAGTGCATGTTTTTAGCACTGATTACTGTAATAATGTCACTGGTTCCCAAAGAAGTGCAAAAATGTTAGGTGTCCAATCTGTCTGTCACAGTCCAGCTAAAAATCACAGATCGCCGCCATTAATAGTAAAAAAAAAATAATAATAATAAAAATGGCATAAATCTATTTACTATTTTGTAGATGCTATAACGTTTGCGCAAACCAATCAGTATATGCTTATTGTAGAAGAATATATATCGGCCTAAACTTAAGAGGAAATTTGTTTCTTTATATATATATTTTTTGGGATATTTATCAAAGCAAAAAGTAAAAAATATTGTTTTTCTTTTCAAAAATTTCGCTCTTGTTTTGTTTATAGCACACAAAATAAAAACCACAGAGGTGATCAAGTACCACCAAAAGAAAGCTCTATTTGTGGGGGGGAAAAAAGGACATTTTGTTTGGGTACAGTGTAGCATAACCACGCAATTATCAGTTAAAACGACGCAGTGCCGTATCACAAAAAATGGCCTGGTCATTAAAGGGGTAAATCCTTCCGGGCCTTAAGTGGTTAAATGAAAACTCAGAAGTAAAGTAAGCTTAGCTCCAAATATTTTTAGCATCTGATGTAAGTGTTTAAAATTTTTGTACCCTTCTGTCAGAGAGTATATGCCTAGAGGTGAAGCATATACCATAATGCCAAGTCACTAGTCAGAAAAATATGGTACTTGCTGGTTATGATTCTACACCTAAAAGCTACACATAATACTGTGATTGGTGGAAATGGTTAGCTAATAGGGCCAGGACCAGGGGTGGACAGAAGGGGAAGATGCCCTGGGCATAGCATAGCAAAGGGGCAGAGATTGGACATAGGGTAGTAAACCCATTCTACAGCATGCTTTAAGCCTTTGGGAGGGGGCCTACTTCTGCATCCTTGCCCTGGGCGCTAGATAGACCTACCCCTGTACTCTTACCTAAAGCTAATATCTGTTATAGCGCAGCAAGATCAACAATGGAACATTGTTAAAATCATTTTGAAAAGCAGTAAGCAGAAAGGAGGCTTAATTTTTTCAAACATACAACTTTTTACAATACCAAATACTGGTGCCTTAGATCACGCTGTAAAAAAAAAAAAGAAAAAGAAAAAAAAGAGACATACTCTAAATCAGGGGTGCTCAACCTGTGGCTCTCCAGCTGTTGCGGAACTACAAGTCCCATGAGGCATAGCAAGACTCCGACAGCCACAAGCATGACACCCAGAGGCAGAGGCATGATGGGACTTGTAGTTTTGCAACAGCTGGAGAGCCACAGGTTGAGCACCCCTGCTCTAAATGCATACATTTCTCTATTGCAGCTTAATTCCTCAGGCAAGTGCTTAACACATACCAAAGTGTTCTCTCAAGTATCATTATGACCTGTAATCATTTTGATACATATACTTCTTTAGCATGCCTTGCATGCAATTGCAGCATGATTAATTTATTAGTTATATGATGTTGGCATGAGCAAAGCTAAACTAGTTAATAAAAAGTAAGATTTTGTTTTGCTCCTAATTAGGCTTTTCTAAACCTAGTAATACTTTTTACACATTTACTCCTGCTGTGGTTCATCAAAGTTTCTCATTATGGCTCACCATTAAACTGCCCCTGGCATTCCTGCATCACTTCTTGGACCACGTATTTTGCCATGCTGTTTATCTAAATATATAATGTCTGAATTTTACTTTGCATATATGCCTTGGGTGATATATAGAACTTTCTACAAATTGACTAAATATTTTGTTCTATGTTTATATTGAATTTATTTCTCATACCTTTTTGTATGATTTCCTCCACGTGCCCTGATTTCCTTCCACAGTGCAAATACCTTGCTGGAAGATTAACTGGGTACTACCAAAGACCTGTTGGTATATGCATGTATCTGAATGACTATTTTGGGAACTTAAGCTCCTTGTGCAGCATGGATATATAAGTCTTATGCCGCATACGCACGATCGGACATTCCGACAACAAAACCGTGGATTTTTTTTTTTGAAGGATGTTGGCTCAAACTTGTCTTGCATACACACGGTCACACAAATGTTGTCGGAAATTCGAATGTCAAGGACGCGGTGACGTACAAGACGTACGATGAGCCGAGAAAAAGGAAGTTCAATAGCCAGTGCGGCTCCTTCTGCTTGATTCCGAGCATGCTTAGACTTTTGTGCGTCAGACTTGTGTACACACGAGCGGAATTTCCGACAACAAAGTGACGTTTTCGGAAAATTTGAGAACCTGCTCTCAAACATTTGTGTGTGGAAATTCCGACAGCAAATGTTCAATGGAGCATACACATGGTCGGACTTTCCAACAACAAGCTCACATCGAACATTTCCCGTCGGAAAGTCTGACCGTGTTTACGCGGCATAATTCTATGTAGTAGCTTAAACAGCACAATTTGTTGGTGTTGTGTTAACAGCATGGAAAGTACTTAGAAGGACACTTCGCACAATGAGGCTTTAAAAGGTCAGTCCACTCCAAAGTGTTATTTTAGTTTGAGGTGGATCCTGGGTGGCTGATGCAACCCCTGGCATCTTATATGTCCTGGATACCTAAAGTATTACTATAGGTAAAACTTTTATTTTCATTTTGGATAGAAAAAAGATAGGGTTATAACTCCTGTGAGATTTGTTTTGGCCATCTGTGTCTCAATGCAGAGATTTATCTTCACTTCCTGTCCCATAGCCAAACAGGAAGTGAGATGAAATGCCTGTAAATCAAGGAAATTCTTTGGGGACCCCCAAGTCACCAGAACTAGTGTCCCCATTGGAAGATTTCCCCTCTATTACTTTTCTGGGGACAACACAAAATGTGGGTCATTTCTTTACTTTCACTTTTAATGATAACGGTGAACAGGACAAATGAGAGGGAGAATCTCCTTAAGGGAGGGCAAGGACAGCAATAAAAACTGACAGGTGTACTACTCCGTCTTCACTCTGTCCAAAAGTAAAGAAAAAAAGTTTTGCCTTTAGTTACTGTATACTTTAAACAGCAAGAGCTCCCTGATGTACAAATAAATGCGAGCCACACTACAATGTCAACTCTGCCAAATACTTTTATTAGACCATAAGTGGCTTAACAACATAGAAGCTGTCCCTATCCAAGGACTGCCCCTTCTCAATGCGTTTCACCACAGAAAGCTTACTATAAAAGATAGGGGTGGCCAGGGAAGGAGAGTGGATTATATACTCAGCTTCATTAAAGCAGCAGCAATGTCATGGTGCTTTTTCAAAGGCCCACACATGTGTTGCAGTACATTGTCTCTTAATATCTTCAATTCAAGCTTTATCATATCCCGTCTAGGGTATAACTTTAGCAAAAAGATCAAACATCATCTTTAACAAACATCTTCAAAAACTTCTTTAATAGCACTCTTAAAAACATTTTAAAAAGCATATGGGAAGAAAAAGTTACGTTAGAATATTTATAATTAAGAACATGCGGACTGTTTTAGGAAGTCTTTTTATATTCATGCTCTTGCTAAGGGTATACCTTAGATCAGTGTTTCTCAACCTTTTTCCAGTGAAGGAACCCTTTAAAATTCCATGCAATCTTGAGGTACTCCATTCTAAAATGTAAAAAAATGAAACTAATAGCTTTACACAACGCAGAAACATCCACACAGGTAGGGCAACCAACATAAGGCCGCGTACACACGGGCGGACTGTTCGCCCAACCTTGTCCGCTGAACAGTGTTTGGGCGGACAGTCCGCTCGTGTGTGGGCTTTCAGCGGACAGTTTCAGCGGACAGTTGGACGGACAAAGTCTTTCGGAAATTCCGAAAAACTGTCCGCTGAAACTGTGTTTGAGCGAACAGTCCGCCCGTGTGTGGGCTTGTCCGCTGTACTTTCGAAATGAGCGGACTGTTCCCGCTCGGAAAGTCCGCCCATTTCGAGCGCGTGTACAGGTAGGCGGGGCCCGCGAAGGAGACGTCGCGGGCTCCGCCGCCTGGAATGGGCTTAAAGGGGAACCCCAACGCCGAAAAAAATCGGCGTGGGGGTTCCCCCCAAGTCCAGACCAGACCCTTGTCCGAGCACGCTACCCGGCCGGCCAGGAAAGGGGGGCGAGCGAGCGCGCCCCCCCTCCTGAGCCGTACCAGGCCGCGTGCCCTCAACATGGGGGGTGCCTTGGGGAAGGGGGGGCCGCGCGGCCCCCCCACCCCAAAGCACCTTGTCCCCATGTTGATGAGGACAAGGGCCTCTTCCCGACAACCCTGGCCGTTGGTTGTCGGGGTCTGCGGGCGGGGGGCTTATCGGAATCCGGGAGCCCCCTTTAAGAAGGGGGCCCCGGATACCGGCCTCACACCCTATGTGAATGAGTATGGGGTACAATGTACCCCTACCCATTCACCTGTGAACTAAAGTACAATAAAAAACACAACACAGAGAAAAAATATTTTATTGCACAGCTCCGGGGGTCTTCTCGCCGGACTCCTCCGCTATGTGTGTGTAGCTCTTTTGCTAGCGGAGGAGTCCGGCTTTCTTCCTCCCCGCCGCCGGCCTCTTCTCCCGACTTCGGGGGTCTTGTCCCCCTCTTCGGTTCTTCTGCCGGGCCACCGCGCCTGGTCCGGTGGCCCGGTCTTCTGTCGCCGTCTTCCGTTCTTCTGTCGCCGCCTTCGGTTCTTCTGCCGGGCCACCGCGCCTTCTTGTAGCTCTTTTACAGGAAGACCTGGCCACCGGACCAGGCGCGGTGGCCCGGCAGAAGAACCGAAGAGGGGGACAAGACCCCCGAAGTCGGGAGAAGAGGCCGGCGGCGGGGAGGAAGAAAGCCGGACTCC
Source organism: Lithobates pipiens (assembly GCF_037356315.1). NCBI lineage: Eukaryota > Metazoa > Chordata > Amphibia > Anura > Ranidae > Lithobates > Lithobates pipiens. The sequence continues at coordinate 85,265,907 of NW_027507791.1, forward strand.
TCCGCTAGCAAAAGAGCTACACACACATAGCGGAGGAGTCCGGCGAGAAGACCCCCGGAGCTGTGCAATAAAATATTTTTTCTCTGTGTTGTGTTTTTTATTGTACTTTAGTTCACAGGTGAATGGGTAGGGGTACATTGTACCCCATACTCATTCACATAGGGTGTGAGGCCGGTATCCGGGGCCCCCTTCTTAAAGGGGGCTCCCGGATTCCGATAAGCCCCCCGCCCGCAGACCCCGACAACCAACGGCCAGGGTTGTCGGGAAGAGGCCCTTGTCCTCATCAACATGGGGACAAGGTGCTTTGGGGTGGGGGGGCCGCGCGGCCCCCCCTTCCCCAAGGCACCCCCCATGTTGAGGGCACGCGGCCTGGTACGGCTCAGGAGGGGGGGCGCGCTCGCTCGCCCCCCTTTCCTGGCCGGCCGGGTAGCGTGCTCGGACAAGGGTCTGGTCTGGACTTGGGGGGAACCCCCACGCCGATTTTTTTCGGCGTTGGGGTTCCCCTTTAAGCCCATTCCAGGCGGCGGAGCCCGCGACGTCTCCTTCGCGGGCCCCGCCTACCTGTACACGCGCTCGAAATGGGCGGATTTGCCTCCGCCTTACGTGGGCGAGTCCGTTCATTTCAAAAGTTGAGCGAACTGTTTGCCCAACCTTGTTCGTCAAACAGTCCGCTCGTGTGTGGGCAAGTCCGCTCATGCAAATTTTGAGCAGACTGTTTGATGAAACTGTTTGCCGAACAAGGTTGGGCGAACAGTCCGCCCGTGTGTACGCGGCCTTAGAGGTAATTTATTCTTCCAAAGCAAATGCTCCTTTGCACACTAGTTCTGACTAGAATTCCAGTATTTTTCTTATCTTCCAATATTTTGCTTGTATACAACATTTGGGCAATTTTTAGGTATTTTTTTTGCCAAGGCATCCCTGAAGAAGCCTGAAGTTGAAAAAGGCTGGGCTAGATCGAATATGATGGCCTTTGAATTGAAGATACTAGGAGACAATGTAAAGCAATACATGTGTGAGCATTTTAAAAAGCATTATGACCTTCCTTTTGCTTTAAAGTGGTTGTAAACCGTTACAACACACTTTGACCTACAGGTAAGCCTAGATTAAGGCTTACCTGTAGGTCCAAGAAATATCTCCTGAACCTATACGGTTTAGGAGATATTTGCCCGAAGACAGGCACCGCTGTCTACGGTGCATGCGCCGTAGACAGCGGCTCGCAGCACACTGAGCGCGGCATTCTCAACGACGGAGCTGCCGCGCGTGTCGGCTCCCGTGCGCATGCGCGGGAGTGACGTCATCACGGCTTCGCCGAATGACAGCAGCGGAGCTGCGAGATCCCACCAAGAAGATGGATGCGCCGGACTACAGGGGACAGCGGTGACTTTGCTGGCTCCTGTGTCAGGTAAGCGATGCATAGTAGTCCATTATGCTTTGCCTTTGCAGGGAATGAAAGAGGAAGTAAACGCATCAGGGTTTACTTCCTCTTTAATGGAAATAAGTATATAAGTCACTCCCCTTCCCTGGCCATCTCTATCCTTACAACTAAGCGTATTTTGATGAAACGCATGAAGGAGTGGCAGGAACAATTTTTTTTTGTTGCTATGCCGCTTGTGATCTAATAAAAGCATTTGACAGAGCTGTCCCTGGTGTGCAGCTGACATTTATCAGTACCTTCAAGTTGTGAAGATGGGCTCCTTGTGCTGGCATTCGGGTGGCCACAGTGGAGGAGAGGTGCAGGACTGGAGTGGTGCTGTTTGCTTTGAATGTTTCAACAGCAAGAGCTCCTTGTTATAGTGGCAGGCTCTGTTCCTGTTACCTGCGTTTTGCCTGTTCTTGCTCACCTTTGCATTTCCCTTCTCCTCCAGTTACATAGTTACTTAGTCTGGTTAAAAAAAGACACAAGTCCATCTAGTTCAACCAATAAAATGGAATAATATAATATCCTAAAAGTTGCATTTTCCTGAATATAAAATGAATTATAAAATCTAACAGGGGTGAGTGGGACCCCCACATAAAGGCCACAATAAGTTTGCAGACACTATAATTCAGTACAGATATCTCACCAATAGGGTCTCTGAGAGATATAAGACACTGTTAGGTGGTTTAACTCTCCAGCATCTGTCAGACACTGGGAAATATGTTTTGAGTGGACTGACTTTTTAAAGACTTTTTGTATCATATAGATTTGTTTTGTTGTTGTCAATGTCCTTTAAAATCTATGGTCATTTTATATTGGGAGAGAAAGTTGTAATATATGTCTGAGAACAAAAGATTGATTTATGTTTGCTGAGTTTAATCTGCACCTGGTATCTTACCATATAATGCCAGTGTTCAATCTGAGGAAATTTGGTTGAGAATTGCTGCACTAACTAATTTGTACCATAAGTATATGCAGTCAGCTTTCTTTCCTTTTCTAGGGACTTGGGATTTTGACATCCTTTTCTTAACGTACATTTGATACTGATTCCATTGTATGCAGTGACAGGTATTTATAAAAGTGTTACATACCATTTTGCATACCATTAGTGCTTATCCAGCACTAAACACTCCTGTGAATATGGTGGTCCCTGCAATAGCATAGGCATAGGACAATGACTTAGTAATATACACAATACTGATGCTGCTTCAGGCACAGTTATGCTTCATCCTCTCCAGCTAAAGCCTGGTACACACTGGCCGAATTACGGTCAACATGGAGTGGTTCAATAAAAAATGGCTGACATTCGGCCCGTGTTTATGGCAACCAGTCCAGCAGAAGCTGGCCGTTCTGTGAGATGAGCATGGAAAGCCATCAGCCGACCGGCTCCCGATCTGCGCTCTCAGCCAATGGAGTGTTCTGGCCGCCCCCCTGTCAGAACACAACAGCTTAACAGGGGAGATCGCTGTACTAACATAGGTTTGTTAATACATCGGCTCTGACTGGAGCTGACAGTTTTTCTCTATTCAACCTGCTGGGTTGAACGGAAAAGAAACGCAAGAAAAAACAATCACTTCCAGTGCTAAAAAGGTTTTTCGTGTTTAAACAGCAACAAGGACAGTATTCCAAAACCAGGTGGATGCTGCCCTCCTCAGATGGGTTAATCCGGTAAAAACTATAAAACAGAACAAAAGGTAGGCGTGCACACCTAGTGCATTACCAATTTACCAAACACATTCAATAGGTATTAAAAGGTTAAAAGCGGATACACACAAAAGTGGTAACCCACAATGAGCCATAAAACTGCACAATGTTACATGATGCGGACATACCAAGGGTATAGGCTGATGCGTTTCAGGGGGCGCACTACCTTCCTCAGAGCCAATGGAATGGAAAAGAAAGCTCATAGCGTGTATCAGGCTTAAAGCAAAGGCTCTCCCAGGTCTTCAACAATATAATACCAAAGACCAGTAGACAGACACCAGGATTTGATCTGCACTTAACTTTACTGTTTCCAACACCAGTACATAGGCATCTCCTTCTGACACGTTTATCATCTAAGGCAGGGCTCCTCACACTTTCTAAACTAAGGGCTACATCTCTGTCTTCAGTCTGCAAACGTGTGAGTAGAAAATGCCTCAGTGTCAGTGGTCTGAGGGAATAAACAATGTTCAGGGGCTCTTTAGTCAGTAGGAGTAAAAATTGCCAAAGGGTTAGGGAGTAAGGGGATTAAAGCAGTAGATAGTCAAGTGCCTGTGGTTAGTGGAAGGAGGAACAGTGCTCCATTGTTGGTGTCAGTGGGAGGAATAATGTCCCATGGTTGGTGTCAGTGAGAGAATGGTGCCCTATTCTTAGTGTCAGTGTTAGGAATGGTACCTCATTGTTGGTGTCAGTGAAAGGAATAGTACCCTGCTGTTGGTATCAGTGGGAGGAATAGTGCTCCATCATTGGTGTCAGTGGGATAAATAGTGCCACATTGTTTTTACATAGTTAGTCTGGTTGGAAAAAGATACAAGAGGCAATCGGATATTCCCTGGATCAACTCTACCTATAAGTGTTAGTTTTCAGTTATATTATGTACATTTAGGAAATAATCCAGGCCTTCTGAGCTGGACAGAACCAGCTCTTGAGGGAGTCTATTCCACATTTTCACAGCTTTTACTGTGAAGAAGTATTTCCTTATTTGGAGATTAAATCTCTTTTCCTCAGACATAAAGAGTGTCCCCTTGTGCTCTTTGACCTTAAAGTGAATAACTTCACACCAAGTTCACTATATGGACCACTTATCTATTTATACATGTTGATCATATCCCCTCTTAATCTCCTCTTCTCAAGAGAGAATACATTTACTTCCTCTAATCTTTACTCATAGCTGAGCTCCTCCATGCCTCTTTAGCTTGGTTGCTCTTCTCTGTACTTTCTCCAGTTCCCCGATATCCTTTTTGTGAACTGGTGCTCAAAACTGAACTGCATATTCCAGATGAGGTCTTACTAATGATTTGTACAGGGGCAAAAGGATATCTCTCTCTCTCTCTGGAGTCCATACCTCTCTTAATACAAGAAAGGACTTTGCTCACTTTGGAAACTGCAACTTGGCATTGCATGCTATTATTTAGATCCTTCCCCACTATGGAGGCCTCCAGTTGTATTCCCCCTAGTATGTAAGATGCATGCATATTCTTAGCCCCCAAGTGCAAAAATTTAAATTTATCAACATTAAACCACATTTGCCACATCGTTGCCCAATTAAACAGTGCATTGAGGTTGGCCTGTACATCGGAGATATCCTGTAAGGAAGTTATTCCACTGCATAGTTTGGTGTGAAATGGTACTTTTAATCCCAGACCCTATATCATTTATAAAGATATTAAAAAGTAAGGGTCCCAACACTGAACCTTGGGGTACACCACTGATAACCTTAGACCATTCAGAGTAAGAATCATTAACCACTACTCTGAATTTAGCCAGTTTTCTACCCATTTACATACTGATTTTTCCAAGCCTGTAGACTTTACCGTACACTGACTCTGATCACATAGGGGATTTCTACTTTTCCTGATAAACCCATATAGCATATGCTGGTGCTGCTTTCTATGATAATGATAGTGGGGCAAACTATTAACCTACAAATGTGTTTTTTTTTGTTGTCTTGTTTCGTACTGTCAATACAATAAGAATTGTTCAAAGGTACAAAGAACTACCATTATAGCTTCCTGCTCTCTATGAGATGATCATCTCCAGGAGTTAAACGAAATGCTTGTTTAGTTCATGGCACTCCTTTGCACACTAATTAACATAGTTTTCCCATGTGTATACATTACTCCGCACGTGCTGTGCCATTCACTCAGTGACATTAATGTTAGGATTACTTAACTACAAATAGCTATATAGATTGCCTGAGGCAATCACACACATTATCCATGTGATACAGATATGCAGAATGATGTGTAATGTATTACACAGAAATATCCATAGAATACCTTAGATGTAAATAAGGTATAGACACGCAGATGTATGTTATGTAGGAGCATAGATGTATATAAGGTAGACACATGGATATTAAAAAGACACATAACATGGATGTCTCTAAAGTAGACACATAAATGTTTATAAGGTAAACACATACTACTAATAATAATAATAATAAAAACTTTACACAATCAGTTTTGAGTTTGATTTAGGAGTATGACATCTGTAAAAAGGTAGATCTGAAATTCCCAGTTTCTGACTTAGATTCAGTGAATATTGGGGCTGTTTCTAATGTGGTAGATGTCTATAAGGTGGACACATGGATGTATGGAAAACAGACCATAACATAGATGCCTACAAGGGAGACATTTAGACATATATAAGGTAGACACATAAATGTATATATGACAGGCACATAGCATTGATGTATAGATGGCAGTCAGATATGAGCTAATTTACTAAGAGTTGAGAAATATTACATAATAAATTGTGAGTTTGAGTCAGGAGTATCCGCAAAATTAGAAATCTGAATCCCATGTTTCTGACTGAGATTCTGTGATTATTGAGGTTGTTTCTAATTTGGAATGCTAGAGGTTTTATACAATTACTATAGATGTACAATCTATAAGTTACTCTAGATGTTCTAGACACATAGAAATATGTTAGATAGATGCATACATGTGTATAAGGTACACTTAGGTTTCTACACATAGGGCAAATAGAAGGGAAGAAAGGGGATATCCCGTTGGAGATAGCAAAGGCCTAAAGGGTGCCTATGGGGTCCTGATGATGGCCATGGGAGAGGTATACAGATGAGTGATAGCTTGCAGAAAGAGGCCCTCAATGCCAATAAATTTAAGGGTAGAAAATATGGGCTCATTTACACTTGCTTCAAAACATGGCTTTGGACACGTTTTTTTTAAAGTTCTCTGAACGCCAGTCAAGCACCGGTCACTAAATAAAATGGCTAGCTTACACTCCTGTTTACATCTTGTGTTTGCCTTGCTTTGCTTTGCTCAAAAATGATACCCCATGTTGCTTTTGTGGTGCTTCAAAGTGTTTTCAAAGCCTCCATAGAAGTCTATGACAAAGCTCACTTGAAGCACCTGAAGCTTTTGAGAAGCTTTTATTCAGCTTTAGCTTTAGCTTTTTGTTTTAGAGAAATTTTGGTTTTAGAGAAATTGTAGCTGTGAGATATCAACACACACACAGGGCTTCTACCAAGCTTCATAAAAGCTTCAGAAAGGCACCACTGAAGCATCATTGAAGCACCACCGAAGCATCACAGAAGCATCAAAAACACATTAAAAAAAGCCTGTTGAAGCGGTAGGTACTTTAATGTGTGTAGAAGTCAAAGCAAGTGTAAATGAGCCTGAAAGGCCAGCTTAAAGCGGTAGTAAACCCGCAATGTTTTTTTTTTTTAAACCTGCAAAGCAAAAGGCATAATGAGCTAGTATGCACCGCATACTAGCTCATTATGAAATACTTACCTTAGAACGAGGCCCCGACATCTGGCCCGATCCACGCCGAGGGAGCCGACATGCTCCCTCGGCGTCTCTTCCGGGTATCGCGGCTCCGGCGCTGTGAGTGGCCGGAGCCGCGATATCGTCACTCCCGCGCATGCGCGCGGGAGATTTCAGTCCGGCCGCACGAGCGCTGCCGGATTTTCACGGAGAGAACCCCCTTGGTTTAGGAGATATTTTTTTTACCTACAGGTAAGCCTTATTATAGGCTTTCCTGTAGGTAAAAGTTAAAAAAATGACCATACTACCACTTTAACCTCTCAAAAGCGATTTCTGTCTCAGCTTAGTAGGAGGGCTTAACTGTTCTTATTGGCAAAATTGGAGGTCTTTTGCCTTTCTGGTGTTATCTCCAGCTGTTCTGAATGGCTTGACACCAGTATAATTTTTGTGAATTGTCAAAGGTAGGATCTTATTCAGTCTAAGGGCTAGCAATTTAATAAATATTCAGAAGACAATAGAGCATTTGGTCTGTATTTTGAGCACAGAATTTGGTGTTTATCTGATTTGAGAATAACCATGATGAAGGATGTTTGCATGTCCCTTGGTTTGGGTGTTTTGTTAAACCTAATGCAAAATTTGACCATGTGTGGTAGCAGGATCGGTAGAAATGTTTTATGACAAAAATAAAGTAAGCCATCCAGCCCCAGAGCTTTGTTTGATGGGAACATTTTCTTAGTGGTGGTGATTTCCTCGTCTTCAGTTGGCGTGTTGAGCCTATGTAGTTCAGGTTTGGGAAGTTAGATATGTGGCTAGCAATAAGATACTGTTGTATTTTCTGGGGGATTTGCAAGGATGGTGGGTTGTGGGGTATCTCAGGGTTGTTGTAAATGTTAGTGTAGAAATTGCTGCAAGTTTGGACTATTTGAGCGCTGTGGGATTGAACAGTAACTGTTTTATTCTTAACTACATATGAAGTGTGACTTATTTCCTCTTTCGGTTTCCCCACAAGGAGTGTATGTACCATAGTTCCTTTGTTTTTGAGTTGCAGTAGTGTTTTTTTTACCCTGCTTATCAAGATGTGTTTCCTGAACAAATATTTTGTCAGCTTTGGACCATCAGAACTGATAAAGAGCTAAGTGTTGTTGTTGGAGTTTAGGCCTCTTATATACGAAGAAAGTAACTTAACCGTGGTGGTGTTAAAGTTTTGGTACAAGTAGTGGGGTATTTAAAGGCTATGGTACTTTCTCCGGGGACAAAACAAGAGAACATCAGAAGAGAGATAAAAAGGAAACATTGGAGCAATACACATTTAAACCATATCAGAATTACCTGCCAAAAGTTGCCAGGAAAGGGTTTTCAGTCATCAACACAGAATCATTTCAGAATGTTGATAAACCCTGTTGGGGGTGATAGAACTCTCAGGCAGCTGTCCTGCTGGGCCTGCCTAGATTTTTAACAGCAGTTAGCTGCTCTATGAAGTAAACATGAAAATTGATACTGACCCTCAACAACCAGTGCATATACAGTGCCTTGCGAAAGTTTTCGGCCCCCTTGAACTTTTCAACCTTTTGCCACATTTCAGGCTTCAAACATAAAGATATAAAATTTTAATTTTTTGTGAAGAATCACCAACAAGTGGGACACAATTGTGAAGTGGAACAAAATCTATTGGATAATTTAAACTTTTTTAGCAAATAAAAAAACTGAAAAGTGGTGCATGCTAAATTATTCGGCCCCTTTACTTTCAGTGCAGCAAACTCACTCCAGAAGTTCAGCGAGGATCTCTGAATGATCCAATGTTGTCCTAAATGACTGATGGCGATAAATAGAATCCACCTGTGTGTAATCAAGTCTCTGTATAAATGCACCTGCTATGTGATAGTCTCAGGGTTCTGTTGAAAGCGCAGAGAGCATCATGAAGACCAAGGAACACACCAGGCAGGTCCGTAATACTGTTGTGGAGAAGTTTAAAGCCGGATTTGGATACAAAAAGATTTCCCAAGCTTTAAACATCCCAAGGAGCACTGTGCAAGAGATCATTTTGAAATGGAAGGAGTATCAGACGACTGCAAATCTACCAAGACCTGGCCGTCCCTCTAAACTTTCAGCTCAGACAAGGAGAAGACTGATCAGAGATGCAGCCAAGAGGCCCATGATCACTCTGGATGAACTGCAGAGAACTACAGCTGAGGTGGGAGAGTCTGTCCATAGGACAACAATCAGTCGTACACTGCACAAATCTGGCCTTTATGGAAGAGTGGCAAGAAGAAAGCCATTTCTCAAAGATATCCATAAAAAGTCTTGTCTAAAGTTTGCCACAAGCCACCTGGGAGACACACCAAACATGTGGAAGAAGGTGCTCTGGTCAGATGAAACCAAAATCGAACTTTTTGCCCACAATGCAAAACGATATGTTTGGCGTAAAAGCAACACGGCTCATCACCCTCAACACACCATCCCCACTGTCAAACATGGTGGTGGCAGCATCATGGTTTGGGCCTGCTTTTCTTCAGCAGGGACAGGGAAGATGGTTAAAATTGAGGGGAAGATGGATGCAGCCAAATACAGGACCATTCTGGATGAAAACCTGTTGGAGTCTGCAAAAGACCTGAAACTGGGACGGAGATTTATCTTCCAACAAGACAATGATCCCAAACATACAGCAAAATCTACAAAGGAATGGTTCACAAATAAACGTATCCAGGTGTTAGAATGGCCAAGTCAAAGTCCAGACCTGAATCCAATCGAGAATCTGTGGAAAGAGCTGAAAACTGCTGTTCACAAACGCTCTCCATCCAACCTCACTGAGCTTGAGCTGTTTTGCAAGGAAGAATGGGCAAGAATTTCAGTCTCTCGATGTGCAAAACTTATAGAGACATACCCCAAGCGACTTACAGCTGTAATTGCAGCAAAAGGTGGCTCTACAAAGTATTAACGCAAGGGGGCCGAATAATTTTGCACGCCCCACTTTTCATTTTTTTATTAGTTAAAAAAGTTTCAAAAATCCAATAGATTTCGTTCCACTTCACAATTGTGTCCCACTTGTTGGTGATTCTTCACAAAAAATAAAAATGTTATATCTTTATGTTTGAAGCCTGAAATGTGGCAAAAGGTTGAAAAGTTCAAGGGGGCCGAATACTTTCGCAAGGCACTGTAATCTAAAATAATAAGATATTTCTGCAGTTATCAGATTTTCCTGGAATAAGTTATTGCAAACTCCAAATAAAACGTACCCTTGTGATAGCCCTATGATAACAGTAGTGATAGTTACATGGTATTAGGGAGGAAACAGAGGCATCTGGGGTTGTATGTGACTTCCATACTGAAGGTCCATTGGGGGTTGGTTATTCCTGTATGGATTGGTTCCCCAGAGCTCTAAAGTGACCCAGTGGGGTTTTTGCCTGACAGGGCAACAATGGAGGGCAAGCCTCAAAACAAGCACATTTCAAGCATCAAACGTAACTAATGAGTTAGATAAGTTTTGAATGTCTCATTAGGAGATTGATAGGGCTGCACCGGGGACTCTTCTTACCTCTTGGATTTCAAAGGAGGAAATGATAGTCCAGTCCAATCCTCAGGAGGGGGACAGTGAGAGCTTCAACTGATGTATCCAACTAAAGAACAGTCTGTGTAGTCTCAGACTCAAGCTGGGTCAAACTTCCTGCTGAATTGGCAAAAATTTGATCTGTGTGTACCCCTCTCTGTTCAACAGATGCCAATAGTTAGGCCGTCTTCTGCTGAACGGTTGTGCTGGAACACTAGCATTCAATCAGCCACTGATCAGTGGGTTCCACTCTAAGAATACAGTAGTGCAGCAAGAAAAGATATAGAGATCAAATGATCGCTTCTTTCCTCTACTCCTGGCCAGCCCAGGTGAACAAACAATAAGGAGTGCTCTCAGCATACATGTCTCCACCACACCACACACCCTGATTCATTGCGCCCTGCCCTTTGACTTAGACCTAGTGGGCAGGGGGGAAATGTATTGGGGTGTGTAGTGTGGTGGAGACATGTAGCCTTATCATTTGTTCACCTGGGCTGGTTGGGAGTAGTGGCGATCTTTTCCTCTTTACATTTATTAGCCCTCTTTATTGGTATCAGGATAAGCTTGTACCTCATGCTCTGGGCCACAGGGATATACTCTCACCTCTACTTTGATCGGTGCTTAAAAGCAATATAACAGGTTGCAGTGGGGGAGTGTATAACCAGCTTTAGTCAGGTATAATGAGTGGGCAATAAACAAATGAGTCTTGGGTTATTTATTGATATGCAGAGGAAGCAGAAGAGGATAGAGTTTGTGGGTGTTTTCTTTTTTGTGACAGAGGTCCAATGGTCAGCACATGGAGGGGTAGGCAAGGAACGTCCATTATGGGAGCGTGGACCAAGGCTTTAATAGGCTTCAAAAAAGTTGTATGACAATAGCAAATTAATATTTGCTATTGTCACACTGATTCTGCTCCCGGGCCAATCAGGAAGCGGGTCCTAAGACGCACGGCCGGAGAGGAGGAGACGCGTGGCAGTAGGAGACGCAAGGAAAGCCCAACCCACCGGCCGACACTGTTTCCAGGGATAGCTCACCCGCAACGGCTCAGCCACATCCAGCACTCCCCGGCTTGGACAGGGGAGGGAGGAGGAGGTGAGATCAGAGTGTCATCCCAGGCAGGACATCTGTCTCTTAGGGTAAGGAGGCCTTCCATGTTCCCATATGTCCATCACAGGTGGGGGGGGGTGTTCCTGGTGTTCCCCGCCTTCATGTCAAGGGGGAGTGCTGTTGGTTTACCACCCCCTCCAAATTATTGTGACCAGCTGCCACTGGAGAGAAGTCTTGAATTCTGCAGAATACATCTTTAGGTCTTGATAGAAAAACTTTGTGGGTGGAGTGTTCTGTGTTCAAGTTTACTGACTTGAAAGGTGGCCAAGATAATAATAAAGATAATAATAAAGATGATCTGTAAGGTGAGTTTGAGGTTACCCTCCTGAGTTGCTTCCAGGAGGCCAAAATTACAATGTTGTTACTTTTTGAGATGTCGATGGAAGTCTTGACGTATGGAAGCTTGTGAAATGAAATGTTCATGAAGTTATGCAATCTCTTATTTGAAATTTTGCTACTTGTCCTCCAGTGGCTCCATTCTTGTTCAGAGGTGGTCAGTTTTCAGCATATTAGTTTCAGATCTACAGGTTTCACCAGCCTCTTGCATCAGTAAATGAAAGGTTTTTTTTGTTGGTATACATCAAGCATAGCTCCTCCAAGAGGTACACTGTATGTCTTAATCTGAAGAAGGACCATGGGCTGTGGGCCCTTCTAAGAGGTTGTGGTGTGTGCTGCTGCTTGGTAGGGGCAGGGGGGTATCTCTGTATTGAGTGCAGAGATTAGGAGATGCACAATAAGATCCCCAAAGTAAAGTTAATTGTAGTACAGTAGATGGCTAAAATCCAGCCTGAAAGGAGCGCTAACACATTTCAGCCATAGAGGCCCTACTCATAGCTTTATTGTAGAACTTTGGTTTTGGGTTGGCACGCGGAGGTACTGCTGTCTCGTTACAGATTTAGGTGAGGTGATTGAGTGCTGTCTATCTTTTTTGCAACAGAAATTTAGAGCATGGTTAAAAGAAATGTGAATTTTTAAGCAAGGGGAAATTTCTCAAACAAATCGACAGACCACTAATAGTGCAGTAACTAGTATTTTTAAAGAATCTGCAGATTACACAATTGGTCTGATGCTTTTAATTTTTTAGCACACCCATGCTCTTACCTGGAAGTATGGAAATTAATGTCTGTTTCAGTAGCAGAGCTAAAGGATTGGAAACACTTGTGACCTACTTGTTAAGATAAACCTGGGAAAAGAAACAATTTAGAACCTATTATGTATTACAGAAAGTGGACAGCGGTTGTCATGTGCACAGCCATAGGCTCACCCTCCACCACCTTACATGGTGGTAATGCCTGGGTCAGTGGGACATTTGTCATTGCATTATAGGTTGCCGGCAGGTAAATAGTAAGATTTACTGAAGGAGTTGAGTATATTTATTCAACAAATTGATTGAATATTCACTTTAACTGCCCAATCGTGCGAAAAGCAAATTTCTGTTTACTCTAAATACCCAATCATGTGCAGATAAAAAAAGAGAACATAAATTTGCTTTTCACATTAATAGATAATTGAAGCGAATATTCATAACATTTATTGAGAAAAGATTCCTTTATTAAATTAGTCTGAGAGTTTTTGTGTACTACAGGTCTCTTGATAACACCAAGGTAGGCTCAATCCACTTAAGCATTACAAATATGGTATTTCCCTTACTGTGTGGTATTTGCTTCTTTTTCTATTGACAATGGATTTATTAGTTCAAAAGTTGATTGGTTTCACTTGGATTAACTTTACTTACTGCTTGCATGCTGCTTATTTTTTTTTTTTAAAGTATTGCAAAGTAGTTAACATAGACTGTTATAGAGCTTACTGCTTACAATGCTGCTAAGTTCAGGCTGGAAAGTAACATATTTTTTAATTTGGTGCCTATCAAGGTGAACATGAAAAGTTTCTCTGTAGAAGCTGCTTGAGGTAATTGTAGCCGTATTAGTGCCCTTACAACAAGAACAATTGAGTTCAACAAAATGGTGGCCATCTGCACACAGACATCGACTAGCTGTTGCATGAATGTGGATGAAATGTCCAGACGTACAGAGTTGTTGAAGTCTACTTGAGCCTGACAAGCCGATCCAGTATGTCTTGCGCCAGTCTATCCACATGCTGATCCAACTGATACTGACTTGAGCTGTACTATTTTCATTGTTTTGAAGATCAATTGAGTACTGTCTGTGATACAACCAAATTTTCAGGACAAGCTTTTGGGGTGTACCTCCTTCTTCCAGGTCCTTGAAGGAGGAAGTACATCCGAACGTTTTCCTTAAAATTTGGATGTTCGTACAAATATAAAGAGTATCACGGACAGTACTCAGTTGTTCTTACTGAAGATGCTGGAGCATTTAGCAAACCGCTAAATACACAGATGACATAGATATAAGATAGCTGCCAGAGGATTTGGAATTTTGTCCAGCCAATCCTGAGATTTACATAGCCCTGCCAGACTTAACATTCAGGTTTGTGACCTGACATTTCTCTGCTGCATTTTGGAAATACACCTTGGCTACCTCCCCACCCATACCCTGTATATGGGCAATGCAGGACCAGCTGCAGCCCAACTACTCTCTACTCTCTCTGATTTCTCCTGCAATCAGAATGTTACTTGTCATGAAACCTGGTTGGCTCCAGGGCTGCCATTCCCTCCAATAGCCCAAGTGCTGCTGCACAGGGGACTGGAAAAGAGCTGACAAAAGTCAAATGCAGGTTCTTAGGCTGGGTTAACACAGTTGTGGTGCATTTAACATATGCATTTTAATGGGCTGCCTAATGCACCAAAGAAGTTTCATGCACTATATTTACTGTGCAATGTGTTATGGGTGTTATTGAAAAAAAAATTCACGACAGCACATCAACACACAACAAATGCATGTCTGCACATTACTACAGCTTAACAGTGTGAAGCCAATATTAAACTGACTGCAGTTAAAATATGTTTATTACTGTTTAAATAAATACATAACTTGTATGTTTTAATGTTTTCTACATCTGCCCGGATTTCAGCTTAAATCTATATGGCAGTTTCTCAATCTCTTGGGGACTTTATTGGTAATATCTCTGTTCTTGAGTTCCTGGGTCTGCATGCATGCTATGGCCTTCATGAGGGGTTCTTATTTTTCCTGCTGGAATTTGTTCTTTGTTATCAAATGCAACAGAGGGAGCTGGGACACACAAAGGTGGACAGGAACAATTTATATTAAATAACTAACAGAGTCAGGATTATTAGCAGGGATATCTTGCTGTTGTAGAATCCAATACATATTAAAGGCCATTGGGGTAGGCTCCACCTATAACTAAAGTAACACTTTTGGGTGGATTAAGAAAAATGTCCCAAGATATCTTTCTATCTATAAATGACATTTAGATCTACACATATTTTTAACATTACTTTATCATTTTGTTATGGCAGTACAGAGACCGTATTTAATTGTTGAAAAATTCAACTAGGTTTATGCAAATTGCTGGTGCTTCCGCTGCTTCCTTCCACTGCGCTGGATTCAGGTACAGTTTCCTATTTCTTCAATTGAATCTTTCAATTTTACTTTGCTTCCGCAAGAAATGCATGAGATGCCATGCTATCTATTGCAATGACATTTTCCAGCAGATTGTGTTTTTTTATAAATGATGGACATTACTGTCACACAAAACATAGCAGCAGAAAATGAAGAGGTGGCAGCTCTTGCATTGTAAATACACGGTAATGTTATAATCATGGGGGCACAGGCTGCTTATAAGTAGTATGCACCGATCCACCCTAATGAGAAAGTGGGTGAGATATATTAGACAGCAACTAAACATGTTGTCCCTGAAGTTGATGTGCTGAAAGCATAAAAAATGGGTATCACAGTTTGCTGTGTATGGGGCTACGCAGCCATAGACTGGTCAGGGTGCTCATGCCTACAATGGGCATGTGAACATCAGAATTGGACAGTAGGGTAATGGAAGAAGGTAGCCTGGTCTGATGAATCATGTTGATGGCCAGGTGCTTGTTCATCACTTACCTGGGGAAATGATGGCTTCAGAATGCAGTATGGGAAGAAGGCAAGCTGGCAGAGGCAGTGTGATGCTTTGGATAATATTCTGCTAGGAAACCTTGGGTTCTGCCATTCATGTGGGTGTTACTTTGACACATTCTACCTACCTAAACTTTGTTGCTGTCCAAATATGCCTCTTCAGAAAATAGTATTCCCTGATGGCAGTAGCCTCTTTCAGCAGGATAATGTGCCCTGCCACACTGCAAAAATGGTTTGAGAATGGTTTGAGGTACACAACAAAGTGTTTGAGTTGTTGATTTGGCCTCCAAACTTTCTAGACCTCAATCGAACCAAGCATCTGTGGGATGTGCTAGAAAAGGAAGTTCAATCCATGGAGGCCCCACCTCACAACTTACAGGACTTAAAGGATATGTTACTGATGGTTTGGTGGCAGATACCACAGCATACCTTCAGAGGTCTAGTGATGTCCATGCCTCAATGGGTCTGGGCTGTTTTGGTAACACAGCGGGAACCTAATCAATAATAGGTGGGTGGTCATAAAGTTATGGCTGAGCAGTGTAATATCCGACGCGACATAGAATTTTGTAGTGCCGCACAACCACCAGTCAGATTCAACCTGCACTGAACTATGAGTAGTGGGGCATGATTGGTTGCTGTGGGGAAATCTCTCTTCCCTTGTTCTTCAGGTGTTCACAATCCTGCACTGAGTAGTATGACGCTCTAGTAAGCTAGCATGCTGTTCAGTCTTATCAGTATTATTCTGTATCAGCTTGAAAACTACAAAGCTTTAACTATGAGACATGCAAGTTATATAGCAGTTCAGCTTTAGATGTTGCATTGATTTGTCATGATGATCAGTGTGATTCACAAGACTTAGTTGTGACGATTTGAATGTTATTATCCTCCTTCTGTTCCAATGGCTGTTCAGTTGTTTTGTTAGGCCACATGCACACCAGCCATTAGGCCCATGTGCATCACATCCTGTTTTTTTCATGCCCCAAGTGGCACAGGTGCAGGGATCAGCTCCGCTGTATGCTTTCAAGGATGTACACCCATAAATCAGGAATTGTATGTTCAGGGCTGCATACATTAATGGAAGCATACAGCAATAAAGGTGAGTACCACTTAGTACAGCATTCAGCCACTTCCTATTTCAACCTGTCATAGACTTTACCAGGCTGCTGGCAACAGGGCTCCATGATGCCCCTGTGCCTTCCGGGCATCTCAAAATGTCTTGATGTGCAACATTTGGGACTGAATGCTTGTGTGGGCATGGCCTGATTGTTTCATAATATATACATTTATACAGTCCCACAATGTCCCTGCTTATAGGTGCCCAACCCAGCAAATTTGGTTCCCATATATACCATTTATGCTACATTCTCACCTACACTGCAAGATCTTGCAGGATCTCACAGTACTGATTTACTGCACATGTGGGAGAGAAAGTGTATGACCTAAAGCATTCATTTCGCACATGTGTTGTACGAAATGCTATTCATTTGGTGGTGGGCGGGTGGGTGGGGGGGGGATTTCTCCCTGAGATCTAGTGATATTTTGGAGAAGGTTTTTATTTTTCAACAGATACATGTGGTGCCATACAGCCCATGCACGAGATGAAGGACATGACGTCATTACACTTGCCCAGTATCAATACATTTTTTTAAATGGTGGAGCGAGAACAGGAAAATTATTTTACCCCTAATAACTATTGACAGATTATAGAATGGGTGGAAAAATGGTGGGGGTGAGAACATTTTTTTCAGGTGCTCCCTTTGACATCCTAAATGTGTGATTATGCCTCAAAGGTGCTCCTGTACTTATTTTTTAGAGTTGAGCATATTGCGCAGATGTGAATGGGCAAAATAAAATAACATGTAAAGTTGATGTTGAGCGTTGAAGTGTTTCTGGAAATGCATTTCAAAATGCTCAGGTGAGAATGAGGGCTAACTAGTCATTCCAAGAATGATTGGTTTGCCTGCATTAGCAAGTAACCTGTGGATGACAGGTACTCAATAATTAAAAATATTCTGGCATTGATCATGAGCTATTATCAGTCAGATGTTTGCTGTAATTTTAGATTTCTTATCAGAGATTAACAAAGGTTATTTCATATAATTTGAAAACTATTTCCATGACACTAAACACTAAAGGAAATAATTAAATTTAATTACACGGAAATGTAATCTCGGAATTTTCTTGTGTGATGTAATGTATTTATGTTACATTTAATTCAACACTCATAATAGGGAAAGGAGATAAATCATATTGGTGAAAGGCGTTAATCATTGCATGTACATTGTTGTATGTTGCAATAATACAAATAATAGGGAGACCAGCTATAATTATTTTTAAGTAACTAATTAAAAGGTAACCATTTTTCATACATTGCCACATGTTGCAAAAATAATAGGCAGGCCAGTTATAATTATTTCATAATTGTAACCGGTCTCCTCATTATTTAGTATTATTGTTTGTAAAATCTTTATTTATTCCAAAAGATAAGAAAGGACAAACATTCTCAACATAAGATTTCAGGATCATCTATTACACAATAATTCTAAAGGCAAGCAATCCACATGAAAGGGTTTACTACTTCATCAACAGATTTACAAAATAATGCTGAAAGCACACCTTAAATTGTAGGACCAGCCATAGGGAATGTAAGGTAGAGGGAAAGGGTAAAGAAATAAGGGAGATGGGGCCAGGAAAGGGGTATGGAGAATGGAGATACAGAGAAATACTGGGATATACACAACTAAGGGGAGTGGAGAGAGCAAAATATCCCTCTCAGTTCCCAAGAAAAACCACCGGGATCAAAAGCATCCTAGCTGTTCCCTCGTGGACCAGTCACATAATTAAAAGAAAAAGGATCAATACTCATCTGAGTTAATGCCTATAATCACTGTATTAATTGTTTATACATGTCTGAGGAGATGAAATCTAACCACAAAGCCTAAATATTTTGGCACTTGATGTAGGTATTTGCACACTGGTGCCTCCACTCCTCAGCTTCCTTTAGAACCTTCAGTAGCCATTCTGTAATTGTAAGGACTACCAGAATGCTACTACCAGAATACATTATTTTAGGGTTTTGCCTAAAATATGTTTTTATAATGCTTTAGTTTACTGTTTATAGTGATTATTTTTTATTATTTTTACAAACTTACTGTCAGCTTTACACCCTATGTGAATCTGGCCAGGCTATAGACTATGGACATTTTTAACATGCATTAAATGTGCTGTAAAGTGGGGCTTTACTTGCCTGCCCGGGGATGTTGGTGGTATACATCACAAAACACCATTTAATAGTGTGTCCTGCAGTGATATAAGTCTGCACTCCCTCAGGTCCCTCCATCTATAGTGGCTGGAATCTTCTCCTGGGTTCTCTATTGGAGGGGAGGAATTGCCCTACACCAGAGGACTCTAAACTCTGGTCTTCAGGCCATACACAGCCCGAAACAAGATTTTATCTAGCCTGCATCTAGGGTCAGTGGTGTGTCTTTATTGTTCACAGATTAAGGTCAGTAGAGGCTGCCTATGGCCTCTGCTTCAACTACCCCTCCTATTTAAGAGGGAACTCTGATGCAAAGGGGCTCCAATGAGGACTCTGATGGGGACCCTAATGTAAAGGTAGAATCTGGTGGGGACTCTGATGTAAAAGGGGACTCTGATTTTTTGCCACCCTAATATTAGTAAAATTGATGATGTGGATGATGTTTTTAGGCAGAAGAGACTTTTAATGCCCCTTCTGCTCCAAAACACTAACTTCTAGCATATTTTCATTTACTTTGATTCCATTTTAAAACAAGCCATAACTGACCTCTGTGACACAAACACTGTGGAGAAATTCATCCATAAATTTCTCAACAGAGGTGTAAGTCATTCTCTCAGCTGGTGTTTTTAGGCTGTTAGCTTGCTATTTCCTTTTTGCAATGTGGGAGAAAACCAGAACACCTAGGGGATGGAGAAAATATACAAAATCTATTTTATAGGGCAGTAATCATGAACCTTGTCCTTGGGGCCCACTAACAGGCCAGGTTTTATGTATTACCTTGGCGAGATGTAGAGTAGAATACTGCAATCACTGAGCAGCAAATGATATCAACTGTGATGTATTTCAGTTATCTTGCAAATTTGGCCTGTTAGTGGGCCCTGAGGACAGGGTTGATGACCACTGTTATAGGGTACTAGAGGGATTTAAATCTGTCCTTCAATAATATAATATAGCCACTTCACCTGCATGATGTTTGTGGCAACATCACCACACTTACTCCTTTGCTATAGAATATTCCTGATGGTCTTTAGGATACCGTACATCAGGATAGGCATGCATATTTTTTAATAAGAACATTTACTGTTCCTATGGCCAATCCTTTTTTTGTTTTTGTTTTCTGTAGCGTAAGAAAAGGTTGATTGTCTGGGTAGTTTTTGTGGTCTGTGTTCCATTAGGGAGATTTAACTCTAGTTCCTGTGACAGAGGTGCAACAGGTAATGAGAGGAAATTTCCCCGAAGTGAGGGGAATTCCCTTACTAACAGCTTTACCCATTGTTGAATTTTCCATTACCTCTTTCTCTAGTGACCGACCATCTCTTTTTGTTATGCTAACAAGAGACACAAGACATATTGGAGCTGGTGACTATCCCCCAGTGGGGACACAGACAGCAATAAGCAATAAGAAGTTAACATAATCTTACCCCTCACCACTTTATCTAAAAGTTGAAATTTAATCAATGATGGTTTTACATTAATTTTACCATAAGATACGATAAGATAATAATACGATTGTAAGCTGTGTAGGGCTACAGGGAAACCTGCCCTAGTTATGAATACTTTAAACTATTTTTCCTTGTGTTTTTTTATACCTGACAAAATACCCAAGTCTCTGTTATTATCCTCCTGTATTCCCCTACACTGTAACACTCAGTGGTAAGACAACCACTGGAAGACAATCACACATTGTTGCTCTGCATTTTAATAGTTTTTGTTCAACTTTGTCTTCCTATTTTTTACATTTTTTTAACATCTTTGTTTTATTTACTTGATATATTTATTTTACAAGTACATATTGAGTAAGCTACAATCATGGTATTGGATTAAAAGAAAAATAATTACCGCACTATAACCAAAATAAAACTAAATAAATTAGCTGCAGCTCAATTTTACAAGATATATGCAATCACAATAAATTAACAAAAGAAAAAGCTGCGCACACAAATTAAATAATGTGTATCAATAAAGTGATAACAACTAGAAATTACTAGTTACCATAATAGTATTGAACAAGTACATATCAACCCCTCAAAATGAACTAAAATTTATTAACAATGCAATCTATGTGAATTAATATAAATCGATAACAAGTGTGGATAACAACAATGAATTAATAAATGACAAAATAATCCAGTGAAGTAATGAAAGATAGTCCAGTGAAAAATTAATAAACACTTATATACATAACCCCGTGAAAATTCATAAAAATTAATAAATAATAATAAAGAATAAATAAATAGATAAATAAATCTTCCGTGCAGACAGAAAAAACACAGATGATCGTGACCGCCACCACACAAACTATGCGCTTACCAAAAGACAAGCGATATCATGCCTGTAATAAACCTCTGCAACACTTCCTCAATCCATGGTCACAATTGGCTCTCTTATTGAACGAGACAGGCCGGGAGCATCAACCTCAGCAGGTGAAACAATCAGCCAACAATCGAGGTCCCAGAGAAATGGAAAGAAGACTTACCATAACATAATTCCGTATAACAAATATTAAATAAAATGTAAAATTGCACTTAAATACGAAGCAGTAAAAAAGCTCATAAAAAATGTCGGCCAGCATGCAACCGCCCGTCCACCCCTATGCTGCATCGCAATGACGTCAGCACGTCTGCCTCCCTACGTACGTTTCGTCGTAAAAATACTTATTCGTGGGGACCACAATCATGGTATTGGATTCAAAGAGCACTATGTGTTTTGTTTTTTTAAACAACAGTTCATGGTAGAAGTGGTTTGCCTTCAGACTGTCTCTAGTCTTTCTATAATTGAAAGTCTATATGAAACCCTACAGACCAGAGAGGGGGAAATAAATTGGGATTGGCTATTTAAATTGAGATTAAGGTGAACAGCAGGTTGTTTTCAGTAAAGCAGGCAAGATCAGCCTGGAAAACATTTGACAAGGAGCCTAGAGAGCCACCTTCTGGCCATCGATAGGTGAATATGAAATATGCACATGCAATCCTTCATGTTTACCATACTAAAAATGGAAAAATGTTTTTATTTTATTTTTTACATCTTGAGCATTAGTGCCGAAAAAATGGCCCCTTTCAATTCTAGTAGGTGCGTGATGAGAGAGCTTAGGGCTCTTACACATTTTCAAATGTAACAGCAAAGAACAAGATACGGCTGCCTGCTCTCTTTTATATGTCCAAGAGCAACAGACAGGAGTGTAGTATTCTATTATTTTAATTAGGGAGGAAAGGGGGTAAGTTCTGGTTAAGTTTGTAAATTTGTCCGTAATGCTATTGTTATAAGAGTCCTGGCACATGAACATTAGTAAAAGTTTTGAGATTTTGTCGACCTTGCTCCTAACAACCCTTCATAGCTCTTTATATAGCAGCACTGAGGGGCCAACTTATAAGAGCTGCTCAAACATGATGTTGTACTGTGGATAATAAGAGACATAATATTCACATTTATTGGTTTATTTCACCAAGGCAATGTAAAACACAATAAGATAAATGTTTAGTCCCACTCTGTTACTATATGGAGAGCCCAGTAATCAGACTGGGTCCACTCTCTAATTTATTTTTTAAATAATTATTAAATTAATTAAAATGCCCATGTGCCTTAACTCTTATCTGTAGAGATGGAGCATTCAATATTCATTTAGCAGATCCCAGCTTGTCTTATTCTCCCCATACTTTTAGCCAGGAGGATCTTCAGCTTTGAGCCAAACTGAGGCTGAAAGCACCTCAAGTTGCTGGTCACCAATGATCTTCCTTAAACCTCGAAGACTCTGGAGGCCTAAGGTTAGTCCATGTTGGCTCCCTACTTAGTTTATTTTCCAGTGCTCACACAACTTTGGTGCCCCCCCACCCTAAATAAATATGCATAGACTAATAATATGAGGAGCTCCAATGACCAGACTAGATTGTTTGTTTTGCCTCTGCTATGTTCAGCTCCTGATTGCACTTTTCTGGATGTTTTGAAGGAAATTGTTAGAATGTCTTGTCTATCCTGACAGGTCCCCTTAAAATCAGACTGTGTTTTAATTTGCAATGCACCCTATATCAACAGAGTCCACAAAAAAACTGCACAGCCATTTGTTTTCCTAAACCAATAATATTTTCGATGCCAGAAACCTCTGTCTTAGCCCCTGTATACACGGTCGGAGATTTCGACTACCAAATCCGACGGATTTTGTCAGTCGAAACTGTTGCATACACACGGTCGGACAAAGTTGTCGAAAAATCCGATCTTTCAGAACGTGATGACGTAATGTCGTTACGATGGGACTATATTCAGGCTAGTAGCCAATAGCTTTGATGTAGGAATTTGATATGAGCATGCGTGGCACTTGGTCCGATCAAAATTCTCTACACATGATCGGAGTATGTCCGATCGGCCCAGTTGGTCGGGAAATATTTCCAACAAGTTTCCAACAATGCCTCCCCATAAATTCCACCTTCCAGCACAAATGCCGGTGCCCGACACCTCACATGATACCACAGCGCCCACAGCCGCCTCTCCTGCCCACCGCTTGTCCCAGCTCTGGACCTCGTATGCAACTATTATGCCAATCTGATTGATAAACATCCCTGTGTCAGCAGCATGCAATGATGAGTTCATACTCTATTCTGACTAATAATATACCTTTTTTGCTCAGAGTTACAAATGGGTCATATCAACTGTAATTTGAAACCAACTAGATATAAAATAGTGTAACAGAGTACTTATAGTTTACCGATTTATCTGGTAAAATTAATTACAGTAAGTTGCTGTTAACAACTGCATATGCTAATGCTGATACACAAGTCTGATACACAATTGAGTACACTACAAAGACTTGTATTTTTACCTCTGTAATGTTCCATATATATATATATATATATATATATATATATATATATATATATATATATATATGTGTGTGCACACACACTGTATTACCAAAAGTATTGGAACAGAAAGGGGCCATCTCCAAACTGTTCCCTTAAAGTTGGGAGCATGAAATTGTCCAAAATGTCTTGGTATGCTGATGCCTTAAGAGTTCCCTTCACTGGAACTAAAAGGCCAAGGCTAACCCCTGAAAAACAACCCCACACCATAATTCCCCCTCCTCCAAGGTCCATAAAGACATGGATGAGCGAGTTTGGGGAGGAGGCACTTGACTGGCCTGCACAGAGTCCTGCCCTTAACCTGATAGAACACCTAGCACACCTAAATTAATATGAGCCTGGCCTTCTTGTCCACATCAGTGGCTGACCTCACAAATGCTCTTCTGGAAGAATGGTCAAACATTCCCATAGACACACTCCCAAGCCTTGGGAACAGCCTTCCTAGAAGAGTTGAAGCTGTTATAGCTGCAAAGGGTGGGTCAACTCAATATTGAACCCCATGGACTAAGACTTGGATGCCATTAAAGTTCATATGCGTGTAAAGGCACAGTACTTTTGGTAATATATATATATATATATATATATATATATATATTTTTTTTTTTTTTTAGGGCATCACCTAGTACATGGGTGATTAACCTGTGGCCCTCCAGCTGTTGCACAACTACAAGTCCCATCATGCCTCTGCCTTTGGAAGTCATGCTTGTACCTGTAAACCGTGCAATGCTTCATGGGACTTGTAATTTCGCAACTGCTGGACGGCCACAGTTTCAGCACCAATGTCCTAGTACATCCATAAGGATGATTACAGCACAGAAGAGGAGCTAGAAGTAGCAGTGGAGAGTTGCACTGTAGGTCCTGTCTTCCTCTGTGGCTCATCTGTGACTCTGTAAAGCTGTGTTCGTATAAAATGTAATGCTTTTCACTGATTACTGTGAGCACTGGGAAATGAAAAGCAGTAGGGAACACGTGGCTGAGTGTTTGCAGCTAACACCTACCTGTTACAGTTCAGAGAAAAACATTACCTTCAGCCAGTCATATTGGTTTGATTGAAGCACTAAAGTGCGTGGCAGCCCTTTGATAAATGTTGTATGTAAATCGTACTATAAAATAGGGAGGAAAGGTGGTGGGGGCCTGGGGGTACTGTTAAAAGTTGTTTTAAGCTACAAAACTTGAGTACATTGAACAAGTCTTCTCAACCTTTTATTTCTATTTCCTTCTTTAGGCCAGACCATTGGAAGTGAAACTCAAAGCTAAAGATTGGTAAAGTATAAAATGAAACTCATTGTACTCATTCTGATGAATTATTCCTTTTATTTTAACTGTTTGTCCTAAAAATAAGTCTTTATTGTATCAAATACAGAGACTGTCATTGGCATTGCTGCTCTCCTTCTGTTTTCATGCTCATCCAATTGCTTCATTTTATAAGAGGCTCACCACAACACATCTACAGACTAGGGAAGTCAGAGGGAGGTCAGGACTCCTGGCATTCATATTCTTTCCTTTTCAAGGACTTAACCATACTATAGCATGACAGCCAAGCAGGTGGCATTTTCATAAGGAGGTGTATGGGCAGGGCTTTTATTCAGAGGGAACCTGGGGGAATGCAGTTCTGGCACCTCCAGCACTGACTGTATGTAATGGCAAGGTGTGCTGAAGGGTCTATTGATGCTGGCTTCTGGGGGGATCTATTGTCGCTGGTAGGGATATACTTTTGTGTATGGGTCTATTGTTTTTTTTTGTTTTTTTTTTGTTTAATAAATGGTTATTAAAGATAAACAACAAACATATACTGTAAAATCCACATACAGCGCCCAGTCCCATATACCAGGGGACAGAATTATCAATTAGCATCAGAGCATCTTGGAGCAAACACAGTAAAGCAATAACGGAAGTGCCAGTGAAAAAAAAAAACATTCTAGAGAGTATGAGCAAAGTGCACAGCACTGATTCAAGGACCGGGTATCATGTTGTCTATCACAGAAACTGAGAAATGTAATTAAATAACAGAAAGAGGCAAGAGAGTGTAAAGGGGGGGAAAGAGAAGAAGAGGAGGGTCAAGGAGGGGAGAGAGAGGGTGAGGGTACGGTGGCTTGCGTGGTAACATGTAGAGGCTTAGCCTGCGCTGCTCAGTGGTGTTGTGCTAAGATATCTTTGTAGAATGTAGTGGAGGTAAATTCCCTCCAACAAGACCAAGTCAAAAGGGTTTTTTGTGAGGTATTCTTATTGGTATGAGTAATGTCCTCCATGAGGTGAACTGCCGCAATTTTATGCATCCAACTTTTCAGTGACAGGATCTTGGGTTGGCCCCACAGGGCAGGTATTAGTGCCTTAGCTGTGTTCAGCAGGTGGGGGATGATGGAGCGCTTGTACTCGCCCACAGGATCTGTAGTAGCATGGAAGAGAATGGTTCAAGGTTCATTAGGGAGGAGGGTGCCAGAAATACGTTGAATAATCTGGATGACACTAGACCAGAAAGGCTTGATAAGGGGGCATGACCACCAGATGTGTGTATGAGTGGCCTTGAACCCACAGTTCCTCCAGCATAGCGGGGAGTTGTCAGGGAACATCCGGTGTAACTTCGCTGGGGTGTAGTGCCATCTGGTGAGCAATTTGTAGTTAACTTCAGCCATTTGTGAGGCAATGGATGAGACCTGGGTTAGTTGTAGCACCTTCCTTTTTTGTAGGTCTGTGAGACTGGCGCCTAAATCTTCCTCCCATGTGGCCAGATAGGGCGGGAATGAGTTATGGAGGAGACTGATGAGGGCCTTATAGAACAACGAAATGCAATGCAAGGGAGGATCCTTGGGGTAAAACACTACCTCAATTTCATTTAGAGTCTCGGGGACCTCTCAGTGGTCGGGGCAGGGCCCGCAGGAAGCACTGTAATTGAGCATACCTCCACTTGTCCAGGAATGTAATCGGCTTGGCGCCGAGTATTTCTGACAAAGGCTTAGTGGCAGTGTTCCGGAGGACCTGGTGTAGCATCAGGGACCCATCAGAGGACCAGGCATGAAAGCCTGGATCTAGTAGTCCTGGTAGAAAGTATCGATGGTGAAGAAGTGGCATTAGAGGGGAGTTGCAAGACCAGGAGAACTGTTTGTGTAAGTTGTCCCAAACAGCAAAGGTGGAGGAAATAAGCGAGGAGGTTTCAGTACCAAGATGTCTGTGAATACGAGGGATCCACGGTGTAACCTTGAGGTCTGCCCCACATAAAAAGTGTTCCATGGCCACCCACAGCTTGGCGTTAGCAGCGTACTTCCAGTCTGCTATCCTAGAGAGTATAACTGCATGGTAATACATCCTAAAGTTTGGTAGGGCCAGGCCCCCAGCATCTTTGGCACGGTATAAAACGTCCCTAGATACTCTGGGATGACTGTTCCTCCAAACATAGCGGGAGATCATGGTCTGTAGCGTTGTAAAAAAACCTATGGGTACCCCCATGGGGATCATTTGGAATAGGAATAAGACTCTGGGCAATATGTTCATTTTAATAACGTTAACCCTCCCTAGCCAGGAGTGTGAAAGTTTCTTCCATTTTCTCAGGTCTTCTCTGATATTGTTCAGTAGTGGGAGGTAGTTATATCGAAAAAGGGAGTGAATATTTGGTGTAAGGTTGATTCCTAGGTATTTCATATTACGCTGAACCCATTTAAAAGGGAAGAGGGGTCGTATTAGATCTGCTTCTCGTCTGGGGAGATTAATGTTTAGAATTTCCGATTTAGAAAAGTTAATTTTAAAGTTGGAGAGGTTTTGGTAGGTAGAGAGGGCCGACATCAGATTAGGGAGGGAAATACGGGCCTGTTGGACAAAAAATAAAATGTCATCAGCATATGCTGCATATTTATGGGTCGTGGGACCTACCTGAACCCCATGGATATTAATGTTATGTCTAATTGTGGACAGGAAGGGTTCGAGGGTGAGAGCAAATAGGAGCGGGGATAAGGGGCAGCTGTCTGGTCCCCGTTGTGCAGAGAGAATGAGTCACTCAGAGAGCCATTTATGCGGACACGAGCTGTGGGAGTGGAGTAAAGTGAGGTTATGCGGTAGAACATTTTAGGGCCAAGACCTAGGTGATGCAGAGTCGTTTTGAGGTAATCCCAGTCCACCCTATCGAACGCCTTTTCGGCATCCGTAGAAACAAGTAGGGTGGGCTGGGAGCACCGTTGAACGTATTGAATCAGGGATATGGTCCGGAGGGAATTATCCCTGGCTTCCCTACCAGGTAGGAAGCCAGTATGATCCTTAGAAATCCAGCTAGGTATTAAGGGAAGTAGCCGATTAGCCAGGACCTTGGAGTATAACTTGACATCCACATTAAGCAGGGAGATTGGCCTGTAGCTGCTGCATGCTGTGGAGTCTTTACCTGGTTTAGGTATGACTGTTATGTGGGCCTCGAGAGATTCCGTGCGCAGACAGGATTTGCGAGATATAGAGTTGGAGTAAGCTGTGAGGTGGGGGAGTAGAATGTCACTAAACGTGTTATAATAGCAGACAGTGTACCCGTCAGGGCCAGGGGCCTTTCCCGCGGGAGATGACTTTAGGGCTGCCCGGAATTCCTCCACCGTAAGGTCCTCTTCTAGGGCCTGAAGTGCGGAAGCAGATAACGCGGGCAAATTGGCCTCTCTTAAATAAGCCTGTATGCGATTGCGTTTTTCCCCCGGAGTGAGCGAGGCCGTTGCTAAAAGCCGCGGCTATGTGGGGAGTAGCATGTACTAAAGTGCCATTGGGAAGTTTTATTTTGGGGATGAAAGACCTGGTTTGTTTTGCCTTGAGGGATCTCGCCAGTTGCCTACCGGGTTTATTTCCCCACTCATACAACGACTGAGTGAAGCGCCGGAATTTCCTGTTAGTGTCTAGGTCAAGGAGGGTATTTAATTCCTCCCGTTTCAGGGTGAGGGCTTGTAAATGAGCCATGTGTAGGGTAAGTTTATGCTGCTTGTCCAATTCTGCAATTTGACCAATGACCTGCTCAATCTACCGACCATGCTCCCTCTTCTTCCTAGATCCCAGTTCGATGAGTCGTCCCCGCATGGTAGCCTTGTGAGCTTCCCACACAACCGAGGGGGAGGACTTGGGAGAAGTATTTTCGGCGAAATACTGTTTCATGTGCGAGGCTAACTCAGATACTTCAACCTCGGTAGAGAGGAGAGAGTCATTGAGCTTCCAATTATTGGAGCGTTGTGCTAAGGAGGGCATGGTCATGCACATTGATACCGACGCATGATCAGATATAGTGGCTGTACCTATATGAGCGGACTGCAGAAGTTGGAGATGATGGTGATCTAAAAAGATATTGTCAATGCGCGAGTATGATTGGTGTGTTTTAGAAAAGTGAGAGTAATCCCTGTCTTTGGGGTGGAGTATACACCAGACATCGATCAATTGTAGCTCGATCAGCCTGCGTTTAAGTCTTTTAAATGGTATGTGGGAACGGCCTTGGGAGGTGTCCATGATGGGGTCAAGAGGTATATTAATGTCACCCGCTAGGATAGTTAAACCCTCGGCGAAGTGGGCTAATTTAGAGAGAATCTGGGAAAGGAAGGTAGGTTGGTGCCTGTTAGGGCAATACACGTTAGCCAAGGTGCAGCGTGTATTGCCCAGAAATCCCTTTAAAAAAAGATATCGACCATGATCATCCGCTAGCATTTCAACAAGACGGAAGGGAACCCTGCTGCTGAAGCCTATGGCCACTCCCTTCGCTTTATTCGTATCCGACAGGCTGTAATACCATTGCGGAAATTGGGGGGAGGTCAACTTGACCGATGTTGTATGCGTCAAGTGCGTCTCTTGAAGAAAGGCAATTGAGTATGCAGTTTTTTTCAATTCACGGGTAATCTGGTGTCTTTTTGTGGCAACATGTAGGCCCCTCACATTATATGAGGAAATTTTTATCGAAGCCATATCATCAGCACAGTGTTACCTTTAGGCTTAAAATTCCACGCAAGCCACCTGGGGGGGGGGGGGGGGGGGGGGAGTAAGAGGGGAGGGAGGAGACAGAGGGAAGAAAGAGAAACTGGAGTAGAAAAGACAATCTGAAGCGTCTAAGAATCATTTC
Organism: Lithobates pipiens; assembly: GCF_037356315.1. Taxonomy (NCBI): domain Eukaryota; kingdom Metazoa; phylum Chordata; class Amphibia; order Anura; family Ranidae; genus Lithobates; species Lithobates pipiens. Next base: position 85,295,575 of record NW_027507791.1, read on the forward strand.
TAACATTAAACCATTGGGAACAGTTAGTATGTCACGCAGCAATCTGCCGTGATCCCTCAGGGGAAGGGGAGAGCAGGCGGCAACCCCGTCCTCAAACCAGGAGTCGGGGTTCGAAAGATGAATGCCAGCTGCTCCCCTCAACCCCAAAAGGGGGGGGAGGGTAGGGGGTTTACTGAGCGAGACGCACATGGGAGCAATGTGCCCCGCCAGCGTTGTATGGGTCTATTGTTGATTGGCAAGTCTACTGTTGCTGGTGGGGGGAGGTGTCTTATCTTGCTGGGAGGGGGGGGGGTCAATTGTTGCTGGGTGGGATCAACTGTTGGGGGAGAGGTCTATTGTTGCTGGGTGCTAAGAAATCTGTTATTGCCTCTAGGGGGTCTATTGTTGCTGAGGATAAGACTATTGTTGTGTAGGGGATATATTGTTGCTGGGATGGAGTATATTGTTGCTGGGGGCTCTATTGTTGCTGGGATGGAGTATATTGTTGCTGGGGTGAGGTCTTTTGTTGTTCATTGCAAGGGATTTGTTTTACTACAGTATCTTTCTTGTTATTAACAAATACCATAGAAATTACTGAGTAGCACAAAATGATACTTGGTTCTGTAGGGGGTGGAACCAAGGGAAAGTGCTCAGAGATGGGTAGGAGGCAGAGACGAAGGGTGACTTGAAAGTGGAGGGTTCCTACACCTACTCCCTGAGAAAAAAAAGCATCGGTGTGATGCTGCAGCTGTGCCATGTCGGCTCTAGGCCCAAGAACTGAGTAATCACAGAACTGAACACTGAGTTCTCAGTCTGTTTGGGCAGAGAACGGTGACTGTCACTCACTGGAGTTCCGGGCTGAAAAGGGGGTGGGCACAGCTGGCTTTGGGTGTCAGCAGCATGCTGAGAGCCAGAGCCAACTGTCAATTCCAACATTATAGTCGGAATCCTTCTAGAGCCTGGAGTGGCTCTGTGATAGCTGACAGTAGGCTTTAGCCCACTGTCAACTGATTCTGGGTCGCATGAGAACACTCAAATGATGGCCAAAATCCTCATTTAATTTAAAGCCCAAATGAGAGACAAAATTTAAATTATATTCTCAGGAACTAAACTGTAATTGTAGTTCTTATTGGAGAACTGGGACACTTGTTGCCAACATTCTACAATCATTTTCAATAAAGATTTTGAGTTTATTTGGTGTTTTCAAGCTCTTGATGTAAACTGTGGCCTCAGAGGGTGTCCAATTCAAGGTTCTTCTGCTCTAGCGTTGCACTGTGTGTAGTAGACTTAGCAGGAAACTGACCATAAAAATGTTTCCAAAACTGTGAAGGCTACTTTTTCTTCACAAGTGTTGAGTGTATGAATAGAATATCAGACCAGTAATTTCAAACTGGCTTAATGGTCATCTAAGCTGTTCTCCCAATACAAACTATACACGGTTATTGCACAATAAAATGTTGTGTGACGGGTTCTTTATTTTCGCCTGCAAAAATGTATTTGTTCTTTCAAAGGATTAGCACAGCAGTTTCCCAAAGGGTGTACAGTGTTTAGTGTACAGTGTTTCGAAATGCTGATGTTATTCGGCTGACTGTCATAAATTTATCTTACCACAATTGCAATTTTTTATTACTGTACATGATAGGAAAACACCCAAGGGACAAGGACATATTGTACAAAATTAGGATCTAAAATGTATGTTGTGTAAAGCGCTGTACACCAATTAATCAATTAACATGAAAAAGTTATAATATTTAATGTATTCAACCTTGCAGCAAATCACAAAGGTAATTGGATTATTCCCTTGGATGTCCTCTAGTCATGTTTTTGCATGACCTGAACATCTGTTTAGGAACTGTGACATCACAAGTGTTCATACAGCAGATGTTAATGCGTTTAAGCCTTGTCAGCCTTGTTCACAACAAGTTTGTGTTTCTTATGGAGTATTAATAAATCTGAAGACTTTTAAGAGCATGTGCGTAGTTGCGGATCATCTTCTATTATTGTGTTTGCAACCGTGCGACTGCTCATCCTGCACCCAACAGCTCTAGATGATCTCCTTAACTTATTGGGTTATAGCACCGTATTTTTACTACATAAACCCTTGATATGCATGCTTGCTGTGGAGCTATCGCTCTGGTATAAAAGTATCAATCCTATTGGATCAACATGACAGCCATTCAGCAAGGGTTTTAAAAAGACAAGTCAGCAATGATAGTATATATTTTTGTATCAGCTTGTTCTTTTTAAAGGATATTCAACTCAAAGTGTGTAAATGTAATACATGACACAATAAAAGAAAAGCACTGAACCTCGGCAGAGTCATAACACTGATATCCAAATGAGTAAAGCATATCTATTTATTGTTAAAAAATCCAAGGCAAACAGTTAACCAGGAAAATCCCATAAACAGTGGATTACTTGTAGGAGGAGACCTTACGAGTGACAGTATGACTCCAGGAAAACCACAAAGGAACTGGTCGGGCTTTTAGGGTGAAACACACCGTGGGACTACAATAGGGTTTTAATGCAGCTGGATGGTTCCAAAAGACTAGGATGGAGGTCATGTGACCAGCAAAGCCAACCAGGTACACCAGGACCACTGATGTCGGCTCCCTCGCTGGTCGCAGGACCTCCACCCTAGTCCTTTGGCATCATACAACTGGATTACAACCTTATTGGAGTCCCACAGTGTGGTTTACCCTACCAGCCCAGCCAGTGCCTCTGTGGTGTTCCTGGAGTCATCCTGTCACTCATAAGGTCTCCTCCAAGTAATCTACTTGGGCCAGAACCACTGTTTATGGGATGTTTCTGGTTAACTGTATGCCATGGATTTTTTTTAACAGTAAATAGACATGCTTTTTACTCATCTGGAGATCAGCGTTATGATTCTGCCAGAGTTCAGCACTATGAATAAACTCGCCACCGCCCTCATCTATAGCTGGCTATAGCAGTAAGTGGCATTGGAAGGCTTAATCAGGTAACAACAAGGCCTGGGGAATGCCCAGGAAAAATCCAAGCCTACTTACCACCAGCTCGCAGACAACCAAATTGAACAGCAGAACCATACTTACATACATCATACTTTAGTGTTAGGACCACAGATACAAGGGTGCCTTGACAAGGCTCTGTGGCTTACGCATGCGTTTGCAAATGCGTGCGGACTAAACCCCTGTTTTTAACGTACTGTTAGACAGGTCAATTTGGTTGTCTGCGAGCTGATGGTAAGTAGGCTTGGATTTTTCCTGGGCATTCCCCAGGCCTTGTTGTTACAGGGTTCAGCACTATCCCTACTTTTATTGTGTTTTTCCTCTGATCTCATTGGTTTATGAGTTTCTGGAAAAGCAGCAATCGCTAAGCAGCTTCCTTTTTCCCCCCAGTTGGGCTGTGAGTTATGCACCTGAGTATTTGGGTACAAATGTAATACATTGCAGTTTGCCAGTCCTTAGATGTGGTGGCTACATTCGTTTTCTTCTTTTTTTCTTTTTTTTTTTTTGCAGGCTAAGAACATTTTCTGCAAGCACAAAAAATACCCGTTGACCTTGCCAAAAGTTCAGTTTCTTTGTAAATGTGCACTAACATATCTCAAAAAAAGTTATCTACTTCTGTGAAGTACATTACACCAACTTCCCATGTAATAGAGATGAATAGAGGAGGAGGTGTTTGTAGTCCAAATCAGGAGAGCAGACTAGGGTGACACCACTGTACCTCCTAGGACAGGAAATGTGATACTGGCAGGATCACTAGGTGACAATAAAAAATAAATAAAAATAAGCCTAGCAAAAGGAAAATAATGTAGCTACCACATCTATAGACTGGTAAGCTGCCAAAAGCATTTTTGGGTTTCGGGTTTAGATACTTATGTATTGAATTGTATTTGTATTGAATTCACATCTAAATATAATGTTATAGCATGGTCTGTCCCAGCTCCATTCCACAAGGATTACTGACATTCTGTGCTTTTGAGTTGTCAAATCAACTGGAGTTGTTACTCTGGTTCTGCTGTTTGATACATGTGTACTCTTTCCCTTTCTAGCACAGATAAGACGAACATCCGTCTGGGGTTTGGGATCTGTGATGAAGAAATTATTTTCCGCTCAAAGAGGAAAAAGATTGTTGCTGACGCATTAAAGAAAGTTTTGAATCTTGATCGAGACCTGCAAGAGCATGAGGTAGGCAGATATCCATAAAAAAATATTCTGCTCCTAACATACCAGACAGCACCTGCTTAGTAATGGGCAACACCATTGGTATGGGTAGCTTTATGTGCAAATTGGAATCATGTTTGAGGCCTGATTCACACCTATGCAGGTTGCAGTTTGCATATTGCAGGTGCATTTTGGGTTTTTCAAGACACATTTTTGATCCATTGAACTCTATAGAACCAAAAAACTGAAAAAAGTCCCTGGCCCTTTCCATAAAATGCACAGATGTGGAAACCAGGTTAAATGGACTGTAGTGTGTTTCTGCAAAACTGAAAACGCACTAAAAATGTAGAGGCGTGAACCAGGCCTAAGGACGATTTTTCTATGGCAAGTCATCATATGACTGACTGCAATTTCAAAGTTATTTATTTAATTAGCTCAATAAGGGCTACTTTTCTTACTTGTAGAAAACATTTTTTTTGTGGTAGGAGGTTCCCCCATGTGATCCCAGCATATATACATCATTATAGGCATAGGGCGGTGACCTCACATGGGCTTCTCATTTTACTTATGTTGGATTTATACAATATTGAAATGGTGTGATCTGCTATTAGGTTTGAATTTCATGGCCCAAATCAAAGCCATTCATACAAATTACAGAAAGTGGGAGGATGGTGTGACATCATAGAACAGCTTTTTCAGCACTCTGGACTTTGGGTCTGAAGTGCTGGAAAATAACTCCATACTGAAATTACTCATCCTTCTGTTCTGATTTTTCTTTTCTTTTTATTGCTGCCCATGGCCTCATTGGGGAGAATTCACTTCACTTCTAGAGATGAGAGGAAATATTTCAGTGAAATAACACATGAATTGGGCTCTAATTTCGTATTCAAGTGGAGCTCCAGACTCCTTCAGAAAAAAATAAGTCAGCAACTACTAATACTGTAGCTGCTGACTTTTAATATTAAGATACTTACCGGTCCATGAATCCAGCGGTGTCTTCACCTGAGCCGATTTTTCAGTCGGCTCTCGGGTGTTGCTGCTGCCATTATGGGTAAGGGCTTCACTGCGGGTTCTCTACTGTGGCCGTGGGGAGGAGGAGGGGGCCCAAACTTCCGGATGAGTTTGCCATGGCAAAGTCAGCTGTAAGTGGGAGTGAGTACCTGTCAAAACCAGGTATCTACTCCTCCACCGAAAGGTGCCAAATGTGGCAGCGGAGGGGGGAGGAGGCAAATAAGCAGAGCTTCCTCTTTTGGGTGGAACTCCACTTTAAACTTAAGAAAACCTTCCCATGTTTCTTTGCATGCCTGGTGATGCCCCCAAATTGAAAGCATAATGCCCCATACACACAAACGAAAAAAACTTGGATGGTTTTTCCGACGGAATTCCGCTCAAGCTTGGCTTGCATACACATGGTCACACAAAAGATCTCGGAACTTTCGACCGTCAAGAACGCGGTGACGTACAACACTATGACGAGCCAAGAAAATTAAGTTCAATGCCTCCGAGCATGCACCAAATTGTTTTTGAGCATGCGGAAGAATTTTGTGCGTCGGAATTTGTACAGACGATCGGAATTTCTTATCAGAACTTTTTCCAACCAAAAAAATTGAGAACCTGCTCTCAATCTTTTGCTGGCGGGAATTTGTAAAGAAAAAGTCAGATGGAGCATACACGCGGTCGCATTTCCCGACCAAAAGCTCTCATCGGTCTTTTGCTGGCTGAATTTCCAATCGTGTGTACGGGGCATAAAAGAACATTATCCTCAATACATGTTTTTATTGAATAAAAAAGAGATGAATATACTCTAATAAGCTAAACAGCAGCACTAAACAGGGAAGCACTGATCCTGACTGAAAAGTTGCTTGTCAACACTAGGAGACAACTAAACAAGTCTCTGAAGAAGAAGGAAACCTGAAAACACATTAGCCAATGTGACTACAAGATTTTCGCATATGGACAAGCGGATGATTTTATGATAATGCTATGACACAAGTACTGGTTTGTAAATATATTCACTTCTATTTTATTCAATAAAAACTGGTATTGAGGGTAATGCGCTAGACCTACGCGCCTCTGTGGTCTTCTATACTTTCAGTTTATTTGGACTCCACCAGTCTTTGGAAGGCAGCAAGGTGTGCATTATCCACATATACTAAGCCCTTGTACACACGGTCGGAGAATCCGTCGGAATGTGTCCTATCGGACCGTGTCGTCGGATAATCCGACTGTGTGTGGTATGCATCGGACTGATTCCGTCGGAATATCCGTCGGACCCAATTTTCCAACATGTTGGAAATATTTCCCGACCAACTGGGCCTGTCGGACATACTCCAATCATGTGTAGAGAATTTTGATCGGACCAAGTGCCACGCATGCTCAGATCAAATTCCTACATCAAAGCTATTGGCTACTAGCCTGAATGTAGTCCCATCATAACGAAATTACGTCATCACATTCTGAAAGATCGGATTTTTTGCCAACTTTGTCCAACCGTGTGTATGCAACAGTTTCGGACAAGATCCGATGGACAAAATCCGACGGGCAAAATCAGACGGATTTGGTTGTGGAAATCTCCGACCGTGTGTACAGGGGCTAAGAAGATAAGAGTCTGATAACATGTTGAGACTTACCGCACAGCACAGGAGAGTAAACATTGTGATATGCTCTGGTGCCCCCAAATTACCCCTAGCAAAAAATTTGAAAATGGCCACCACCCTCTCCGGTGCATCAGCCGGGCTTTTTGTTCCAAGCATATTTTTATTGAAAGCAGTCAGAGCCAATAGTACAAATCTCCCAGGGGTACAAGAATGGATTAACCATGTAGTAACAAAAGTAGTCATAGTAATCCATCAGTTACATAAGCCAGGCTTTTTGAGTTTACTCCATTTTAGGGATTTTGGATGTGATTTCAACTAAAATACAACTTTTGAATTTGAAATTTGGTCAAAATTCCTAAATAAATCAATTTTGATCCATAAAAAGGAGTATATAGAGCCTGGCCTATAAAGGGAGGATTGACAATTCACTGATTGCTTGCTGGAGGTGGCTTGCGGGTGTCACTAGCATTGCATGGCAATATAGGAAAGTTTTCTTACAAGTTTTTTTTTTTTTTATACAAGCAACATTTACCTAAGCAGAGCTGATTGGTGAAATTGGAGCCTAATTATAAAAAAAAAAAAAAAGTTACCTGGGATGAAATAATTTCATTCTTCTCGTGTCTCATTTCCAATCCATGTGACAGCAGGACAAGAAATGAGAGGAAAGTTGTCACTGGGACAGGAAGGCACAGATAGTAATAATAGCCTAGCAGAGTATTTAATCCTTCACCGTTGGGGGCAAAGATTGCAAATAAAAATCTGACAGCGGTTGTATCTATTCCCCAAAATAAAAAAAATAATATAGGTTGCTTTCACACTGCTCTGTTGCAAAAACACGGTAAAAATGCGAATGCATTTTTGCCACTTTCTGGTGCGGTTTGCACCTGTGTAAAAAGAACACATGACTTCAAAAACACAACTGTAGGTGCATTTATGATACGTTTCTGCCGTGTTTCTGATGTGTTTTCCATTCCTTTAAATAGGGAGGTGCTTTTTTTTTACCACACAAAACATGCATCACAAATGCAGCATGCGGCTGACTGGTGTGAAGAGCTCCATAGGGTTTAGTGGTCATGCATTTGATTCTGCTTTTGGTAAGGCAAAAATGGATGAAAAACTGATCAGTGTAAACCGGGCCTTATTCCTTTTTAAGTCACTGACCCAGAACAAGCATGCAGCAACAAATGCAGATGTCCTGACCTGTCCGAGGTCAGTGTTTCAGGAAGTAATAAAGTCTATAGATCTTCATCTAAATGTTACCTGGTATCAGTCTTGAGAAAGTCTTTGTACAGCAGGGCATGATTGAGAGAGGATGATGCAGAATAAGTAGCCAGTCATTCCATGTTGAAAGAATCATGCTTATAGGAATAAAAAACAGAATGACAGAAATATGAACATCATGTTGCATTTTCACTGACCAGCAACAGGCTGGGATGAGTCCAGGGTGACCTGGTTTCAGAGAAAGTCAGTTGAATGATGCTGCCCATCAGACTGAAGACATCTAGTGGCAGAAAAAGGTATTGCATGGGAAATCTCTGTATGGAAGGTGAATATTGAAGCAAAAGCTGGTTTTGTTATTTTATCTTTTAACATACTATTCATTTTTTATCCTGATATTTTTGTTGAAGTTCTGCTTTAAGCATGTGTCCTTTCACTTTGCCATATATTATTATTTTAAACATGTTTACATGTTTTTTTATTCTGAGTGAATGCCAGTTCTGATGTTTCTTCATTTGAACAGGTTCCTGTGATTGCTATTGCAGCAACAGGTGGAGGTGTGAGAGCAATGGTTTCACTTCTTGGCTCCCTGATAGCACTAAAGAAACTGAATCTCTTGGACTGTGTGTCCTACATCACTGGAACATCTGGATCCACATGGTAAGGCTCCTGGGTGTAGAATACCTGTCACTTGGGGGGCTCCTGTGTGCAGAATCCCTGTAACTTGGGGGCTCCTATGTGTAGAATCCCCATACTTTGGATGGCTCCTGCATGCAGAATCACTGTGACTTGAGGGCTCCTGTGTGTAGACGTCCTGTAACTTGGGGGGCTCCTATGTGTAAAATCTCTGAGACTTGGGTGTCTCCTTTCTGTAGAATCCCTTTGACTTGCGGAGCTCCTATGTGTAGAATATTTGTACTTTGGATAGCTCCTGCATGCAGAATCCCTGTGAGTTAGAGGCTCCTATGTGTAGAATCTCTGTGACTTGGGGCTCCTATGTGTAGAATCCATGTGACTTGGGGTGCTCCTACCTGTAGAATCCCTGTAACTTGGGGACTTATATGTGTGGAATCCCTGTGACTTGGGTGGTTCCTTTCTGTAGAATCCCTGTGACTTGGGGGCTCCTATGTGTAGAATTCCTGTGACTAGGGGTGTTCCTATGTGTAGAATCCCTGTAACTTGGGGGCTTATATGTGTAGAATCATTGTGACTTGTGTGACTCCGTCACTTGCGGAGCTCCTATGTGTAGAATATTTGTACTTTGGATAGCTCCTGCATGCAGAATAACTGTGAGTTAGAGGCTCCTACGTGTAGAATCTCTGTGACTTGGGGCTCCTATGTGTAGAATCCATGTGACTTGGGGTGCTCCTACCTGTAGAATCCCTGTAACTTGGGGACTTATATGTGTGGAATCCCTGTGACTTGGGTGGTTCCTTTCTGTAGAATCCCTGTGACTTGGGGGCTCCTATGTGTAGAATTCCTGTGACTAGGGGTGTTCCTATGTGTAGAATCCCTGTAACTTGGGGGCTTATATGTGTAGAATCATTGTGACTTGTGTGACTCCGTTCTGTAGAATCCTGATGACTTGGGAAGCTCCTATGTGTAGAATCCCTGTGACTTGGGGGCTCCTGCATGCAAAATTCCTGTGACTTGGTGCTTCTGTCTGTAGAATCCCTGTGACTTGGGTAGCTCTTGTCTATAGAATCCCTATGACTTGGGAAGCTCCTGGGGGCAGAATCCCAGTGACTTGGGGAATTCCTGTGTGTACAATACCTGTGACTTAGGGGGTTCTCCTGTGTGTAGAATCCCTGTGATGTGGGGGTCTCCTGTCTGTTAAATCCCTGAGATTTAGAGGCTCACGTGTTCAGAGGGTAACGTCCTACTTAAACAGTAGTCACCAGAACAGTTGGAGAATTTTTCCTTACCTGCATTTCCAGTGGTACATGTAAGAATCTTGGATTTCTATTTAAAAAATAGAGCGATTGAATAGAGTGATTAAAATACCTGATAGGGGTGCTAATCATGCCCCATGCTATACAAAACTACAAAAAAAATTTGGCTACTGTGTTTTTTGCACAGCTGTCCAGGACCCAGATCAACTTATTTTTCTGGCAGGTATGGCAGGTTTTTGCAACCACCCAGATTGCAAGGATAACTTGCCACAAATTTGTGGCAGTGTTGAATTGTAAGTCTGCTAACTTGCTGTACATTTTCACTGGCAAGTTATAGACTTTCAGAGCACTTGAAGCACAAGTTGACACTTTTCCAATTTGTAGCAAAACTGCGTGGCAAGTCTCTAGCAAGAGCAAAGTTGCAGTGGTGAGTCTACAGCAAGAGCGCTGCAAGTCTAGAGCATAAAAATTCCCACAGTGACCCCTGTGGTGGGATGACTATTGCACGACATAACTGAACAAGAACTTGTAGCAGACTTGCAGAATGTTAGATCTGGAGTCATGCAATGTGGACTTTCTGTAATAATGCAACAAACTTGTGAAGCCTGGCAAGATTAGCAATAGCTTAGCAAGCAATATTCAAACTTGCAGCACATTTGCTTGCTATCTGGGCAACTATGGCTCTGCAGCCACTGACAGACTCCCCAGCTCTTCACATGTGATCACACATGAAGCAATTACCTGCAGTGAAGGATAGATGAGCAGTCTGTGTCCAGGGCTGTCCATTGTTCCCTTACTGCATGTAATCGCTACTTGTGTGATTACATGCAAACGGCCGTGCACAATGTCAGCCTGTTGTTGATTTGTAGCGGCTTCCTGTCTGCAGCTGATAACAAACACCTGGCTGTACCCACCATATACAGTATATACTAATCTAAGTAGTGTAACCATGTTGAAATGTGGGGGGGCAATAGAAACAGCCCTGAGCCCGTCTTGCAGAATAGCTTTTTTTGAAGCTACAAAAGCTTCCAAATCCTTATAGATACAAACTGTAAATCATTTTCTGATGGTGATTTCATTTTTACACAGGACACTGAGTAAATTATATGCAGATGCCAACTGGTCACAGAAAGATCAAACTGAAACAGTAGAAGATGTTCGCAGGAATGTGACCAAGAGCAAGATGTCTGCCTTTTCCTTTGATAGACTAGCTTTCTACCAGTCCGAACTGAGCAAGAGAAAAGAGATGGGTTTTAAGACATCTTTCACAGATTTATGGGGCTTGACAATAGAGTCCATGATGTATGATAAGGTGAGTGAATAACCTATGAAGAGATGTCGCAAGGTTTTGTTATCCACATGTTCTCACCCAAGTAACATGCAGCTGGGGAACACCACAACCTCACTACCCCCTATATTAGTGAATGCATGATGGAAGGCTCATTTTTTTGTTGTATAGAAAAGTGATGGATGATCAATCTCATACTGACATTTAATATTTTAAACTGTTCCTACTGTAGGATATTGAGCTAATGAGAACTCTTTCTACTGTATGGTAATGTGCAAATTCCATCCCATATGATGTGAATTTATGTGTTCCATATTTTCTACCGATGAGGCCTAGTAAGCATAAAACAGCGGTGTGCACGTTGCAATAAATGCTTATGTAAGATTGGGCTTTTCTAACTATACAACAATAGATCAGGATCTATTGAGCATAACGGGAAGGATTTGCATGGCTTTGTCTAAAATAAAAATCAAACCTTTTGTTAATTGTGTTGTATTTGTGTTTCCGATGGGAAATGTTGGACGTGAGCTTCTTGGCTGAAAGTCCGACCGTGTGTATGCTCCATCGGACATTTCCCATCGGAAAATCCGATCGTGTGTACACGGCATAATAGAGCGAGTGAGCGAAGGCTCCAACAAAAAGGTGGCGAAGGAACTAAGGGGAATAGAAGCATCTCTTTAAATAAAATAATTTATATGCCATTATTTCCAATACAAATAACAAAGGGTTTGATTTAGATTTTTTTGGCTAGCAGGTTCTCAAATTTTCCGCCAACAGAACTTTGCTGTTGGACTTTACGATCGTGTGTACTCAAGTCCGTCGCACAAGAGTTTCACGCATGCTCGGAATCAAGGGTGAGCTGGAAGCGATTGGTCTTGTAAAACTAGCGTTCGTAATGGAGATATCATGTACGTTCTTGTACATCACTACGTTCATAATTGTGCTTTGGAAGCACTGCCCATTCATTTCAATGAGCAGGGCATTTTGGGAGCGATGTATACAACGCTCCCAAACTGCCCAAAAGATGCTGCTTGCAGGACTTTTCCTAACGTCCCGCACCACCCCAGTGTAAAAAGTCAAACTGAAATGAATGGGAGTAGGGATGAGCCGAACACCCCCCGGTTCGGTTCGCACCAGAACTTTCGAACGGACCCCAAATTCGTACGAACGTTAGAACCCCATTGAAGTCTATGGGACTCGAACGTTCGAAATTAAAAGTGTTAATTTTAACGGCTAATATGCAAGATACTGTCCTAAAAAGGGTTTGGGGACCTGGCTCCTGCCCCAGGGGACATGGGTCACTGCAAAAAAAACGTTTAAAAACTGCCGTTTTGGCGGGAGCACTGATTTTAATGACGATTAAAATAAAAATAAAAAGTATATAAATATGGTGCCTGGGGGGTGTCTGTAGTATGCCTGTGAAGTGCCACGTGTTTCCAGTGTTTAGAACAGTCCCTGCACAAAATGACATTTAACGGAAATAACGTCATTTAAAGCTGCTTGCGGTTTTAATGTTATATCTGGTTCCTGCAATATGGTTGAAAATCATTGAGAAAAATGGCATGGGTAGCCCTCCCTGCCCATTACCAGCCCCTTTGGGTCTTGTACACATATTAAGGGGAACCCCGTACCCATATTAAAAAAAGGAAATACGTGTGGCCCCCAGGCCCTATATACTCAGAACAGCAGTATACAGGCGGTGCAAACAAGACAGGGACTGTGTAGGTTTGTTGTGTTAAGTTGAATCGGTTTGTAATTTTCAACTGGTACATTTTTAAAGTGTAGCTCCAGTCAAAAAAACAATTTTTAAGCTTTTTGGAAAACATAGGGAAGGGTTATCACCCCTGTATAATTTGTTTTGCCGTCCGTCTTTTTCAGAGCACGCAGACAGCACGCACAATCTCCTAACACTGACTGAGAGCTCTATTTAAAACTAGCAAGATATTTAGCTAGATAGGTGGATATAGCGGTGGATATAGCGGTGTATACTGCATTCAGAGCACGCAGACAGCATGCACAATCTCCTAACACTGACTGAGAGCTCTATTTAAAACGAGCAAGATATTTAGCTAGATAGGTGGATATAGCGGTGTATACTGCGTTCAGAGCACGCAGACAGCATGCACAATCTCCTAACACTGACTGAGAGCTCTATTTAAAACGAGCAAGATATTTAGCTAGATAGGTGGATATAGCGGTGTATACTGCGTTCAGAGCACGCAGACAGCACGCACAATCTCCTAACACTGACTGAAAGCTCTATTTAAAACGAGCAAGATATTTAGCTAGATAGGTGGATATAGCGGTGTATACTGCGTTCAGAGCACGCAGACAGCACGCACAATCTCCTAACACTGACTGACAGCTCTATTATAAAAGATAGATATATCGCTAGATATATAGGTGAATATAGCGGTGTATACTGCGGTCAGGGCACGCAGACAACAACCACTACAGAAGAGCAAGAACGAAAAATCGGCCGATAACGATCGGTGTATACTGTGTTGAAGGTACACAGAACACCCATTAACTGCTACAGATGCCAACACACTACACAAGGCCGCCGCGCTGGCGGCCTTATATAGTGTGGGGCGTGTACTACACAGCCTGAGCTATGATTGGCCACAGGCATCCTGCCTGTGGCCAATCATGGCTCTCCTCGCTGCCAGCGCTGTGATTGGCCAAGCATGCGGGGTCACAGTGCATGCTTGGCCAATCATGAGCCAGCAATGCACTGCGCCATCGCAGTGCATTTTGGGCCGTGTGCGCCACACGAATTTGGTGCGAATGGCCCTTAAAGTTCGGAATTCGCACGAAGCTCATCCCTAAATGGGAGGTGGTTTTCAGGCGTTATTTAGGCTAAAACGCCTGAAAACCGCCTCAATGTTAAGCTGGCCTTAAAGTGTTACTAAACCCACAACAGTCAAATCAGTCTGTATATGCAGTAAGGCTTGATTTACACCTATGCATGTTGCTTTTGAACATTTAAGCAGTGTTTTCTCCATCTTAGTACACGTGTTTTTGATGCGTTTTGCATTTCTGATTTTTTTGTTTGTTATTTGGCTAATTTGTTGTTGTGCAGATTAAGGCCCAGTTCACACTGGTGTGAACACAGACATTGCATGTGATTCGCACCTCATTGCTGTGCAGATCACATGCAATGTCTGTACAGTTTGTATGGCTGAATTTGAATCTCATTCGGACCAAAATGGTACAGGACCCTTTTTTGGTCCGCACTGTGAAATTGGACAGGAATCGGATTGCATGGGCATTCACACCCGTGCAATCCGATTCCTGTCCGATTTCACAGTTTGCAGCGGTTCTCAGAGCATAGTGTGAAATACCTGCGATTTTGATGCAGTGCGGAATCCGCAGCAAATTCGCTGTGAATTCGCACTGCATCTACATCAGTGGTCATCAACCCTGTCCTCAGGGCCCACTAACATGCCAGGTTTGCAAAATAACTGAAATACATCATAGCTGATATAATTTGCTGCTCAGTGATTGCAGTATTCTAGTCTACAGCTCCCCAAGGTAATATATAAAACCTGGCCTGTTAGTGGGCCCTGAGGACAGGGTTGATGACCACTGATCTACATGCTTTTCTACTGCTTCTCGATTGAAGTCTGATTATTCTTCTCTTGTTATCAGTCAAACTCCAGGTGTATTGAGAATCAGACAATTTATTTCTGATGTGTCACACAAAAGGATGAAGCTTACAAGCCAAAAGATGCAGTAAGAATCACACAAAGAGATGTACAACCCTCTCCTAATACCTACAATAATATAGCCTCAATGCTTTTATTGGCTGAGGAAACACAGATAGCGTGCCTGGTACAAAATGGTACTTTATTTGGATAATCAGTGTTTCCTGTACAGTCTTGTCCTACCATATATGGTTACGCCTAATCATCCTACAATTTACTATGGAGTTAGTTAAAGCAAAACGATACAGCAAGTTAACACAACGTCCTCAGAAGTCATTTTTAAAAATCAGTCTCTGGGTTATTGTTTTTCTAATAAATTTTCTAATAGTCTATTGAAACAAAAAGGCAAAAAAAGTCCCTGACCCTTTCCAAGGCACAAAAATGCATTCATGTGAATGTGCTCCATAGGAACCCATGTTAAAAAAATGTCCTGCATTGCTGCAAAAAGCACGAAAAAACGCATTGGTGTGAATGGAGTCTAAAGTGTACTTGTTACAATATACTCACTGTGGAACCTAAGGCTGGACACACACCTATGCACTTTTAGTGCTTTTTGAATTTTGCAGATTTTTCACTACAGAACGTGTTCTATAGGAAACCATGTTAAATGGACTTTAGTGCAAATCTGCAAAATGCAAAAAACACTAAAAATGTATAGGTGTGAATCCAGCCTTAGGGGTAATCCTCTGCATTGTGTAAAAAAGCTGTTTGATCCTGACTTCTCGGATCTTCCCCTTCTTCCACAGTCCCTGAATTCATCACCTGATAGAACAGAGCCTTGGGAGGACTCTGCACATGCTCAGTTTGGTGTGTATTGCTAGAGAGTTTTTTTTTTTTTTCTTGGGAGGATGCATGTGATTGGCACAGGGCGAATCAGCACTGTCCAGACAGAGAGGGTCAGGACAGTCAGAGTAGAAGACAACTCAAGCTTTAACCAGACACTGATAGAAGTCACAAGACTGCTATATACAGCTGATGAGAAAGGGTATTTAGCAGTTTGTATTTACTAAAATAGTTGCTTTTCCATGTTGTGTGTACTGTGGGAGATCAGATATAGTGAATGCAGGATCCTGGGTTTAGTAACATTTTACCACATGACCGCTGAAAGTTTTACTGTCTTTCATAATAGCTTTTGTAATCATAATAAATGAACAAATACAAATATTTACATCCTTTATTTAAATTATGTCTTTTCTGCAAACAGGTGAATGAAAGTAAGCTGACAGATCAGAGGAAAGCTCTGTGTAATGGACAGAACCCTCTCCCTTTATATCTGTCCATGAACGTCAAACCGAACGAGAACTCCACATTGGATTATAAAGGTGGGAATGTGAAATCTAATGCATCATATCTCTTATCTTAACATGGTTGCCTTGGTCCAGGGCCAGGACAAGGGGTGGGCAGGAGGGTGGCTGCCCCTGGCGCAATGGTATATTGCAGGGGTAGGGGGCACCCTGAGCCTAACCCTAAGGGAGAGGGGGGGTGCAGTTTGGCATCTTTGCCCTGGGCGCTGGATGACGTTGTCCCGGCACTGCCTTGGTCAGTTGGTACGAGCAGAAAAATCATAAAAAGAAAGGGCCATTTTATTCAGGAAATTGCAGTAGGACACTGTTGCAAGATCTAGTGCTTGAGGATGTCACCAATGTCCCCTGCTCATGGTATACATCACCAGCAGAAGTGGTGGCAACTTGTCTCCTCCAGCCTGGGTGATAGTTCTCATTCTCAACCATTAATAGCCTGCAGGCTGGGTGAGTTGTGACCACTATTGCGGGTGGTGATCTGTACAATGAGGCATGCTTCTGAACATTGTAAATGATTTCTTAAAGAGCAGAGGTTAGGCAATTTTTAGGCAGATAGGATGAGCTATTTTAGCTATTTAAAACATTAAGAACTGTTTGGAAAGTTGCTTTTGTGAGACTTATGCCCCATACACACAGTCAGACATTCCGACCACAAAATCAGTCAGATTTTTTTACGGATTTTGGCCGAAACTAGTCTTGCATACACACAGTCGAACAAAGTTGTTGGAAAATCTGATAGTTCGGAATGAGGTGACGTACAATACGTACGATGGGACTATGTAGAGGCCAGTAGCCAATAGCTTTCGTCTCCAAATTTTTTCTGAGCATGCGTGGCGGTTTGTGCGTCGGAATTCTCTACACACAATAGGAAAAATTCCAATCGGATTTTGTTGTCGGAAATTCCGACAGAAAAAGTCTAAAAGAGCCCACACACGATCGGATTTTCCAACAACATAATCCGATCTGACTTTTTCCATCGGAATTTCCTACCGTGTGTATGGGGCATAAGAGTATATTTAGGGGTACTAGAAAAATAGAACACTGGATAGCCGCACTTCAAAAAATTCACATTTATTAAAAAATTGAATATCAAGGCATCACAGGTCAATACAGACGCATTGCACAGCTTCTGATGCGTTTCACACCAGATATGGTGCTTAGTCATATGACTAAGCACCATATCTGGTGTGAAACGTGTGAACAGTTGTGCAGTTAGTCTGTATTGACCTGTAGTGCCTTGATATGCATTTTTTAAAATAAAGGTGAATTTTTTGGAGTGCGGCTATCCAGCGTTCTATTTTTCTAGTATCTCTGTTGCAAACAGAGCCAGCACCCTGTCTAATTGCAGAGACAGCTGTACTCAGAAGTGATTACTCTAGGGCGGTGAACTCCCACATTTCATTAGTCTGTATTTAGGGGTACAGCAGAGTATTTTGGATCTTTTGGTACTTCATCTATTTAGCTGAAAGCTTTAGCTACATTTTTGGGGGTTTTGACTAGAGTGAAAAATGGTTATAAACTCTGAATGGACAAAGTGAAAGATTCACAGTATGATGATAATGACATGGTCAAAGGGGTAAGGTATGGTTACAAGGGCTAAGGGAAGCGTTGAATGCAAATTTCAACAAACTTTCATTTCAAACCTGTGCTAGAGATGTAATCTTGTAATACTATTCAATGGCTAATCAATTGCATTATTACTGCAAGCTGCCTATGGAACAAACCCTCTGAAAGTAAGTAGAACAGATATTATCTATGTATTATGATGTTATTCCTTGTAGTCACCTGTTACTTTATGTTAGTGCTAAAGAATACAATATTTATATATTTAACGTGAAAAGTATCCAGAACTGTATGACAGATCTGTGGTGTGTCCTTTTTAGAATGGTGTGAATTTTCCCCTTATGAAGTCGGACTGCTGAAATATGGAGCCTTCATACGGTCCGAAGACTTTGGCAGTGAATTCTTTATGG
This sequence comes from Lithobates pipiens, assembly GCF_037356315.1. Taxonomy (NCBI): domain Eukaryota; kingdom Metazoa; phylum Chordata; class Amphibia; order Anura; family Ranidae; genus Lithobates; species Lithobates pipiens. The sequence continues at coordinate 85,313,675 of NW_027507791.1, forward strand.
GTAGAAAAACAAAAGACCTTCCAGAGTCCAGAATCTGCTTCCTTCTGGGTGAGTCATATGCTTCTATTATACCTGTAAACAGTGGCGGCTGGTGCTCAAAATTCTTTGGGGGGGGGGGGCACAAACAAACAGCCACTATGCCATCAATTGCAGCCACTGTGCCCATCAGTTGCTGCCACTGTGCCATCAAACGCAGCCACTGTGCCCATTAAACGCAGCCACTGTGTCCATCAAATGCAGCCACTGTGCCCATCAAATGCAGCCACTGTGCCCATCAAGCGCAGCCACTGTGCCCATAAAACGCAGCCACTGTACCCATCAAACGCAGCCTCTGTGCTCATCAAGCGCAACCACTGTGCCATCAAATGCAGCTACTGTACCCATCAATTGATGCCAGTGTGCCCATCAATTGCTGCTACTGTGACATCAAATGCAGCCACTGTGCCCATCAAACGCAGCCACTGTGCCCATCAAATACAGCCACTGTGCCCATTAGACGCAGCCACTGTGTCCATCAAATGCAACCACTGTGCCCATCAAATGCAGCCACTGTGCCCATCAAAAGCAGCCACTGTGCCCATCAAGTGCAGCTACTGTGCCCATCAAACGCAGCCACTGTGCCCATCAAAAGCAGCTGCTGTGCTCATCAAGCACAGCCACTGTGCCATCAAATGCAGCTACTGTACACATCAATTGATGCCAGTGTGCCCATCAATTGCCGCTACTGTGCCATCAAACGCAGCCACTGTGCCCATCATCTGTGTGTGGTAGTGCCGCGCAGTATATAGAGAAAAAAGAAGAAAAAGGGAGAGAAATAGATTAGGGAATAGATGAGGGAAATATAATAGGAAGTGATTAATCACTTAGATGGAAACAAGAAAAATGAAATAGGGATGTCGAAATGGACATATATTATGAATACGTTGTATCAATGGTCACCTCTTATGTCTAGCATATACATAGGATTACAGTACAGGATATGCGTGGTATAAACCGAAATAGTACTAGTAACAGTAATCCAAACTGAGTGAGATCTGGGTACTCATATATAATAAGATAAAACTCAATTAGTATAAAGAAAGTGCCAAGTGTCAAAACTTATATGTGCAAGAATTGCAAGAAAAGCATCTATATAAAATAGCTGATAACATAAAAGTGCCAAGTGTCAAACCTTAAATGTGCCAATGAAAAGCCACACAAAGATATATAGCAGCAAATAAACATAGATTAATACTCTGTACAATCTATATATTTCCTTGTGCAAACACTGCAAGCAGCAAGAAAATCAAAAAAACAAATAAATAAATAAATAAATAAAAATTGTGTGCTGGTGCTTTAAATAGTTAAAAAAATCAAACAAGCAGTCCATAAAGCTGAGTGTGCAAATGCTGCCAGTGCAAACTTCAACAATATTACAAAATCGAGTGTTGGTGCTTCATAAATCATGCAAACACAGGAGTGTAGTAATCCTTTCTTTCCCTCCATCCGGTGGGTGAATGAGTGTCCCCTTACCTTACAGCTGTAAGGTTACAGTGTAATCACAATAATAATAAGGGTCTCCTTGCGTTCCCAACCGTGTTTTCCCAGGGCGGGTGTACCTCACAGAGCATAGAAATGATACTTCATGGTGTAGTAATTTTGTATTTAAATTTATTAAAAAATAGCAGCAGGGTACTCACATTTAGGAGCACAAATAAATAGCAATGGATACATAGAACGAGCGGTGCGCTCAGGCGTCACTTCTGGTGTCTCTCTCTCTTTCCGACGCGTGTTCGTCACTGTCACGTGACTTCATCAGGGAATGGATAGAGAGAAGGAAGTGTCCCTAGATTTAATTGTTATAGCGGCCATTTTATTGTAACCGGAAGTCTAAATGCGGCCATTTTTAGAATGTTGTATTGCCTCAAATAGACTAGTGGACATTGTTCTGGTGGTTTAAAGCGGGTACGCTTACTGCGGAACGGTCAGAGGGCTAGTGACACCGGAAGTGTGCATATACACATTGATACATTCGCAATCTTCGCTAAGATGTATCAAAAGAATAAAAAGTTAAAAACCAAATATTTATTTATAACAAAATAGATTCCTAAATTTAATCTAACGGCTAAAAATAAAATGAGATGAATAATAAAAAGGCAAGTATATATTAGCATCAAATTGACTCTATAATTTCTCTCTCTGCGTGCTGAGAATTAAAAGAAAATGATTAAAAACATTATTAAAGAAAAATAAATAAATAAATAAACAAAAAGAACAAAAACATAAAAATAAATAAATAAATAGTAATAAATAATACTGTGCCCATCAAACGCAGCCACTGTGCCCATCAAACGCAGCCACTGTGCCCATCAAATGCAGCCACAGTGCCCATTAAATGCAGCCACAGTGCCCATCAAGCGCAGCCACTGTGCCATCAAACGCAGTTATTGTACCCATCAATTGATGCCAGTGTGCTCATCAATTACTGCCAGTTTGCCCATCAATAGCCACTACTGTGCTCCATCAAATGCTGCCAGTGTGCCCATCAATTGCCGCTACTGTGCCCCATCAAATGCTGCCAGTGTGCCCATCAATTGCTGCTACTGTGCCCCATCAAATGCCGCCAGTGTGCCCATCAATTGCCGCTATTTTGCCCCATCAAATGCTGCCAATGTGCCCATCAATTGCCACTACTGTGCCCCATCAAATGCTGCTACTGTGCCATCAAACGCAGTCACTGTGCCCATCAAACACAGCCACTGTGCCCATCAAACGCAGCCATAGTGCCCATCAAACGCAGCCACAGTGCCCATTAAACGCATCCACAGTGCCCATCAAGCGCAGCCACTGTGCCATCAAATGCAGTTATTGTACCCATCAATTGAAGCCAGTGTGCTCATCAATAGCTTCTACTGTGCTCCATCAAATGCTGCCAGTGTGCCCATCAATTGCCGCTACTTTGCCCCATCAAATGCTGCCAGTGTGCCCATCAATTGCCACTACTGTGCTCCATAGAATGCTGCCAGTGTGCATCACCTGGCTCTTGCCTGTCTCGCAGAGGGTCAGCGGCGGTGTCCTGCTTGCTCCTTGATGTCTTCTTCTGTCCTATCTATCAGACATCCAATCACAGTGCCTGACATTTCAGCCAATCAGGTTGACAGGTAACAGACTCGAGCACATGGAACGCACAACATTGCGCACTGTTGTTCACCTTTTTGGGCCTATTACGCAAAAAGGGGGCCCGGACACCTGAATAGGGGGTGTCAGCGGTGACCATAGATAGATTCATGCAATGCATGGATCTATCTATGGTGATAGAGCGGAGCCAGGAAAGAGGGGGCGGCGCTCCTGCGCCCTTTATGGACGCACTGCCACTGCCTTTAAATTGTCACTAGAGCATTATCAGATATCAATAATAATACATTGTAATGTAATATCCTTGTATTATAATGCATGCTTTATTTTGACAGGGATGTGGAGTAATGTCTTCTCTGTTAATCTGCTGGATGCCTGGTATGAGGCTGTAAGCTCAGAAGACTTATGGCACAGGTTCACCCGAGACAATGTGCTTGACTTAGGTATGTCTTCTCTTCTCTTCTATTTATTCAATGTAAAATAGGTTGTAGGGGACAGTTATATGGCCTGTTTTTCGATGAGCAAATGCAGCTTGCTTTTGACATGAGCTTGAGATCTTCTGCGATCATTCAGAAGGTCCAGTTTACCTGTATTTGCAATGCATTTGCATTATTGCATCCTAGAAGATTTGTATTGGAAGAAAAGCAGTCTTGAAACAAACAAAAGCACAAAATATCCAAAAACTTAAAGCTGAACTCCGGGCATGAAAACGTATATATATTCTTTAATGACCACAATGGTTATAAATCCACATTGCAAGTCCAGTGGTTACATTTTAAAAGTAGCAGTGATATCATCACTGTGCTGTATAGAGAGCAGAGCTGTGGCAAGAACCCAGGATACCTACCCACTACAGGAAGGTTCTTTGCAGAAGCAATGTAAATGTGTAGAGCCACCCCAGATCACTTTTATTGAACTGCCAATCTTTGGCTGAAAAAATGATTCCAAGCTAATGGCTGCAGCCATAAACTCTCTTTAACCACTTAAAATCCAAACTGTTTATAAATGGCCTTGTGGATGTCAAGTGTTAAACAGGGGAAAACCTGGCAAATCTAAATATGAAGGGCACAAGTTGTAACTTAAGCTGGCCATAGACAGTTTGAATCTCTGCCGGTTCAGCAGGAACCAGCCCAAAATCGAACCATGCATGGGCAGGCTGAATGTACCCAAGTTGATCTATCAACTTGGGTACAACCAGCCTGTCGGATTTTACTTGTGATTATTGTTATTGGCTATTATAGCTGCTAGCAGTAATCGCTGTGTGTTCTCAGGGACGGCAACCGCACCATACCTTCAGAGGTCTAGTGGAGTTTATGCCTCGACTGGTTAGAACTATTTTAGCAGCAAAAGGGGGACCTCCTTAATTTTAGGTGGGTGGTGATAAAAATATAGCTGATCGGTGCATACCATCCATATTTGCTGGTTAGTAACAGACTACAGAGTAGCTCTTTACCTAGTCTATCATATAGAGGAGGATTTACTAAAACTGGTGCACACATAATCTGGTGCAGCTATGCAAGGTAACAAATCAGCTTCTAACTTCTAAGCTTGTTCAATTAAGATACAACAATAAAATCTTAGAAGCTGATTGGTTACTATGCACAGCTGCATCAGATTTTGTGTGTACCCGTTTTAGTAAATCTCCCCCAGACTGCACTGCAAGTATTTCATATGGCTATTGGTGCAGCTTATGCTCACTACCCCTGCTCTCTTTCATTCTGCTGTAAGGTGACTACTGTAAAAATATTGGCTAAAATCTATTGGCTGAAAACTAGAGAGTGTAATAGTTACAATTTGGTGTATGTGTTGCACAGAGGATGAAGAAGCACTAGAGAGGAAAAGAGCCTCGGCCTGCCTGGGCACGCGTGTTCTGCAACCAGCGGGGGAGTTCAGCAGCAGAGTGCGAGGGATTCTTACTAACCGCCCTCTTGATGGAGAACATCATAATTTCCTACGAGGATTACAGATGCATTCAAATTACATTACACAGAATGGCTTCTGTACATTTGATTGTAAGTCCAATGTAATGTACAAAGTTTATGCAATTATGTACCGTTGATTGTAAGTTTGTCTCATGCCTGCAGTGACTTGTTATTTTCCCTGCTGTAATTTGTCCTTTTAATGTATTTGAGCACCTTTTATATTTAAAGAGGTTGTAAAGGTTAGTTTTTTTTATTTTCTAAATAGGTTCCTTTAAACTAGTGCATTGTTGGTTTATTTATCTTTTCCTTCGATATCCCTTCTAAATGTTTTTTTTTCTTTGTTTTCTTTGTCTGAAATTCTCACTTCCTGTTCATCCTCAATAAGCTGTTCCGTTAGCTGTTCTGGCTGACTAAACACCGCTTGGATGATGGTGTGAAGTTTACTGTGGAGAAACAGGAAGTGAGAAATTCAGACAAAGAAAAAAAACATTTAGAAGGGAAATTGAAGGAAAAGGTAAGTGAACCAACAATACACTAGCTTAAAGGAACCTATTTAGAAAATAAAAAACAAACCTTTACAACCCCTTTAAATGATTGAAGTTATTCTGAAAAGATGAATGTAAAAAGCAGACCAAAGGAAGGACAAACTATATATATATATATATAGATTTAAAACTAACAAAACTATATCTATATTTAGATTTTGTTGCAGTTATGTTCATTTTGACCAGAAGTTAAAGCCAAATTGAACTTTTAAGTTAAATTAGTTAAATACATTCCAGATACATGAAAGCAAAAGGTGTGCATACATTTTGCCATTTTTATTGTAAAAGATGAAGAAACCGCGCTAAACAACTCTGGGTGTAGGATAGACAAAACCAGGCGGTGGGCTCAAAAGAAGTATATATATGTATAATTATAGGTTGCAGCCCCCCCCACAAAAAGAAAACCCCCAACTGGGGTTTCTCCAACAATAAATATAACTTAACAACCGGGGTAACTGGCGCTACCTATTTAACAAAAAGGAATAATAGTTCTCAATACTTAGAAGAGAAATGTATTTTAGAGGAAAAGTCTCAAAAAAATGCCAGCAGGTCCAATAAAACCAACGACCTATTTCACAACGAATAGTCTCATATATCCAATTGCTACCACATGAAGATAATATCCGATGGAAGCCACAATGCAATCCTTTAGAACCCACTAACTTCAATTCCCTACAAGAAAAAACACGCAACCTCTACCAAAATCGTATACAGTCGCATGGGTTGACCTATTGCGACTCGGACACGATTATGGCAAGTGTAATTATTATCTAATATATTTATAACCGTATTCGGAAACTCTATATAATTTACCCAAAAAATTATTTTCTAAATCCTGTGAAGAAAAACTGAATAGCATAAACAGTGATACTTAATGCGACTATAACCTTAGAATCGCATGAGTGTTAAAATATTGTTATATCCAACAACTTACAGCTAGAATAGTAAATAAATCTAATGTGAAGGTACAAAAACTCTTGAGAAAAAATCTATATAAAGTGCATTAAAAGTGTATGTGAAAAATCAAGAAATTAAATTGCAAAATATATAACGCAACCAATACCCAAAATGAATCGCAAAACCTGAAAAATATATGATAAAAAAATATATATAAATAAAAATATATATAAATCAAAAGTGAACCTCAAAATATAAAAATAATTATAAAAATAAAATTAATAAAAATAAAAATAAAAGTGATGATATAGTGTCCAATTGTCCAAAGAAATCTTCAAAAATATAAGTCCAGCAATAAATGTTTCATAAAAGTGACTTTTGTGCTTGTTGTGCAATCTTCAAAGTGACTTCCGTGCTCCCCCACAAGGTGCCCCACTCACCAGAAGAATACACCCCTGCAGGGGTAATTCGCCTTTTAATCAAATCTGAAGAAATCCAGCTCTTTGGCCCGTATATTGTATAATCATTCGTATCCAGAAGGAAATTCCATTTATATCCTAGCAGTAAAAAGGGTCGCTGGTTCAAATCCCAACCATGACACTACCTGCCTATAGTTTGCATGTTCTCCCTGTGACTGTGTGGCTTTCCTCTGGTTTCCTCTCACACTCCAAAGACATGCAGGAAGGATATCCTTCCTGCATGTCTTTGGAGTGTGAGAGGAAACCAGAGGAAAGCCACACAGTCACAGGGAGAACATGCAAACTATGCATGTCTTTGGAGTGTGAGAGGAAACCAGAGGAAAGCCACACAGTCACAGGGAGAACATGCAAACTATAGGCAGGTAGTGTCATGGTTGGGATTTGAACCAGCGACCCTTTTTACTGCTAGGATATAAATGGAATTTCCTTCTGGATACGAATGATTATACAATATACGGGCCAAGGAGATGGATTTCTTCAGATTTGATTAAAAGGCGAATTACCCCTGCAGGGGTGTATTCTTCTGGTGAGTGGGGCACCTTGTGGGGGAGCACGGAAGTCACTTTGAAGATTGCACAACAAGCACAAAAGTCACTTTTATGAAACATTTATTGCTGGACTTATATTTTTGAAGATTTCTTTGGACAATTGGACACTATATCATCACTTTTATTTTTATTTTTATTTTTATTAATTTTATTTTTATAATTATTTTTATATTTTGAGGTTCACTTTTGATTTATATATATTTTTATTTATATATATTTTTTTATCATATATTTTTCAGGTTTTGCGATTTATTTTGGGTATTGGTTGCGTTATATATTTTGCAATTTAATTTCTTGATTTTTCACGTACACTTTTAATGCACTTTATATAGATTTTTTCTCAAGAGTTTTTGTACCTTCACATTAGATTTATTTACTATTCTAGCTGTAAGTTGTTGGATATAACCATATTTTAACACTCATGCGATTCTAAGGTTATAGTCACATTAAGTATCACTGTTTATGCTATTCAGTTTTTCTTCACAGGATTTAGAAAAGAATTTTTTTGGTAAATTATATAGAGTTTCCGAATACGGTTATAAATATATTAGATAATAATTACACTTGCCATAATCGTGTCCGAGTCGCAATAGGTCAACCCATGCGACTGTATACGATTTTGGTAGAGGTTGCGTGTTTTTTCTTGTAGGGAATTGAAGTTAGTGGGTTCTAAAGGATTGCATTGTGGCTTCCATCGGATATTATCTTCATGTGGTAGCAATTGGATATATGAGACTATTAGTTGTGAAATAGGTCGTTGGTTTTATTGGACCTGCTGGCATTTTTTTGAGACTTTTCCTCTAAAATACATTTCTCTTCTAAGTATTGAGAACTATTATTCCTTTTTGTTAAATAGGTAGCGCCAGTTACCCCAGTTGTTAAGTTATATTTTGCCATTTTTAAACACCAACCACAGCCCTAGCTGAAATGCCTGTCCCCTGCCAGCAGCTGCAGAGTGGGACCCCTTCTGTTTTGAGTGATCCTATTGCAGAGGTCTGAAATGCCCCCTACTCCAATCAGCAGGAAGCCTGAGCTTTGTTGGTTACAGAGCTAAAGGTCTGCCTCAGTAGGGGCATTTTCAGGCCTCTTGTATATATGGAATAGTCAGTGCTAGATATAATGGTATAAAGGCAGCTAGCAATAGGTAAGTATACAAAAAACAGAAAATGCTAAATAAAATAAAAATGCAGAATATAGAAATTATGATAATAAGCAGCAGTCAACTAGAAACAGATAGTCCAAATCCTTTAAAAGTTCCCACTTTTCATGTGTGCTTCCACCATCCAAGGAGAGAAATCACCACCACTTGTGACTGAAGTCAATAATACACTCACCATTTTAAAACTTTGGCACAGCAGCTACAGTGGGGAAAATAATTATTTGATCCCCTGCAGATTGTGTAAGTTTGCCCACTTAGAAAGAAATGAAGGGTCTATATGTTTTATCATAGGTATATTTTAAATGATAGAGACAGAATATCAACCAAAAATCCAGAAAAAAACATGATACAAATGTTATATATTGAGTTGCACTTCAGTAAGTAAACAAATATTTGATCTCTAAGCAAAACATGACTTAGTACTTGGTGGAGAAGCCCCTATTTGCAAGAACAGAGGTAAGACATTCTTGTAGTTAGTTACCAGGTTTGCACACATCTCAGGAGGGATTTTGGCCCAATCTTTACAGATCTTTTTTAAATCCTTAAGGTTTCTTGGCTATCACTTGGCAGCTCGAAGTTTCAAATCCTTCCATAAATTTTCTATAGGTTCATGGACTGGAGACTGGCTAGGCCACTTCCTGACCTTAATGTGCTTTTTTTAGATACTCCTTTGTTGCCTTGTCGGTATGTTTTGGGTCATTGTCATGCTGGAAGACCCATCCGTGACCCATCTTCAGTGTTCTGGCTGAGGGAAGAAGGTTATCATCCAAGATTTTACAATACATGGCCCTGTCCATTGATCCCCCAAAGTCAGCCTGTACCTTTAGCAGAGAAACAGCCTTAAAGCATAATGTCTCCACCTCTGTGCTTGACAGTTGGGATGGTGTTCTTAGGGTCAGATCAGATTTTCTGCTGATTTATTCTTTCAGATTTACCAAAACCATATAATATGAGGTCAAACCTTAGGCATTTCAATGTGTATGCGATCAGGCAGGCCCTTGCCTTACATGGTTTTGGTAAATCTGAAGACAAAAATCAGCAGAAAATCTAATAGTGTGTATGGGGCTTTACTGTCAAAGAGCTCAATTTTGGTCTTATCTGATCACATCACTTTCTCCCAAACCTTCTCAGAATCATTTAGATGTTCATTGGCAAACTTCAGACAGGCCTGTACATGTGCCTTCTTGAGGAGGGGGACCTTGTGGGCGCTGCAGGATTTCAATCTATGGCGGTGTATTGTGTTGCCAATGATTTGTTTGGTGACTGTGCTCCCAACTGCCTTGAGATCATTTACAAGCTCCTTCAATGTAGTTCTGGGCTGATCCCTCACTTTTCTCAGGATCATCCTTACCTCGTGAAGCAAAATCTTGCATGGAGCGCCAGACTGAGGGCGGTTGATGGAAAAAAATTTATTTCTTCCATTTGCAAATAATCGCTCCAACAGTCGCCTGTTTGAGTTGTCGTTAGGTGTACCTTCTTAAATTAATAGGACTAATCTGTGTACCACATGAGCACACACTGTAGCCAGTCTGTAGGAGCCAGAATTATTGTTGGTTAATAGGGGATCAAATATTTATTTTACTCACTGAACTGCAACTCAATTTATAACATTTGTATTGTGTTATTTATGGATTTTTGGTTGATATTCTGTCTCTATCATTTAAAATACACCTATGATAAAAATCATAGACCCTTCAATTCTTTGCAAGTGGGTAAACATACAAAATCTGCAGGAGATCAAATACTTATTTTCCCACTGTAACATTTGTAAGCCCCTGTACACACGGTCGGAGATTTCCACAACCAAATCCGTCGGATTTTGCCCGTCGGATTTTGTCCGTCGGATCTTGTCCGAAACTGTTGCATACACACGGTTGAACAAAGTTGGCGAAAAACCCGATCTTTCAGAAGGTGATGATGTAATTTCGTTACGATGGGACTACATTCAGGCTAGTAGCCAATAGCTTTTATGTAGGAATTTGATCTGAGCATGCGTGGCACTTGGTCTGATCAAAATTCTCTAAACATGATCGGAGTATGTCCGATCGGCCCAGTTGGTCGGAAAATATTTCCAACATGTTGGAAAATTGGGTCCGACGGATATTCCAAAGGAATCAGTCTGATGCATACCACACACAGTCGGATTATCCGACAACACGGTCCGATAGGACACATTCTGACGGATTCTCCAACCGTGTGTACAAGGGCTAAGACATCACAGCAATTCTCTATGGATAACACAGCTCCATCAAGTCTTCTCATCACAGTATCCACTCTGTATACATCAAAAAACAATAATGCACTTACTCCAATGGCCACCAACTCCAAAAATGGAAGTGGCCATGTGATGTCAATAAGTAGCCCCTCCCCATTTTCAGACTTCTGCAGAGAGATCACTGCTTCCACACAGAAATCAAGTGTCCCACTCTGCAGACGCTGGCATAAGACAGACTTTTCTACTAGGCTGTGGCTGCTTTAAAAATAAAATAAACGAAATCATTGAACACTTTTTTGTTGTGATGCACCTGGAATGTATTTAGCAAATTTAAACTGAAGGTTCAATTTAGCTTCAAGAATTCTGTATATATTGCAGGAGTAATCCGATCCAAAATTAAACATGCTACAGACAGCGTAAAGCATAGGACAAGCATTGTACTGTGCTGTAGTGTGATGCATTTTTAGAGTGCGTTGGTGTGTAAGAATAAATGGCACCACAGGGCACCAAGGTGCAAAGGACACGTTTGCACGTGTGCGTTGTAATAACATGCCCAATGACGCTGGATGCTTAAAACTTTTGCATTCTCACCAACTGGAGTGGAGGCAACATTGATACGTCATGTTAGGGCACTTAGCTGGAAGCTTTTGCACACCAAAAGGGTTCTGCTACCACCTAGTGCTGTAACTGGAAGTAGATATAGAATTGAAACACCACACCATAATATTGTAATCTAGATACAAATTTATTCCGCTGTAAAATCAAACGAGAACTGTACATAAAACCAATGCATTTGGGGGTAATCCTTGGCCTTTCATCAGCGTTTAGAGATGTATATGGATTTGGCAGTAAAAAGTTAATCTTGAACTAACGATTGGAACTGGCACATGCCAAGATTGTTTGTGTCACATGAGCACTACAGTTTATATATGGAGGAGGAGATTTCAGGATAATCTTACCAGTGTTAATCACCAATAATGAAATGTTTGTTCTAGGCACAGAATTAGACAAATCCCCTAACAAGCTGACTCCCAATTCAGAAGATCTCTGCCTGGTGGATTGTGCATATTACATCAATGCAAGCTTCCCACCACTGTTACGAGAAGAACGCAAAGTGAACATGATTATGTCATTTGATTATGGACTCTCAGATAAATTTAAAGTAAGTAGTAAAAAGACAACACACGAGTTTTCCTCTCAAAGCCTGTCTCTGCTCACATCGGTCAGTATGACAGATTGGTTAACCACTTTTATACTTGGGAAAATGTTAAAATTTTTTGCACACGTTCAAGTTTATTTTGCTAGAGATTTATTTAAAACCCCCAAACAATTATAGATTTTTTGAAAGCAGAGGCCCTGTAGAATAAAATGGTAGAAGTTAAATTTTTTTTATTTCACAGCATACAGTATTTGTGCAATTGTTTATTAAACACACCTTTTTAGGAAAACACTAAAATGAATTTTGGTGCACACAAGCACCATAAATTATCCACTTTTTTTGTAAATTATAGCAGATGGGGTTGCGTCAAGTAAATAGATACCAAACATGTCAACCCTTAAAATTTTGTGCACCTGTGGGTAAGCAAAAATGTCGGTACCCCAAATTGCTCATAGGTGACACTTTAAAAGCTTTTGCAGGTTATTGATTTAGAGTTAACCTTAAATTATGGCCCTAAAATTCTTGCTCTCACTCTGTCGTTCCTTACATGCGTGGCACAATTTCGTTTTTGATTAATTATTCCAGCCCTACATTTTTTTTTTCAATCAAAAAAGCTTTTAATAAACCAAGAAAAACATTAACAATCCGGTGGCAATACAAAAGATATATTGCAATTCAGAGCATATCAACAATGAATCATGAAATATCATGAGTTGCATTCAGTCCACTCAGGGAATAAATTCTAAGACCAGAGAATGGCCTAGAAACATTTAATTCATTCAAATGTTCTAAAAGTTTCAGTGTATCCCTTTATACAGTAGAATTGCTAAAAAGACATTTTTGAAGCCTAATTTTAACTATTTCCATAGGACCTAGTCCCGGAGTATCGAGCCAGGGGGCCCAAAGCTTTTCGAATTTACCTGGGCAACCTCTATGTTGGTACACATACCTTTTGAAAATAAGGGTATTACCTATATGGGTCACCCATTGCTTAACTGATGGGGGATTTTCTAAATAATTAAAAGCATTTTGCGGGCCTGCAAAAGGATGCAGGAGAATGCCACTCTCATCTCCTTGGGCACTTGATGATTAAGCATACCAAGAAAACAGCACTTTGGGTCGAGGGGTTCTGTGCTTTGAAAAACTCTGTTAAGAGTGTTTAAGACATCTGACCAGTAGGGATGCAGTTTCGGGCAGCACCAAAATTCAGATTGCCGTTCCTGCACTAAGAATCAATGACGCTATCCGCAGAACTGTCCTTTGTCCTTAACTTTAACTTCATCTGGCACGGTTTAGGAACCTCTGCTATCCACCTTTACGCTTGCGTACTGACCCAATTTGGAAGCATCTGCTTCGCTTACATCCAGTAATTTAGCACATCGTTTTCTGGAGGCACCTGGCTATGGAGTAAGCACACATAAAACAAGGTGGCTGCTATAAGTGAAGTGTGCTGCAACAATGAATAATTGCTTTTAGCTAGCCTTGCAATTATAATCTGATCCAGAGACATAAAGTGATAGTGGGTTATAGGATCTAGGGCTGTGGACAATGAAAAAGGGAGATGTTACAGCAAATGGCAATGGTTGAGAGCAAATCTTACTGGGTGCACGCTTGTCCCTTGTTACATATGAGCAGAGCTCATTTTACAATTGCAGCAGCTTCCAGCTAGTAGCTTATTTCTTCAGCAACCACAGGGGGATAATATAGAATAAAGCATTTATGCATTTTGATAATTCTGGTTTAACTGTGCAATAATTCTGAAGATAATGTGCATTTCTGTCATTTCAGTCAGTGGTGCAAACTGAAGAATACTGTACTGCTCACAAGCTATTTTTCCCCAAAATTGAGGTAACTGCCGAGGACAGGGAGAACCCTAAAGAATGCTACGTTTTCTCGGAGTGCGAGTACCCAGACTTTCCCATCATCATGCACTTTCCATTAGTAAATGACACATTCAAGAAGTACAAACAACCAGGTAATGTATCCCTCCCTAAAGAGTTCAATTTTTTGTCTGCCATTGAGGTAAAGAGCCAGTCCACCACCACAACTGATAGTTCAGTGTTAAGTAGATGCTGGGGAGGTTAAGCCTCGACAGGTTTCTTGTATATTTTTTAAGGGACAATGGTGGTAAGATTTCTGTTCTTAAGATTGTAGGACTGCACACTGTGACTGTTTCAAGGTCGCCCTACTATTATGGAGAATGCAACATCACACCAATATCAAAAGTAGGCAGGAACATAGACATAAACTACTTAAAGGAGCTTTTATAACTGAAATATATTGTTTTATTTATTTTGCCTTGACATACTCTATTATAGAACCATCCATATTCCGAGCAGCAGGACACTTCCCCGTGAGTACCTTTGTAGACTTTGTGGTATTACAAAGGTACTTTGCCGCACATGACATCCAGGGTCCATCCCTGCAAATATCCATTGTTAAAGTATATGTATAGCCAGAACTCTTTTTTCATGTTTGATAAAGTAGGGAAGGGTTAAAACATATCAGGTTGTTTCATTTGCTGCCTGTGTACCAATAGGGAAATTTACATTCACTTGCTGTCTGTGAGATGTGAAAGGAAGTTAGAAGAAATCTGAAAGTGATGAGAAATCCCTAAACATTTCATATTAGAATATGTCACCTTACCTGTTGTTCTGAGGACAACTCTAATGTTTTGTATTTCCCTGTTACTCTCTGCCTCTATGACAATGGTCACAGTACAAATAGCAGAGTGAATTTCCCCAATATCGACACAGACAGCAATAAAAACTTGTACTAGGTCCAGTAAAAGTTTATCTTGTCAACAGGTCACAGATTATAGCCAGCGCTATAGGGATTAACAGATCTTCCCTTTAAAAAGGTTTAGGTGATGGTAAATAGACATGTGCATTCGTTTTCATTTGAATACATTTTGGTTGAAATTTCGGGTATTTTCATTATCGTTTTAACAAACGATAACGAACCTGCAGAATCCGAAAACCGAAAGATCTGACATAAACAAATGCTTTATTTTCGTTTTTGTTGCGACAACAGTTCGATATAGATAGGAGATTTGACATGATGCTGACTATAGCGATCTGTGCCCATCGAACCTGTGGTCGAATGTGCCTAACCTTAGCTCTATTAGTTCAAGATTGTTCTACATAGAGAGAAAAGATTTGACATAGAGAGAAAAGATTCAACATTATAGAGACAATAGCAAAAAAGGTTGAATGTACCTAACCTAACTCTATTAGTCCAAGATTATTCGACATAGAGAGAAAAGATTCGACATGGCGATTCAACGAAGCAGTCGCTGTGAGTGGACATTGATGGTCAAATGCTCCACCCATAGGCTATAGAAGAATTCTAATGTTGGTTGACTAGTAATAATAATTAATAAATATAATTATTACTAGTGTCATACAACATTAGAATTCTACCAGAGCTTGTAGGCGGAACATTCGACCGGAAATGTAGGATAGCTGCTCCGTCGAATCTTCTTAGAACATTCGACAGACACCGTAAGCCTTTAATGACAGATTCAACCTTAATTATTTCAGATTTTCGGATGAATGCATTTTTAAACGAAACAAAATAAATAAAAAATAATTTCGGAGTAACTAAATAAAACAAAATAAAACGAAATTCCGAAACAAAATATTTCAGTGAGCACATGTCTACTAGTAAATAATAGGGGATACTGGACAGCAATCATAAAAACAAGTACTTTTTATTTTAGAATTATTCAAATCCTTGTTTTTTGTGAGCCCCCAAAGCATGATGGCTATAATCTTTGACCGGTTCTCAAGATAAGTAAACTTTTACTGAATTTAGTGCAAACCTGTGGTGCTTTCATCATTTATAATATTATATTATATAAAAATATAATAATTTATCCTTTAATATATTTTTATCCTTTAATGTTTTGACTGCTCTAGGAACCCTTAGGGAATCCCTGGTTGGCAGAGAGCCGCCTTCAAGAATTTTATATTAAAGAGTTCCAGCCACAAACACTTTTTTTTTTTAAGGTCAGCAGCTACACACTCTGTAGATGCTGACTTTTAATAAGGACACTTACATATCCAGGGAGCCCGTGATTTTGGCCCCCCTGAGGCCGATCTGTCCATCAGATCGGGTGCATGCGCCACCATTCTAACTAAGGGAAACCAGCAGTGGAGCCTTGCGGCTTCACTGCCAGTTCCCTACTGCTCGTGCACAAGTCGCATGGCTCTTTGTGAATGGCCAGCTTGTCTTCTGGGACACACACAGGTCCCAGAAGAAAGCTGGGGGGCTCGCCGCACAAGAGGACATGTCATCCTGAGCCACGGTCCAGGTGGAATGGAAGTACACTTAGTACTTCCAAAAAGGAAAAAATATAAACAATTTTAGATATCCAAAAACGAAAGGTGGAGGAGTGGTCTTTAGTTTAAGACCACCTCTCAAAACCACCTAGGTTCACGTTCCACCAACACGTCTTTGGACCAAGTAAAAACTTGACAGAGAACAACTTCCTACTCTATCGAAAAAGAAAAAAAAAGTTTTGCTTAGAGATAAACTTTAAAAGATCAGTTACACAAAACTAATATCAAGCACTTCTCTGGAAAGCATGCACATTTTCCATTATTGTATCCCTTTAAACACACTGCAAGCACAAATAATACAGTTAATGTGCCAGAAGTATAGTGAGCTCCTACCTTGCTCTTTGAGATGACAACACAACTCTGAACTCCTAACCTATATATATCTATAAATAACATATTCAATAGTATATTTAACAGACCAAAAGGTGCAAGGAAGATAAAATTTACATACACTTTAAAGGAATCTGAAAACATATGGAGGACGTCTGGGCTGAGCTACCATATGAAAATGCTAGTGTCCCAGTTCTTATGCTGACTCTTAGCCCTTGTACACACGGTCGGACATTCCGACGGAAAATGTCGGATCAGACCATGTTGTCGAATAATCCGACTGTGTGTGGGCTCCATCGGACTGTTTCTGTCGGAATATCTGACAGACAAAGTTTTAGAGCTGGGCTATAAAACTTTCCGACAACATGATCCGATCGGACTTTGTCCGATTGTGTGTAGAGAATTCCGATCGAACAAAGTGCCACGCATGCTCAGATCAAATTCCTAGACCAAAGCTGTTGGCTACTAGCCTGAACGTAGTCCCGTCGTAACGAAATAACGTCATCACGTTACGTACGATTGGATTTTCCGACAACTTTGTCCGACCGTGTGTATGCAACACCGGTTTCGGACAAAATCCGTCGGACAAAATCCGACGGATTTTGTTGTTGGAATGTCCGACCGTGTGTACAAGGGCTTATGATGCTTATTTATTCCAGGTCATTGACTAATGAATTACTAAAGCCAGAGGGTTGGCTTGATAGCCAGGCAATTAGTATTTTGGCAAGGATGGCAATGGCAGTCCCCATATTTCTCTTAGGAAATACTTTTATTGCTTTCTGTGTCTCCAGTGTCCCCCCTTACAAACTGTTTGTGCACAAGGAGAAATTAACAGACAGCAAGTACATTTGTGAAGGTTAATAACCTCCATCATGTATTTGTTCTTGTCTGTATTACCTGTAATATAAGAAATATGAAATCTGCTATTGCTAACCTATTTCCTAACCGATTTCTATTTCCTATTACCTAGTTTCTGGGGACCTGTCAGAACTCCTGACTGTATAAATGTCACTGGCAGGGAAGGGGTTAACACTAGGGGGCGAGCAAGGGGTTAAATGTTTTGCTCCCTCAGTGTGTGATCACTAACTGATAGGAACCACCCAATCTGTCTTTTTTCTCCTGCCAGAACCGGGATTTGTGTGTTTACACACACAGATCCCTGTTCTGTCTCTTGTGGCCGCAATTCCGGGTGGCCAGCGGTGGAGGTGGGGCTTTGCCCAGTTAAACCAGCCAATAGATATGAAGTGCTTGCACATACCTGCATCACTTTTTACTGTCTTCAGCATTGTTAAAGTGGCATAGTCTCTTTGAAGTGGATTTTATTGCTATGAATAATACAATTTACAGATCAATAGACCATGTATTAGCATCACCAAATAATTGTTTCCAACAAAATAAAATGATCCCTCTCTTGTCATGAATCACTGCTATTCTTCCCTGGTGTGAATGCATCATCAGAGAAAAACACACACCTATGGAATACTCCATTTGTCACCATCTTTATTTCTTTGCAGGCGTCGAGAGGGAAACCGATCAGGAGAAGGAGGAAGGAAATGTTCCCCTTTCTGGCCTCTTTTCACCTTACAATGTGTTCCGATTAACATACGAAGACGAAGATTTTGAGAAACTGATAAATCTGACAGAATACAATGTGCTGAACAATGTGGAGGTCATTCTGCAGACCTTGCGTAAGGCAATTGAATGCAAACAGAAATATAGCAGCAGCAGCAGCGTTGGAACTGAAAGATTGTGAGCCAAAATGACAAACCACCATCAATACATCATACACATGGGTTTTGTAACGACTGTAGTTCAGAAACAAAAGCTGCTTAAGATAAGAATACTTTTAAAAGCCTATTTTTTTCCCCCATATCTGTGTACATATGGTATCTTAAAACAAAACCTCATATCGCATACCGGGTAGTGCAGTTAGGTATGTCAGTTCGGTTCAGAGGATACCGTCACTTACTTCATGAAAGATACAGTCAGCATGTGAAAAGATAGCCAAACTGGAATAAATGTTCTAAATATGTAAATAGTTTTATATAATGGATTTGGAGATTTTATTAATGTCTTTTATTTATTTCATTTATTAAATAAAATATGTTCTCATAGAAGAACATTAAACAAATGTATTCTTACTTTTTTTGTTTCTTGGGTTTTTTTTTATTTTTTTATTGGGATGTTAAGTGCAAATTCAGCCAAAACCCTTTTTCCCAGATTGGTAAATACTGGGGGAGAATTAGAACATGGTTAGGTTTTCTGATGCCGCATACACATGATCAGACTATCCGTGTGTGGGCTCCGGCTGACTTTTTTTTCCCAAAAGTCCGGCGGACTTAGAAAATAGTTTGGACTCAAAAATTGTCCGCCAGACTGCGAGTGCAGCGGACAATCCGACCGTCTGTGTGCTAGTCCACCGGACTTTTGAAATGAACGGACTTGCTCACACGGAGAAAAATCCGTTAATTTTTCACTAGCGCAGGAGGTCAATGTCGCCGCCTCCAATGGGCGACACCTTGCTGTCCCGTCACCTGGTATGGACTTAAAGGGGAAGCCCTACGCCAAAAAAACGGTGTGGGGGTCTCCCCAAGGTCCATGTCAGACCCTTATCCGAGCACACGACCTGGCCGGTCAGGAAAGGGGGTGGGGACGAGCGAGTGGCCTCCCCACCCCAAAGAACCTTGTCCCCATGTTGATGAGGACAAGGGTCTGCGGGCGGGGGGCTTATCGGAATCCGAGAGCCCCCTTTCATAAGGGGGCCCCCAGATCCCGGCCCCCCACCCTATGGGAATGAGTATGGGGTATCATGTACCCCTACCCATTCACCTGTGAAAAAAAGTGTAAAAAAAAAAAACACAACAAATGTTTTTAAAATAATTTATTGCACAGCTCCGGTGGTCTTCTTCCATTTTGGGGGGGTCTCAGGGCCTGATTAACACAGGGGCTATTGGAGCTGTAGCTCTAGGCCCCTTTCTCAAGATAGGCCCATTTGCCCCCCAAAAAATAAAAAATTAAAAAAATAAAATAAAAGATTGACTTCAAGGATTGTAGCTCAGCGATCAGGAGTCACAGAGACCCCACATTTGGGGGGTATGTAGCTAAATATCCAGTACTGGTTAAAATATGGGGCTGCTATCATCTATGGTTCCGGAGATACGGGGCTCCTTGTGCAGCCTGTCAGAAGCTGCATACAGAGCGGCTAGTATAAATACAAGCTGGAACACTCTGCAGCAGACTGAGAGGATGAACTCACAGAGCTTATAATAATTATTTGTATATTACTTATGATAATTAACCCCTTGCCACCCAGGTCCATTCTGAGACTTCTCTCCTACATGTAAAAGTCGTCATTTTTTTTATGCTACAAAATTACTCAGAACCCTCAAGCATTATATATTGTTTTAGCAGACACCCTATGGAATAAAATGGTTGTCTTTGCAACTTTTTATGTTACACGATATTTGCGCAGCAATTTTTCAAAATTTTTTTGGAAAGAAACTGTTTCATTCATAAAAAAAACACTAAAGTAAGCACAATTTATTTGTTGTGTACTAAGCGATGCTTTACATTTTTTTACAGGTTACATATTTAGAGTTACAGAGGAGGTCTAGTGCTAGAATTATTGCTCTCGCTCTAACGATCGTGGCATATGTAACCTGTGTGTATCTGGCTCTGATACTAACCAGTGCCTTCCTAGGGACTGACTAGTATCTCTCCCCAGCCTGTCCCCACACACCCTCTCACCTGCTGCCCTGTGTATGGGGCAATCACTCCCGCAGTGTTATTGTGTTCTGCCAGTGAATACAATGATTAGTGTTGCTAACTATAGCTGGCAGCACTGATTGTTTTGGGGAAAGCCTGACAGGCTGGTTGTACTCAAGTCGGTTAATAGGTTGACTTGTGTAAAACCAGCTATCCCATACATAGATCGACTATGGCTAGTCTCTGCTTAATTGGTGTAATTTCAATCCATGTATGGCCCGCTTAACCACTACGCAGTCCCTAAACATCCTTCCACAAACCTTCACATTTTTCCTTCCCAGATTACTTCATCCTCCTCTCCTATACATAGTGCCCACTGTCATACTCTCCACACTTCTCTCCTATACATAGTGCCCACTGTCATACTCTCCACACTCCTCTCCTATACATAGTGCCCACTGTCATACTCTCCACACTTCTCTCCTCTACATGCTGCTCACTGTCATACTCTCCACACTTCTCTGCTATACATAACACCTGCTGTCATATCCTACACACTCCTCTCCTGTACATAGTGCCCGCTGTCATACACTTCTCTCCTGTACATAGAGCCCACTGTCGTACCCTCCACACTCCTCTCCTATACATAGTGCCCACCGTCATATCCTACACACTCCTCTCCTGTACATACTACTCACTGTCATACCCTCCACACTCCTCTACTATACATAGTGCCCACTGTCATGCCCTCCACAATCCTCTCCTGTATATACTACTCACTGTCATACCCTCCATACTCCTCTCCTATACATAGTGCCCACTGCCATACCTCCAACACTTCTCTCCTATACATAGTGCCCACTGTCATGCCCTCCACACTCCTCTCCTGTACATACTACTCACTGTCATACCCTCCACACTCCTCTCCTATACATAGTGCCCACTGTCATACCTCCAACACTTCTCTCCTATACATAGTGTCCACTGTCATGCCCTTCACACTCCTCTCCTGTACATACTACTCACTGTCATACCCTCCATACTCCTCTCCTATACATAGTGCCCACTGTCATGCCCTCCACACTCCTCTCCTGTACATACTACTCACTGTCATACCCTCAATACTTCTCTCCTATACATAGTGCCCACCGTCATACTCTCCTCTCCTGTAATTACTGCTTACTGTCCTACTCTCCACACTTCTCTCCTGTACATAATGCCCACTGTCATACCCTCCACACTCCTCTACATATTGCTCACTGTCATACCCTCCACACTCTTCTCTTATACATAGTGCCCAATGTCATACCCTCTACACTCCTCTGCTGTGCATACTGCCCACTGTCATACCCTTCACACTCCTCTCCTGTACATAGTGTCTTCTGCCATACCCTCTGCACTCCTCTCATGTACATAGTGCCCACTGTTAGACCCTCAACATTCCTCTCCCTCACCTGCACATACTTCCCACTTTTATACCATCCATAATCCTCCCCTATGCCTCTTACCCACAAAAACTGTTCTTTAAAATTATACTGAATATCCTCAATGTTACCAGCTCTAGAATGGGCACTTTTGTCAGTTCAACTAAAGGAAATCTCACAGTCCTCATATTTGTTCTGCCCCATTATTAGTACTTATTTAATTTTGTAATTACTATTGTGATGTATAGAGGAACACGGGGGATGTCAGCTACTCTAAATATAGCACTTGCAAAAAAAGCATCCCTGAAAATATTTTTTAAATGTTGACAACTATGCACTTAGTCACTGCCCAAGGGCCACAGGGTCAGTAGGGGGCCCCATGAGAGGCTCCTGTGATATTAAAGCGGTAGTAAACTTTTCTAACATTACTACTTTTTAGAGGCCCTGGGGTAGGTTATGCCATAATGTGCAAGTATGCCCAGCATATTAGCACATTAGGGTACACTTACCTGTCAGACTGAGCCCTCCAGTGCTGTGCTGTGATCAATCCGGCGGGGCCCGGGCACTTCCATCTTCACCCGGTCTTCCTTCTGGGTTCTGTGCCTTCCGTCACTTGCCTTGGCCAGGCTGCGTTGATGTCATTCCCACACATACTCATGTGCATCCTCTTTCTCTCATCCCCCCCCTTTCTCTCTCATCCTCCCTCCCTTACCCCTCACACCTCTTTCATCTCCTTTCTCTCTCTCTCTCTCTCTCTCTCTCTCTCTCTCTCTCTCTCTCTTTATCTCTCTCTCATCCTCCCTCTCTCTCTTTAATTTAATTTGTTATAACAAAAAATAGTTAGCATTTTTATTTATTTATTGTTTATAAAAGGCCCCACCAAAATCCTCAGCACCAGGCCCATGATGTTCTTAATCTGGCCCTGGGGGGTCTTCTCGCTGGACTCCTCTGCTATCTTCTGCTCTTTTACTAGCTCTTTTACAGCGGAGGAGCCCGGCTTTCTTTTTCGTCGCTGGCGCCATCCAGGGGTCTTCTTCCGACTTCGGGTGTCTTGTCCCCCTCTTCGGAGGTCTTGCCCCCCTCTTCGGTTCTTCTTGCCGGGCCTCCGCTCCTTCTTCCAGCTCTTTTACTAGCGGTGGCCCAGTCTTCTTTTGCCGCCATCGCCTTCTCTTCTTCTGTACTTCTTCTTCTTCTTTTTCTCTTCTTCTTCCTTGAGATGTTGACTCGACGCTCTCTCTGGCCGCAATGACAGGGACGCGTTGTTCGGCGACTTATATAGGGACAAGGGGCGGGGTGACCGGGTGATGTCCCCGCCCATTATGATGTCACAGTCCCAATGTCCTCCGGGACTGTGACATCATAAGAGGCGGGGTCACCATGTGACATCATCCGGTGACCCCGCCCATTGTCCCTATATAAGTCGCAGCACAACGTGTCCCTGTCATTGCGGCCAGAGAGAGCGTCGAATCAACATCTCAAGGAAGAAGAAGAAGAAGAAGAAGAAGAACAGAAGAAGAGAAGGCGAGAGAGGTGACAGAAGCCCGGACCACCGCTAGTAAAAGAGCTGGAAGAAGGAGTGGAGGCCCGGCAAGAAGAACCGAAGAGGGGGGCAAGTCCCCCGAAGATTGGGACAAGACCCCCGAAGTTGGAAGAAGACCCCCAGACGGCGGGGGCGATGAAGAAGAAAGCCGGGCTCCTCCGCTAGTAAAAGAACTAGTAAAAGAGCAGAATATAGCGGCGAGAAGACCCCTTAAGATGGAAGAAGACCACAGAAGCTGTGCAATAAATTATTTTAAAAACATGTGTTGTGTTTTTTTTTTTTTTACACTTTTTTTCACAGGTGAATGGTTAGGGGTACATGGTACCCCAATACTCATTCACATAGGGTGGGGGGCCGGGATCTGGGGGCCCCCTTATTAAAGGGGGCTCCCGGATTCCGATAAGCCCCCCGCCCACAGACCCCGACAACCAACGGCCAGGGTTGTCAGGAAGAGGCCGTTGACCTCATGAACATGGCGACAAGGTGCTTTGGGGTGGGGGCCATAGGGCCCCCCTTCCCCAAAGCACCCCCCATGTCGAGGGCACGTGGCCTGGTACTGCTCAGGAGGGGGGCGCTCGCTTGTCCCCACCCCCTTTCCTGACCGGCCGGGTTGCATGCTCGGATAAGGGTCAGATATGGACCTTGGAGAGGACCCCCACGCAGGTTTTTCGGTGTAGGGCTTCCCCTTTAAGTCCATACCAGGTGATGGGACAGCGAGGTGTCAATCTCGCCGCCGAAGACGGCGACATTGACTTCCTTCGCTAGTCCTGGCTACCTGAAGCTGCGTTCATAATGAACGGACTTTCCTCCATGTGTGGGCAAGTCTGTTCATTTCAAAAGTACGGCGGACTCCCGAGTCCAGTTGTGTGCTGTTTGTCCGCCAGACTAAGTCCGCCGGATAGTCTGATCGTGTGTACGCGGCATGAGTGTTTTTCTGTTTGAGAGATCATTTAGAGGTGAATTGATAAAGAATTGGCAATATCCCAAGACACATAAAGTAAAGGTGAATCTCCTCGGACACTATGGGGTTTATTTATACAGAGTTTGTATAGCTATTCACCCAGAGAAAGTGTATGTACATTTGTTCTATACCAGATGTCTCCAAACCTTACTGTCATTACTGTCATTCAGACTTTAGGGGGGCTGGACTGTGGCCAATTGGGGGTAGAAAATGAGCATTGTTGCCTCAGGCTTGGTTGACAGTGGGAGTTAGAAAATTACACAGTGCCCGGGGTCAGTAGGAGGAGGAATAGCGTCCCATCACTGAAACTGATGGGAGGAATAGTGCCCCATTGCTGGTGTCAGTGGGAGGAATAGTGCCCCATTGCTGGTGTCAGTGGGAGGAATAGTGCCCCATTGCTGGTGTCAGTGGGAGGAATAGTGCCCTGTCTTTGGTGTCAGTGGAAGGAATAGGGCCCAATTGTTGGTGTCAGTGGAAGGAATAGTGCCCTGTCTTTTGTGTAAGTGGAAGGAATGGTGCCTCATCAATGATGTTAGCAGAAGGAACAGTACCCCATTGTTATCAATGGAAGAAATAGTGCCTGGTATCAGTGGGAGGAAAAGTACCTCAAGGGTCAGATAAAGGCAAACAAAGGGCTGATTCTGGCCCCTGGGCTGCAGTTTGGAGACTACTGTTCTATGCGAATGGGGAAAAAATTATTGGATACAGCGTTATTCGAATGTAAATCATTTAAATGGTTTCAAACTGAAAATATTACATTTGACTACAAGATGGGGCTAAGTATTATAAAAAATTCCTGTGATACTTCACTCCACAAAGGCTCTCTGCATCTTAGGAGATTCATCCTCCACTCTGGTGTCTGTTTATGAAGCAGAAAACAGCGGTGATCCCGAGGATCGCCACTGATCACAGTCCATAAATGGTTTATGAAACAGAGATAATGGGGGGAGAAGATGTTTGAACATGTTCTCCTGCAGATGATCTCTGCACACTGAGAATCCTCATTGACTGACACAGAAACGGACAGTTTATGAAGCTGCGATCTCAGAGCTTCACTGGTGATCTGAGTCAGAATTAACACTCCCCGATTCACCAGCTCAGAGGTGGAGAATCGGGGAGTGAAGAGGGAATGTGGGGGGATCTGAGGGAAAGAGGAAGATTATTAACTTACTTATATCTCGTTCAGACCCCCCCAAGACAGTCACCATGCCCCCTGTCATATTTATGTGTATATATATATATATATTTATATTTATGGTTGAAGCCCTAGGGCCGATATGCATATGAACAACATAGACTTACCATAAGACTTAAAACATGAAATGGATCTGAACTGTGCCCTGGTTTGATGGACAGTATGCCAAAATAAGGGGGCATACCCAAGATTAGAAATGAATATTGTGAAGAGAAATTAATTTGAGAAATGCCCTGAAAAGGGGATGGGAGGGTGGGTATCGCGCACAGGATACCAACAAAGACCACAGGCGAGGGGCTGATTAAATACCCCCCGGGCTCCTCCCATAAATCCAGGCCACCATACTGGCCTTCTTACTTATGGTTGAAGCCCTATGGCCAATACGGATTTGAACAACATAGGCTTACCATAAGACTTACAACAAGAAATGGACCTGAAGTGTTCCCTGGTCTGATGGACGGTATGTAGTTTTATTAGTTTTCAGTGTTATTCATTAAGATTGGTGAATGCTTGTGCCATTTCCACCTAAGGATTGGGGATGTACCGGGCGAGGCAGGCAGACTTCCAACTGCCTAGTGTCTTAATGACATGAACTGTGACCTCATGCCGAGCTAGATGTGGTCGAGGCTGTTCCGATATCAAAGAGTGACCGCAGTACTGACTGGGATTGAGGTGTAGGTTGCGAAGAAGAATCCTCGCATGTTTGACAAGGTAGTAGGGACTAGAGTTTGACTGTTCCGGTAGGAGTGACAGTAGGTGGTCGAATATAGTTACCGTACATCAGACATTGTTTCATGGAGGTGAATGTCTACCCTGGAGCCTGATTGCTGGGTTTTAGATACTGCAAGATGAAGAATTAAATGGTCTTGGTAGCGAGCCAGGTGACATATATGCAAAACCTGGTGGGGTTGCTGTGAGCAAACTCACTAGGCCGCAAGAACCCGTGGCACGCTAGGTAGATGGCCGATTGTAAGACCAGGCTGGGGAGAGGGCCAAATGGTGACCTAGCAAGGATAATAGACCTGTCCTGGGAGATGGCATTTTTTATAGGCAGACGCTTGGCCTTGCTGATGGATTGTTGAGATGGCTGGGATCGTATGGAATGCGACTAAAGATGTTTTTGGGGGACTTGGTAAGGCCAGAAAGTGATGGACACCAGCTAAGTATATTTAGGGGTATCTCTGGAGGCCATGGTGCTGTAAACCAATGGTGGCCAAAAATTGCAGCGAAGCCAGTGGAGGCTGCGGCACCTGTCAATACCTGGGGTGATAGTGGCAATATTAATGGTATAAACATTGATATACTGTTCCACGTAGTACGGAAGCCTCCCACATTGATAGGTCCACTACTGCCATGGTGTCTAAATATGGATCTGATCAGGGTCCTGTGTCTAGGAGAGGAAGACCAGGAGGTGTCACACAAAGATCGGCTCTGAGGAATGACCCGTATTGCAGAATTGAGCATTTTCAAGAGACTGAACCTGTTTCTTAGTACACCCCCGTGTATAGGTGAGTATCAGGGAACTGACCTGATGAGGGTCAGCTTGTCAAGGGGGAGGTTGACCTGTATGGAGTTAGTTTGAAAGAGGTTAAAGAGGTTAATGTAGACCTTGGGTCTAGATTTGTTAAGTTTTGGAGACCGCAAGCTGAATGACGTAATGGTTTTAAAATGCGAGTCAGGTGGTGTCTATATAGTACCTGGCTGCCAAGATGAATTCGCCGGGCCGTAGAAAACCGTAAAGGGCTGCTAGATGGCCACTTGGATGACTAGACTGGGGAAGATGCAAGGCTTTTTGACATGTTCCTAAAGATGGCAGTTATGATGGGCAAGCGTTTGCCGTTGGTCATGGGCTGATGCTTCTGGATGCCACGTAGAAGGGATCTTATTGTATAGGCCGTAAACACAGGTGGCTCTCCAGGGTCCTGTAAGGACAGGAAATGCTGGATGCTGGCTAGGTATACCCTGCTAGTGTGAAGAAGCCAGCTGCATGTGTCAATACGATACCTGGTGCAGGATGGAAGCTGAACTCAACTGTCCTAAGGGAGAAATGACAGACAGGAAACGGTGAGTGGCTTGTATGAAAATGCCACTGGAGACAAGTGGCCAATTAAGTGCCACTGAAAATGATGTGTGGCCTGGGAATGTGCTTGCAATGAGTGCAAGAAGTTATGCTAAGTTGTGTGCCTTGCAATGATTGCAAGAGTTGTGCTTATATGTGTGCTTGCAATGATTGCAAGGGAGTTTATCTCACTGGAGATATGTTTGTAGTGACTTTTCTTTCTTTTTTTTTTGTGAGAAGTTCGTATTACTGCATGTGCTTGCGGAGACTGCAAGAGTTGTACTTGAATGTGTGTTTGCCAAGTTTGCAAGCAGTTATGCTTGGATGCGTGCTTGCAACGATTGCAAGAAGTTGTGATTGGATGCGTGCTTGCAACTGTTGCAAGAAGTTGTGCTTGGATGCGTGCTTGCAACGAGTTATGTTTGGGTGTGTACTTGCAACCATTGCAAGAAGTTGTGATTGGATGCGTGCTTGTAACGTCTGGGAGAAGTTGTACTTGGATGTGTGCTTGCGACAATTGTAAGCAGTTATGCTTGGATGCGTGCTTGCAATGACTGCAGGAAGTTGTTCTTGGATGCATGCTTGCAACGATTGCAAGGAGTTATGTTTGGGTGTGTACTTGCAACTATTGCAAGAAATTTTGCTTGGTTGCCTGCTTGGAACGATTGTAGGGCGTTATGCTTGGATGCGTGCTTGCAGCGATTGCAAGGAGTTATACTTGGATGCGAGCTTGCAATGATTGCAAGATGTTGTGCTTGGCTGTGTGCTTGCAACGATTGCAAGAAGTTATGCTTGGATGCATGCTTGCAACTATTGCAAGAAATTTATGCTTGGATGCATGCTTTCAACGATTGTAAGAAGTTGTGCTTGGATGCGTGCTTGTAATGACTGGGAGAAGTTGTGCTTGCGACGATTGTATGCAGTTATGCTTGGATGCGTGCTTGCAACGACCGCAGGGTGTTATGCTTGGATGCGTGCTTGCAATGATTGCGAGGAGTTGTGCTTGGATGTGTATGAAATTAATCCGATATGAATCGGTTGTAAGTACGAAATGCATCCTATACGAATCAGTTGTATGAAATTAATCTGATGCGAACCAGTTGTAGAGTGTATGAAATTAATCCGATATAAATCCGACTGTGGAGAGTATGAAATGGATCCAGTACGAAGCACTGTGCCGCCAACGCGTCTGGATTTGAATTGGGCTGTAGCGTGTATGAAATGAAACCGATACAAATCTTTTGTGAATTGTATGTAATAAATCCTGATACGAATCGGTAGTAAAGTGTATGAAATTAAACCAACATGATTCGGATTGTGCGACTAAAAGGGGAAGCAACAGTGAGGTGAAGGTTTTTAACGAATTAATCGAGACCCTGACTGAACTTTGAAGGAAGACAGGGTGTGGGTTTTTTTTTTTTTTGTCATGAGGCGTCAGAGGTCGAACATCTGTGGAGTTGTGTTTATGAAAATAGAAGATGCACTAAGGATTCGATATGAAGTGACTGCCGGACTTGGGGGGAATGACAGGCAACATGCAAACGATACCTGAAAGGCTGAAATGATGGGTGTGAATCGATGCGTTGTTGGTTTGAGTGGATTTGACAAGTGTCTGAAATGTAATGAGTGAAATGTTTTGCCGTGATATAGGCATGAATCGGTATGTCGCGACTGTGATAAACGATGAGTCAGACGACAAGTTTTGAGTCGAACTGTGGAGCATGGAATGAAATGAGACCAAGCCAACTGGGGCATACTGGGACGAATCGATGCATCGCGGATGCCATCGGATTCGAAACGGACAGTGAAATGAACAAAATGTTTTGCCATGGAGTGAAATGAATGAAATGTTTTGCCATGACAGAGTCACGAATTGGTCGTGCCGCAACTGTGACTGACAACAGACTGGACTCTGGAGCATGTACTAAAATGAGGCAAAAAACAACTAGTGCACACCGGAATGAATTGGTACATCATGGATGCAACTGGATTCAAATCGGAGTGTGATATGTAACAGTGAAATGAATTAAATGTTTGCCATAACAGAGGCATGAATCGGTCGTGCCGTGACTGCGACTGGCGACGAACCGGACTCCGGAGCATGTACAAACGGGACTCTGGGGCATGTACTGAAATGAGGCCAAAAATACCTAGGGCACGTCGAAACAAATTGGTGCATCGTATATGTGACTGGGTTTGTATCGGAACGTGATATGTGACAGTGAAATGATATGCCATGACAGAGGCACGAATCAGTGAGCCCCAACCAGCGACTGACAACGAACGGGACTCTAGAGTACGTACTGAAATGAGGCCGAAAAAACAACTGAGGCACACCGGAACGAATTGGTGCATCGTGGATGCGACTGGACTCGAATCGGAGCGCGGTACGTGAGAGTGAAATGATTGAAATGGTTTGAAATGATTTGAAATGGTTTAGCCTTGATATGGCACCGATCGGTGTACAGTAAATTTGCGAGTGACATTGATTTGTCTGGAGCATAAAACAGTGAGACATGCCTAAACGAAGCGGTGTCTTCGTGTCGAAGTGAGGTACGTAAAAAACAAAAAAATGTTTGGTATGATAACGTTGTGAGTGATTGACAGATGTTGCGGCTATGTGTAGGGTTTTACGAATGATTTGTAAGTTTGATATTGAGGTTTAGTGACACTGACAAGATATATAAAAATGCGTGAAATGAAAATGTCAACCGAAAACCCTACCTGGGACAGCCGAGCCAGACGCGCTGTACGCAAACTACGAACGTAAACGAGAGCCTCGAAATACTTCGAACAAGGGAAGTCACGGACGCTAATGAGTTTTCAAAGAGTCAGTCTAGTGACGTGGCATCGCACTCAGGAAACCGACTGTATCACGCACAGGAAACTGACAAAGACCACAGGCGAGCAGGCTGATTAAATACCAGAAAGGAGAAATCACACGTCTACAGTTATCCCTGAATCAGAAGTAAAAGCAGGATCTCCCCATACAGGGACACCTGTTCCAGTGGCAGCTGACCACTGCGTTCTGTGTGAGAGAAGCAATCTGGATGCTGCAGGGCAACATAAAAATAATACAGTCTCTTCAGTGTTGCATTAAATGTACTTTTTTTCCCCAATAAGCAAATAAATGTATTACTAAAAAGATGACCATGACATAAATAAAATTAGTTTCAGAATTTTTACTTTTCTTTAATTAAGATTTTTAAATGAATACATTTTAAACTAATGTTAAGACAAGCATCCATTTCTACATATTTATAACATCTTAGTTATTAAAATAGATCATTAAAAATAAATATGTGTAAATATATTGAAATGTTGATAATTGCACAACTGGTAAATTTTTTCCCTGAGTAAGTATGGTAAGAGGTAATGCCAGTGGATGTAATGTAGATCATTGGAGCACGGGAAGACAAGTAGTGTGTGTGTGTGTGTGTGTGTGTGTGTGTGTGTGTATATATATATATATATATATATATATATATATATATATTTATATATATATATATATATATATATATAGTTTGTTCACCAGAAGCCTGCATCTCCTTCTCTCCAACATAACTTGGAGAAACCCCACCGGGACTGGCACATGCACTGGAAATGATTTTGAATCTGACTGCTTAATGTGAGGCACCACAGACATCTTAAAGTGACACTAAAATTTTAATAAAGAAAAGTATCTTTAAAGCATAACTCCAGATGTCTCTCCACTTTAAATAGTTTGTTGGGGCCAAACTGATCCAAATTAACAATTTCCATTAAAGTGGTTGTAAACCTTTCCATATACCCAGTGAAGTAACTGGCCTTAGGTGATACACAGAGCTGAAACAAAGCCTCCTACATAAGGTGTACCTTTTTTTCTGCAGCCTTCTCTTCTCTACCTCTGTTCACAGTGCTGAATTTTAAAGCTTGTCTGAGAGTTCAGAAAAAGAGGGAGAAGAGCTGAAGTTACACTCTGCAGGTCTCAGTGAGGAGAGCTCTGAGAGCTGATTGGAGGGACGAGACACACCCCCTCCACACAGCATGCAGGAACAAAGCTGAGGCTGTCAATCAGCTGGAGCTTCCTCTCCGTCACCGTTTTTCTCTTGGTGTCAGGAAAACTTGTCTGAAGTGATTCATGCTTATAGAAGAGGAACAACGCATCAGCCAGAAATTACACTTAGTGATCTGAATTAAGACAAGTATACATTATAGAGGGATATGCTTTGATCATATTTCATGTCTGATGTTTACAGACACTTTAATACATGTAATACTGTATAAACTGTATGTAGCAACAGAGCTATGTTTTGGCAGTGGGGGACTTCCCATCTCATTCCTGAAACTAGATTGAGACAGACTAAGTGCTGGTGAGCCATTCACAGGAAGCATTATATCTTTATGAAGGAAAACAAGGCTTCCCCTAATTGGCTGAGGTGGAGAGGTGGGTGTATGTTATCACAATAAATATATACATACAGGTTTTTTATACAGTGATGACAGCAGCCACATGTATTAGGAAAGGAATTGGTTTGTTGGGGCCTGCGTTGCTGCGTTGGGGCCAGTTGAATGAATTGGACTGAAGTCAATGACAAACCTGCCATGGCAGGCAGCACAAAAAGTGCTCCTACAGTTTTCCTATTATGGGAAATTGTATTACCAAATTTTCCAGAAACTTGGAAACAATAGATTTTGCATGCAAAATGTCTGCTGGCCATTTCTAGGCTATAGTTGTCCATTCTGCCCCCATTGTTGTAAGCCAGATTTCAGCAGTGCATAAAATCTATGGTACTTGTGTGACATTACATATAATACATGGCAAAGGTGCTCCCACCACACTGCAATTTACTTCTTGAAAAACTTCTTAAAAACATTTTTTTCTTTTTTGTGTTTCTCTTTGGTATCATCTGTCTCCAGTAGATTTGGGGTGTAGGAATTTCCTATGTCGCTCCTTTCGGAAGTGATGTAAACTGTGGAAAAGAGGGAAGATTCATCAATGGTTTGGTCTGGTTCTCCTTGGTCATTTCACCTTACCAGTCCTTAGCCAGGAAGATCCATATGCTGGATCCAAAAGAATTACTCATAACAATACAATTGATTTTCATGAGTATACATATCAGCCTATTCAGCCCTATTGTCATCTTAGGTCTATGGTCAGCTTCAGGCTGGGTTCACACTATTGCGACCTGGATGCGGGTTTCTAAGCATCCAACTGGCATGACAGGAGATTGTGACCGGCTTTTAATGGAGCCAGTTCACACATCTCCTGGGAGCGCACCGCAGAAGAGTCCTGTGCATCTTTGGCTCCATTTCGGAGCAAAGGGGGGTCCATGGTCAAGTCCATCTGACGTCCCCCAACAACCGATGGAGCACCAGCCGCCACTGGTGTCTTCATCTCACCAGTCACCTATACCAGAACCAGCACAGTCAAAGAACCATAGATTAAGGTAGATGTAAGTGTGTCAAAAAATAAAAATGTAAAGATTCCCCTGGCTGGAGTTTAGTTTTAAAAGTGCAAAGCCAGTCATCTATAGCCAGTAAAGGCTGGTGGGGTTTAGCACCAACCTAGGCAGATGCCCTGTATACAGACTTGGCTGGAGATCCAACAGCAGGCAAACATAAAATATTTTTGCAAGAAAACACACGTAATTGCTATCTTCATTAGACCCGTACTTTTAGTTTACATGTTTTTAGGACCTGATAAGTTCACTTTAATTTCTTCTAAATAAAATGTATAAAAATTTTGAGAATGCATGACCGTCCTCTAAACTGTCACAAATCACAAGGTTTTTATTGTGCAGGAGCTGATAGGGTGAGGTTATAATCATTTGAATAAAGATCATTCTACAATACAACTTTCTGAGTTGATAACAGGATTTACATGAAATACAATGTAAGACAATGATCACCATCACTCTATTGATTACCGATTATTAGCAGTCTGCAATATTCCCTTACCTCTACTGGCAGAAAATGAATGTCCATTTGTGTCTGGCTCCAATGATAATGTCCTCCTTCAAAGATAGTAAAGGTATTTTAATGTAACAGAAATGTATCAATTTTTTGTAATTCCCTGTTTTATAGTAATAGACAGATAAGTCTACAGTAACCACTACTGTATCTATGCCATTATAAAGTAGACCAGCCATTCTCAACCAGAGTTTCATAGAATCTTTCAGGGGCTGCTAGGAGTGTCTTGAGCTGGGGCTGAATGGCTCACTATTTGATGGTGCCTGCACAGCTCTGGGACCATTGTCCCTTGGCAGAGTCAACTGCATGACACAAAAAATCTTTATAGCTTTATGTTAGGGTGGCATTCTAAACCACTACTGTATGGGACATTCTTCCCATGGCCAACAATTAATTGGTTTTAACAGGGGTTCCCCGAGACCTGAACATTAAGCCAAGAGTTCCTCTGGGGAGAAAGTTTGAGAAAGGCAGAAGTATAAACTTTCATTATGGAAATTGCTGAATTTTGTTATAAATCTTATTCTACTGATCAGTCTTTACTGGGACTCTATGGTATAAACAAGGATTTTCCATTACTAAAAGATCATCCCATTGAAACATGAGGCGTTACAGTAATAGCCTAATGATCTATAGCGTCTAATGGAAAGAGGTGTTAGGAACCAATCAGATTCTCCTTTTTATTCTTCCATATTCCATGGTAAATATAACCATGTGATAAAAACAAAAACTTTTCTCCATTCAATGACTTTTAATCATAAAGATCAATCCAACCCATTTATGATAAATTAAATATTATTAGGTAGGATGATGAAATCATCAGCATAGTTTATCCTTATCTTGAAATGTGTTCGTTGTTAGCATAAAGTAATTTCATAAAAATACAGACCACAATACTGTAAGTTCACATAGCCAAACTCTGCCACCATCCAACTATTTCCTTCTTAAAGGGTAAGTTCACCTTTCGTAACATGTTACATATTACACCCAAAATCAGGGTAAAGTCTGTTACGAATGGACCAGCCCCCAACCCACTCCCTGCCCCCCCAATCCCACGCTCCGACAGCTAGCGGGGATCTTCTCTACCTGCTCCCACCCCTGTTCGCTGTCACAATTTCAATAAAACGCTGCCAAGCGGTGCTCTGTCTACTTTGGAGCGCTGTGGTCTGCTTACTCGTACGATGTACGGATACAGATCTGCAAGAGACCTACATGACACCAGCGATCTGCTGATTGCTGGTGCAATGCTTTAGAGGCTCTAGAAACAAAAAATAATAAATGCACATTTTATTTCCTGCAAAAAAATTTGAGTTTGTTATATTTTTTAAAAGGTGAACTTATCCTTTAAAGAGGAAGTAAACCCTGATGAGTTTACTTCCTCTTTCATTCCCTGCAAAGGCAAAGCATAATGGACTACTATGCATTGCATAGTAGCCCATTATGTGTCACTTACCTGACACAGGAGCCAGCGAAGTCACTGCTGTCCCCTGTAGTGCGCAGCATCCATCTTCTTGGTGGGGTCTCGCAGCTACGCCGCTGTCATTCAGCGAAGCCGCGATGCGCACAGGAGTCAAGACGCGCGGCATTGCGCGGCATCTTCGTTATCGAGGACGCCACGCTCAGTGCGCCGTAGACAGCGGTGCCTGTCTTTGGGCAAATATCTCCTAAACCGTAGGTCAAAGTGGTTTGTAAGGGTTTACAACCACTTTAAATGTTGTCGGACTGTCACCCTAATTGAATGGCTTCAATATATTAGGATGAACTCCAGGCAAACAGCTAAATACACCATATACAATACTTGTGCTGCCACCCAACAAAGTATAGAAACACTGAAATTGGTGCATAAATAAGCATACAAATATATTTAAAATGTATTTTACATATATTTTTTTATGCACCTGATAGAGTTTTTTAATTATATATTTTGCATTGTGGGATATAATGGTTAAAGTGTTACTAAACCCAGGACCCTGCATTCACTATATCTGGTCTCCCACAGTACACAGGACATGGAAATGTAATTATTTCAGTAAATATAAACTGCTAAATATCTTTTCACATCAGCAGTATATAGCTTTCTTGTGACTTGTATGAGTGTCTGGTTAAAGCTTGTAGGAGGAGTTTTCATTCTGCACTTACAGTTCTATCAGGATGTAGGACCTTCTATCTGGACAGTGCTGATTGGCCCTGTGCTGATCACATGCACCCTCCCAAGAAAAAAAAAAACCTCTCTAGCAATACACACCAAACTGAGCATGTGCAGCCTGTTCCCTGGCTCTGTATTATCAGGAAATACATTGGGGACAGTGGAAGGCGAGTGGATCAGAGGAAACAGAATCAAACAGCCTTTTTACACAATTCGGAGGATTAACCCCCTTAGGTTCCTCTATAACAAGCATACTTTACTGCATATACAGACTGATTTTACTGTTGTGGGTTTAGTAATACTTTCATTTTGACTAAATCCCAAAATATATATAAAATTACTTTTACATATATTTTTTATGCACCTGATAGAGTTTTTCAATATATAGTTTGCATTGGTGGGATATAATCACTAGCGCCCCCTATATTTTAAATCACCAATGGGAGATTGTTTATCTTCCAAAGGAATTGTCCTTCTTTTCATCTAGTCCTGAGGTTTAAGCAGCCCTGCCACATAGCAGGCCCAGGTTGGTGGCATTTTTTTTGTTAATGCTGTTAAGCAGTACAGCCTTGTTACCTTCCTGCCCGGAGACTGAGACTGGAAAGTAAAGGAGAAGCAACAGACTGATGAACTCATCCCTCTGCTCATTCATCCAGCCAGTGTGGTCTGTGTTAGCAGAGCACACCTGATTGACCTTAAATGCTGATACAAGACCACATTTGGGCATGTTCACTAGTTTTATTTAAAATACATGTACTGTAAACTTTTTTAATGAATGCATAATTGCATTAATTGCCATTTTTATATCTGCCAGGAGTTCTTCTATAAAGTCACTGACCAAGAACAAGCTTGCAATTGAGCCTCTTCTCTGATTACACTTCAGCTGTCAACAGATGTCATGAATTTAAAAATTGAATGAGCTGGGTGGAAAATTACTATCCGGACATTGTATACTATCATATGCAGTCAATATTTGGCAGTGCCACTGTATTCAGGCAGCTGCAGATGCCATGGCTGCTGAATACAATAGCTGGCAGTGGAATTTCTTCTATCCACGATGTTTAGCATGGATGGGGATATCGGTGGATTTTAGTTCATTCAGCCTGTGGGCTGAACGAGAGAAAATCTAACCATGAATGGTCATTTTTACTTTTGCATACTTGCCACAGTGGAATGGATAACTAACCCAATAGAGGCAATTCAGCATTGAAGGATGGAACAGTAAAACATTATGCATAGCTTATTGACTGGCTCTCTTTAAATTGAATGAATGAATATCTAACTGGTTCCACATAGGGTGCTCATAGTGGCTTGTAGATCTGCACAATACTGGTCATTTTTTATGAGAAATATTTCTATATTGCCACTCATTATTACTGACCTTGGGATTTCATGAATTGGAGTATAGGCTTTTACTTCTCTTTTCACTTCAGGTTCATCTAAAAAAAATGTAAAAAAATATTTTAGTTTAGTATAAAATCATTTATATTTTGAGGTGAGGCTGAATGGTGCAGCTCTAGATACAAATAAAAAACATTGTTACAACAATATGGGAACACACAATAGTGTGCAATCACATTTATGACCAGCAGGGGGAGATAAAGAACCATTCCACTGAAAATGCAATTAGCAGGGATTTTCGCTATAACTGAATTTACAGTGTAAGAATGCTATTTAAGCAATGTAGTATGAAACTTTACCAAACCTCAGAGGACAGAAAGGCTCCACCAAACATTCTCAGGCTCACGTAATAAAAGTGGAAAAGAGGAATTGTTGCCATAATGTTCACTGAAACCAGATGAAAATATTAAAGTTGAACTATAGGCAAACCTTTTTTTTTGGATAGAGCAAGGGAGGGTTATAACTCCTATCAGAAGAAATCCCTGCAAATTAAAGGAATTCCTTGGGAATGCCCAGGTCAAGCTGTAGCAAAGAAGGTTTTTCACTTTAACACATAGAATGCATTAAGGTGACTTTATAATCACTTTAAATAGCTTGTGGCTAGGCCTAATTTTTTTCCTCTAATGGATATATATATATATATATATATATATATATATATATATATATATATATATATATATATATATCTTTTTTAGTAAATTGGCATTTAGATCAGTTTATGCAGCATTTACTGTGTATTTCTTATTTTTGAAATAATTACTGCATAACCTGAAAATGAATTGAGATTTTCAATATCGCATGCGATATTTGGATGAAATGAGTCATGTGATCCAAATATCTCATGCACTATTGCTTTGTGAATTGAGCCCCCAGACTGCTACAGATCAGTACATACCTGTCCTTCTATGAATTGTTTGTATCCAGACATCCATCTTTCTTGCTGTAGGAGCTGAAAAGATGTATTCTGAGCCATCAGTGGTCCTAGAAGTACAGGATATATACATTTTATACAGTGCCATTTCAGAAGTCAACTTATTTGCTTAATAAGTATATTGAGTTTAAACAATAATTAAACATTATGCTTTAAAAACATATAGTAGGGAAGACCTCTACTCAAGCAATAAAGACAATGCTCATTTTTCTCTTTATATTTCATCATAGAGTCAGTCCACCCAAAACTATTTTCGTTTTTAGTAGATGCTGGAGAGCAATTTTTTGTATATTTCAGATACAATATTGGCTCTGCTCTTGACTTTCTGGGTCTACACGCCTGCTGTGACCATTACCATGGCTCCAACTCTCCCTGATGGATTTATAATTAAAAATATGGAGAATGTAAAAAGATGTGCTGCACCATCCATAGAAATACCATTGAAAATTAGGACAAGAAGATCTTACTGGTGGAGAAGCCAAGGTATATATATAACCAGGAGCTGATTTAGGCCACCTGTCTCTACCTATAATTAATACAGTACTTTTTAGTGGACTAATCCTTTACCGGGACATGCAGAATGGATTTTTTTTAAATACAAATGTGAAGAATACCTGACAGAAAACATGTTCACTTTGTCTGCTGAATCCTTCATCTTCTCACAGATGGCATCAACCATGCTGACAGATGGAATTGCAGTTTCATTCTGGAAGACATGTGATATACACATTATTTGTGGGGAGCAGGTTACATCTTTAGGTCTCCATTAATGTTAATGCAAACCCTATCACTAAAATCTTATACAAGCTTTTACACAGCAATGTCACTTTAAGTCATTTTAAACATTTTAAATCTGCAGCTTTCATTAAAAAAAAAATCTTGCCATAAAGGTACTCGTAAGGTAACCCTGTCACCAGGGCTTCCAGTGGACATGACAAGTGGCCATTTTATCACATTATGCAGGTTTGGTCCGCCATTGTAACAAGCAGGAAAGCAGGCTGAGAAATGCAATGCAGCCAGTGCTGGAGTGAATGTAGACATGAATTGACCGCAAAGAAGCTGCCAGAAATCAGCAGCACTGAGATGCAACAAAGGATGAAAAAAAGTGAAAAAAAATAAAATGGCTAAACTTTACTCAATAGGTGATTGCATCTACTTTACTGGACACAGCTTTGGGATAGTGATAGGAGCACAGACTCTATGCTGATTGGTGGTACCTTGGATTCATCCTTCTTGGCATAGTAGAAGCTCATCGTCTGGTCACGTAGTGTAATGTAGAAAGTGTTCCAGAAGCCGACTGGGTTGGTCTACAAAAAAATAAAAGGTGTTACAGAGGATGTCTCAATTATTTTATTAATGAATGCCACAGAATTTAAAGCCCAACTCCAACTAAAACTTTCTCTGCCATGTTCTGTGACTCCACTGGGCGACTCCCCCTTACTTTTAGCTACAGTAAATCAGTCATTATTAGTGAGAAACAGTGCAAAGCATCTCATGTAAAATTCATCCAATACATTTGGAGTTGGCATGGTACAAGCTATAGAGGTAAAGCCAGCTATTTTCCATTTACAGAAAGAGTAATACAGTAGTACCTACACAACTGCGAGAGCAATCAATATTGTACGTAAAATAAGTAGACTTTTACTATTAAGGTCTTGAACCACGCTATCTGTCTGCTAAACTGCAAGTAGCCTGTTGTTTTCTCTGTTCGCGTCTGTCCTGGTGTGGCACCATAGCATTGTATATAAGTCCTGGGACAACATAGTACCGGTAGGCCTGCTTGTCTTAAGGGAAAGCAGGCTGCTATAGGTGAAGCGCATAGTAGCTACCTATAGTGTCTGATCACCTGTATTGAGGTAGATGTGACATTCGTGACATGAAGCTTCTGAAAGAAGGTTTTGGGAGCTAGGAGCAGTATGATTTGGAACAAATAAAGTAACCTTGGCAATACATCCATTTTGATAACATTAATTTTTCCAAACCATATCATCAGTATTGGGGACCATCTGTGGAGATTCAACTTAATTTCCACTTACTTTTTATGCATGTGACACCTGGCTAAAAATAAAGGGAATAGAGTCACCACAACAGGCAGACATACACAGAGCTTCTAAAAAGTTCCCCACTCTGATCAATAAAA
This sequence comes from Lithobates pipiens, assembly GCF_037356315.1. NCBI lineage: Eukaryota > Metazoa > Chordata > Amphibia > Anura > Ranidae > Lithobates > Lithobates pipiens. Next base: position 85,353,843 of record NW_027507791.1, read on the forward strand.
ATATATTTATTCAAATCTATGTTGCATTGGAGAGATCTTACATCACCTTTTGCCTGGCACATGCAAATATCAGCTTCTAACCGAAGCTGGGAGCTGTGACATAACCCTACATCCCATAATTAAAAAAATGCTCTTTTCTGTTAATCTGTGCAATCTACAGGCATACCCCACTTTTAAGTATACAATGGGGCTTATTTACTAAAGCTGGAAAGTGCAAAATCAGGTTAACTTCTGCATAGAATCCAAAGAGCTTCTGTCCCCAGCGTGTTCAATTAAGCTTTGGTAATAAAACCTGGCAGCTCATTGGTTTCTATGCAGAAGTGAGCCAGATTTTACACTTTCCAGCTTTAATAAATAAACCCCATTGTGTACTTAAAAGTGGGGTATGCCTGTATAAAGGCATTGTATGAACTGTGCAGTGCTGCTTTGCATTGGTATACTATATGGCCAAACGTTTGGCCATATAGTGTATCAATGTGGACACCTGACCTATATGACCTTGTTGCACATCCCATTCCAAAACCATGAGCATGAATATGGAGTACTCCAATCCCCCCACCTTTGTAGCTGTAACAGGCTTCACTCTCCTGGGAAGACCTTCAACAGATTTTGAAGGGTGTCTGTGGGAATTTATGTTTATTCAGCCAAAGGGGCATTTGTTATATCAGGTGCTGAAGTTGGACAAGAAGACCAGGTTCATGGTGTTCCTGTTCAGCCTAAAAGTGTTCAGTAAGGTTGAGAATCTAAAACATCTCCATAAAAAATAAAAAATTAAAACCCACAAGGAAGTTCCTTATGGTGTAGCAATTAGAAATACATATATTGATGATGAACAAAAGACAAATGAAATGGAGTACGTACATCTGTAAGGCTACTGAACACATGTAAAGGGGTTACATCAACTCATTAAAGAGCTTTCAGAACATGACTGACTTCGCACAGAGATGGTCAGGGTCAGATGGTCCTACCTGAAATGGTCTGTGGATCTTCAGCATATAAAATGAAAGCTCTTTTGCCCCCAAAAACTGGGAAGTGGTGTTAGCAGAGGTGCCTGTCAGGAAAGAATGTGATTGGAAAATGTATCTTCCGTGACAGACAGCCCCTGTCAGTCGAAGATGGTGTGTATCTGCCACACAGAGTTTTGAGGTTCATGAGGTAAATAGAGGTCTGTAGCAGGACGCTAGGGGTTAAGCACTGGTCACACCTTGCTCCCCACCTGGGGTATAATTTTGCCTTACCTCAGTTAATCAGGTTGGTGCTGAGAGAGGAGAAGCAGGCTGTGAGGGAACATGCCAGCAGGACTAGAGCAGAGCCAGTGAGGTCTATTTATTATTATTATTATTTTGATGGACTTTTGCTTTGGGGCTATGTTTTCTAGCCTTGTGCGGGAATCCTTTTCTGTTTTCTATATATGCTGACCAGTGGCGGCCCATAATGCAGGGTGTGCCACCCCCCATTCTAAATGTGGGGCGAGCGAACGCATGGATTCCAATGATTTTTTTTGTGAAGCACGTGATTAGAGCCAGAGGCTCTAATAGGCTTCAAAAAAGGGTTGGGTGGGTGACAATAGCGATTGGCTGAAAGGAGGGAGGAGAAGCACGGCCACCGTGATGCTGAGGAGGAGGTGGGTGCATTGTTTGCTGCCCCCCCCCGCCCTCAAGCCCCCAAAAATATACCACCAGTCGCCACTGATGCTGACCAAATAAACCTTGCACATGGCTGGATTACCTCTTTGAGAACTCTCCACTTGAAGCTGATCGCCCAAACTTCATAAAGTAGTTTTTTATTGATCATAAATAATACATAAACATCTGCTTTATGAAGATACAGTTTCCAAGCTCATCCTGATGGGTTCTTCTTCCAAAATCCCTTCCCATTTTTTTGTTTTGGGAGGGGTAAAGACTTTTTTTTTTTTTTTTTAACAACAAGGTTGGTCTTTATTGAAAAAAGGAAAATAGACATGGTATGATACAAATACTTCTTGACAAAAGGATATAGCAGTTACATAGATTAGGTAAACAGCCATGTAAGAAAATTAGCAAATCGGCATATCACCAAGAGTTAAAGTGGTTGTAAACCCTTACAAATCACTTTGACCTACAGGTAAGCCTAGATTAAGGCTTACCTGTAGGTCCAAGAAATATCTCCTAAACCTACACGGTTTAGGAGATATTTGCCAAAACACAGGCACCGCTGTCTACGGCGCATGCGCCGTAGACAGCGGCGTGCAGGCGCACTGAGCACACCGCTGTCAACGGCGATATGCCGCGAGTGGCGGCTCCCGTGCACATGCATGGGAGTGACGACATCATGGCTTCGTCGAATGACAGCACGGAACAGCGAGACCCACTAAGAAGATGGAGGCTCTGTACACAAGGAGACAGCGGTGACATCGCTGGACCCTGTGTCAGGTAAGTGACACATAATGGACTACTATGCGATGCATAGTAGTCCATTATGCTTTACCTTTGCAGGGAATCAAAGAGGAAGTAAACCCATCAGGGTTTACTTCCTCTTTAACAGGTGCCACATTCCTACAGAATAAACATCCATAAATCAAGGGGGTCTTGGGAAGAGGGAAGGGGGTGAGGCTCCCTCAAAGTCAATTAAGAAAAGAGTATAAACGTTGATAAAGAAAAAGACAAAAAAAGAAAATACAACAAATTTGACATGTCGGCAGTTAGTAGTCATCTAACAGGTGGCCTAGATGGGGTCAGTCCATGGCTGCCAAATTCAAACTTCATGGAGCACCCTCTACTCATATATGTCAACTTGTACAATGGCAGTACTGCATTGACCGACTTTTCCCATGCACCCACAGTGGGGGGCAGACGGGAGGTCCATTTTAACAGGATCTCTTTTTTGGCATAGAAAAGCAGAAGTGAGAGCAATGTCTTAGTATTTCTAGGTCTTTGTTCATCATCTTGTACACCTAACAGCGCAAGCTCGGCCGTTAAGGGAGTATCTATCTGAAGGCGAACATTAATATACTCCCCCACCGTGGCCCAAAACCGTGTCAGTCTGGGCCAGGACCAAAACATGTGGAAGTAAGTGCCCTCAGATGATTGGCAGCGCGGGCAATTCGGCGAACGCGATGGATAGATTTTGTGCAGCCTCTGAGGTGTATAGTACACCCTGTGCAAAAATTTAGTTTGTATTAGTTTGTCCCTAAAGGATATCACTAAAAAGACCTTTAATTTTACAATAAGGTTGAGGCTAGGGCTCTGCGCAGGCCACTTTTGGAGTGTCCACATAATTTTGGCCACGTAGGGTATGAATACAACTGGTGCTGTTTTGAGAGGCTATTAAAAAGGCAAATGTGTGAAGCCAGGGCAAAGGGTCCCAATAAGTTTTCAGTCATTACAAGAACCAGTAATTCCCAGCCCTTCCTCACTTAATCTTGTACTCTGCCCTGGTAACATACAAAAAGGATGAATGAAAAATGACCATTGGACTAAAATGTTAGAATGATTGTTATGGGTTCCTGTGTGGTTTTCCTGCTCTATGGAATTCCCAGAATACAGGTACTGAGCAATAAGCAGAAGACAATCACACTGCCTCTACTTCTATATCAAACAGAAATCACAAACCCATGTCACTATAGCTCATTACTGTACCTTTCCACCTGGTAGGAATTTCTGTTTGGTCTCCAAGAATCCATTAACTGCGGGTGTCTGCAAAAAATAAAAACCCTCAATAATTCAGAATGATATGCGGATGACAAGATCAACCCTGGTAAGGACAGCTCTGCAGAACAGGTTTGTGCACGTCATAAGAGAATTATGGAAACTGCCATTGCTGATCTCTCCTTTTGACCATGCTAGTTTCCTGGTTATCATCCTGCTGCATTGGCTTTGACTGGGAATAATTATAGAGATATGGATTTTGGCACTGACACTCAGACCATGCTAACTAGAACTTTTAAATGCAAGCTAGCAAATGGCAGTTCACATAAGTGCGCGTTATTATTTATCTAAAAATGCATAAAAACAGATGTAAAATAAAAAGATAATCTATTTTGATTTGTCATACACTTTACCGCAATTCATAGAGGCGCATTAACATTAAGATCTACTGTACTTACCAAAGGTGATTTTGGTGATAAATCAGGTGTTTTTGAAGGTACATTTGGAGAGTCCAGCTTAAGCTCTGTTGGAGGCTGAGCCTTCACCTCCTGAATAATAAAGACAAAGAAGTCATATTGACTACAGAAATCATGCATAGACTGATGATCTCCAAAGCAGGATGACCCCACTCTGTTACACTAATATCGTATGCTGTGAAAAACAAACACCTTTCTTCACTGGTCAATAAAAATCTTCCTAATACCATAGGCCTCATGCATGTGAGCAGGTTGCCTACAGTGTATTAGTCAGAGAGCACAGCATGTTAACGTATTAAGGACGTTGTGATTCAAAGACAAATTAATTCATAAATGTATTTAAAAAATGAATTATAACTACTGAAACGTACAATAACTATTATGTCCTTTACAATTTTTTGCATATTTTTGTTGTATTTATGTCATTTTAGATAAAAAGAAAAAAGTCCAAATAACATCTTTTAAAATGTAAAGCAGATTTCCCACAATGTATATACAGTATCTCACAAAAGTGAGTATACCCTTTAAATTTTTGTAAATATTTTATTTATTTTTTTGCATATTTTTTGCATATTTTTTGCATATTTTTGTTGTATTTATGTCATTTTAGATAAAAAGAAAAAAGTCCAAATAACATCTTTTAAAATTTAAAGCAGATTTCCCACAATGTATATACAGTATCTCACAAAAGTGAGTATACCCTTTACATTTTTGTAAATATTTTATTATTGTATCTTTTCATATGACAACACTGAAGAAATTACACTTTTCTACAATGTAAAGTAGTGCATGTACAGCTTGAATAACAGTGTAAATTTGCTGTCCGCTAAAAAAACCTCAACACAGCCATTAATGTTTAAACCGCTGGCAACAAAAGCGAGTAAGTGAAAATGTCCAAATTGGGCCCAAAGTGTCAATATTTTGGGTGGCCACCATTATTTTCCAGTCACTGCCTTAACTCCCTTGGGCATGAAGTTCACCAGAGTATCACAGCTTGCCACTGGAGTCTTCTTCCACTCCTCCATGACGACATCACGGAGCTGGTGGATGTTAGAGACCTTGCGCTCCTCCACCTTCCGTTTGAGGATGCCCCACAGATGCTCAATAGGGTTTAGGTCTGGAGATATGCATGACCAGTTCATTACCTTTTACCCTCAGCTTCTTTAGCAATGCAGTGGTCATCTTGGTGGTGTTTTTGGGGTCCTTATGTTGGAATACTGCCCTGCTGACCAGTCTCCAAAGGGTGGAGCTCCTGCTCTGCTTCAGTATGTCACAGTAAATGTTGACATTCATGGTTCCCTCAGTGAATTGTAGCTCCCCAGTGCCAGCAGCACTCATGCAGCCCCAGATCATGACACTTCCACCACCATGCTTGACTGTAGGCAAAACACACTTGTCTTTATACTCCTCACTTGGTTGTTGCCACACACGCTTGGCACCATCTGAACCAAATAACTTCATCTTGGTCTCATCAGACCACAAGACATGGTTCCAGTAATCCATGTCCTTAGTCTTGTCATCAGCAAACAGTTTTCAGGCTTTTTTGTGCATCATCTTTAGAAGAGGCTTCCTTCTGGGATGACAGCCATGCAGACCAATTTGATGCAGTATGCAGAGTAGGGTCTGAGCACCGACAGGCTGACCCCCACCCCATTCAACCTCTGCAGCAATGCTGGCAGCACTCATACATCTATTTCCCGAAGACAACCTCTGGATATGACGCTAGGCGTGTGCGCTCAGCTTCTTTGGTCAACCATGGCAAGGCCTGTTCTGAGTGGAACCTGTCCTGTTAAACCGCTGTATGATTCTGGCCACCGTGCTGCAGCTCAGTTTCAGGGTCTTGCCAATATTCTTATAGCCTAGGCCATCTTTATGTAGAGCAACAATTCTTTTTTCAGATCCTCAGAGAGGTCTTTGCCATGAGGTGCCACATTAAACTTTCAGTGACTAGTATGAGAAACCTGAGACCTTGTAACACTAACGAGTCACATGACACCGGAGAGGGAAAATGGCTAGCAGTTTAGACATTAATGGCTGTGTGTTGAGCTATTTTGAGGGGACAGCAAATTTACACTGTTATACAAGCTGTACACTCACTACTTTACATTGTAGCAAAGTGTCAAATCTTAAAGTGGGGTGCCCCAAACAAAAAAATATTTAAAAGTCAGCAGCTACAAATACTGCAGCTGCTGACTTTTAGTAATCGGACACTTACCTGTCCCAGGGTCTAGCGATGCGGGGGAAGGAAGCCCCCCTTGTTCCCCGCTCTGCATGCGTGAGCGGCGCCGCGCGCTGTGATACGCCGCACAGTCATCTTGGACACGTGACAGGTCCCAGATGACTGTGCGGTGCGAGGGGAAGTGATGTCACCAGCCCGGGCAATGAAGGAGGCAGACTACGAGGGGCCCCCTAGCAACAGGCATTTAGAGGTGACTACATTTTTTTTTATTTATTTATTTTTTTTTTATTCATTTTAAGCAATGTTTTTTTTTTTGGTGGCAACACCACTTTAAGTTTATCACATGAAATTATATAATAAAATATTTACAAAAATGTGAGGGGTGTACTACCTATCTCCAGCCCACTCTGGTCCAATCACATGATTTCCTGTGTCAGCTAGCATCAACTGCAGGGGAAAGGAGAGAGTGCCCATCAACGGCTAGGAAGGCCTGAAACATTTGTTGTTGTCAGTTCCTCCTCTCCCCTGCAGCTACCACAGAGTGACACAGGGGAGCTGGATCACATGACCAGACCAGAGTCGACTGAAAATATGTAATTACTGTATATACATTGTCTTGAAAAAGTATTCATACCCCTTGAAATTTTGCACATTTTGTCATTTTACAACCAAAAACAAATTTATTTTATTGGGATTTTATGTGATAGACCAACACAAAGTGGCACATAATTGTAAAGTAGAAGGAAAATGATAAATAGTTGTACTTTTTGGCCAAAAAGCAAAATGCTATGTGTGGTGGGAAAACTAACACTGCAAATCACCCTGAACACACCATCCCCACCGTGAAACATGGTGGTGGCAGCATCATGTTGTGGGGATGCTTTTCTTCAGCAAGGGCAGGGAAGCTGGTCAGAGTCAATGGGAAGATGGATGGAGCCAAATACAGGGAACTCTTAGCCCTTAGCCCACGGTCGGATATTCAGACGGAAAATGTCTGCGTTGTCGGATAATCCGACTGTGTGTGGGCTCCATCGGACTGTTTCCGTCGGAATATATCCGACTGACAAAGTTTCAGAGCTGGGCTATAAAATTTTCTGACAACATGATCCGATCGAACTTTGTCCGATCGTTTGTAGAGAATTCCGATCGGACAAGAGCCTCTGATGGAGGCTCTTTACCATGTGATCAGCCGCGTCCAATCACGGCTGATCACGATGTAAACAGGAAGAGCCATTGATCGGCTTTTCCTCACTCGCGTCTAACAGACGCGAGTAGAGGAGAGCTGATCGGATGCTCTCCTGACAGGAGGCGTCTGTGCTGATTGTTTATCAGTGCAGCCCCCCCTCGGATGCCCACCCAGGACCACCGGGATGCCGCCAGGACCACCAGGGATGGCCACCACACTGGACCACCAGGTATGCCAGCCTAGACCACAAGGGAAATGCCAATCAGTGCCCAGGCAGCTGCCAATCAGCGCCCATCCCCAATGCCTGCCAGTGCCATCAGTGATGCCTATCAATGCCTCATATCAATGGTCATCAGTGCCACCTATCATTACCCAGCAGTGCCACCTGTCAGTGCCACCCATAAGTACCCATCAGTGCAGCCTTTCAGTGCCCAGTGTCGCCTATCAATGCCCACCAGTGCCACCCATGAGTGCCCATCAGTGCCGCCTATCAATGCCCAGCAGTGCTGCATATCAGTGCTGCATATCAGTGCCACCCATCAGTGCTGCCTACCACCAAAAGAAAGCTCTATTTGTAGGAACAAAATGATAAAAATTCTGTTTGGGTACAGTGTAGCATGACCGTGCAATTGTCATTTAAACAGCGACAGCGCTGAAAGCTTAAAATTGGCTTGGCCAGGAAGGGGCTGTAAGTGACCTGTATTGAAGTAGTTAAAGTGACATCAACACAAGCCTGAACTTAGTGTTAAGACTGCAAAAGCTGCTATTTGCCATCCCTTGTTTCCTAATGTATTCGCTACTAAATACCTAATTCATAGCTAGGTGATCTGACATTAACAACCCATGACTTCTCCCTAATCTGTGCAGCTACATACTCCACTGCGGCTGGCAAGCATGCTCTGCCTTATGTTTTTGCTTGCAATTCATGGGCAGCACAATGGCTAAGTAGTTAGCAGTTCTACCTAGCACTAGGGTCGTCAGTTCAAATCCCAATCATAGCACTACCCGAACAGAGTTTACATGTTCTCCCTGCACCTGTGTGAGTTTCCTCTGGTTACCCTGGTTTCCTTCCACACTCCAAAGACATGCTTGTAGGTTAATTGGCTCAAGTCTAAATTTGTCCTAGTATGAATGTGAGTTAGGGACCTTAGTTTGTAAGCTCCTTGAGGGTTGGGACTGATGCAAATGTACAATATATATGTAAAGCGATGTGTAAATTGACAGCAATAACTACCTGTAATAAGTAAATATAATCAATATTCATAATTAGCTCAAGGAGACCAGCAAAGGCAGAGAATGCACAGCAGGAAGATCTCCACAATGTCACTGGGCATGCCCGGGTCCATGTCAAACCTGACTGACAGATCCAGAGCTGCACAGTAATGCTGAGATAAGTGGGTGGCAGCTGGTGAGATCCCCTAAGCTCACACGTTGTAGGGGAGCATAGTTTGGCATCTTTTCCCAGGGCACTGGATGACCTTGTCTCAGGCACTGTCCTCCATACAGGGGATACATTTTTTTCTAACCTCTTATATAAGTATACATTCTAGGTTAACTGTGCTGTGACAGTCTCTCAGGTATCAGCCATGATGAAGACAAGCCAACAGCAGCATCATCTTTGCAGAGCACGTGGCACTTTAATGATGCAAAGCTTTTGACCTGCTCCAGTATACACCGTTAACCCCTTGGCCCAAAAGTCCCATTTACAGCTGCCCCGCGCAAGCAGAAACATAATATACATATACAGGCCATTCATATGAGTATTTTACACATTATGTTTTAAACATCAGCAATGTTTTAAATATGCTCAAACTTGAGAATTGCATCTCTCTAATCTTACCAGATATTTCAGTCATATGTAGATTTTAGATTTCACTTACCAAAACGGAGACAGGACTGATTTCAGGAGCTGGTGTAGGCAGAACTGGGATATGTGAACGTTCATCCCTGATTTCAATCAAAGGTGTGACCTTCTGTGAACAAAAACACATATTACCTTACACAGTAAGATTATGTACCAAAACTCAAATGCAGTACTCCAAATCAAAGTGATTTCCATTTACTGAACAGTAAAAGATAGATAGTGATTAGTTGTTCTGTGTGATCACTTTACCTAACTGAATAAGCTTGTCCATGTACACATTTTTTAGACCTGGAAATTAAAATCAAGAACAGACGGTTTGAATTTCAAACATATTTTAAACCGACGTAGCCAATTTTTAAGACTACGTAGAAATTGCACTAACATTGAAGCTTTCAAAGTACAGGCTAATGTATTAAAAACCAGGTTTGTGGACAAAGGTTATAATCCCAATGATGTTGACCGTGAACTTCAACGTATGTTGGAGGTGAATAGGGAGTCCTTATTGGCAGTCAAACCCAAACAGGAGTCTGATAATAATTTTAAGTGGGCTATGTTGACCTCATTTTCCATCCAACATCGACAAGTTAAAGCAGTTTTTGCGAAACATTGGGAAATCCTTAAGCAGGACCGCATCCTCAACACCTCTTCGTCCGATCAAGCCATTGTCATTTTTAGAGGTGCCCCCTCCTTACAAAGCAAAATAGCCCCCAATATCATCAACCCACCTGTACGCCAGTCAATTTTTCATGAATTGAATGGCTTTTTCTCGTGCAGAAAATGCATTGTGTGTCAACATAACTCTGGGGTAGGATGTAAGACTGTGGATTTTACATGCTCCGTCACTAACAAAAAATATTCCATCAAACAGTTTAGCACGTATACGACCAGCTATATTGTATACTTGTATGTAGGAAACAATATGTAGGCCACACCATTCGTTCCTTCTCAGTTAGGGTTGCAGAACACATGGCATTGATCAAAAGTGGTGACACCAAACACACCGTTCCTAGGCATTACATATTACACCACAATCGTAGTCTTAACGGAACACAGTTTGTGGTGATTGACACGTACATCCCCCCTGAAGGGGGGGGGGGTGCTATGACCAGGGGTGTTTCCAGATTGGAAACCTTCTGGATCCATGCGTTACTGTCTTATTCTCCGTTTGGCTTGAACGTTGAATTAGACATTAACTCTTTCATTAATAATGCTTAAGAAATTCATATTAATTGTTGTTTTTTTTTGGCTTTTTGTTTTTGTATATGCCCAGAGAGGTAGTCTCTCTCTCTCTTGTTTCAATTTATTTCATTGCATTGTAGTTATTTGCACATGACCCCACATGAGAGTCTACTTCGCGTGTGTACATATAAACACTCCCCCTTTTTTTTTTTGGTAGGTCCAATTATATACTTATACACTTATTTTTTCTTTGATTAATACCACGGTAAATACATCTCATGATCCGTAATCTATAATTGCTATTTTTATTCATAACCAGCTCCCCTGTGTTTTCAGAGGGAAGCGTTTTTTCTATTTTTGGGATTTTTAATCTTATTCCTTTAATGTTTGTGTTACCGCATAGTCTATGAGTTTTTCAATGTGGATAACCAATAGTAGCCAGTTGTCATTAATATCATTACGTCCTTTTTTTCATAAGTTTTGTTTTCTTATTGAAGGTTTTTTGACTCCCAAAGTCCTACTTTCACACACCTGTCCGAATGTGAAGTTGTAGTGGGGCACAAGATTTTCTTGGGCCGGTGTGAGGGTGCATGTCTCTGGATTCTTGGAACACAATCCTGTCACGTTGTTGAGGCGCATGCCATAATCATGTGACCATGGACTGTGGTTGGAACGCAAGTGTGCCATGCTGGAACGCAAGTGCATCAGGCTGGTTAGGCACATGACGTCACCATGCGCCTTCCGGCGGCGTCGCGGAATAATGTGCATCTCGGTTATCACCCCCTACATCGAGGCTTGAACTGCAAGGTGTTTTTATGGGCCCGATTTCTCCACATTGAGGCTTGCAACTTTCTATCACAGCCATACCGTGGCATTTAATGCACGCCGGTTGGCCATGTTTACACACTAGAAGCAACATTACTATTAGGTTTTGGAATACATCACACATGATCTAGATTGAGGCGTGGAACGCACGCCAGTCGGCCATTTGTCTAAACCGAAATTAATATTAACAACATTGGAAACACAACAGGGATTTGGCTCTCATGTATGGGGTCACAGTCTCTATAAATATCTGGATGGCTGCAGTAGAGGGACACCCTAGACGATGTACTTGGAGACAAAACGCGTTGGGAAGGACTCCACTGTCGTTTGTTTTTTTAAAAAGCACTGATTTTAATCTTCTAAATGTAAGTTTTCCTACTTCATTAAAAGTATTGTGTACTTAAAACGGAATTGCGCTATGTATGTAACGTTCTGGTAAGCCTCCTAGTTTTCGGTGGTGGTAGCTCTCACTTCAACTATACATCCTGTTCACCGTTGGGATATTCACAGCATGAAGTGTTGGAACAATATTTAATTTCACATGGAACTTTGAATCACATTTAGATTTTTTGCTTACTTGGAATTTTTTTTCACAAAGCAGCAGACTTTGTGAAAATTAATATTTGTGTCATTCTCAAAACTTTTGGCCATGGCTGTACATGTTTAGTCAGAAAGACATAGCACTAACAAATTTAAATTTTATAGTCCACTGTGATGGCGCAATATGTGTAAACATGACTGTGCAGGCCCATGGGTACCAGGGTCTGACTCTGTTGCCCAGTGAATTACATAATCTAAAAAACATGATCTGACATGCCCCATCTCGTCCTCAGAAGCACAAGTCTATATGAACAAACTTATGATGATTATGGGTTTTGTAAGCATAGAGCACTGGAATGGAAGAGCAAATAGCATTATATCACATATAATAACCTATGGTGATATGGTAGTGTAGCAGGGTGTCAATGGCTATGGTCCCTGGTTTCCCAATACCGCTTCATTTGAGACATGACACAGTAGCAGTCTTTGTGTGTGAAAACTCCCCTTTCCCATGCTCTCTAGCAGCTTTTACTGGCCAATTAGTTGGAAGAGGAGTATCACTCTGCACCCTTGGAGATGTAGTTTGCAAGGGCAAGGGTCGCTGTGCTGTGCAAGGAAATGGAAATTCAGGCTCCAATGGGGCATGGGATGGAGGAGGAGAGAGATTTGGACTTTTATGGTTCTGGCCGGGAAAGCCTGGGGCTTTTTCGGTCCCGATAGAGTGAAGACATCCACACATCAACAGGAGTTTTTAGCATGTGAGACCTGGGTTCAATGACTGTTGAGTTAAGAGCGCCTAGTGCAGTAAGGCTTCAGGACATCCTCCTCCACTGAACCACTGTCTTTGGGAGGCTGAAGCATTACTGCTGCCTGGTACCACTGTTGTTTGCCAGAAACCTTGGGGACGGACTTAATAGGAGCCCCCCTTCCAATAAGTGCCTCTGCAGCTGTATCCTAGGATGAGTGAGAGGGCTATCAGCCTAAGATTGGCATTGATTGCGGAATTACTGACTGCAGGACGTGAACTACACTTTTTAGCATTGCATCAATCCAGCCTAATCCTGCATCTCTATCAGACGGACACTGCATCCAAGCTAGTTTAAAACCATATTGTGCAAAACTATCTCTGTTGAGATGCTTCTATTCTCCAATTATTAAAAAGGCCACCTCATAGCTACAGCTTACATCCTCTGTATGCAGTTTATTTTAGGAAGGTTATCAATTGCACTAATCCCCCTTAAAAGAGCCCCAACGATAGCCAGCAGAAGAAACATCTAAAGACTGCCCTGTGTTAAAATGGGCCCACTGGCTCAGTCATTGTTTGGTTAATATCCTTCTGTTAAGTAGTTATAGACTTTATCAAACTGCCCTAGGCTTGTCACAACCAATGCCAATACACATTGACATAATAGTGCCCCACGATTGTTATATGTTATATCTGCTGATCATTGCTACACTGTAGGTGGTGTTGTCACAGTTTATGCTGATCTGGATAGCAGATGTTATTAAATATTTGGAACAACCTTTTTGTGATAATCACTTTTTGCATATCTATTTAAATACCTATGTTCATATAATCTGATTCCTTTAACCTTGTATCCCTGTTACTTACAGTACAATACAACCTGTTTTCTTTTTTATATAACCATTGGGTGTAAATGTATTTTTTAAACTGTGTTGTTGTTGAATAGGGATGAGCCGAACACCCCCCTGTTCGGTTCGCACCAGAACCTGCGAACAGACCTAAACTTTGTGTGAACTTTAGAACCCTATTAAAGTCTATGGGACTCGAACGTTCACAATCTAAAGTGCTCATTTTAAAGGGTAATATGCAGGTTACTGTCCTAAAAAGTGTTTGGGGACCCGGGTCCTGCCCCAGGGGACATGGATCAATGCAAAAAAAAGTTTTAAAAATGGCAGTTTTTTCAGGAGCAGTGATTTTAATAATGATTAAAGTGAAACAATAAAAGTGTAATATTCCTTAAAATTTCATAGCTGGGGGGTATCTATAGTATGCCTGTGAAGGGGCGCATGTTTCTGGTGCTTAGAACTGTCCCTGCACAAAGTGTCATTTGTGCAGGAAAAAAAGTCTTTTAAAATCACTTGCGGCTAAATTGTCGGCTCCCCGTAATACAGAGAACACTCAATGAGTGTTCTCTGTATTAGCCGACAATTCATTCATTCATTGATAAAAAAAAGCGTGGGGGTTCCCCTAAATTCAATTACCGCCCTTCAGGTCTGACATGGATATTAAGGGGAACCCCGTGTCAAATTAAAAAAAAATTTGACGTGGGGTCCCCCTAAATATCCATATCAGACCCTTCAGGTCTGATATGGATATTAAGGGGAACCCCGCATCAAATTTAAAAAAAAATTGACGTGGGGGTCCCCCTAAAAATCCATACCAGACCCTTTATCCGAGCACGCAACCTGGCAGGCCGCAGGAAAAGAGGGGGGGACGAGAGAGCGGCCACCCCTCCCTCCTGAACCGTACCAGGCCACATACCCTCAACATTGGGAGGATGCTTTGGGGGTCTGTGACCCCTCAAAGCACCTTGTCCCCATGTTGATGAGGACAAGGGCCTCATCCTCACAACCCTGGCCGGTGGTTGTGAGGGTCTGCAGGCGGGGGGGCTTATCAGAATCTGGAAGCCCCCTTTAACAAGGGGACCCCCAGATCCCGGCTCCTGTTTGAAATGGTAAGGGGGTACAAAAGTACCCCTACCATTTCACAAAGAAAGTGTAAAAATGGTTAAATAAGACAAACACACTTTTGAAAAATTCCTTTATTAAAAATAAAAAAAAATAAAAAAAAGATTCCAGCGGTGCTAATCCACTCTTGCTATCCAGCGATGAATCTCCGGGGTCCAGCCATGGATGATCATATCCAGCGAACGGGGGATCTATCAGTCCAGCGCTGTCCATACATCCGTCTTCTGTCTCCAGTGCGGAGACACTGCGGAGATCCCAGCGCTGACGTTTCTTATATTAGGAGGGCGGGGCCACCCGTCACCTGACCCCGCCCCTCTGACGCTGGAGAGGGAAGCCAGGGGTTCCCCAGTGATGTGTGGGTGACCCCGCCCCCTCTGATGTAGCGCAGGTTTCCGTTACATCAGAGGGGGCGGGGTCACCCATACGTCACTGGGGAACCCCTGGCTCCCTTCACCAGCGTCAGAGGGGCGGGGTCAGGTGATGGGTGGCCCCGCCCCCCTAATATAAGAAACGTCAGTGCTGGGATCCCCGCAGTGTCTCCGCACTGGAGACAGAAGACGGATGTATGGACAGCGCTGGACTGAGAGATCCCCGTCGCTGGATATGATCATCCATCGCTGGACCCCGGAGATTCATCGCTGGATAGCAAGAGTGGATTAGCACCGCTGGAATCTTTTTTTTATTTTTAATAAAGGAATTTTTCAAAAGTGTGTTTGTCTTATTTAACCATTTTTACACTTTCTTTGTGAAATGGTAGGGGTACTTTTGTACCCCCTTACCATTTCAAACAGGGGGGGCGGGATCTGGGGGTCCCCTTGTTAAAGGGGGCTTCCAGATTCTGATAAGCCCCCCACCCGCAGACCCTCACAACCACCGGCCAGGGTTGTGAGGATGAGGCCCTTGTCCTCATCAACATGGGGACAAGGTGCTTTGACGGGTCACAGACCCCCAAAGCATCCTCCCAATGTTGAGGGTATGTGGCCTGGTACGGTTCAGGAGGGAGGGGGGCGCTCTCTCGTCCCCCCCTCTTTTCCTGCGGCCTGCCAGGTTGCGTGCTCGGATAAAGGGTCTGGTATGGATTTTTAGGGGGACCCCCACGTCAATTTTTTTTTAATTTGATGCGGGGGTTCCCCTTAATATCCATATCAGACCTGAAGGGTCTGGTATGGATATTTAGGGGGACCCCCACGTCAATTTTTTTTTTAATTTGACACGGGGTTCCCCTTAATATCCATGTCAGACCTGAAGGGCCTGGTAATTGAATTTAGGGGAACCCCCACGCTTTTTTTTTTTTTTTTTAATCAATGAATGAATGAATTGTCGGCTAATACAGAGAACACTCATTGAGTGTTCTCTGTATTACGGGGAGCCGACAATTTAGCCGCAAGTGATTTTAAAAGACTTTTTTTCCTGCACAAATGACACTTTGTGCAGGGACAGTTCTAAGCACCAGAAACATGCGCCCCTTCACAGGCATACTATAGATACCCCCCCAGCTACGAAATTTAAAGGAATATTACACTTTTATTGTTTCACTTTAATCATTATTAAAATCACTGCTCCTGAAAAAACGGCCGTTTTTAAAACTTTTTTTTGCATTGATCCATGTCCCCTGGGGCAGGACCCGGGTCCCCAAACACTTTTTAGGACAGTAACCTGCATATTACCCTTTAAAATTAGCACTTTAGATTTCTCCCATAGACTTGTATAGGGTGTTTCGGCTTTTCGAATTTGCTGCCAACAGCCCAAATTGTTCACTGTTTGCTGAACAGGCGAACAGGCAATGTTCGAGTCGAACATGAGTTCGACTCGAACTCGAAGCTCATCCCTATTATTGAACATCTAAAACTGATATTGGTGATTCCTTGCAATACTGAGGGTTAGAATAATTAGTAATGTGTGTCAGAAGGGCTGAGGTCTGAGCAGGTCGAGGCCATGAACAGGGGGACCCATGTGAATAAGTGTCTCCTTCTGGGGTGGCGCTACAGTAGTTAAAAAGGAAACATAGACTTTTGATTGAATATATTACCTCTGGGATGAGATAAGTTTTCCCTATAATTTTGAACCCTGATGCATTTGTAACTTTTATTTTTGTACCATATGACACACTGTACTGCTTTGTAATTTTGGTTCGAATGTTAAAAATACTTTACAATAAAAATATTTTGGAAGAACAAAAAAGGAAACATAGGTGTAAGACTAAATCTGTCAAGGGAAAACCATGAAGGCTGTCACTGCTGTCCTCTGACCCTAAAAATGCAATTTGCCTATTTGTCTTGCTAATCCTCTGGCTTCAACACTTTGAGTCACTGGCCTGTAACAAACTAACAGATAAGGACCCCCTACCTTTCTCCTATCCTCACCTGTATATTTGTTCCAGACTAGTGACTCAGAGTCAGAAATCATTAGAGCCACTTGGTTAGCATAACAATTAGGCAACTACTATTTTCAAAAACAGGTTAGCCATGGTAGCCCCCTCATTGCTCTTGTGACTGGTTTACATCAAATGCACAATGGCTCCCAAAACAGTACTCACCAAATCAATGCTGTGGCCAATCTCTGAGAAAGGTGCATTCACTGAGCGTTTTGTGGGTACATAAGTTGAATTAATTTGTGTTTTTCCTATAGCCTGATGGCTGGTGTCTTCTAAAGAAATTAATGGGCCATCAACCTTTATAGTCTCTGTGACTGGCACCTTGGAGAACTGGTAAGTTGGTGCTGCTGTAGAGGGCTGCTGGGGGGTTATTGCTGGCGGCTGCGAAGAAGTCAAGACAGTCATGTCCAAAGAAGGAATCTTAAAATCAAGAAGATTTGTGGTGGTAACTGTTTCAGGTTCCTTGGTTGTTTCAAGTTTGTTGACCTTGGAATCAACACTATTTGGAAAAGTTCCAGTGATGTCTGTTGGCTTTGACTGCAGGGGACTCGGCGGCTCAAGAGAAGATCTCTTTGCACTTCCACTATCAAACTGTTTTGGAGGGAAAATTCTTCTTTCAGAAGTCTTCTCAGTCTCAGAAGAAGTCAAGACAGTCATGTCCAAAGAAGGAATTTTAAGATCAAGAAGATTTGTGGTGGTAACTGTTTCAGGTTCCTTGGCTGTTTCAGGTTTGTTGACCTTGGAATCAAAGATATTTGGAAAAGTTCCAGTGACATCTGTTAGCTTTGACTGCAGGGGCTCCAGAGAAGATCTCTTTGCACTTCCCCTATCAAACGGTTTTGGAGGGAAAATTCTTCTCTCAGAAGTCTTCCTCTTTAGAGAAGGCACCCGGAAGAAGGGCTCTGTTTTTTTCTGTTCCTTTTCTTGTAGGTCGATGTGCCCATGATGCAAGTTCTGTTCTCGCTGTTAATACAGGTAAATGAAGTAGTATGTAATTAGGAGTATTTATCTAGCAAGTTTAACAAGTGACATAGATACGTTGTACATAATATATATGTAATATACATAACTTATACCCAGAGACAAATTATGTCAACCCCTGATATATATAATCAATTTTTGTGGATAAGGCAGGTTTGGTGAACATTACTTCATCAAGTTGAAGTCAATGGGATCTGAATGTTAAAAACAGTAGTGGCCATTTTCTAGGCTAATAGTGAATTGTCAAGCAAATTACATGGGGGGGGGGGGGGGGGCGGTGTTCGGGGTGGACATTACCCTGGGCAACATGTACTAAAGCATAACATTTTTTTTAAAATTCAATTTGGCAGGGAGCAGAGGTTTTGATAATGACTAAAACTCAACATTCTAAAAATTCCTTTAAATAACGTGCCTGAGGGATGCCCTTAAATTGCGTGTGAAGTGGCACATCTGTTCAATGTATACAATCTACTGCATAAAAACTGAAAAAACTTCAGGCTTCTTAGTTCTGTTTGTTCCCGTCTTCTATACCCCACCCTCATCCTAGATGAAGGTGTGGTATAGATGTTAATGGGGGACCCAAAAGGACCATGCCAATCTCCCTTCTGATTGGAGAGCTCTAGGTCCAACACTTATTGTTTTGGACCTCTGATGAATGACCACTGCTTTTAAAGAGATAGTAGCAATCTGCTATGAAGCATACTCCCCACCTTTGTTTAATTGTAGCAGTGGGGAATGGGTGATATAATTCTAAGGCCGCGTACACACGGGCGGATTGTCTGCCCAACTTAGTCCGCTGAACCGTGTTTCAGCGGACAATCCGCTCGTGTGTGGGCTTCAGCGGACTTTTTCAGCGGACAGTCTGACGGACTTTGTCTTTCGGAATTTCCGTAATTTTGTCCGTCCAAACTTGGTTTTGTCCGTCCAAACTTGGTTTCAGCGGACAGTCCGCTCGTGTGTAGGCAAGTTGGACGGACTAAGTATGGCGCATGCTCAGAAAGGATTTACACGGCCGAAGGTTGCATTGCAGTGTATTGGACGTCGTTTTTCTAGTCCCGTCGTACGTGCTGTACACGTCATCGCGCAAGTTTTCAGCGGACTGTCTGTTCATCGTGTGTGGTCAAGTCCGTTCATTCAAAAGTTGAACGGACTGTCTGTCGGATTGTCTGACGAACTTAGTTGGGCAGACAATCCGCCCGTGTGTACGCGGCCTAAGAGCAACAGGAAAGTTTTTTTTATTTTGGTGAGTCAGACTCAGCAGGTATCATTCTTTGTGATTGACATGGATCTGCACTGCGTGATTAATGATGGATTTATATCAAATATTTTTTTTTTTACAGTTTATATTTCTTTTTGGAATTGATTATGGGTGCCCATTTACATTGGGGGGATCTAAGTGCTCTGCAAACTGTTGGCACTATATAAATCCTGTATAATAATGATAACAATGTTTGGGCCCCCTTATTGTTAAAATGGAGCTTCCAGAATCTTATAAGCTCCCAGCGTGTAATCCCCAAGGCCAAGGTTGTGGGGAAGAGGCCCTCATCCAAATCCACATGAGCAGAAAGTGCTTTGCCAGGCGTTAACCACCCAGGCAAGGAACTGCCTGCACATAGGTGGCCTGGTATGGTATGGTTCAAGAGAGGGGATAATTTGCTGCCTGCATGCTCGGTATTGCTACAGCATGACAAAAATCTGTAAATAATTATATTGTTGATACCCAATTCGAAATGATTTTAGCAAATCTTTTTTTTCTCTGTATTGTAATTAACATGAATTAAATAAATAAACTATATTAATTTATCTGATGTTGTCGCTCAGGTTATTGGCACATAAAAAATCCCAGCTTTTTCCTAGAGCATTTTTCTTGTCTAGTTGAATATTTATGGGATTCGGTGCCAGTAAGATTTCCTCTGATCAATAATTTCTTGTACTACCTCTTATTCTGGAATATATGCTGTAAGTGAAAGAGGTTATTGGAAGCCTTCACATGTACTGGAAGCCTTCACAAGTACCGATACATGTATTTAGAGGATGGCACGCCGAAAATAATGAAGATTTAATTATGCACTGACCAAATTGATGTTGGATCTAGTGTCAATACCTGAAAATTACTACTTCATTTTACAACCCCTATTTGTGCGCAATGGTCTACTGTTATGTACACTGAAAAATTATTTTTAGGACTTTAGTAAATATACCGATATACTGTAAGCTAATTCAGAAAACAGAACTACTAGAACAGGGGTCTCCTATCTACGGCCCTCCAGTTGTTCAGGAACTACAATTCCCATAATGCTTAGTCATGCCTGTGAATGTCAGGGTTTTGCAATGCCTCATGGGATGTGCAGTTCTGCAACAGCTGGAGGGCTGTAGTTTTGAGTTCGCTCTACTAGAAGATGGCTCTCCAAAGCTTGCAAAATAGCGGTGAGCTATTTCTAACAGAGCTACACCCAGCCAGGATAATTCTTTCAAGAGGAAATCCAGAGAGACGATTATAGACAAATGTGATGTAAAAAACAAAAGTTTGTTTTACCTTTGTTATCTTCTTCAGCATTTCAAACTTCTCCCCATGTGCCATCAGCATCTTTTCAAAGTCCTCCTGTTTCTTTAGCAGCTTTTCAACGTGGGCCACAGAATCCTTCAAGAAAACAATATGGTTTACATATGACAAAATATGAGCCACATGAATGAATTGAAAAGTCGTCATATGGAGAACCTCACCCCATAATTTTGATCAAGAAGATATGGTTCTCTAGAGTTCAGCCACCCATCAGCTTGTTCTATATCTCTAAACAGCAACTGGATCTCCAGATTTTCTTCATAGATTTCCCTTCTCCTCTTCCAGGTGTCGGAGATCAGGTCCATCAGCTCTGAAAGCTCTTTAACTTTTTCTCCAATCTAAAATTTCAAACTACAATAAATCAATAGCCCCAAACAGATGTTTTTTTGAGAGTTTTAATGTAGTCTGAAACTAGGACAATGATAGAGTTAAAGACAAGTTCAAATAAAACTGATAATCCAGTTTTGCATGGTTGCAGGCAAGTTTTATAACATGCTATTTTTTGAATATCTCTTGTGAACCCCAGAAGCAATATAATCTACTACAAGTTCTACCCTATGGTTGTAGCTTTCACAAAAACAAACTATGGTCTTACGCTCTCTCCCTAGAATCCTCATCAGGTAGAATTTACAAGAAATCCATCTGTGAGTAGGCCACACCCTACTAGAGACAAACTAGAGACAAACAATGCTGCAGAAATCTTACCAACTATTACAGGGGTGTCAAACTCAATTTCATTGTTTGCCACTTTAGCAGTATGGCTGCCCTCAACCAGACCAGTTGTATCTGGGATGCGCTACATACATAGTGCAGGATTCAGGAGTGAATTACGTACAGAGTGCAGTGTTCAGGAGTGAATTACATACAGGGTACAGGGTTCAGGGGTGAGCTACATACTGAGTATAGGGTTTAGGGGTGAACTATGTACAGAGTACAGGGATCAGAAGTGTGTTACATACAGAGTGCAGAGTTCAGAAGTATTCTACGTACAGATTGGAGTGCAGAGTTCAGGGGTGTGCTAAGCACAGTATGCAATCCCCACTTCAAAAACCCCCTTCCAAAGCTTCCTTGCATCTCTACTCTCTCCTGTCTGGCCTGCCTCTTGTACCACCCTGTGTAATTGACTCTGCCTCACCTTGCACAGAGATCCTTCTCTCTCTGGAGATCTGGAACCCACCGTGAGTGTGTGCAGGAATCTGTTATACCTGGGTGATGCTGAGAGCAAACTTCTATGTTTAAAAGTGACAGTGTGAAGTGGGAGTGGTGGGGTGAGAGCCAAGGATGGTGGAATGGAGTTCCGCCACATGTTAACCGCAAAACTGTGTGTGAGGGCCACATAACAAGGCCTGGCAGGCTGTATTTGGCCCACGGGCCTTGTGTTTGACATATGTGAACTAAAATCTCCAAAAGCTGTTAGAGGCTATTGGGTGATTCAGCTCATCAGTATCCATCTAGCTTTGGGTAGAGCAGTTATATAAAATGATGGATAATGTTGAAGAAAAACTGCCACACACGTAGCTGAGTAAATATTATAAGCAGATAACTATTGTTTGGCCAAGCAGTGTGTTTGCCTGAGAATGATTTAACGGAAATGACAGTACTTTATTACACCTTAAGAAATGAGAACTTGCACAGTAAATATAATGTAGATGCCTTTAAATTCTGGAGTGTAAAGCAAAGAATTTTTAATTTTTTTTGCAAAAAGTGAGTGAGAGTGATTTGAATAAAAATGGAGCTGGCGTAAAACATATATATGAGACATAAGAAGCCTACCTCCACTGCCATGAAGTGATGCTTCTCCAACAAAGCCTTTCCTGTTCTTTGTAGGTCCTCATATTTTACCCAGTGCTTGTCAATCTCTCTTTTATACTCTTCATGCCGTTTAATTAGTAGTTCAGCACCTGCAACATCATTTGCCAGTTCCTCTGATATCAACAGAGCATGCATCTCTCTTCCCCAAATTCTGATGAAGAAAAAATAAATAAATGCAAGACAAAACATTTCATAGTATAGGTGTCACACTCTCTTTTTCCATGTTCCAGTGCTGAGTATTTTCCTCTGTGTGTATCTGCCAGCTTCCAGCCAACCAAAATAGTGCTAGTGTGTGGATTGCTCAGTGTTCAAGCAACACATCCATGTGCTAGCAGGTGGACCCTCTGTGTTTTCATCTTGCTTTTCCTATGTCTCTCTTACTCCCTGTGTTCCTATAGCTCCCTTATGCCCTGTACACACGGTCGGACATTCCGACCACAAAATCCGTCTGATTTTTTCCGATGGATTTTGTCCAAAACTTGTGTTGCATACACACAGTGGGACAAAGTTGGTGGAAAATCCGATCATTCGGAACGTGGTGATGTTCATTGCGCACAACGGGACTACGTAGAGGCTAGTAGCCAATAGGTTTGGTCTCGTAATTTGATCTGAGCATGCGTGGCACTTTGTCCATCGGAATTCTCTACAAACTTTAGATACAAATTTTAGATCCTGCTACCAAATTTTTTCCGCCGGAATTTCCGATGGAAAAAGTCCGATAGAGCCCACACACGATAGGATTTTCTGACAATATAATCTGATCGGACCTTTTCCGTCGGAATTTCCGACCGTGTGTACAGGGCATTAGTGTTCAAGCCTTGTTCTCAGTGTGTTCCAACATGATCCCAGCCTATTTCTCCCACTGTGTCCCAGACTGCTCCCAGCTTTGCTCCCACTGTGTCCCAGCCTTGTTTCGTTCTCTCAATAACCAGTTCTTGTAATTCTGTGCACTTCTACCTGCATTCCGTCTTCCTTCACCTCCATGTCTCTTTTGGTCTTCGGTTTAATATTGTTTCTCTTAACCAGTCTGTGTCCCCTGTGAGTTTCAGCCTGCCTCATTATCTGTACCTGTACACTTCCAGCCTGTGTTTCTCATTTGCCTCTGTGTCTTCTTGTACTCTTTGGCTATTTCTTTGTGTATTCTGCTATCTGGTGTGTCCAATGCCTCAGCGCTGCATATATTTGTGGCCTGCTTGGGTGAATCAGAAGACCACAACCTGGTTATTGTTGCATAGCAACATCTCCACCTCATGGAACTGTGGTGAAGACCATGTGGTATCTTGGACCCTGCACCTTGGCCCTTTTCAATTCCGGTAAGCAAGTGGCCAGCCAAGTCCTCTATGTCCACTTGGTGGCTTTTGCCACCACCCACCCAGTGGCTATCCTACAGTCTGGTCAGCCAATCCGCTCCTGCTGGTAGCACATTCTTAAAGGGGAAGTAAACCCTGATGAGTTTACTTCCTCTTTCATTCCCTGCAAAGGCAAAGCATAATGGACTACTATGCATTGCATAGTAGCCCATTATGTGTCACTTACTTGATACAGGAGCCAGCGAAGTCACCGCTGTCCCCTGTAGTCCGCCGCATCCATCTTCTCGTGGGTCTCGCAGCTCCGTCGCTGTCATTTGGCGAAGCCGCAATGACGTCACTCCCGCGCATGCGCACGGGAGCCGAGACACGCGGCATTGCGTGGCATCTTCGTTATCGTCTTCGGGCAAATATCTCCTAAACCGTATAGGTTTGGGAGATATTTCTTGGACCTACAGGTAAGCCTTAATCTAGGCTTACCTGTAGGTCAAAGTGGTTTGTAAGGGTTTACAACCACTTTAAGTTCAACAATAGGTGACTTGTACTCTCTTCTGTCCTCTGTGGGCTGCATGTGAAAAAATACTTACCTTGGCTTTCTGATTCTTTAGCCCAGTGTGGTTAGGCAGAATAGTCAAAGAACATACAAACTATAGCAGAAAATACTATAAAACCGTAAAACATTCTTACCCTCTGAACCAACATAGATACAATTAAGGCAACGTATGGTGGTTTTACATATATGTATTTCTTTCTTTATGGTCAGAACTAAAAAAATTGTTCAAAACATTTTAGTCATGTAAATATTGTATATTATTGTTTTGTTTTGTTTTTCAATGCAGCATTGGAACCATTGGGTCTTTTCAAAATGTTTTTCCCTATGCCCTTAGCTCCTTATGGTAATCTTGTTTTATTATAAAATTCCTTTTCAGAACTCAATATTTAGAAACGTGATGACCCCCCCCAGTTCCCTTTCACGCTTTCATGAAAGCCTGAAAAGGAACTGTTTAGCTAACTCACAGTGCTCATGTACAATTTGTAAAACAAAGTTTGTGTATGTACTGTATGTATGTAAAAAATTTATTTGAAAAAATAATTAAAAATATAATTGACCCAAACCTTTAAGGCTTGTTTACACTTGCATTTGGGGGGGGGGGGGGGGGGGTGGTCAGTGAAACCCCACAGTTGAGCTGTGTTGTTACTGCTCCTCAGCCACTCCCTCCTTTGCTGCAGAGGCAGTGGCCGGGGGTGTACACATGCTGCAGCAGTAATTCTACCTTGTCATGCTCAGCGGCCATCCTGCCCACTAAGTGTGACAGCAAAGCAAGTGTAAATAAGCCCTTAGGCCGCGTACACACGCGGGGACTGTTCGCCCAACTTTGTCCGCTGAACAGTGTTTCGGCGGACAGTCCGCTCGTGTGTGGGCTTTCAGCGGACACTTTCAGCGAACAGTCCGCTGAACAAGGTTTTTCGGAAATTCCGAAAAACTGTCCGCTGAAACTTTGTTTCAGCGAACAGTCCCCTCGTGTGTAGGCTTGTTCGTCAAACTAAGTTCCGCGCATGCTCAGAAAGGATTTACACGCCGAAAGTTATAATGCAGTGTATAGGACGTCGTATTTTTCGTCCCGTCGTACGTGCCGTTCACGTCATCGCGCACGGTTTCAGCAAACTGTTCGTTCGTCGTGTGTGGCCATGTCCGTCCATGCTAATTTTGAGCGGACTGTTTGCCGAAACTGTTTGACGGACAAAGTTGGGCGAACAGTCCCCGCGTGTGTACGCGGCCTTACAGTTTCTCTTTCCAGCCTCTTAACACCAGACACATTGTCATGCATTTTCAAACACAGAAAATGGATTTACTTTGGAAATCCAATGTTTTCAATGCAGTCTGTGCAAGTAAAAAAAAAAAGTTTAGGCTTTAGATACTTTTAGAGGGAGCCTTTCTAGAAATACCATGGTGACTACCATTGCTCTGCAATCATTCTTCCCCATCTATATAGACATAATATATTTTGGAAGCAAACTGCAGATTGTCTTTTTGATGTATCCATTTAGGAACCAGTAGAACATGTACAGACTCTGTATGACCCCCAAAGAACACTTACATCAGCTTCCCGCAGTCACTGAAATACCGCTGTACTTGTTCTGCTTGGTTTAGCCTCTCTCTCCTTTCCTGAGATTTCTGAACCAGATTCTCCCAAGACTTTGTCACTTCTTCCAGTCTCTTTGAAACATTCTTTTGAACTGGTGGATGAATCTGACTGACATGCTGCCCAAGATTGGTAACTTGCTCCACTTCCTTTTTAATGGCTTGCAGATCTCTCTGTAATATACAGCACAGTTAGATATGTGTAAAACATCATGTGGCATATCATTTGGTGAGTAATGAAGTCACAACATCGCATGCCAAGACAAATTGCACATATTAGGATTAAAGTGATCTTGCATACACCTTGATAAAGGTGTTTAAAAAAAAAAAAAAAACGGATTTTCAAGTCTAGATATCAGTTCATCAAAGGTAAAATAATTATCACATATGGTTTACAAAAAATCCATACTAATACACCTATTTTAAAACCTGGAAAGGATGTATCTTGTTAACAGTTACAGAGAAAAAAATGACCTGATACAACCCTCTTGTTTGATCCTGGCTACAACTGCACTCTAAGCCCTTGTACACGCGGTCGGACATTCCGATGGACAATGTCCGATAGGACCGTGTTGTCGGATAATCCAACAGTGTGTGGGCTCCAACGGACTGTTGGAGTATCCGACGGACCAAGTTTTCCAGCTGGACTATAAAATTTTCCGACAACATGATCCGATTGGACTTTATCCGATCGTGTGTAGAGAATTCCGATCGGACAAAGTGCCACGCATGCTCAGATCAAATTCCTAGACCAAAGCTATTGGCTACTAGCCTGAACGTAGTCCAGTCCTAATGAAATAAGTCATCACGTTAAGTACAATCGGATTTTCTGACAACTTTGTCCGACTGTGTGTATGCAACAGTTTCGGACAAAATCCGTCGGACAAAATCCGATGGATTTGGTTGTCGGAATGTCCGACCGTGTATACAAGGGCTAACAGTTTTCGTTAGATGTTTTTCTATAAAATATATCTTGTCACATAACTTGTTTGTGCTCTCTTAAAGTCACAATCCAGCTAAAATATTTTTTTCATTTTGGATAGGGTGGGGAAGGTTAAAGAGCCTCTCTCAGGTAGGTATCGCTTCCTGCACCCCTACAGAGGAGATTTCCATGCACTCATTGTGGGGACAGAAAGTAAAAGGTTACAGCTTCTGACAATGTTCTTATTGGTGTTCATGCCTCCCTGTCCCAGCAGTCCCGGATATAGCCTGTCTGATGTGGGGGTGCAGAAAAAAATGTACAGGGGGTCAGCAAGGCAGAGGATAGAGTCAGCAGTTTGTAGGGTAATGTACGGGGGCTATTGGTTTTATGGGCAGTGCACAGGGGGCAACGGGGCAAAAGATGAAAGGTCAGCAGGGGATTGTACAATAATTGGTAGGGCAGTGTACAAGGGTCAGTAGGGCAGAGGACAAGGGGCAGCAAGACAGTGTACAGGGGGTAACAGATGAAAGGTCATCAGGACCGGGATCAGCAGAGCCAATGATATGGGTCAGCAAGGTGGAGGACAAGGGTCACCGCTGGAGAGGCTGAAGACAGGGGTCTTCCCTAGCAGAGCAGAGAAAAGGGGTCACACTGGCTGGGCAGAGGACAGGAGTCACCGCTGGCAGGGCAGAGGACAGGGGTCACCTCTGGCGAGGCAGAGGACAGGGATCACCTCTGAAGAGGCAGAAGACAGGGATCACTACTGGCAGGGCACTAGGTAGAGCTCTTTTTCCATCCCAGGACAGCACGCAGCTCTGCTTTCCACACATAGCTAAAATCACAGTCTCTTATACACAGCCACATTCTGTACAGTGTGTGACTGACTGCCTGCTATGTTGTTGTTCCAATCTGTAAAACTCAAAAGTCGGAACAGCGGCTCAGCTGCAGTAGCCAGCTACACACTGTGTGTAAAAGAATGTGATCTTAGATATGTGTAGTGTGGGGAGGAGTAGCTGCATGAGCTGGATTGGTTAAGTAGCTCAGCAGCCAGGCACAGCATCCAGGTGGTGGTCAGGGGGCTTTGGGGGTGGAACTGAAATCTGGGGGGCGCAGTCCACCCAAGCACCCCCTAGATCCAGCCACGTTTCCCAGTGCCAAATGCACCTCCAATTTCATGTGGACACCAAAGAAAATGATAAACTTGGCAGACATTTTATGTTTTCACCAGTCTATTTAACTTGAAAAAAATTTGGTTGAAGCAAGCCGCCCTGTCTCTATACTAGATTAAAATTGGGCCCTAATGATAAAAGAAGGCTGTACATACTCACCTTTCCTGCTGCCTCTGCTGCCAAATGCTACTATGATCTTGAGAAAATTTCATGTGAAGTCTGCAGGGAAAGCTCAACACCTCCAGGTGTGTAGATCTTCTAGATCTCCTGACAACTCTCACTGGTTCCTCCAGCTAATTTCCTTGCCAATACTATATCCTGTAATGTGTGGAGGTCAGCAGGATCAATCAGTGAGAGCTGTGGCAGAGCGAGGAGACTGACACTCCAATAAGTGTTGGATTTTCCTTTGGACATAAACAATTTCTTCAAGATTGCAGTGGTGTTCGGGGCCACAGGCAGCAGAAAAGGCGGGCATGTACACTTTTACAAGTATGCCTTGATTTAAGAAAAAAAGTATAGTAACTGGCCATTTTTTTTAATTTACAGGAAGTACATTAAGTCCATTATTGCTACTCCTCCACTTAAGGATTATAACTTCAAATTACATAAAACACTGTGTATGTATAAAAAAGAAACTGCTACTGTCTAAATAATGAAAGTTTAAATCTGTTTTTCCTTAAAACTTATTTGAAACCATGCCTGCTCTAGCATTTACTGATGAAAACTGTCACTTAACTTACCACCTTGTGTAACACAATGGAAAACCATGTGGCTGTTCACTTTAATGGCTACAGGGCTTAATGCCAGCATAGACTAAAGCTGGCCATACAGAAGAATTTAGTTAAAAAACTTTAATTTCAGGACCATTCATTTGATTTTTAAATCATTAGTGAGATCAAATTGACGGTTGTTTTCAAACATTAATTTGAAAGTGCCAAATGGAATTTTTTTTCAAACAAATTTCTAATGCTAAATTTGATTTTCGTTTGGGAAACTACATTGATTTCAAAATCAAATATTAAAGCAAACACAACTTTGAAGTACTTTTGAACAACATTTGCCAAGCTGGCCCAAATGAACTATTTCATTTACTAATTGATGTAGCCACTGTCAGTGCTGTATGAACTGTATGTAGCATCAGCTGCATACAGTATACAGCGCTGTGTTTTGGCAGTGGGATGGGAACTTCCTATCTGCCGCCAGAACAAAATTGAGTAGATCTTTCACTCACCTCAATTCCCCCATGCTGACTGAGCAGGGTCTGTACTCCAGGCAAGTCAAAGCCATAATCATCTGTATTCACAGCGACCTCCTTCTCCTGCATCCAGCATATCAATTCATCAACATCGTGATCAAACTGATGCACCTGGTGAGCTTTTGCCAATGTCTAAACACAAAGGGAAAAATGTACATCACTGGCTTATATAGATCATAAAAAAATACACTTAATGGACAAAAGTTTGTGGACACCTTACCACTAGAGATTGTCCAAATACCTCCCTTTTGGTTCTCAGCAGAATTCCCAAACAGGGAATATGCCCATTTTAATGGCTTATATGCAAGTAATTGGCCATAAAAGGGGTATGGGGGTCTGGGTACTGCCTTGTGGGACATGTATCAATGCAAAAAAAGTTTTTTAAAACAATTGCTTTTTTCAGCAATTGCAGTGATTTTACTGATGCTTAAAGTGCAATAATAAAAATGAAAAATTCCTATAAATATAGTGCCTGGGGGGTCCCCTTAGCTTAGTCTTTTGTGGGGGTCTGCAGGCAGGTGGCTTATCAGAATCTGGATCACCCAGATCCTGCCCCCCCGGTATGAATGAGTATGGGGTACATAGTACCTCAACCCATTCACTAAAAAAGTGTCAAAAAGTAATAAAAACAGACAGTTTGACAATTCCTTTATTAAAAAAATGAAAAAAACAGTGTCCCCCAGTGTAAATCCGTAATTAATCATGCCGTCTGCCGCACCCAGAAAAAAAAACGCTCTGCACTCATTGACGGCCGACCTTCAAATGCCTTCTCCGCTGTTTGACAGTTCTTATATAGGTAAGGGCAGGGTCACCTGGCGACATCACCTGCTGGTACTGCCGCCTTATAACGTCACCAACGCAGCATGCACCAGACTGGTTATTTTTTTTACACTAATGTGGATTCTTCGAGGACCCAGACTTTGCATTTTCAGGACCCAGATTGTCTGGGTCCTGAAGAAGTCACATTAGTGGCAAAACATTGACCGCACAGACTACAACAGACCACATTACTGTTTGAACTGTATCGTTCCAACTGTATACATTGATTTGGGATCTTGTATGTCTTATGTAAAGCTTTCCCCTCGGTGAGGTACTTGGGCTTTGTTATTTTTTAAATTTGTACAATAAAATTTGATAATTTTCCGTATTATGTCTCATCTCTGTGATCGTTATAGTCCGTCATTGCAGGATATGGGGGTTTTTACCCCAATATTTGCCTGATATTCTTCTCTGTATTCTTTCGGATGAGGCCCTAGTCCATTTTTGCCTACTCTTTTTATTTTTATTATTTTATTTTTTACAATTTATTTTTTATTTTTTTTCTACAATTTTTGTTAGTGGGTTTTGGTGAAATATCAGGGTCTAAATAGGTGGAATCTGCACCACACAGGGTGATTAGGGTGTGCCCAGGCACACCCTGTGCGCACGCCTATGTTCTGGGCACAGGGACACTACAGTATATCCTAATTGTACAAAGGGTTTTCTATATAGGTATGTTTTGTTATTCAGCAATCTACAAAAATGATTGTTGTGTTTTCTGTTACTTTAAAAATAATATAGATTGTATACAACAAGAATGGAAATCTAGCTACAGGAAATAGATGGGAGAAAGAAATGTTACCTTAGCTCTATTCTGTATGGCACGGCACAGGGCATCCCAGGCTCTGTTCACCTCCTCTGCCTTCTTCTTGATCTCTTCTGCTTGATTGTGTGACTCTTTCAGCAGTCCTGATGTCAGTTCATTCAGTGACTGAACTTTACCCTTCCCCAGGGTCTCTACTTCCTTAACAAAGTTCTCAAATCCCTTTTCCAGGGCCTGAAGGAAGGAAATCAAATCAGTTTAGCAACTCACTAGGCATCTCAATGACAGACAAAAGTGACACAAGCATTGTGGTCCCTGTACAGCTCTTTTGGTGAGGCCACCTCCATATTGATTCCCCTATAACCCTATTCTCTTATGTATTCACTGGATAAAAATTCATAACAAATCTCTATAATTTGTAATTTTCTTCAGTCAATTTTGAGTTCCAGACATTCCTATACCGCCACCCACATTCCTAATCTTATCAGCAGCAAACACTCACTGCAAGCATGGAGCGGCAGCACCACACTGATGAGGCCATAACTCTGCCCTTTCCTCCTGTCCCAGCATGTACCTTGTTTGCACACATTAACTACAGAAGAGCCTCACTGGCTGGAAGCAACACCCAGACTTTTACCCTTCTGATTTTTGTCATACTTAGAAATACGGGAAGCTGATATCAAGACAAATTCAGATACTGTATGTGTAAGTATTGTTAGAACCCCTGTTGGGTTTTTATCGCTATCCAGTGCTCATTGGAGAGATTTATTCTTACTTCCCATCCTTGTAACAAGAATTTCACCAGACAGGAAGTGAGGGTAAATCTTCAACAGCAACATAGACGGACTTAAAAACATGACCTTTTTTTAGTAGAGTAGGGGGAGGCTTTACTCTTTTTTAAAACAGGATGTTTCTTTAGTAAAGAATACAAATTCCACAAAAAGCAAGAGTGAAGAAAACCATTTCAAGAATATGCATCTCACATCTGCTACACTTACATCGTATAGAGCAGGTTTTACATTCATCCAGTATAGTCATATATTACTTGGCATACAGCATTAGGTATAGGCAATTATACGAACCAAATCAGAGAAGCCTATTTTCAACAACATTCAAGTAGTCACATACCAGAAGTGTCAAGCCACTTACCCCAAATCTTTTCAAATTTATGTTGAAAAATGTAACGTTCTGATCTTAACATGTTGTTAATGGGGTTCAGTTGACTTCAGGGCTCAAGTCCTGTGGGAACACATGGGAACAGAGTTCCTGTACTTTTTCCACAACAGGAACTCAGTTCCCATGAGCAGCCATGTCCTGCAGGACTTTGAAGTATGCAAGCTGTGTGGCAGGTGCTACACCAGCAGCCGCCGACACAGCTTGCAAAAGTAAGTGCCGCACACCTGACCATCAGCCATTGCCAGTAGGGGGCTCCATGACAGCTTCTGCTTCCATCTACCTGTCAATCACAGCTAGCTGACGGGTAGATCAGGTCTAGGTCTAGCTGACGGGTAGATCAGCTATTCTGCTCATAGGACATGCAGGGGGAGAGGTGAGCTGAGGGAGGAACATCAGTTTGGGGTGGTAAGCTGAGCACAATATCTGGCAAAGTTTAATGCCAGGAGGGAAGTTTATGTGGAAATATGTGAAGGGTTGGAATAGCAGCGAGTGTGTGTTGGAGCCCTGCAGAGTTTTTCAGCCCCCCAAGCTAACATACATCTCCTAAGCAGGAACACATCACTATCTGCCCAAGCATTCTGTCCAGATAATGTCCAGTAAATTCATGACCTTTTTGGTTAACCCTGTGTTATCCAAACTCTGTTCAATGAAAAGTGTAAACTCACCACATAAATACTCTATATACAAAATAAGATTCCCCAATAAAGATCAGACCACGATGTTCACATTTGCATGGAAGCACAATTGAATGAATGCTGATTATTCAGAGAATTACCATATTTATGTTTATTGAGGATTGTTTTTTATATGTACTAATGCTGCGCACACACGACCGGACTTTTTGACAGCAAAGGTCTGACGGAACGAGTCCGTCGGACAATTCGATCGTGTGTGGGCTCCATCGGACCTTTGCTTGCCAAAAATCCGGCGGACTTTAGAAATTGTTTAAAATTTTTCCATCGGATACTCCGCCAGACCGAGAAATCCGTTCGTGTGTATGCTAGTCCGACGGACAATAACCGACACTAGGGCAGCTATTGGCTACTGGCTATGAACTTCCTTATTCTAGTCCGGTCGTACGTCATCATGTTCGAATCCGTCGGACTTTGGTGTGATTGTGTGTGGCCAAGTCCTTTCAACTCCGCTGAAAGTCCGTCGGACCTATTCCCGCGAAAAGTCCGGTCATTTCTACGCGGCATAGCAGTTAAGCTTCATACACAAAATACGAAAATTGGATGAAAAATACCACTTTTGAAGCGTTCGTGCGTATGAGCGTATCATTTTTTTTTTTTGGTGGGGGAGTGGATCTTGGGTGGGAGTTCCCACACTTTTTTCCCCAGGACTTGACCCCTGGTTGACTTCCAGTGTTGCAATGTTAACATCTTAGCTTGGAACAAGGATCCCCCATTATAGTAACATGCATATTACCTTGGGCAAGATGATTACCTTAACGCCTTCTAGATCTTGACCAAACTCATCAGACTCTGCAATAGTCTTCCTGCTGTCCAGCCAGGCCTCTATGAGTCCTGCTTCCTTCAAATACTGGAAGAGCTGATATTGTTCCTGCAGCTGACCCCTGCGCTGTTCTGCCTTCTCCAGCAGGGAGCGATATTCCTCTAGGAGTGATTGGAGCTTTGCGATCACTGTGGCGCTACAACAGACACTGGCATAAGTATCATCTCAATTCTTGATTCTTTGAAAAAGCCATGTATTAAAGTTTTACTCCAAAAGTTGTAAAAAGCAATATCTTTGCAATCTAGGGCTTTCTCTCATTTTTAACATATATTTAAATATACAGTAAAGTTAAAATCTATTTATGTGTTTTAATATAATATAACTCAGTCTTTGGTATACTATTTACTAAACCTTGTCCACATGTCCCTTCTGAATCAGACCAATCTTCCCTGTACTACAAGAGGGCTCATTTGAGTATCCATTATCTGGCTGCAGTAAGGCTGGGTTCACACAATGTGCATCTGTCGGGCACAGCAGGGGTTCCGCTGCATCCCCGTTCACTTTATTAATTGTAGGTCCCAATTGGGTCAGAATTTTTGACTGAGGCTGGGTTCACACTATCGTGAATTGGAATGCGAGTTTCCCTGCATCCAATTTGCATGACAGGATACTGTGACCAGCTGTCATTGGAGACAGTTCACACATTTCCGGGGGCGACCATGGAGTGCGCAGCTGAAGAGTCTGTGCGCCTTTGGCTCTGTTTAAGGTTCTGAATTTAGCCCAAAATTCTGACCTAATTTGGACCTGAAACAGTAAACGGGGACACACCGAATTCCCTGATGTTCCCCCGCGGCCGTGCATAGTGTGAACCCAGCCTGAATTTGGACCTGAAACAGGGCCAACGTTGCACAGGACTCTTCTGCTGTGTGCTCCATGGCCACCCCGGAGATGTGTGAACTGGCTCCATTGAGAGTCCGTCAAAGTCTGATGTCATGTGAATTGGACGCAGGAAAACCGCATCCAATTCACAATAGTATAAACCCAGCCTAAAAGTTACATATTGCAGAATTGTAAATCCATTTTATGCTAAAAAAAAAGGCATATGGAAAAGACTTTCATCAAGATCAAAACATTTCTTGATTTGCTTTTGTTATTGGTTAAGTGACAGGTTTTGATTCCACTCTTTAGAATGTCTAGCATGGTGAGCATGTTTCTGAGGACATTATTACCTCCTCCTGAAAGGTAACTCATGTAATTTCTTATCAAATGAATAGAATTTCTTACACAGGGAGAACGTGCATGCTGGGGTGACAACACCACCAATGTATGGGTGGGTGGGAGTTGTCACCTTAAAAAAGGAAGTGCCCCGGATAAGCACCATAAACAAATGGTTTTAGTTGTACAGTTGTCCAAGAGGTTTAAAGAAATAACTTGCATGGCTCTGCCTACTATCCTAAATTGAGAAATAGCCCCCTTATTTGGGGATTCGTAAAGGTAATGAGAAATACAGCAGTAGTATATAATACTTACCTTTCTGGGTTGTCGCTGTCAGTTTGTAAGTTTCTGCCCGTGTCTCTTAATTTCTCAATTCTAGAAGAGAAACCTTCCAGGTCACGGATGGTGGTGTCTAATTTACGAAGTAGGGCTTGTGTGGATTCCTCGTTCTTCCCACTGTCAGGGGATTTAATGATAAAGCCTCGCTCCGCCATCCATGCTTCGGCTTCCAAAAGCTGAGTGGAGCACACGTGGTCAGAAGACATAAGTGAAATCTCAGATATAGTTTATAGACAGAAATGTATCAGTGCAATAGATAAAGTAAACCACAAATAATAATCATCATAGTGTCTAACTCGAACATTCCTTTGGGAGCTTTTTAAAAATGCGTATAAGTACCAGGTGACAAGGCATGTATATGTAGATGTATATAAGACACAGGTATTTGTCAATGTTACCTCTGTAAGAAATTGCTGGGCTTCGCAGGCTTGTGTCAGTCTTGTTCTCCTACGTTCAGCTTCAGCTTTCAATGTTTCTACAGCCACTTCCAGCTGATGTAGCCGTTCATCAATCTCTTTGCTGGCAAAATGGTTGCCTCTCACTAGCTTGCGCCCAGTGCCCATCACAGCTTTGGTCAAAGCCTCACGGCTGCTGATCTCATTTTCTAAATTCTGACAACAGGGAGGTGGAAAGTTTTTACAAACAGATACACGTTTGAACATTTGTCATTTTGCTATATTTAAAGTGCTACTAAACCCACAACAGTAAAATCTGTGTTACTGTGTATATGCAGTAAAGGATGCTTGTTATACTCGATGTGGGGTTAATCCTTGCATTGTGTATAAAGGCTGTGTGATCCTGTCTTCTCTGATCCTCTTCTTCTTTAACCACTTCAGACCAATAAACAGCCTAAGGACCAGAGGTCTTTTTACAATTTCGCACTGCACTGCTTTAACTGGTAATTGCGCGGACATGCAATGTTGTACCCAAACGAAATTTGCGTCCTTTTCTTCCCACAAATAGAGCTTTCTTTTGATGGTATTTGATTGCCTCTGCGATTTTTATTTTTTTGCGATATAAATGGAAAAAGACTGAAAATTTTGAGAAAAAATTATATTTTCGACTTTTTGTTATAAGAAAAATCGAATAAACTCAATTTTAGTCAAACATTTAGGGCAAAATTTATTCAGCCACATGTCTTTAGTAAAAAAAATGTCAATAAGCGTATATTTATTGGTTTGCGCAAAAGTTATAGCGTCTACAAACTAGAGTACATTTTCTGGAATTTACACAGCTTTTAATTTACAACTGCCTATCTCATTTCTTGAGGTGCTAAAATGGCAGGGCAGTACAAACCCCCCCCCCCCAAATGACCCCATTTTGGAAAGTAGACACCCCAAGGAAGTTGTGGAGAGGCATGTTGAGCCCATTGAATATTTTTTTTTTGTCCCAAGTGATTGAATAATGACACAAAAAAAAAAAAGTTTACAAAAAGTTGTCACTAAATGATATATTGCTCACACATGCCATAGTTATATGTGGAATTGCACCCCAAAATATATTCTCCTGCTTCTCCTGAGTACGGTGATACCACATATGTGGGACTTTTTGGGAGTCTAGCTGCGTACGGCACCCCGAAATCCAATCACTGCCTTCAGGATTTCTAAGGGTGCAAATTTTTGATTTCACTCCTCACTACCTATCACAGTTTCGAAGGCCATAAAATGCCAAAATAACACAAAACCCCCCAAATGACCCCATTTTGGAAAGTAGACACCCCAAGCTATTTACTGAGAGGCATGTTGAGTCCATGAAATATTTTATATTTTGCCACAAGTTGCAGGAATTTTACAATTTTTTTTTTTTTTGCACAAAGTTGTCACTAAATGATATATTGCTCACACATGCTATGGGCATAAGTCAAATTACACCCCAAAATAAATTCTGCTGCTTCTCCCAAGTACGGGGATACCACATGTGGGGGACTTTTTGGGAGCCTAGCCACGTACGGGACCCCGAAAACCAAGCACTGCCTTCCGGATTTAAATATAAAATGCTACCAAAAAAACTGTTAGCGATCG
Source organism: Lithobates pipiens (assembly GCF_037356315.1). Classification (NCBI taxonomy): domain Eukaryota; kingdom Metazoa; phylum Chordata; class Amphibia; order Anura; family Ranidae; genus Lithobates; species Lithobates pipiens. The sequence goes on from NW_027507791.1 coordinate 85,390,744, forward strand.
CAGGGATCAGGCCTGACTCTGCGATCGCTGCAGTTATGTGTTTAGTGTTTTGTAAGTGACAGTGATAAATCGATACTGCACTTGGGTGGGCTGGGCAGAGGGGCAAAACGCAGGTGCTAGCAGGTATCTGGGCTGATCCCGCTAACAATGCGTTTTTTTGGAACCCTAAACTGCTGGGGATGCTAGTATAGATCTGATCAGATCAGATATTGATCTGTTCAGATTCTATACCACTACGGGAGGTTTATGCTTTGCGTGTGGGTGCTAGCGGTACTGGCACTAACCTAGCGCTGCCTGGGGTGGCGCAGACCCTGACCCTAAAACCTAATTGATATCACCCGCCGGGTGATCAGGGGGTTAAACCTTTATTGGGTAATAAATGGTGGGTGCCCTGATGCTATAAAAAGCAAACTAACCAGAGTCACCCGTAACACTTATACGGTGATCACTGGTGAAAGGGTTAACTAGGGGCAATCAGGGGGCTCAAATTTTTATTAGGTAGGACAGCGTCATGACGTAGGGGGCGTGGCCTCGGAGCTCGATCCTCCGCGTCCTCCCTGCTCTCCCTCGCCTCCCCTCCGCCTCCCGCCGTAAGGAGCGCGGCGTGCTGCTCGGATGCACGAGCCCCACGGACCGGCCAGCTAACTCGGACGCCGGAGGGGGTACTGTATCGACGGAGAAGCTGAGCGAATCGGACAGCTGACTCAGGCGCCGGGGACATATCGGGATGAAGTGCGATATCGCCGCTCTCCGCCTGCCACACACCCGGTGCATGCTGGCTGATTGATCCACATCCCCGCAGACCCTCGTTTTCCTGCTCGTACTTCCCAAGCAGCGCAGAGATTAAAGACAGGAGCCTCTGGAAGAACAATGCTGACGGCGGAACGCCGGGACAGACTATGCATGACTGAACCAGAGAGGTGGTAAGCCTGACAGCCTGTGAGGGCTCAACACAGCTATACAGCATATCTGCTTGTTGTTACCTGTGAGGGGAGTGTGGTGGCAGTGACAGGGGGAGGATGACCTGGGACTGGAGAGTGTCCCAGGAAATGTAAGGACCCGATAGTAACCCCCCATAGGTATACCGGAAGAGGGGTACCTGTATCCTATACGGAAATTATATTGAAGAACTATTTAAGAGCTAAGGTGTTACTGTATTGCTGAAGTCCCTGTATTGCTGGAGTTCCACCACTGCATATGTGTTTGTGAGCCTTCTTAAAGTAAACAGCGGAAAAAAAAAAAAAAAGGGAACTGTCCCATAGACTAATGTGGGAGAAACAACCAAATTACCTACAGTGAACATCGTTTTATGCTTGCCCTGAGATGAAATAATAGAGGGTTGAAGGAGAACAATGGTGACTGATATTGCCTGATGTGAATCTGCTTAATTGGTGGACTGGTAACATTGGAGATTATGACGTGGTATCCTGAAAGTAAAATCTCCTACGGTGTTTAGTAAAAATGTGTTAAATGGACTTTTTTGCCGGAGCAGGTGGACGGAAGAAGCTAATTTATGTACTTTATCCGGACTTATGCTTGATATTATTCTGGGTTATATGGTGCCTTAGTAATTAATGTAGTGTGAAGCAAGGTGGGGACAGACTAAAGACGTAGATAGTGGGCTGGGATATGAAATAAATCCCTGGGGGCTTTAGAGAAAACGTAGGGGGTAAGGGTGCTGGAGGGCCTATTAATCAGCTGAATATACTAGTGCCGTTTTGTTGGCTGTGGGGAGTTCCCCCCGCCTTTGTGCATCATGAAGGGGAAATCGAGTAAAACGAAATCGATTACCCCAGTTTCAAGCCCGGTAGGGATCCAAAGGTATATGGCGGCAAATTCCACTATAAGAGAAGAGGAGATTGGGAGCCCTAGGGTGGAGAAACCTGTGCGGGTGGGATCTAGCAGGCAGAGGGGGGGGGTGAAAGCAGAATAGAGAGGAGTATCCCCGCAAAGCTATCTGTGACCCAGAAGAACGGAGTGGCCACACAGGGGGATGGGGGAAGACAGGAGGAGGTGCAGGAGGAGGGGGGGGCGAGATGTGGAGAAAGGAGGGATACCCCCGGGAGGTTATGGACGGCCGTCACCCTTAGAACAAACCTCACACCTAAAAGAGATGCTCGGGGAGATGTTTGCAAAAATGGAAACCTCCCTCAAGGTAGAAATTGCCACAATAAGGGTAGATATCGGGCAAGTACTGGGGAGAGTAGAGGAGATAGAAAATAGAGTAGAGACCCACGAGCAGAAAATAGAAGAAATACTAGAGCAGCTCACAGCACTACGGAAGGGAAATAGGGCATTAACCACTTAAGGACCGCCGTATTGCCATTATACGTCATCACAATGGCACAGGCAGGCACAAGCACGTACATGTACGTGCCTGCCTTCCAGCGGGTGGGGGGTCCAATCGGACCCCCTCCCGCTGGATACGGCGGTCCGTTTCCCTCCGAGAGCGATCCGTGATGAGGGGATGGCCGTTGGTTTCTGGCCACCCCCTCTCGATCGCTCCTGGCCAATGACGAACTTCCTCCCACTGTGTATTGTTTACACAGGAAGGAGGAAGTGATGTCATTCTCCTCGGGGCGGTCTTTTTGACCGGACTACGAGGAGAAGACTAAAAGTAAGTGCACCAAAACACTACACTGACACATAGGTACACAAACCCCCCCCGCCCCCCCCCCCCCCCCCAGTCACAGTGTCACTGATTGCATTGATCATTTCTTTACTGATCAATGCATTCAGTGTCAGTTGTAAAAGTTAAAACTGTCAGGGCAGTTAGTGTTAGGTCCAGGGTAGCCCAATATCACCCCACAATAAAGATTTAACCCCCTGATTGCCCCTAGAGTTAACCCTTTCACCCCCTTTTGCCAGTGTCACTAAGCGATAATTTTTCTGATCGCTGCATCAGTGTCGCTAGTGTCGCTAGGTAGCTAGTTATTTTATTAGGTTCACCGCCAGGTTTTTATATCGCTAGGTACCCCGATATACTACCCAATAATGGTTTTAACATCCTGATTGCCCCTAGTTAACCCTTTCACCCCCTTTTGCCACTGTCACTAAGCGATCATTTTTCTGATCGCTGCATCAGTGTCGCTACTGTCGCTAGGTAGCTAGTTATTTTTTTAGGTTCACCGCCAGGTTTTTATAGCGCTAGGTACCCCGATATACTACCCAATAATGGTTTTAACATCCTGATTGCCCCTAGTTAACCCTTTCACCCCCTTTTGCCACTGTCACTAAGCGATCATTTTTCTGATCGCTGCATTAGTGTCGCTACTGTCGCTAGGTAGCTAGTTATTTTTTTAGGTTCACCGCCAGGTTTTTATATCGCTAGGTACCCCGATATACTACCCAATAATGGTTTTAACATCCTGATTGCCCCTAGTTAACCCTTTCACCCCCTTTTGCCAGTGTCACTAAGCAAACATTTTTCTGATCGCTGCATCAGTGTCGCTACTGTCGCTAGGTAGCTAGTTATTTTTTTAGGTTCACCGCCAGGTTTTTATAGCGCTAGGTACCCCGATATACTACCCAATAATGGTTTTAACATCCTGATTGCCCCTAGTTAACCCTTTCACCCCCTTTTGCCAGTGTCACTAAGCGATCATTTTTCTGATCGCTGCATCAGTGTCGCTACTGTCGCTAGATAGCTAGTTATTTTTTTAGGTTCACCGCCAGGTTTTTATAGCGCTAGGTACCCCGATATACTACCCAATAATGGTTTTAACCCCCTGATTGCCCCTAGTTAACCCTTTCACCAGCGATCACAGTATAAGTGTCACTGGTGACGCTGGTTAGCCAGTTAGTTATTTAGGTTCCCCGTCAGGTTTTTATATAGCGCCAGGGACCCCCATATACTACCTAATAAAAATTTGAACCCCCTGATTGCCCCTAGTTAACCCTTTCACCACTGATCACCGTATAAGTGTTACGGGTGACTCTGGTTAGTTTGCTTTTTATAGCATCAGGGCACCCACCATTTGTTACCCAATAAAGGTTTAATCCCCTGATCACCCGGCGGGTGATATCAATTAGGTTTTAGGGTTTTTTTTATTTTTTGTCATTATTCAATCCCTTGGGACAAAAAAAAAATATTCAATGGTCTCAACATGGCCCTCAGCAAATAGCTTGGGGTGTCTACTTTCCAAAATGGGGTCATTTGGGGGGGTTTTGTGCCATCTTGGCATTTTATGGCCTTCGAAACTGTGATAGGTAGTGATAGGTAGTGAGGTGTAAAATAAAAAATGTATGCCCTTAGAAATCCTGAAGGCGGTGCTTGGATTTCGGGGTCCCGTACGTGGCTAGGCTCCCAAAAAGTCCCCCACATGTGGTATCCCCGTACTCAGGAGAAGCAGCAGAATGTATTTTGGGGTGTCATTTCACATATGCCCATAGCATGTGTCAGCAATATATCATTTAGTGACAACTTTGTGCAAAAAAAAAAAAGTTTGTAATATTCCCGCAACTTGTGGCAAAATATAAAATATTCCATGGACTCCACATGCCTCTCAGTAAATAGCTTGGGGTGTCTTCTTTCCAAAATGGGGTAATTTTGGGGGGTTTTGTGCTATTTTGGCATTTTATGGCCTTCGAAACTGTGATAGGTAGTGAGGAGTTAAATCAAAAATTTGCACCCTTAGAAATCCTGAAGGTGGTGATTGGTTTTCGGGGTGCTGTGCGCGACTAGACTCCCAAAAAGTCCCACACATGTGGTATCCCCATACTCGGGAGAAGTAGCGGAATATATTTTGGGGTGCAATTCCACATATAACCATGGCATGTGTGAGCAATATATCATTTAGTGACAACTTTTTGTAAAATTTTTTTTTTTTTTTTTTTTTGTCATTATTCAATCCCTTAGGACAAAAAAAATAAATATTCAATGGGCTCAACATACCCATCAGCAATTTCCTTGGGGTGTCTACTTTCCAAAATGGGGTCATTTGGGGGGGTTTGTACTGCCCTGCCATTTTAGCACCTCAAGAAATGAGATAGGCAGTCATAAATTAAAAGCTGTGTAAATTCCAGAAAATGTACTCTAGTTTGTAGACGCTATAACTTTTGCGCAAACCAAAAAATATATGCTTATTGACATTTTTTTTACTAAAGACATGTGGCTGAATAAATTTTGCCCTCAATGTATGACTAAAATTTAGTTTATTCGATTTTTCTTATAACAAAAAGAAGAAAATATCTTTTTTTTTCAAAATTTTCGCTCTTTTTCCATTTATATCGCAAAAAAAAAAAATCGCAGAGGCAATCAAATACCATCAAAAGAAAGCTCTATTTGTGGGAAGAAAAGGACGCAAATTTCGTTTGGGTGCAATATTGCATGACCGCGCAATTACCAGTTAAAGCAGCGCAGTGCGAAATTGGAAAAAGACCTCTGGTCCTTAGGGTGTTTATTGGTCCGGGGCTGAAGTGGTTAATGCATAAGTTAGAAGGCCAGGAAAATCGCAGTAGGAAAAAGAACTTACGGATAAAAGGTCTTCCTGAGTCTCATAATAACCTAACACTTAAAGAAGTAGCTCAACAAATATTCAATCCACTGTTAGATAGGGAAATCTCAGAACCACTAAGAATAGATAGAATACATAGGATAACACGATCCTCAGGAATGAGGTCAGAATCCCCGCGAGATGTAATAGTGAGGTTTCACTATGTTGAGGAAAAGATTCAGGTGATGGGAAAGATTAGAACTAATCCAGGGCTGTTTTACGGGGGCGCAGAACTGCAGATCTATTCGGACTTAGCAGTAGAGACCTTAAGGAGAAGGAGGCGGCTTAAACCGCTTACGGAAATGATGGTGGCAGCAAACATCCCATATCAATGGGTATTCCCGTCATGTTTAATTGGGAAGAAAGAGGGACGGTCTGCGGTCCTCCGTTTTCCAGAGGACTTACAAGATTTCTGTGAGCGGTTAGGTATAAATCCCCCTCCGCAGTTAGAATGGGAAAAGGATGAGGATGTAGGGGAGACAGGGAAAACCTTAAAAAATAGGGGGACTCAGGAGCCTTGGACCGTGCAGAGAAAAAGAGGGATTACTAGCGGTGTGCGGGCCTAGCGGGGGACGGAGGGGTTGGTGGGGGAGGAGAGGGAATGGGGAGGCGAGTGAGGCGGGGTCTCCTATGGTTGTGGGTTTGAGCGAGCCCTAGGGATACTATGGAGGTGGGACGACCAGGCTTGGAGGTCACCCAGAACCATAGAAATGACGGGAAAAGGGTTGTCTTACCCAATCTTTTGAGACGTTCCGTTATAAGACAGGGGGTGGGGGTGGGGGAGGGGGAGGATGTGGGGGGGAGGGGATTGCTTTTTGGGGCTCTCACTCGATCCTTCCATAGAGTCAGTAGGAGTAGATTTATCTGGGTACACTGGATGCGTCAAAAAGAGAGGAAATAAATCAATATTTGGAAACAAAACATGGAAGTAATGAATGTTGTTACTTACAATGTTAGGGGTCTAAATACAAAAAGGAAAAGATATAGGATTAATGATGAATTAAGATATATGGGAGCAAATATAGTATGCCTCCAGGAAACACATATAACACATATTTCAGGTATTAAGTTAAACACAGTGGACTTCCCGTTGTGGATATATGGGGATTCTCCTTCCCCTTATTCCAGAGGAGTGGCAATTGGCTTTGGTAAAGCAATGAGATTTGAATTAGAAAAGCGTCTGGTGGACCCAGAGGGGAGATATTTGTGTATAAAAGGGACTTTACTAAATATGAAATGTACAATTGTAAATGTATATGCTCCGAATAAGAATGCTGATAAATTTTTAAGGAAGGTGTTAAAAAAGATAGAAGATTTCAAGGAAGGGAATCTGATTTTAGCAGGAGACCTCAATTGGAACATGGATGCGAAGAAGGAGAACGCCAGGGAAGGAGGAAGTAGACCATTTAATGATAAACAGAGAAAGTTGCTAAAAGCTTTAGCGAGTTTTCAATTACAAGATGCTTGGCGGGGACTACATCCAAGGGACAAGGACTATACCTGCTTCTCCCCGGTACACGGCTCTTTCTCCAGAATCGATTACATTTTTCAAGAGTACCAGCTTTTATCAGCATTGAGGAAAGCTGAAATAAAATCAATAACGGTCTCAGACCATGCGCCAGTAAAAATTCAGTTAGAGATGAGGGGAGTGCGTGAGCCGGGGACAAGCTGGAGGCTTAATGAACTACTGTTACAAGATAAGGAATCAATAAATAAGATTGAACAGGAAATGGAACAATTTTTTAGATTGAATGATACCCCGGGAGTCTCCATCCCAATACTTTGGGAGTCACATAAAGTTGTAATGAGAGGTATATTAATTGGGATTGGAGCTGGGAAGAAGAAAGAGAGGGAAAGAAGGAAGCGGCTATTATATGAGGAAATACAGAGAGGGGAACAGAGTAGGAGGATGGAGGGAAGCCCGGAGAGTCAAGAGTTGATAAGGATGAAGAGTGAGTTGGAAGAGTGTTTGGAGCAAGAGAGGAAGGCTGTTTATCATATGCTAGATAAGGAAAGATATCTTTGGGGAAATAAATCAGGAAAATGGTTGGCCAGGAAGGTGAAGGAAAAAAAAATAGAACTTTTATCCCAAAGGTGAGAGATAAAAAGGGAGAAGTACAAATTATCCCGGAAAAGATAGTGGACACGTTTCATGCATATTATAGTGCCCTCTATAATATTGGACACAGGAGGGAGGGTGCGACCCGAGAGGAAATAGGCGATTATCTGAGGGGGTTAGACTTACATAAACTTACGCAAGAGGAAATGGCTTCATTAGAATCCCCAATTTCGATTGAAGAAGTGGAAAGAGCAATTAAAAATACAGCAGTGGGAGGATGTCCTGGCCCAGATGGGTTTCCGATCTTATATTACAAGAAATTTCAAAAACAACTTGCGCCAAAATTGTGTGAGTACTTCAATGAGGTGGGGGGGGGGGGGGGTAAGTTTAGAGACGAAACAATGTTGGCACATATAGCACTAATCCTGAAGGAGGCAAAAGATCCTATGGCAGTGGAAAGCTACAGGCCAATATCTCTTTTGAGATATTAAACTGTTTTCAAAAATTATTGCGGAGCGATTGAGGCCCTATGTGCCGGATTGGATTCAGAAAGACCAGATGGGCTTTGTTCAAGGGAGAGAAGGGAGAGATAATGTTTTGAAAACCATTATGTTAATGCAGGAAGCAATCAGACAGGGAGCCCCTGTACTCGTGTCGATCGATGCTGAAAAAGCATTCGACAGGGTCAGTTGGGGGTTCCTGTTTGAAGCACTAAGACATTATGGAATAGGTGAAAGGATGAGAAGATGGATAGAAGCACTGTATGACCATCCCAAAGCCAGAATAAGAATTAATGGATCCCTGTCCCGCCCCCTTGAGTTGTTCAATGGGACGCGTCAGGGTTGCCCCCTCTCCCCGCTTCTTTTTATAATGGTACTAGAACCCCTTCTGGTAGCCATTAGGAAAAATCAAGACATCCAGGGAATAAAGGTAATGGGCAAGGAGTATAAGACGGCAGGTTTTGCTGACGACCTCTTACTTTATATGGCTAACCCGAGGATTTCTATCCCGGGAGTTATGAAAGAACTTCTGAAATTCGGGAAGGTCTCGAATTTTAAAGTGAACATGTCGAAGTCTGAGATATTAAACTTGAATCTGTCGACAGCTGAACAGAATGCGTTGCAGGTGAAGCTGCCGTTCAGATGGTACCCGAAAGAATTAGGGTACCTTGGAATCAATTGGACAGCAAAAATGGGAGGTTTGTTTGAGGCTAACTATATCCCTCTTCTTAACAAAATTAAGCAGCAATTGAGCAAGATCCAATATAGAGCCCTTTCGTGGATGGGAAGAAAAAAAAGTAATAAAGATGTTTATCTTACCGATATTTACGTACACTTGCCAAATGATTCCTATTTTATTACCCCCAGCGTATCTAAATAAACTTAAAACTATGATCAGAAGATTTATATGGAGGGGTAAGGTAGCGAGGGTAGCATTTCATATCCTGACTAGACGTAAAGAGAGAGGGGGGTTGGCCCTACCCGATTTTAAAAAGTATTATGAGGCTATTATGATATCACGTGTTACGGATTGGATCTATAATGAAAAAGGCAAGGACTGGGCAGAACTAGAAATTAATTTAAGCACAAAGAATATAGGAGAATTAATATGGATACCAGCAAAAAATATAGAGTTAGCAGTAAATACAAGTACACTGACGAAAAACGCACTGCGGGTTTGGGACACAATAAATACACAAAGAGACACGGTTGGACACATAATTCACCATTAATTCCGTTGTTGGATAATATGTTTTTTAGACCAGGGCATGAGGAGTATATATACTTTAGTAGGTGGGCTAGGAAAAACAGTATTGGATTACACGAGGTTATGGTAGGTGATAGATTATGCACATATGAAGAAATTATTGGGAAATGGGGACATAAGCCTTTAGATAAATGGAGACACTCACAACTATTCTACTTTACCCAGTCCTTGCCACATCCACTGAGGGGAAAGGAAAAGCTGAGGCCTTTAGAAAAATTATTAGCGAACCGGCAAAGCCTTGAAAAAAGGATAGCAAAAATATATAAAATTCTGATAGAAGAAGCGGAATATAAATATCCTGAGTATCTGGGGAAATGGGAAAGAGAAATAGGCTTTCTAAGTAGTGATGTATCCAAAAACTGTCAATACCAGTCAACACTGCGCTATCTCCAAAAAACACCAACAAAGAAAAAAGCTGCTAACACGATCACAAGGATATAGAAACGTGAACAAATTGCAAATATTAAACTAAAGTGTAGCGCTATAAAAGAAAAGTGACCTTATTTATAACCACATAGTGATATGACAATATTATGTAAATGTCAGGATTATATAACATTCATAAATGATGCTTCTCAAAACACACCACACGTGCACAATTTGAATTTGTGAAAAAGTAAAAAATAGAAAATAGATAAAAAAAAAAAAAAAAAAGCATCAATTATTGCAAAACAGTCCAGAAAGAGATATACAAAAAAAGTCTCTGAGATCCAATCCACACGTGAAGGGAAAAGAACCGTCCACCTTCTTTCTATGAAGACAGCATGCAGACACCCCGTGGCATTTCCGTCACCAATTAGGATGTGAGCTTACCAGATTAAATGGATCCAAACGAATATATATTCGAAGGATCACTCAGGCTTTAAACACTCTTTAGGTAGAACTCTCCGACGTAAAGAACTCTCCAGGGAACTTTCAATCAAGTACTCAAATAGTGAAATAATCTTCCGCCATATGTTCCAACGCACATTGTAGAAATGTATCCAATGACTCAAGCGCTTATATCATATAAAAAAGCACAGCTGCAGTAGGAGTCCCGACGCGTTTCGTCCTCAAAAGACGTCATCTGGGGTACCACTCCACTGCAGACCACTTACTTATATACTAAACATACCAATCTGGGCGAAAATTCAATCTGCCTGTGTCACCGCATGTTACTTCCGGTTTAACATGGCTTCCGGCGTGCGTTCCACGCCTCATTACCATGTTATCTCGTAAGCATCCCCATAATTGTATGTCTAAACATATTCGCAATAAGACCTTCCCTAATCATTATCAGGGCTGGCTCCAAAATACCACAATGACCCAGGAAAACAGATATTAAAAACAGCGACGCTATGTACCAGACGTCACTTCCGGGTCAAGGCTAGAGATTAACTAATCGTCCAATCAAAGGAGCGACCCAAGACTTCACAAGCTTCACTTCCGGTCCGTGCTGGACTGCAACCAGACAAAAGCTGGAACGCACCGCACAGAGGAAGCTCTAATATGGAGGTACGTCAGGCACCGGAAGTGATGTAAATAGAAACGCCCCACTTCCGGTTACTAATGGAATGCAAATAGACGTGCGTCGGAGCGCACACCATACAGAGTATACACATAGCATTTCCGGGTCCCAAAGAACCAACAAAAGAAAAAGAAAAGAGAGGCGAAAAATTATATAAAATTTATACATCACTACCAATATATTAAAAATAGAGATAAATATATAAAAAAAATATATTACATGCCAGATTGTGTTTGGCAAAAAGATATTCACCGTATACTCCATAAAGGGTATAGGTATAGATATAGAAACTATAAAGAAATATATTAGGTATCAGATTATGCTCAGCAGAAAGGTATTCACCATAAACTAAGTAAAAGGAACCGAAACTCCCAAAAATTACCCAGGACAAATGTGTAAATGGTAATAAGCATATGTGCACACAAACACACAGTAATATAATGTATGTCATTAAGCACATAGAGACCAATGCGTTGACACAAAAGGCAGATAGAATTCTATCCCAGGAACCATATATTACATAAATAGCAACTATGCAGAAGAACTATACAAAAAAACCTATTCACATAAAGATAGTAGCCAAAAATACAGAAATTGTAAAAAACTACAAAAATATGAAACTAAAATACACACACACCAGGACCTTGCCATTCTTCTACCTACCCATCGTTAATGAACGCATTAATGTCCCATTCTATGTTTAGACCAAACGGGAAATGGGATCGGATCGTATATATCCAGTAGGTCTCTAACTTGGAAACACCCCGAGTCATGGCTCCACCCCTCCACGGGGGTGTGTATTTATCAATAGCCAAAAACTGTGTGCCTGTAGGATCGCTATTGTGACATTCCCTGTAATGTCTCGGAACAGTATGTTTAGAGATCCTACTCTTTATCAGGGATATATGCTCTCCTACTCTGACTGCAAATGTTCTCGTTGTCCTCCCCACATATTGTTTCCCACATGGACAAGTGATTAGATACACTACGTATCTGGTATTACAGGTACAAAATGACTTAATAGTATGTGTTCTATTGGTTGTTGTCGATGTGAACTCAGTTGTTTTATGTCTACCAGCAGTATTAAATTGGCACACAATACATTTCTTACAGGGAAAAAAGCCCGTTAGATTATGAAAGAATGATGGGCGCCTGGGTGGATTGATAACGTTAGGGGCAATACAATTCCGTAAAGAGGGTGCCCCCCTAAAGAGAACCTTAGCACGCTCAGGCAACTTAGAACCCAGAACCGGGTCACTCCTCAACACATCCCAATGCTTATTTATAATGGTCTTAATTTGTCTATGCTGTATCGAAAAAGATGTCAGCATAGACCATCTATAAGTATCATCAGATTCTCGATGTATTTTATCTGCAACTAGAGTTTCCCTATTGATATCGATAACTTTCTGTATTTCCCCATCCAAAGTTCTAGCATCATAGCCCTTATCCTCAAATTTTTGTTTGAGGATTTCTGCCTGTGTCTTAAACGTATCAAGGTCAGTGCAGTTCCTCCGCAGGCGTAAAAATTGGCCGCGTGGAACCGAACTCAACCATGATTTATGGTGACAGCTATCAAGGGAAATAAAACTGTTTCGATCTGTTGGCTTGAAATGCGTTTTGAACACAAATTTATTATCCACAATCCCTATCTCTAAATCCAAGAAATTAATCTTAGAGGAACTCATTTCAAAAGAAAGTAAAATACCCCTGTCATTACGGTTCAAATTCTCAAAAAATTCCACCAAAGACTCTGGTGAGCCATTCCACAGGAGTGATGGACAGAGAAATAAAATATTGAGACGTACGTATTCGGTAGCGATAGACTCACAAACAAGGGAGATGTCTTATAAACTCCTGACTAGGTGGTATATAACCCCACAGCAAGGAAATAAGATCAGTAAGGAAAACCCCTTTAAGTGTTGGAGAGGATGCTCGGCGGTGGGATCCTTTGCTCACTTATGGTGGAAGGGTCCTAAAATACAAGCATATTGGGGGAAAATAATAGAAGCAAGCTTTAGTATAACAGGTGAAAGGATTAGGAGCGATCCGTGGGTGTGTTTATTTCATAGTACAGAAGACAGAGAGTAAGAGTATGGACAGTCCTTGATCCCTTGTTTGTTGAACTCTGCTAAAGCCTTGATCCCACGGAGATGGAAAATTCAGGATCCCCCCACAATGAAGGAATGGGTAGAGAGACTGGAAAAGATAAGAAATATCAAAGCCAAGATCTCTAAATCAGAAAATGCAGAGGAGAGTTACCTGAATAAGTGGAGGCATTGGTTACAATTTAGAAAATCTGACAATTATCGGAAGTTACTTGAATGTTAGTAAATCCCAATAATGGAAGGACCGAGTGAGAGAGGGAGGGAGGGAGGGAGAGGGGGGAATAAAAGAGGATTTTCATTGGAGATAATGTTAAATGGATGGAATTTTGTAAAAATCGAGATTGTTGGATAAATTTGAAAAATAAAGAATTATAAAAAATAAAAAAAAGAATAGCCGCAGCAACCCCGCCCATATCCGCAAAGCCATTGTCTATAAATCGGGTGGAGCTCCGCTTTAAGCTAGTAGAACCATCTCTACCGGATTACAAAACAAAGATAAGATACCCTTCGAGAGATTATAATGGAATTTTTGTTTTGTTATAAATGTTTTGTTATATATGCAAGTCTCGGTAGACGTAAGAGCGACATGACGTCTCTAAACAAAATGTTATTTCTGTACGAAATGTTCAAGCTTTCTGTATATGCTCTTCTTTTCAATAAAATGTGTTAAAAAAAAAAATATAGCAGATTTTTATTAGGTAGTATATGGGGGTCCCTGGCGCTATATAAAAACCTGATGGGGAACCTAAATAACTAACTGGCTAACCAGCGTCACCAGTGACACTTATACTGTGATTGCTGGTGAAAGGGTTAACTAGGGGCAATCAGGGGGTTAAAACCATTATTGAGTAGTATATGGGGGTACCTAACGCTATAAAAACCTGGCAGTGAACCTAAAAAAATAACTAGCTACCTAGCGGCACTAGTGACACTAATGCAGCGATCAGAAAAATGATCGCTTAGTGACACTGGCAAAAGGGGGTGAAAGGGTTAACTAGGGGCAATCAGGGGGTTAAAACCATTATTGGGTAGTATATTGGGGTACCTAGCGCTATAAAAACCTGGCGGTGAACCTAAAAAAAAAACTAGCTACCTAGCAACACTAGCGACACTAATGCAGCGATCAGAAAAATGATCGCTTAGTGACACTGGCAAAAGGGGGTGAAAGGGTTAACTAGGGGCAATCAGGGGGTTAAAACCATTATTGGGTAGTATATCGGGCTACCTAGCGCTATAAAAACCTGGCGGTGAACCTAAAAAAAAAACTAGCTACCTAGCGACACTAGCGACACTAATGCAGCGATCAGAAAAATGATTTAATTTTTACAATAAATATGGATTTAGTCTAGGTTCACACCATAGCGATGCGGGAACGCCGCGAATCCACGGCGTTTTCCAGCATCGCATGCCTCCCGCCGGCAGTTCACACTGCCCTATGCGGACTGCTGGGAGTGTCAATGAAATCTTAATGACACCCCCAGACCAGTCCGCATATCGCAGTGCGATCTGCAAACTCGGACAGGAATCGGATCGCATGGTGTGAACACCCATGCGATCCGATTCTGCTGCGGACCAAAAAAAGGGTCCTGTGCGAGTTTGCGGCGGGTGCGATGCGAATTCAGCCATACTATCTGTATGGCTGAACTCGCATAAGCACAGACAGATCGGATGTGATTTGCACTGCAGTGCGGTGTGAATCACATCCGGATCTCTCACCCGCAGCGGTGTGAACCCAGCCTTAATTGCAAGTTTAGGTCAGGTTTTAAAATTATTAAAAAAGGGACCAAAGGCTTACTCCTGATGAAGTAGTTATGACTGCAATACATATAGAGATCTCTGCCACTGGTCCCCGTGTTATACTGTATGATTCAGCACTGATCAGGGATACAATCCCTCTCTCCTTTTTATAGGTTTTGTAATCTCAGCTTTTTTGCAAATTTATTTTTTGGCCTTTTGATCTTGGATTTTTTTGTATTTTCCTTTTTTTTCTATTTCTGCACAGGTGTATTTTTTTTGGAGGGGACTTATGTTTAAGGGGTACTTTTTATTTTAAGTCCAGTTAAAACAACTTCATGATTTTTTTTAAATAAAATGTGTTTTTTTTATTACCACCCCTATTAACTCTTAGTTTTACCCTAATCAGGCCTCCTTTCCCTTCTCCTCTTAGCTATTATGTTCCCAGTGATTTGTTTGTTCTTTTGTATCTTGTTAACCTTTAATATTTAATTTTAAAAGAATGTATTAATTTTGTTTATTTTTTAATGTCACATTCAAAAAAGGGAATAATTAAAAAAAAAACTGATATTTAATATTAATTTTAGTTTAATTTATTTTTAACCTAACACTGGTTACAGTTCAAAAAAAGTGTGTTTTGTTAAACTTTTGTCTATGGATTGCATAATGAAATAATTATAAATAAATAAAATAATCACAATAAAATCATTTGCAGGACAATATCATCATAAGAAAACCTTGTTTGTCCTTAAAAAAATAAAAATAAATAAAAGGCAATGATATATGTACAGTGCATTACATTGTTATTTTAAATAATTGCAAAGCTAATGCTAAATAAACAGGCCCAAAGCACAAATTCAAAAACTGATCTTGTCTTTACTGTAGAGTATATGCAGGTATGAGCTGTTAAATCTTCTTTATTTTTTTTAGTGTGTGTGTGTTTTTGAATTTATGGTACCTTAGTTAATTTTAGTCTTCTTTGCAATTGTGTTTTTTTCCTTATCGGTGTGTGTGTTTATGGGTGTACTTGGTTGTTATTTGTCATGTAATGTCAAATTTGTCTGTCATATAAAACCTTTTATTTTTAATTTTACAGTCTATTTTTTTGGTGTGAAAAAAAGGTAAAAACAATGACGCTAATGAGGGGCTGTTTTTAGCTGGTCCAGGATACATGCAAGTAGCTTTTGTAACCCTCAGGAGTCAATTAAAGCTATTGCACTTAAAATTCATCAAAATCACATTGATTTTGCCTTTCCTATTAATGGCAATTAATTTTGCAAAAATGGTGAAGTTTTGTTGAAATCTTCCATTTTGTTTGCTACAATTTCCAGGAAATATTAATTTTCAATGTCGTTCATCCCAGGTTACAATTTTTATATCCCCATATGTTGCAGTTTTACCAGACCTGGTGCTTCTCCAGTAATGCTTGTGATGTAGTCAGTGTCTGTCCACACTCCTTGGAGGAGGCGAGAGGCATCTTTTCTTGTATCCATGTTAGCTCATCATCGATGTCCCGGAAAAATTGATCAAGTAACTTCTTACTTTCCAGAGATGTTCTGCACTCTTGTAGAGGATCATTAAGGCCTTTGTATCTATCATTGAAAAACATGTCACACTAAATGAATTAGTTGCAACTTAGTCTAAATGCTGCCCATAAGGGTCTTGGATCTTTCCACAAAAGGAAAAAAACCTTGCCAAATCATGCCAATACATTCTTGACATAAAGTGCCTCTAACCTCAAACACCTCTGTAAAAACAGCAACACAACCTTTGTTTATTTCTTTTATTTTAAACTTTGAACCCCAAACCATTTAACTGGGAATAATGGCATCACAAGTGAATGGACATGCCACAACAGATCCAGCTGCATGAAGTGGTCTAAACCCCTAAGATGTTTTTTTACGAACATTTTCTTTACCTACCTCAATACAGTGCACTTACACCCACTTCTTGACCAGACCAATTTTCAGGTTTCAGCACTCTCACAGTTTGAATGACAATTACTCAGTCATGCAACACTGTACCCATATGAAACTTGTGTCCCTTTTTCCACAAAAATAGAGTTTTCTTTTAGTGGTATTTAATCACTAGTGGGTTTTTTATTTTTTGTGCTATAAATTAAAAAAAAATTACATTTTGTGAAAAAAAATACCCTTTTCTTTGTTTCTGTCATAAAATTTTGCAATTAGTAATTTTTCTTTTGGCCAAAATTTATACTGCTACATATCTTTGGTAAAAATAACCCACATTAGTGTATATTATTTGGTCTTTTTGAAAGTTATAGAGTCTACAAACTATGGTGCCAATCACTGAAAATTGATCACATCTGATCAGGCCTTCAGTACATCAGGTGTATCTCATTTCTTGAGACACTAACAAGTCAGGAAAGTACAAATACCCCCCAAATTACCCCTTTTTACAAAGTAGACATTCCAAGTTATTAAGTAAGTAGCATGGTAAGTTTTTTTAAGTTGTCATTTTTTCCCACAATTCTTTGCAAAATTAAGATTTTTTTTATTTTTATTATAATTTTTTTACAAAATTGTCATATTATCAGGTTATTTCTCACACACAGCATATGCATACAACAAATTACACCCCAAAATACATTCTGCTACTCTTCCCGAGTATGGCGATACCACATGTGTGAGACTTTTACACAGCCTGGCCACATACAGAGCACCAACATTGATGTAGTACCTTCAGACGTTCTACGAGCAAAAATGACACATCTCATTTCACAGCCACCTATTACACTTTTGAAGGCCCTGGACTCCCAGGACAATGGAATTGCCCATAAAATGACCCCATTTTGGAAAGCAAACACCCCAATGTATAATCTGTGAGGCAGAATGAGTCTTTTGAACAGTTCATTTTTTTCCAGAAGTATTTGGAATATGTGGAAAAAAATGAAAATGCATTTTTTTTTACACAAAGTTGTCAATTTATAAGATATTTCTGACACATAGCATGCATATAGCAAAAATTACACCCCAAAACACATTCTGCTACTCCTCCCGAGTATGGCAATACCACACGTGTAGGACTTTTACACAGCCTGGTCACATAGAGAGGCCGAATATTGAAATAGTACATTCAAGCGTTCTAGGAGCATAAATGACACATCTCATTTCATTCCTACCTATCACACTTTTGAAGGAAAGCACCAGGACAAAGGAATTACCCACAAAATGACCCCATTTTGGAAAGCAAACACCCCAACGTATATTCTATGAGGCATGGGCTGCAAATATGTACTCGGGTACTCTGATCGGCTGCAGATAGGTACTCTGGTACTCTGATGGGCTGGTGACAAGTACTTGAGTACTCTGATGGCCTGGTGACAGGTACTTGGGTACTCTGATGGCCTGCTGACAGGTACGTGGGTACTCTGATGGCCTGGTGACAGGTTCTCTGATGGCCTGGTGACTGGTATTTGGGTACTCTGAAGGGCGGTGATAGGTACTCAGGTACTCATATGGACTGTGACAGGTACTTGGGTACTCAGATGAACTGTGACAGGTACTCAGGTACTAAGATGAACTGTGACAGGTATTCAGGTACTCAGATAAACTGTGATAGGTACTCAGATGAACTGTGACAGGTACTTGGGTACTCAGATGGTACTCAGATGGACAGGGACAGGTACTTGGGTACTCAGATGGACTGGGACAGGTACTCGGGTACTCTGATGGGCTGTGACAGGTACTCGGGTACTCTGATGGGCTGTGACAGGTACTCGGGTACTCTGATGGACTGTGACAGGTACTCTGATGGACTGTGAGTGACAGGTACTATGATGGGTGGTGACAGGTCCTCTTTATGGGGGGGGCAATCAGTGTGATTGGTGTACACTGTAAGCGGTAACGAGATGTTACTCACACACGATCAGTGTGTGAGGAGGAGAACCCGGTAACATCTCGTTACTGCGGTTTGTTTACATTTAGTGATTGGCTGTGAAACGATCACAGTCGATCATGTGGGTAAACAGCCAGCCAATGGCTGTTTACCAGCATCGGTGACGAGCAGTGTTCCCGGGAACATGCCGCCATCGATGTGCACGCGCAGCGTGCTCGCAATCGCGCGAACGCGCCTTGCACAGTGGGGGTGTAAGCATCTGTGATCAGCCGTGACTTCATCATGACCGATCAAGTGGTAAACAACCCAATACCCAATGGCTGTTCACCCCCCTCGGTGGCGAGCGGTGTCTCCGTGACACGCGCCACCGAATGAACAGGGATGCGCATTCCCTGTTTAAATGGGAGGACGTCATATGATGCCCTCCTGCCACAAGAGCTGCGCCGCCTTGACGGCCGGCGGTCGGCAAGTAGTAAAAGGTTATTTTCTCAACTCTTCTGGCAACATGATTCAGTCTCTCATTAGCTTTAGAAAACGTTTTTATTTTTCTGAATCCCTCCATATCATAGTTTATTTACCTGTTGATCTGCCCAGTAGAATTTTTTTCCAACTTCCTTATCAGGGTGACAATGTTGTTTGTTTTGCAGTGAAATCAAGCACCAGAATTGTCACCTTATAGGCAGTACAGTCTTATGCCCCGTACACACAATCGGATTTTCCAACAACAAATGTTGGATGTGAGCTTGTTGGTTGAAAGTCCAATCGTGTGTATGTTCAATCGAACATTTGTTGTTGGACTTTCCGCCAACAAATGTTGGCTAGCAGGTTCTCAAATTTTCCGCCAACAAAATGTTGTTGTCGGAATTTCCGATCGTGTGTACACAAGTCCGACGCACAAAGGTTCAAGCATGCTTGGAATCAAGCACTGGCTATTGAACTTTGTTTTTCTCGGCTCGTCGTATGTCTTGTACGTCACCACGTTCCCATGCTCGTAATTGTTGGCGAACATTTGTGTGACCGTGTGTATGCAAGACAAGTTGGAGCCAACAACCTTCAAACAAAATTCCATGGTTTTGTTGTCGCAAATTTCGATCATGTCTACGGGGCATTTTTTTATCAGATATATTCATCTCAGTGTAGATCTGTAATGATAACCTTGTTTAACTGTTTCTGCCTTTCAAGACATAAGAAGCAAGAAGACCACACAACATATATGGAGCTGTGGACTTCAAAAAAATTGTTGAGGGATCTGATCACTTAAAGATGATTAATTACATCCCCATACATATGACCAATTTTGTTTCTTTTCTGAAATATGGCAAGAAAGCAGAAAATATTTACACAGGGAATATCTACTATTTTATAAAGATGAAAACTGTTAAAAGTGGCAGAACAGGAGGACGATGAGAATCTGGAAATTAGATATACAGTATGCTGTAGACAGACTGACCACAAACATGGATTAGAGATTGCTAACCTGTGAACTAGAATTCTAACTCTGTCTTCTATTTCATCTGCCAGGAAGTGTCCTGCTTGTCGGAATTCACGAGTCTTATTTGCCAGGACTTGCAGTCTCTCCCCATGGCTTGCGATGCTCTCTTCAAGCTCTCCAAGTTTCTCAAGTGTTATTAGATCTTTAGTTTTATTAGCAGAGTCCAGCTTGGCTTCCACTTGGTCTAACCACTTCTCCAAGTCATCTATGCTCCTTTGAAACTGCTGTGCCTAAAGCAGAAAGGTTGCCAGGGATTATGTCATTATCACGTGGCATATTGCTAAAAATGGAAAAAAAAGGCAACCTATGCAGTTAATTTTTATAAACTACTAATTACCTTATAAGCATCCTGGAGCTTCTGTCCTTTTTCATCACACTTTCCCTGAAGTTCCTCCCACAGCTCTTCCATTTCAGCAAGTCTTATCTGAATGATCTCAGATGCATAATGATTAGCTTGCAACATCTTCTCTCCATCCTGCAAAATATGGGCCCAGTCATAAGCAGCCAGGTGCCAACACACTACTAGTGTAGTGGGAAAAAGGGCATGGTTCATGATAACCAATAAGACTGTGACTTTCATACTATTGTACTTTGACATGTTTACTGCCTACATTATTACTTTAATAAAGAAGCCTCACTTTCTGGTCACTAGGACTTAGATATCACAAAAATACCAAATATAGAAGTGAAAAATATATCAACAAGATATCAGAGCTTGCCATTTATAGTGCAGGTCAGTAAACATATGTTTTATTGGCTATTGGCAACATTACTGCTTTTTCTTTGCCTCCTTTTTTTTGTTTTTGTAAATATATATACCTATATATTTGGATCCCCTAAATTACCGTTCCAAAGTAAAAAGTAATTCTTCCAAATAAATCACCTTTTTCTTTTTTCTTCTCTGTCTGCACTTTTCTGGCAAAATTCTGAGCAGAGTATCTTGTTATACAAGCCCACCAACACTTTCTCGACAGTCTATCCTGGTGTATACACTGAAGTATGACACCTGTATACCTGCCTTTTTTTTTCAAAGGATAGGTTCAGGAACTCCCCCTTTCTAAGTCACCCTTTTTCTCTTCTGCTACCCACCTCTGAGGACTGTTCGTTGGTTCCACCCCCAGCCCACCTCCCAGTACTTTATAGAGAATACAGAACCAAGTATCGTTTCATGATGCCAAGTAATTTGTATGAAATTTATTAATGATAACAAGAAAAGCAGTAAAATAGATCCCCTGCAGCCAGCAATAGAACCTCCAGCAACAACAATATACCCCCCAACAACTATGGAGCACCCACAGCAAAATATACCCCAGCAACAATAGACCTCTGGCAGCAACACCAGATCTCCCCACAGCCAACAACAATAGACCATTCCCTCAACCATAGGTCTCTCACAGGAACAACTGACCCACCTAGCAACATAAGACCCACCAGCAGCAACGATAGACCCCCCACCAGTAACAATAGACTTCCCCAGCAACAATAGACCCCCCTGTGCATAAGTAGATCTCCCCTCCAGCTACAATAGATCCCTCAGCAATCAGCATCGGTAGATCTTCAACACCCCCCTGTACCCCTTGCATATATTCAGTGCTAGAGGTGTCAGAACTGTGTTCCCCTAGGTTCCTGCTGAAAAAAAGCCCTGCCTGTTTATAAGAACACTCTGTGATCCAGCAACCCCCTTTACAGAACACGTCACTCTAAGGGCTGTGTCCCTGCCCCGCCCCCTACCTGCTCTCTGCAGGCAACCCCACGCTGGTGACTATCACTTCAAGCTCTCTTTTATGTCAGCCTTACTTCTCTCTCCAACCAGTTTGCACGGCAGGTTCCCTTGCAAGCTCGATGTCAACTTTAACAATAACTAAACTTTATTGAAAAATCTTTACCGAAGGGGGAAAACGGGGAGAAAAAAAAATTAAATATAAGAAAAACAAAGTTGTGTTAGTATTTTCCCACACAAGTTATTAACAGAAACTGAGTAACTTTGAATGGCCTTATTCGCAGAACTATGTTTGATAATCTTACAGCTTTGATGGCATCCAGCCTGTTGCGATTCGCTTTGATCTCCGCCTCAAATGTCTGATGCTTCTGTAACTTGGTCTGCAAGTTGCTGGGGTCCTTCCAGCTGTCATCCATGGCGATGGTGTTTTTTTCTAGCATCCATGCTCCCACCTTTGTTTAATATAATTGAGAACACTGATGGTGAACATTTTTCTTTACAGGACCTCAAATTAGAACACAAAATTTTCAGGACCTTACACACATACACAGCCATGCATGCAAATGTACACTTTCAGAAATATACAGTCCTCCTCTGGCATACATGCACAATTGCACATTTAGAGCATGCAGCCCAATGTTAAGTAAATCTAAATCTAAGAACAGAAAGTAAATATATTGCAGCCTATTGGTCCTTATATATTGTTTCTGTTGTTGCTTTCATTTTTTTAGGTTAGGAACAGAAAAATGCCTGTTGTCCTTGTATATAACTACCAGCTATCTTATGTGAACAAAAAACGATTTCTTTACATAAAATGGAGATAAAGAAAGGGGGAAGTGTTTGTAGAGATATACAGGTGATACTCCAAAAATTTGAATATCATGAAAACGTTAATTTATTTCACTAATGCAACTTAAAAGGTGGAAACTAATATATGATATAGACTTATTACATGCAAAGCAAGTTAGTTCAAGCTGTGATTTGTCATAATTGTGATGATTATGGCTTACAGCTCATGAAATCTCTGAAAATTAAAATATTGTGAAAAGGTGCAATATTCTATGCTCAAAGTGTCCCACTCTAATCAGCAAATGAAGCCATAACACCTGCAAAGGGTTCCTGAGCCCTTAAATGGTTTCTCAGCCTGGTTCAGTAGGAATCACAATCATGGGAAAGGCTGCTGACCTGACAGTTGTGCAGAAAACCATCATTGACACCCTCCATAAGGGTGAAAGCCTCAAAAGGTAATTGAAGTTGGATGTTCCCAAAGTGCTGTAACAAAGCACATTGATAGAAAGTTATGTGGAAGGGTAAAGTGTGGAAGAAAGAGGTGCACAAGCAGCAGGGATGACCGCAGCCTGGATAGGGTTGTCAGGAAAAGGCCATTGAAAAGTGTTGGCGACTTTTACAAGGAGTGGACTAAGGCTGGAGTCAGTGCATCAAGAGCCACCACATACAGACGGATCCTGGACATGGGCTTCAAATGTCGTATTCCTCTTGTCAAGCCACTCCTGAACAACAAACAACATCAGAAGTGTCTTACCTGGGCTAAAGAAAAACAGAACTGGTCTGTTGCTCAGTGGTCCAAAGTCCTCTTTTCTGATGAGAGCAAATTTTGCATCTCTTTGGGGAACCGAGGACCCAGAGTATGGAGGAAGAAAGGAGAGGCACACACTGCAAGATGCTTGAAGTCCAGTGTGAAGTTTCCACAGTCTGTGTTGATTTGGGGAGCCATGACATCTGCTGGTGTTGGTCCACTGTGCTTCATTAAGTCCAGGGTCAATGCAGCCTTCTACCAGGAGATTTTGGAGTACTTCATGCTTCCTTAGCAGACAAGATCTATGGGAATGCTGACTTCATTTTCCAGCAGGACTTGGCACCTGTTCACACTGCCAAAAGCACCAAAACCTGGTTCAATGACCATGGGATTACTGTGCTTGATTGGCCTGCAAACTCGCCTGACCTGAACCCAATAGAGAATCTATGGGGCATTGCCAAGAGAAAGATGAGAGACATGAGACCGAACAATGCAGAAGAGCTGAAGGCCCCTATTGAAGTATCCTGGTCTTCCATAACACCTCAGCAGTGCCACAGGCTGATAGCTTCCATGCCACACCACATTGAGGCGGTAATTGCTGCAAAAGGGGCCCAAACCAAGTACTGAGTAAATATGCATGCTTATACTTTTAAGAGGTCCGATATTGTTCTATGTACAATCCTTGTTTTATTGTTTGCATGTAGGGATGAGCCAAACACCCCCCGGTTCGGTTCGCACCAGAACTTTCGAACGGACCCCAAATTCGTACGAACGTTAGAACCCCATTGAAGTCTATGGGACTCGAACGTTCGAAATGAAAAGTGTTAATTTTAACGGCTAATATGCAAGATACTGTCCTAAAAAGGGTTTGGGGACCTGGCTCCTGCCCCAGGGGACATGGGTCAATGCAAAAAAAGCTTTTAAAAACTGCCGTTTTGGCAGGAGCGCTGATTTTAATGACGATTAAAGTGAAAAAAAAGTAAAGAAATATTCCTTTAAATATCGTGCCTTTGGGTCTTGTACGCATATTAAGGGAAACCCCGTACCCATATTAAAAAAAGGAAATACGTGTGGCCCCCAGGCCCTATATACTCAGAACAGCAGTATACAGGCGGTGCAAACAAGAGAGGGACTGTGTAGGTTTGTTGTGTTAAGTTGAATCTGTTTGTAATTTTCAACCGGTACATTTTTAAAGTGTAGCTCCAGTCAAAAAAAACTATTTTTAAGCTTTTTGGAAAACATAGGAAAGGGTTATCACCCCTGTATAATTTGTTTTGCCGTCCGTCTTTTTCAGAGCATGCAGACAGCACGCACAATCTCCTACCGCTGACTGCAAGCTCTATTTAAAACGAGCAAGATATTTAGCTATATAGGTGGATATAGCAGTGTATGCTGCGTTCAGAGCACGCAGACAGCACGCACAATCTCCTAACACTGGCTGAAAGCTCTATTTAAAACGAGCAAGATATTTAGCTATATAGGTGGATATAGCGGTGTATACTGCGTTCAGAGCACGCAGACAGCATGCACAATCTCCTAACACTGACTGAAAGCTCTATTTAAAACGAGCAAGATATTTAGCTATATAGGTGGATATAGCGGTGTATACTGCGTTCAGAGCACGCAGACAGCACGCACAATCTCCTAACACTGACTGAAAGCTCTATTTAAAACGAGCAAGATATTTAGCTATATAGGTGGATATAGCGGTGTATACTGCGTTCAGAGCACGCAGACAGCACGCACAATCTCCTAACACTGACTGAAAGCTCTATTTAAAACGAGCAAGATATTTAGCTATATAGGTGGATATAGCGGTGTATACTGCGTTCAGAGCACGCAGACAGCACGCACAATCTCCTAACACTGACTGAAAGCTCTATTTAACCAGTTGCCGACCGGCGCACGCCGATGTACGTCGGCAGAATGGCACGGGCAGGCATAAGGACTTACATGTACGTCCCTTGCCTCCCGCGGGTCGGGGGCCCGATCGGGCCCCCGCCCGGTGCCTGCGGCGGTCGGTTTTCGTCCGGGAGCGATCCGGGACGAGGGGGCGGCCATTCATTCATGGCCACCCCCTCGCGATCGCTCCCGACGAATAGAAATCCCCCGTGACATCACTTCCTCTCCTGTAATGTAAACACAGGAGAGGAAGTGATGTATTCTCTCCTCCGTGTCGGTATTTTTCGTTCCGACACGGAGGAGAGCGGATCGGTGAGTTGCACCAACACTCTACACACACAGTAGAACATGCCAGGCACACTCACACCCCCCCTTTACCCCCCGATCACCCCCCCAATTACCCCTGCCCCCCAGTCACAGTGACACCAATGTCATTTTTTTTTTTTTTTTGCATTGGTGTCATTTGTGACTGTAATAACTGTTAGGGCAGTTAGGCCGCGTACACACGCGCGGACTGTTTGCCCAACCTTGTTCGTCAAACAGTTTCGGCAAACAGTCCGCTCAAAATTTGCATGAGCGGACTTGCCCACACACGAGCGGACTGTTTCAGCGAACTGTTTGCCAAACAGTCCGCTCAACTTTTGAAATGAACGGACTCGCCCACGTAAGGCGGAGGCAAATCCGCCCATTTCGAGCGCGTGTGCAGGTAGGCGGGGCCCGCGAAGGAGACGTCGCGGGCTCCGCCGCCTGGAATGGGCTTAAAGGGGAACCCCAACGCCGAAAAAAATCGGCGTGGGGGTTCCCCCAAAGTCCACACCAGACCCTTGTCCGAGCACGCTACCCGGCCGGCCAGGGAAGGGGGGCGAGCGAGCGCGCCCCCCCCTCCTGAGCCGTACCAGGCCGCGTGCCCTCAACATGGGGGGGTGCCTTGGGGAAGGGGGGGCCGCGCGGCCCCCCCACCCCAAAGCACCTTGTCCCCATGTTGATGAGGACAAGGGCCTCTTCCCGACAACCCTGGCCGTTGGTTGTCGGGGTCTGCGGGCGGGGGGCTTATCGGAATCCGGGAGCCCCCTTTAATAAGGGGGCCCCCGGATACCGGCCCCCCACCCTATGTGAATGAGTATGGGGTACAATGTACCCCTACCCATTCACCTGTGAAATAAAGTACAAAAAAAAACACAACACAGGGAAAAAATATTTTATTGCACAGCTCCGGGGGTCTTCCGTCTTCGGGGGTCTTCTCGCCGGACTCCTCCGCTATCTGTGTGTAGCTCTTTTACTAGCGGAGGAGTCCGGCTTTCTTCCTCCCCGCCGCCGGCCTCTTCTCCCGACTTCGGGGGTCTTGTCCCCCTCTTCGGTTCTTCTGCCGGGCCACCGCGCCTTCTTGTAGCTCTTTTGCAGGCGGTGGCCCGGTCTTCTGTCGCCGCTGCCTTCCGTTCTTCTGTCGCCGCCTTCGGTTCTTCTGCCGGGCCACCGCGCCTTCTTGTAGCTCTTTTACAGGCGGTGGCCCGGTCTTCTGTCGCCGCTGTCGTCGCCGCCGCCTTCCGTTCTTCTTCTTGTTCTTCTTCTTCTCCAGGAGATGTTGACTCGACGAGCTCTCCGGCCGGAATGCCAGGGACACGCTCCGCTGCCACTTATATAGTGACAATGGGGCGGTGTCACATGGTATATGTCACATGGGTTGGTCACATGGTGACCCCGCCCCCTTACGATGTCATAGTCCCCATGTGACATCAACCCATGTGACCAACCCATGTGACATATACCATGTGACACCGCCCCATTGTCACTATATAAGTGACCGCACAGCGCGGCTCTGGCATTCCGGCCGGAGAGCTCGTCGAGTCAACATCTCCAGGAGAAGAAGAAGAAGAACAAGAAGAAGAACAAGAACGGAAGGCGGCGGCGGCGACGACAGCGGCGACAGCGGCGACAGAAGACCGGGCCACCGCCTGTAAAAGAGCTACAAGAAGGCGCGGTGGCCCGGCAGAAGAACCGAAGAGGGGGACAAGACCCCCGAAGTCGGGAGAAGAGGCCGGCGGCGGGGAGGAAGAAAGCCGGACTCCTCCGCTAGTAAAAGAGCTACACACAGATAGCGGAGGAGTCCGGCGAGAAGACCCCCGAAGACGGAAGACCCCCGGAGCTGTGCAATAAAATATTTTTTCCCTGTGTTGTGTTTTTTTTTGTACTTTATTTCACAGGTGAATGGGTAGGGGTACATTGTACCCCATACTCATTCACATAGGGTGGGGGGCCGGTATCCGGGGGCCCCCTTATTAAAGGGGGCTCCCGGATTCCGATAAGCCCCCCGCCCGCAGACCCCGACAACCAACGGCCAGGGTTGTCGGGAAGAGGCCCTTGTCCTCATCAACATGGGGACAAGGTGCTTTGGGGTGGGGGGGCCGCGCGGCCCCCCCTTCCCCAAGGCACCCCCCCATGTTGAGGGCACGCGGCCTGGTACGGCTCAGGAGGGGGGGCGCGCTCGCTCGCCCCCCTTTCCTGGCCGGCCGGGTAGCGTGCTCGGACAAGGGTCTGGTGTGGACTTTGGGGGAACCCCCACGCCGATTTTTTTCGGCGTTGGGGTTCCCCTTTAAGCCCATTCCAGGCGGCGGAGCCCGCGACGTCTCCTTCGCGGGCCCCGCCTACCTGTACACGCGCTCGAAATGGGCGGACTTTCCGAGCGGGAACAGTCCGCTCATTTCGAAAGTACAGCGGACAGGCCCACACACGGGCGGACTGTTCGCTCAAACACAGTTTCAGCGGACAGTTTTTCGGAATTTCCGAAAGACTTTGTCCGTCCAACTGTCCGCTGAAACTGTCCGCTGAAAGCCCACACACGAGCGGACTGTCCGCCCAAACACTGTTCAGCGGACAAGGTTGGGCGAACAGTCCGCCCGTGTGTACGCGGCCTTAGAGTTAGCCCCCTTTAGTTCTAATGTACCCCCCTAACCCCCCCAATAAAGGTTTAACCCCGTGATCACCCCCCGTCGCCAGTGTCACTAAGGCTGGGTTCACATTGCAGCGGTTTATGAGAACGAATGTGATTCGCACCGCACTGCAGTGCAAATCACATCCGATCTCTGTGCGATTCGAGTTCAGCCATTCGCCGCACCCGCCGTACCCGCCACACCCGCCGCACCCGCCGCAAATTCGCACGGGACCCTTTTTTTGGCCCGCAGCAGAAACGGATCGCATGGGTGTTCACACCATGCGATCCGAGTTTGCAGATCGCACTGCGATATGCGAACTGATCTGGGGGTGTCAGTAACATTTCACTGACACTCCCAGCAGTTTGCATAGGGCAGTGTGAACTGCCGCCGGGAGGCATGCGATGCGGGAACCCGCCGCGGATTTGCGGCGTTTCCGCATCGCTCCAGTGTGAACCCAGCCTAATAAGCGATCATTTTTCTGATCGCCGTATTAGTGTCACAGGTGACGCTAGTTAGGCAGGTAGGTATTTAGGTTCGCCGCAGCTTTTTATAGCGCCAGGGACCCCCATATACTACCGCATAAAGCCCCCTGATTGCCCCCTAGTTAACCCTTTCACCAGTGATCACCATATAACTGTTACAGGTGACGCTGGTTGGTTAGTTATTTTTTTATAGTTTCAGGGCACCCGCCATTTATTACCTAATAAAGGTTTAACCCCCTGATCACCCGGCGGGTGTCATTTGTGACTAATAACTGTTAGGGCAGTTAGGGTTAGCCCCCTTTAGTTCTAAGGTACCCCCCTAACCCCCCCAATAAAGGTTTAACCCCGTGATCACCCCCCGTCGCCAGTGTCACTAAGGCTGGGTTCACATTGCAGCGGTTTATGAGAACGGATGTGATTCGCACCGCACTGCAGTGCAAATCACATCCGATCTCTGTGCGATTCGAGTTCAGCCATTCGCCGCACCCGCCGCACCCGCCGCAAATTCGCACGGGACCCTTTTTTTGGCCCGCAGCAGAATCGGATCGCATGGGTGTTCACACCATGCGATCCGAGTTTGCAGATCGCACTGCGATATGCGAACTGATCTGGGGGTGTCAGTAACATTTCACTGACACTCCCAGCAGTTCGCATAGGGCAGTGTGAACTGCCGCCGGGAGGCATGCGATGCGGGAACCCGCCGCGCATTCGTGGCGTTCCCGCATCGCTCCAGTGTGAACCCAGCCTAATAAGCGATCGTTTTTCTGATCGCTGTATTAGTGTCACAGGTGACGCTAGTTAGGCAGGTAGGTATTTAGGTTCGCTGCAGCTTTTTATAGCGCCAGGGACCCCCATATACTACCGCATAAAGCCCCCTGATTGCCCCCTAGTTAACCCTTTCACCAGTGATCACCATATAACTGTTACAGGTGACGCTGGTTGGTTAGTTATTTTTTTATAGTTTCAGGGCACCCGCCATTTATTACCTAGTCTCACTAGTGTACCCCTAAATTTAGGGGTGTCTACTTTCCAAAATGGGGTCATTTGGGGGGGGTTTGTGCCATCTTGGCATTTTATGGCCTTCAAAACTGTAACGCCCTTAGAAAGCCTGAAGGCGGTGCTTGGTTTTCGGGGCCCCGTACGCGGCTAGGCTCCCAAAAAGTCCCACATATGTGGTATCCCCGTACTCAGGAGAAGCAGCAGAATTTATTTTGGGGTGTCATTTCACATATGCCCATGGCATGCGTGAGCAATATATCATTTAGTGACAACTTTGTGAAAAAAAAAAAAAAAAAGTTTGTAATTTTCCCGCAACTTGTGGCAAAATATAAAATATTCCATGGACTCAACATGCCTCTCAGCAAATAGCTTGGGGTGTCTACTTTCTAAAATGGGGTCATTTGTGGGGGTTTTGTGCCATCTTGGCATTTTATGGCCTTCAAAACTGTAATAGGTAGTGAGAAGTGAACTCAAAAATTTACGCCCTTAGAAAGCCTGAAGGCGGTGCTTGGTTTTCGGGGCCCCGTACGCGGCTAGGCTCCCAAAAAGTCCCACATATGTGGTATCCCCGTACTCAGGAGAAGCAGCAGAATTTATTTTGGGGTGTCATTTCACATATGCCCATGGCATGCATGAGCAATATATCATTTAGTGACAACTTTGTGAAAAAAAAAAAAAAAAAAAAAGTTTGTAATTTTCCCGCAACTTGTGGCAAAATATAAAATATTCCATGAACTCAACATGCCTCTCAGCAAATAGCTTGGGGTGTCTACTTTCTAAAATGGGGTCATTTGTGGGGGTTTTGTGCCATCTTGGCATTTTATGGCCTTCAAAACTGTAATAGGTAGTGAGAAGTGAACTCAAAAATTTACGCCCTTAGAAAGCCTGAAGGCGGTACTTGGTTTTCGGGGCCCCGTAGGCTCCCAAAAAGTCCCACATATGTGGTATCCCCGTACTCAGGAGAAGCAGCAGAATTTATTTTGGGGTGTCATTTCACATACGCCCATAGCATGTGTGAGCAATATATCATTTAGTGACAACTTTGTGTAAAAAAAAAAAAAAATTTTTTTTGTCATTATTCAATCGCTTGAGGCAAAAAAATAAAATATTCAATGGGCTCAACATGCCTCTTATCAATTTCCTTAGGGGGTCTACTTTCCAAAATGGGGTCATTTGGGGGGGGTTTTGTACTGCCCTGCCATTTTAGCACCTCAAGAAATGAGATAGGCAGTCGTAAACTAAAAGCTGCGTAAATTCCAGAAAACGTACCTTAGTTTGTAGATGTGACAACTTTTGCGCAAACCAATAAATATACAATTATTGACTTTTTTTTTACCAAAGACATGTGGCTGAATACATTTTGGCCTAAATGTATGACTAAAATTGAGTTTATTGGATTTTTCTAATAACAAAAAGTAGAAAATATCATTTTTTTTCAAAATTTGCGGTCTTTTTACGTTTATATCGCAAAAAATAAAAATCGCAGAGGCAATCAAATACCATCAAAAGAAAGCTCTATTTGTGGGAAGAAAAGGACGCAAATTTTGTTTGGGTACAACATTGCATGACCGCGCAATTACCAGTTAAAGCAGCGCAGTGCCAAAGTGTAAAAAGACCTCTGGTCATTTACCAGCAAAATGGTCCGGTCTGAAAGTGGTTAAAAGGAGCAAGATATTTAGCTATATAGGTGGATATAGCGGTGTATACTGCGTTCAGAGCACGCAGACAGCACGCACAATCTCCTAACACTGACTGACAGAATATAAAAGATAGATATATCGCTAGATATATAGGTGAATATAGCGGCGTATACTGCGGTCAGGGCACGCAAACAACAACCACTACAGAAGAGCAAGAACGAAAAATCGTCCGATAACGATCGGTGTATACTGTGTTGAAGGTACACAGAACACCCACTAACTGCTACAGATGCCAACACACTACACAAGGCCGCCGCGCTGGCGGCCTTATATAGTGTGGGGCGTGCACTACACAGCCTGAGCTATGATTGACCACAGGCATCCTGCCTGTGGCCAATCATGGCTCTCCTCGCTGCCGGCGCTGTGATTGGCCAAGCATGTGGGGTCACAGAAAAATAGAATATTACATGCAAATAGGGATGAGCTTCGTGTTCGAGTTCGAATTCCGAACGTTATGGGCCATTCGCACCAAATTCGTGTGGCGCTCACGGCCCACAATGCACTGCGATGGCGCAGTGCATTGCTGGCTCATGATTGGCCAAGCATGTGGGGTCACAGTGCAAACGTATGTTCGACTCGAACACGAAGCTCATCCCTATTTGCATGTAATATTCTATTTTTCTGAGATTGTGGATTTGGGGTTTTCATGAGCTGTAAGTAATAATCATCACAATTATGACGAATCACAGCTTGAACTATCTTGCTTTGCATGTAATGAGTCTATCTCATATATTAGTTTCACCTTTTAAGTTGCATTAGTGAAATAAATGAACTTTTGCACGATATTCAAATTTTTCGAGTATCACCTGTAGTGCAATGAGTAAGTATTATCAACCAATTATTTATTTATTGTTTTTAAGGTTGAACTGGATGGACTTGTGCCTTTTTTCAACCTGACTAACTATGTAACTATGTATGTAAACAAAGACAGAAGTGTGTTATTGGCAGGAACACCATTATAAATAAAGGGAAAAAAAACTCTTAAAAAAAAAAAACAATGCAGCCACTAAGCACTAGTGGGCTGCAATATATTACATTTTTGGTTTTGGGTTTGTATACATACACTTTTACAGTGCCAGTAAGGTCTTGCAACCTCTATTAGTGTTTACCACACATGGGTTGAGTTGCTCAGTAGTATACCATAGTGGTAATGTTATTACCTACACATGTGATAAAAACAATAAAAACTTCTGGTCTGTCAGGAGATTCTACAAATTTATAGCACAGTTAAACATGGATTTACAAATATATGTATATTTGGTAAGTCAGTGGGAGCTATGTCTGTGTTTTTATGGGTTTTTTACAAATCTGGGCAGAGTGTATGTTGTAAAATTGTATTCTTGTGTTATATAAAAACCTCATAGGAGCTCCGTAGAAATGTCTGAAGTTCCCTTGATTCTTCAAGCTTCTTCTTACGGGCTTCTGAAATATTTAAAAGCTTCTTCTTCCTTGTGGAATGAAAAATGAACAACAATATGAACAGTTGAGATATTAAAGATTTCAGCAGTAAGGAGAACTGAAAACAATAGGTGCAGAATTAAACTGGTTGTAATGGCAGAAGTTTTTTTTTACCTTAATGCATTCCCTGCATTAGGGTTAAAAACTTTTAAGGTGCAGCACCCCCCGCCCCCCCCCCCCCTAAATACTTACCTGAGCCCAATTTCGGTCCAGTGCTGTGCCCAAAAGCTCTCTCGCCCTCCTTACTGGACTCAGTCAGAGCAGTGGAAGTCAATGGCTCCTACTGCTGTCAATCAAATCCAGTTAGAAGATGCACTAATCCAAAACAGACCCCAAAACAGTACAGAACTTAGAACTCCGTCTGACTACTTAAATCTTGAATTTAAAAGCAGCGGCAACCTTGCTCATCTCACAGGTTTGCTAATCTGACAGAAGTTCGCTGCTTTTAAAATTCAACATCTAAGTAGTCAGACGGAGTTGTAAGTACTGTATTTCACTATATACTAACTTTAATGTTATAAATACGTCTAAAATGCAAAACTCCGTTGGGTGTAACAACATGTCTGTTTTACCCCTTCTTAGTGTATCCTTACTGTGGACGAGTATGAGGTGTAGCAAGATGGCGGCGATGGAATGTCACTTCCGTAGCAAACTGCAATGGGTCGCCAAATATGTCATTACAGCGGCTCTCGGGTCCTCTCGCAGTCCCAAGCGGAGCTGAGAGTAGCCAAGTGTACTCGGCTCAGCTCACAGTCACGCCCAGTCCCTGTGTTATGTCCATCATAGGACGGGACTGGGCGTGACTGTGAGCAGAGCGGCGCCGAGTACATTTGGCTATGTACCTCGGCAGGGTCCACGGGCCCCCTATTGGGCGGGGTCCATGGGCTTGAGCCCAGTCAAGCCCAATAGTAAGTCCAGCCCCTAATTTGGGCTGGATATTTATAAACAGATGAAGTTTCTTCCCCTTTCTTCCCCTTCTGGTTGAGGAGAGGGGATTCATAGAGGAGCTGGGTCCATCACCTCCTCATGCCTGTGGGCCGGATTTTGGCAAGGGGAGGGTTTGATGTGTTATATTAAGGTGAAAAATACAAAATGAGTAAAGAATACAAAATAAATGTAAAAGTTAATACAGAAAATAAAAGCTACACTATCTGGCCAAAAGTTTGTATATACCCAACCATTACAACTACCCTATATGACCAAATGTATGTTGACACCACTTCAATTTATTCAGTTTAGGTGTTGCCACTTGAAGGCTACTGTTAATGATGCTGCATATAGGTGTGCACTTCTTGTATCAACAGATTTTGGAGGGCATTTTATTTGTTCCAGAATGAGTTTGACCCATAAAGACATGGTTTGATGAGTTTGTTGTTGTGGAACTTGAGTGGCCTGAACAGAGCCCTGATCTCAGCCCTACTGAACACCTTTGGCATAAATTAAAATGCAGATCACAAGTTAGGTCTTCTCATTGAACCTCTGAAATAATACACTTATTCATTGGAGATTTGGAATAACATTACATAATATCCCAGACAGTGGTGTAACAAAACAGCATACACCTGGATTTTGGTAAAAAGCTTCATAGGGCCTGAAGAAGGCAAAATGGTTTTGTCCAGTGTGGTAATCTCAGCAATGAAAAAGATTGCTTGGACCTTTTTGCTATTTACATGGGAACTCCATGTACAGGACAAGAAATTTACAATGGAATTGGGCTAATTTTAAAGGTTAGGTTCACTATAGGGGCTTGATTATGTTAAGTGTTTTGGTGGATGTTATGTATTAAAGGCTAAAGGTGCTGGACCTGACGGATATACACCTTGGTTTTACAAAACTTTTGCCCCCCAACTGGCGCCCCTTCTAATGAAAGTTTTTAACTCAATTGGTAACTCCAACCTCCTCTCTAAAGGACTCCTATCTGCCAATATTTCTATGATACCTACACCAGGCAAAGATCCATCTCAATGTAGTAGCTATCGGCCCATCTCCTTACTTAACATAGATCTTAAGCTGTTTGCGAAAGTACGAGCCACCCGCTTGTCCCCCCTGCTCCCGAAGGTGATACATAACGATCAGGTGGGGTTTGTCCCAGGCCAAGAGGCCAGGGACAACACCACCAAAACAATACATCTCATATCACTGATACAGCGCAAGGGTCTGTGGGCTTGCCTTCTATCCTTTGACGCTGAAAAGGCTTTTCTGCAGCTGTCCCTTCAACAACTTGTCCTTGGATCGCCCTTTATTACCAAAGTAATGTCTTTGTACTCCCAACCCTCAGCCTCCGTTCTAGTAAACGGTACTATGTCAGAACCTTTTGATATTTCAAATGGCACAAGACAGGGCTGCCCCCTCTCCCCCTCCTCTTTGTCATTATCATTGAACACCTTGCCTGCGCTATACACCAAAACGCCTCCATTCAAGGCATACAAACGCCTTCTGCCCAGTACAAATTATCCCTTTATGCCGGCGACCTCCTAGTTTATATTCAGAATCCACATACCTCACTGCCATTCCTACTTATGGAATGCTGTCGCTTTGGTACTTTTAGTCATTTCAAACTTAATATAGCAAAAACGGAAGCTCTTAATATATCCCTTACTGCTTCTACACTATCTCTATTGAAGTCCAACTTCTCATTTCATTGGCAGACAAAAGGGATTTCATATCTCGGAGACATTATCCCCTCCAATCTGACCAATTTATTCCCCCTAAATTATATCCCTTTACTCTCCCACATACGGAAAGACTTGGAGGAGTGGGGGGGATCCTCTATGCCATGGTTCGAGAGGATTAATACCCTAAAAATGGACACGTTGCCCAAATTCTTATACCTCTTCCAAACGATTCCCATCTTAGTTCCCAAATCATTCTTCACCTCCTTGCGATCCCTGGCCATTAGATTTATGTGTAATAAGGGGCTCCCAAGAGTTAAGTTTAATCCACTCACTCTCCCGAAGATGCAGGGTGGAGCAGGCCTTCCCGATTTTGAGGTATATTTTAAAGCTGCCCATATGGCACGTGTCCTGGAGTGGTTCCCTCGCCCCCGTTCCAGAAGGCCTCTGTATCAATAGAGCAAGACCTTTCCCCTGTTGATCTCCAGGCCCTTCTCTGGGGCTACAAACATGACTATACTCACTTGCCCTCCCTCTCACCATTGACATTGGCATCCCTTAAACTTTGGTACAATAGGGGCCTTCACACCATTCTTTCCTCTGACCCCGGGGCCCTTGACATCTCTTTTCGACAATCCCACGTTTCCACAGTGGGTTGGAGCGCCGACCTTGGGGTCCTTCAAACATTCTGAATGGCCTCAAGCTTACTCCTTTGTACACCACTCACAGGGGACTCCGGTTCCTCAGGAGGGACCCTGTGACTGGCTCACTGCCCTACATATGTGAATGTACACCAAACACTTACACTCCTCCTCCCAAATACACCGCACATATATATATAATATACATTATTTATGATAAGAAAGTACCTACCTCCCTAAAGATTGCCCTCCTTTCTATATTACCCAGGTCAATCAAATCGCAAAAACAAAATCTACTCTGCTTCTTTATGTCCTCGGCAAGGCAATTCATTCCCGCGTATTGGAAAACTCAGATTACCCCTCCACTGTCACGTTCGGTCTCTACCATGAATGACACTATGAGGATGGAGGAGATGCTGGCCCTTGATAATGACTAGACATGTGCACACTGAAATATTTTGTTTTGGAATTTCTTTTTCGTCCGAAAAATACATTTATTTAGTTACTCCCGAAATTCGTTTTTATTTATTTTGTTTTTCATTAAAAAATGACATTAGTCCAAAAATCCAAATGAATTAAGGTCGAATCTGTCATTGAAGGCTTATGGTGTCTGTCAAATGTTTAAAGAAGATTTGACGGAGCGGCGAAACTCACTGTATGATGCTGCAATCATACATTCCCGGTCGAATATTTTGACTACAAGCTATAGTAGGATTCTAATGTTGTACGTCTTCTATGGTTTTTTTTTAAGGTTATTTGCATTGCACACAGGTCATGTTAGCAAAAGCATCCTCCCAATGTTGAGGGCATGTGGCCTGGTACAGTTCAGGAGGGGGGCGCTCTTTTGTCCCCCCTCTTTTCCTGCGGCCTGCCAGGTTGCGTGCTCAGATAAGGGTCTGGTATGGATTTTGAGGGGGACCCCCACGCCATTTTATTTGGTGCGGGGTTCCCCTTAAAATCCATGCCAGACCAGAAGGGTCTGTATGGATTTTGAGGGGGACCCCAACGCCATTTTTTTGGGCGCGGGGTTCCCCTTAAAATCCATATCAGACCTGAAGGGCCTGGTATGGATTTTGAGGGGGACCCCCAAACCATTTTTCTTTGGCGCGGGGTTCCCCTTAATATCCATACAAGACTTGAAGGGCCTGGTATGCTCTTGAAGGGGAACCCATGCCGTTTTTTTTTTTTCAATTAAAGTCATGTTGTATGTCGCGCTGTAATTTACACTCAAGTCGTGTCCAAGTTGCCTCCCAAAGTTGTGCTGGAAGTCGTGTTGCCCCTGTGTGAATGGACTGTTATGATATAAGTTCAATATTATACACAGATTGTTATTGTCAGAGTCACGTTGAATCTCCTATCTGTATCGAACTGTGTCAAAACGAAAACGAAAGTAAAGCATTTAGTTATGTCGGATCTTTTGTTTTTTGGATTCTGTGCTTGTGGCTCTGCTTCTCCTCCTCTGACACCTTAATGAATAAGCTGTCAAGCTTGTAGGGACACTCATAGTGCCCCTCAACCCTCCTCCGACCCTCCCCTACGCTCCTCTATACCCACATGTCCTCTCTTGATTACCCCATTACCTCCCTTCCTCTATCCCCCCCCCTTCTTCTTTCTTCTCTCTACCTTAGTCTTTTCTTTTCTTTCTTTTACCTAACTTAATCTACAAGTATTACATTATGTTGTGAACCACGGGGACTGTTAATTGGCATAGTTCCTTACGTCAGAAGACAGACTTTCTTCTCGGTTTTACCATGTTTGTAAACAGGAGCCTAGCTATGGGCAATAGCTATCGGGCTGACTCCTTTAATATGTGAACTTATAGCCGTCTACTGATTTTGTTCATCTCATGTTGTTCACTGTCTTTTTTCTGTAAAAATTCTAATAAATATATTTTCAACACTAAAGGCTAAAGGTGATATTAAATGCTACAGTTAGAGGATTTAATTGGCATATTTTAAGAGTTAGGTTAAGAAAATATATGGTCATAGCTCATAGTTACATTTTATAAAATCAGCTTTTTAATAGCAATACAAACAATGTTTAAAGTATATGTTCACCTTTTGAAAAAAATAATAAACGCACATTTTTTTTGCAGGTAAAAAAATGTCCATTTACCTATTTTGTTTTTAGGAGCCTAAAACCTCCTGACGAAACCACGTGGGTGGGTGGCGTAATTTGTGGAGGCGGGGCCAAGTGACATCAGTCTCGATCCAGCAGTGAGCCAGCAGGAATACCTGTTTTATCTGGAATTTCAAAGTGCCCCTACCCTATCAGGCATTGGGCTTTAGCTCCACCAGTGGGCTTTCAAGTGGGGGATACCCACTACCCTACTAGACGGCTTCTTTACTCCAATCTGGTGACAGGCAAGTTCTATTCAAGATTGTGTTAAAGGGACAGCTCCATTCTTGAGGGGTGTTGATATTATTTATGATACCCATAATTGAACATCTGTTTTACCCACTCCCCAGTACTGAGCTCCAACTGACCTATCCCACTTTACTCTTGATAGAATTGGCAGTTTCTTTTGGTCCCTGGAGGATGGATCCCCCGGTCCAGGTGTCCTAAATGGGAGCTGAACATCTTTAATAAGTGGACTTTGATCTCTTGGAAGGATTGATTTGGCTTTCCTTTTGTCTTGTGTGGCGTTGCCCAGTACCTGATTTTCAAGGCAAAATTAGCACCTACCCAGTATGTCCTGAGGAAGCAATTAGATGCGAAACGCATGTCAAGCAAGCATGGAGGAGCTTATGGACCTGAACTTTTGATATATACATATACTTTTCTCTGTACATTGATGGACTTTTCACCAATTCCATGAAAGGATCTGTGCCTCCGTGTCTATTCATTGATCTTGTCTAGTAGAGGGTGTTGTTTTTGGTTTGTCATAGTTATGTGTATTTTTAAACTTTTAGTAATAAAGATATCGATTTTTTTAGAATTACTGCCTTGTGTTATGCCCACAAAGTCTGCCTTTTTTTGAGTCTTAGTTACACTTTCAATCCGAATAACGGTTGGCATTGAGGGGGGTCCTCCCTTCTAATCATTCTTGATCCGGAGCTCGATACCAAATACATACTGCTTGTATGTTTCTGAAACCTTTTGTCCTTCCCTAAGAATGTACGTAGATTTTAGCTGTTTTATCTATATTAATAAACAAGACATACTACACTCTTGGTGGCTTATTCTTCTATTTTATGGTGAGCAACATAGGGAAGCCGTTCCTTATTGGAATCATCTAGTGACTTATGTGGATGATCGATCCTGGGGATTGGAAGCCTTAAAGAGGATCCGTTGATTCATGTGCTGTAGACCTGTATATGTATACTGTATGTATGTGTAATATATATATATATATATATATATATATATATATATATATATTTATATATATGGGTCCACAAACAAGGCGAGCATGCCATTCAGCTGGTGGTGGAGCACTGGTGAATTTTTTGTGGTGGAACACAGAGTATATTGGTGTAGAGAGAAGCAAGCACAGAAGAACACTGTTTTATCACTATTATTGAAAGTTTTTTGGGGACTCTTTTCACTGTATAAAATTAAGTTTTTCTTAAAGGTGAAGTAGTATCACAATTTTGCATATCATACATTTATGCTGTAGGTATTTGGTTGTGTCATATTATATGTTTTTCAAGCCTTTACTAAATTTATTATTGTCCTGATAGTCAAACATTTTTTATTTAATTTTTGGTTGATCCATGATCTCTGAATATTGAATTAATTTATCTATTTACACATTTTTAATTATCCTCATAGAAAGAGTTATGCAGCCACCATCACTGAAGCCTGCAGGAGTACAGGTATTTTTTTATTACATGGTTGCACTAAAATCACAAATCCATCAATATTATATCTAATGAAACCTAATAAAATAAGGCTAGCAAGAGTGACATGCATATCTTACCTCTCCAGCACTGCCTGGCATTTGCGAGCAATATTCTCAGAGTCATAATGTTTGTTGCCTTGCAGTTGTGTAGCAAAAGACTCCATTTCATCTATCCTATCCATCTGGGCATCAAGAGCCTTTTGAAACTTCTCATGTTGGTGCTGAAGACTTTCCACACTAGCCACAGAGTCCTAGAAAGCAACAAACAATTCAGTATTTTCATTTGGGGGTCTACTGATTGCCTGATATTTATGAATCATCTTTTGTCAAAAGATAAGAATAGAAAGAAGGCAATATTTCACATTTTCAGACATGAACCATGAGTAGACTGGATGGCTGCTGCATTATTAGAGATTCATAGGCACCCAACTGTAGTTTGGAATGTACAATTATTTCCAAGCATTTAAACTGCCTTTGGAAAGTCCCCAACAGAGGCATTCCAAAATTGTGGCATGTGACTCAATCTACACGAGTGTCAAATGTTTCCCTGTACGTCTATGGACCCAACACCCTTTCAAGGAGTATTCAAGGAGGCAACACAAAGGGCAGTGAGGATGTATGAAGTGCAGGAACCTCTGTTCAGTTTACTGCATTCAAACCAACTGATGAAGAGATAATTTTTGCCCATCCTCGATGCTCTTTGCACTGCTTTACCGAATAAATCTACTAGTCATGAGGGAGAGCAATGTGGAGGCCTTCAAGATTTGGAACA
This sequence comes from Lithobates pipiens, assembly GCF_037356315.1. Classification (NCBI taxonomy): domain Eukaryota; kingdom Metazoa; phylum Chordata; class Amphibia; order Anura; family Ranidae; genus Lithobates; species Lithobates pipiens. The sequence continues at coordinate 85,431,361 of NW_027507791.1, forward strand.
GAATGTGGAGAATATAGAGATGACTGTATTTATACAGTATACCAGTGGCGGCTGGTCCCTACTATTTCTGGGGGGGGGTGGCACAACCAACACAACTACCCCAGTTGCGGCAATAACCCCGCAGCACCCCCCGCGTGTGGGAGACGCGGACACGGCCAGTGGCGATCCCCCCGCAGCACCAGACCCCCTCACGTGCGGGAGACACGGACATGGCCAGCGGCGATCACCCCACAGCATCCCCCCCAGACACTGACACATCCAGCAGGCAGCAGCGATCACCCCGCAGCGATCATCCCGCAGCACTCCCCCCGGGAGACACAGCCAGCAGCGATCACCTTACCTCCTAGTAGAGGCATGGAGGAGACAGGGAGAAGGAGGAGTCGGGCTGCTCCAGCGAGGACACAGGCATTCTCCTTTCTGGCCGATTGGAACCCAGAAGTGTGTCCTGAGACAGGATTGGCCAGGGAGTCATAAGACTCCCTGGCCAATAGGTCTTCCTGATTGGCCGTGAAAATAATGTGGCAGAATAGTGAATATTCATTTGCTAGTGTCACACAACTGGGTGGGATCAGGGCACACTCTCTGCTCCCCGAGCCCACCCTAATTTGAAGCCTATTAGCGCTTCTGGTTCTAATCAAGTGCTTCACAATACACACACCCCGCTTATCCCTGCAATTGTAATTCATGTGTCTGGCATCCTGAATGGGGCCGGGCACATGGATAGGGAGGGCAGTGGCGGTGTTGGGGTGATGGCGCACATTCGCCCACAATGCACGGGCTGCGTTATCCTATACTTGCTCCCATCTGGTCCAGAGCAGAGCTTGACAGCTTAGTTTGGCAATGCATTCTAATAAGAGAAGTCTGAAACTATTTAATGTATGACTATCACAGCCCATGTTATATACAATACTAATGTCAGAAGTACATATGTCAAACAGTGGCTTCACTTGTTCTACCCAAAAATGAATCCCCAGCCACAATGTCAGATCCATTATTTATCTTGGCTGTAATGAGGAAACCTTCAAGTGAAATAACAGAAGATGTGGGAGAAGTAGTCTGCGGTTAGCTATGTAATTTGCTACTGATATCTTAACCAGTAATTGCCATACTACGACTGAACCAGACTTATGAGTCTATCCAGACTCTGATTAAATACATTTTTGAATAAATAAGCATAACCTGTTTTCCAACTTTTAAATCAAATCATCTATATATTTAAAACAAGTTATGTCATGTGGTATCATATATGGATTACGGTCTGGTTAAAGCTGAACTCCGAAAAGATATAAAAGATACAAACTATTGCAGCTCTGTAATAATTAAAAATACCTTAGATGTATTATTAAATGCAATCAGCATATGTACTTGAATTTGATTGGAGTCCCTGTACTGCATAGCTCAGACTGGAGGAAGCAGAAGCAGCACAAGAAGGTGATCAGTTGTGCTACAGTGCAAGGAGTCCTGTGCGGAGGAGCAGGGTAACAGGGAGATGAGATTATCAGTCTGCTGCTTTTCTTTTTACTGTTCAGTCACAGGCTAGTGATGAGAAGACAGAGACAGGTTTTCTAACTGCCAGACCCAGGTGTGCTTTGTGGCAGAGCTGTGTAAATCTCAGATCTGGATGGCCAGAAATATAACTCTTTTGGCAGGCAAAATCAGCTTACTGTTCAGCTTCATAGAATCACTGTTAATATGCATCACTTATTAAAGCCAGATAACTTAACCTCAATGCAATTTCAATGAAACAATTATTTCTCTGAAAAGCACTTAGACGTACTCAGTGAAATTGTAATTGCTGACCTCCAGCTGAAAATACCATTTGCTTGGCTGTCATTCTGACATTTTGGCTTCAGTGATATTGCTTGGAACCAGTATGTAGATCAATACATTTATGGTAGTCAAAACCCCTTATAGGAAAGCTTGTTCTGAGTTTGTGACTCAAAATTGCAAAGTGACAGCCAGGCAACTAGATTTTTCAAAATGTAAAAAAAAAAAGGTATCTTGCCCATACAAGGCAAAGAATTGGAGACACTTTAAATCTGACCCCCACAGCAATTTATATTTCCAATATGTTTGTTTTTTTCCCTTTACATTCTGCTCACCCACATGAATGAGGAGTCTTCCTGTGTAAACTACTATCCCATCTTACATAAAGCTTACACATGGCTGTGGACTCCCAGGACTCCTAGGTGACAGCACTGGCGCCTGAGCAGCCAATTGCCAAGAAAAAAAAAGCCGTTTCCTGGACAGCAGTTTATTGGCAGATTTTATTTGCTGCCCAGAGCGGTGTCTGATAATTCAACTCCACTTACCCCTAGATCTTCATTGGCTAAGAACGCTTCTTTACTATTCAGCCACTTCTCACTTTGATCGACAATACTGAAAAATTTCTGTTAAAAATAAAGAAACATATACATACATAAAAACATGGCTATTAATAAAAACATGGCTATTAACAGGAGTAAAATAACTTGAAGTGCTCAACACATAGGACTAATGGAAAAAATATATACAGGTCATCAAACTTTTGAAATAGGACAATTAAATAAAAAAGGTATTACCTGCAGGTCACGAGCCTGACACAGCTTGAGGTTCTGTCCTCTCCACGAATTAATAAGTTCATCCCAAGCATCTTCCATACTGGACAGAGTAAGTCGTATTTCATCAGCTGCATAATGGCCAGAATTGCTCAGCTTTTGTCCAGAGATCTTCACTGCATTGACTCTCTCTGTGCCTGCTTCGATCTCTGCCTGGTAGAAGAACACATTAGGTGAAAGGTAGAGCTGCACGATTGCTGCTCTAAAATGAGAATCATGATTTTTTTTACTTAGAAGATAGATCGCGATTCTTTCACGATTCTCGTGGCGTAACATCATCTTTCACATTAAAACAAGAAAAAAAATTGGGCTAACTTTACTGTTGTGTTTTTTTCTGTATTCATTGAAGTGTATTTTTTCCCAAAAAATTGCGCTTGAAAGACCGCTGGGCAAATACAGTGTGACATAAAATATTGCAGCAATTGACATTTTATTCCCAAGGGTCTCTGATAAAATATATATAATGTTTGGGGGTTTCAAGTAATTTTTTAGCAAAAAATATTGATTTTAACTTAAGAAACAAGTGTCAGAAAAAGATTTAGACTTTAATGCCCTGTACAAACAAGCAGAATTTCCGCCAGCAAAAGTCAGATGTGAGCTTTTCGTCGGAAATTTTGACTGTGTGTATGATCCATCGGACTTTTGCTGGCGGAATTTCTGCCAGCAAAAGATTGAGAGCAGGTTCTCTATTTTTCCGACGGAAAAAGATCAGATCGGAAATTCCGATCATCTGTGGCAATTCCGCCGCGCAAAATTCCGACGCATGTGCTGAAAGAATTCGACGCATGCTCAGAAGCATTGAACTTAATTTTCTCGGCTCGACGTAGTGTTGTACGTGACCGCGTTCTTGACGGTCGAAAGTTCAGAGAACTTTTGTGTGACCGTGTGTATGAAAGCCAAGCTTGAGCGAAATTCCGTCTGAAAAACCATCCAAGATTCTTCTGATGGAAATTCCACTGGTGAGTACAGGGCATAAGTGGTTAAACTTCCTGCATTTACACGTTGTTAAAAACATGGCAGACTGCCTGGATTTTTTCTTTACAACTTTTCTTTACAGAAGTTTATCTCTTTGATCTAAGAAGGAAGAGTTAGTTACCATGTTTCATGTTAAAAATGTGGCAGACTACCCAGATGTTTTTTTTTTGACAGCTGAGTGAGCAGATAAGTCTCTCCAATTGTTATATGAAAGAATTGGCAAACTCTGCAATAGAGATCGTCAGGGGTGTTGAATCAAGATCACGATTTTTTAACGATGAATTGTGCAGCTCTAGTGAAATGGTGTATAGTCTGTTAAAATACCTGCTTAAGGGCTGAATTTACATTTACTCATGAAGGGCTGAATTTACATTTAGGCACAGTAGGTCTGAGGCCTTCCTGTGGCAGTGTACACAGGAAGGTGAAGACAGGACTTTTCCTGGGCAATTTGAAACTGAACTGTGTCTTTTGTCAGAGGGATGCAGAACCTGCAACCCTGCCATCAGACCTATCAGTACCCACCAGAAAGACCGCTACAGAAGAAGCAGAGCCACTTAAAAACCAGATTGTGCAAACCTGCTGCTGTGTTCTGAGCATCCAGGGAGCTGAGAGACTGAGCCACAGAGAGGCACTGTGTCTTGGGACCAGAGCTGGGAAGGCCTGTCGCTGTGTGTGCCTACCGCCAGTGAGGGCCTGATCGGGAGGACCTAATTGTGAGGACTGAGACTTCTTGGACCGGACCTGTTGCCCACCAGCGGCAGTGAGTAGAACAACGGAGCTACAACTCTTACCACCCACAGTAATGCTAGAGAGACTGCTCCTCACTTAGCAACCCATCAGCCATCCATTACACACTCTTAAAAGAACAGTTCCACATGCACCACCTTACAGAAGAGCCCCAACAAAAGCTGGCTACTGCTGACAATTAGGCTCCAGGTACTTTATAGCCACCTCCAAGGGTACCCCTTTGTTAGAAAAGCATACAGTCACCTGCTTTTGGGGCGATGTTTGTAGTATGCACACGAGAACCCTTCTTTTTGGGTTAGTTAATGCTGATACTATCAACCCTGTTTGCATCCGTTTTAATTTACTTTAGCATCACAAAAGTTCTGTTGATTGCTATCTTACGGGTCAATGTTCACACTATCTAGTACAGTATCTTTAAACATGTTCAAATAGCCTGTTTATGGTTTCATGCATTGTTTAACTGTATTGCCATAATATATCCTTTTAGTCTACCATCCAGTTGCTTGTGGCCTATTTTCTGTGCAGTTTTACAGAGTAGTAGCATACCAACTTTTTCTTACTGACTTTTTCTTTTTTCAATCAATCTGCCTCAAGGGCTGTAAGGGCACTTTCATTGGAAGCAGGGGTTGTTGCAGGTAAGATCAGGAAAAACATTTGGGGCAGCAAAAAAATACACTAAATTCGATAATGGAATAGAAGAGATTCATTTTGCATTATCTGGTCCTAAGCTGGACTTTAAAAGTTTAAAATGATGTATGAAATATGTTCATGTTGATTGATGTGCTTTTAAATATTAAAAGTTTTTCAATCTTCAAAAAATGCTAAGGTAATTTTTTTTTTTGTTTAACCTAGATTGTTATGCAACTCCATCCCACAAAATAAGACTGGACAAATATTGTAAGAACTATCTGTGCTTTCCTAACCAACCAGATTTAAATGTTCCTTTTTCAACTGCCACTTTCCATTGCCAGTTTGTACTTGATTAGCAAAGTAACCATTTGCTACTGTAGTTTATACAAGATGGAGCCTAATTTCAGGCATGTGTCCAGTCAACCCTTGGCTTGGTACAGAATGTTCAGAGTTCAGAGTTGTTTGAACCAGATGCAGTCGACTGCATTTTTAAACTCAGTACAAATGCATATGCAAGAAAAAAGTAATGGAACACACATGAATGCATATGAACACACCTCTAAGTCCTTATACATACGGTCGGAGATTCCAACGGAATGTGTCCTATTGGACCTTTTTGTCAGGTATTCCGACTGTGTGTGGTCTCCATCGGAATATCCGACGGACCAACTTTTCCAACTTGCCGGTAAAATTTTCAGACAAAATGCTCCGATCGGACATACTCCGATCATGTGTAGCCTACTCCGACGGACAAAGTGCCACGCATGCTCAGATCAAATTCCTAGACCAAAGCTATTGGCTACTAGCCTGAACGTAGTCCCGTCGTAACGAAATAACATCATCACGTTATGTACAATCGGATTTTCCGACAACTTTGTCCGACCATGTGTATGCAACAGTTTCGGACAAAATCCGTCGGACAAAATCCGTCGGACAAAATCCAACGGATTTGGTTGTCAGAATGTCTGACCATGTGTACAAGGGCTCATACATGTATCTTCATGTAAATGTGGTGCAAATGCACAGCAAACACATTACAACTGCATTTGAACGTGCATCCAGAATTAACTTTTAATCATTTAGAAATCAGGTAGTCTAGAGCCTGTACATACAGTCCTCTAAATGCGCTCTCGCAGTCTACAGTGTAATGACAGTCACTTAGGCCTTTTTGTAGAACATATCTGTGATATTTGTAACATGATGTTCATGTGGGAATGGTATGGCACAGGAGAGGTGACTTCCCACTGCTTGGCCTCACTGGAACACTGCAGCTTGACAGCTTTAATTCAGCAGCCTTCCATCATGCTTCGTCTTGCACAGGCTCCCTGCACGACCATCGCCCAAGCAGCTCTTCCTAAATGCCCTTCTACACAGCATGACATCCCTCAACTGGAAAGCAAGAACTCTCATGCTCTATAGAAGGCCCTTCATTATAGAAGGACATTAGGAACCCCAACCATTCCTTTTCATATCCAGAGACATACTGGGAGATCAAGCAATATCTTCTCATGTCTTTGGCTGACCTGGGATGGCTGGAGGGCCCATCGTACAAAACCAAGACTCCTCATACAGTAGTAGTTGAGTGGTATAGCATGTTGGCCATTAATTAACCACTTGGGATCCGCGCTATTGCCAAATGACGGCATTAGCGCGGATCTACTTTTCCGGATCTACTTTTCCGGGACGACGTCTATTGACGTCGTCCCGGGTACGAGCGGCCTGCACGCGCCCTGAGGGGCGCACGCGGCGCGCTCTGTGATCGGCGAGTCCGTGAGACTCGCCTGATCACCGATCCGTGCAAGAGGTCGATCCCGACCCCTTATCACGTGATCAGCTGTCAGCCAATGACAGCTGATCATGTGATAGAACGGAGCCGGTAATCGGCTATTATTCCTCCTCGCGCTGACAGCGCGAGGAGAGAAAAAAAAAGCCGATCACCGGCGGCCGTGATCGGGACATCAGTCCCGATCACGGCCAGCAATACAGCTGACCACCTGCCCCCTGCCAGTGCCCACCTGCCCACCGCAGTGCCATCCTGAATAAAAGTAAGTGCCCCCCAGCAGTGCCACCCAGCAGTGCCCATAGTGCCCACAGTGCCACCCACAGTGACATCCAGCAGTGCCACCAACAGTGCCACCCACAGTGCCCACAATGTGCCCACAATGTGCCTCAAAGGTGCTGCACCCCAGTGCCGCCCATCAGTGCCCAGCAGTGCCGCCCATCAGTGCCCAGCAGTGCCGCCCATCAGTGCCCAGCAGTGCCACCTATCAGAGCCACCTATCAGTGCCACCTATCAGTGCCCATCAGTCCCATCTATCAGTGGTACCTATCAGTGCCCATCCGTGCCGCCCATCCGTGCCACTTATCCGTGCCACCCATCCATGCCATCTTATCTGTGCCCATCTTTGCCCATCAGTGCCACCTTATCTGTGCCCATCGGTGCCGCCTTATCTGTGCCTATTAGTGCCGCCTTAACTATGCCTATCAGTGCCCACCAGTGCAGCCTATCAGTGCCCACCAATGCAGCCCATCAGTGCCCACCAATGCAGCCATCAGTGCCGCCTAATCAGCGCACTTCAATGAAGGAGAAAAATGACCCGTTTGCAAAATTTTATAACAAACTATTAAAACATGATTTTTTTTTTTTTTTTTTGCATCTTTTTTTGTTTGTTTAGCAAAAAATAAAACTCCGAGCTGTAACTAAATACCACCAAAAGAAAGCTCTATTTGTGGGAAAAAAATGATAAAAATTTCATTTGGGTACAGTGTTGTATGCCCGCGCAATTGTCATTCAAAGTGCATCAGCGCTGAAAGCTGAAAATTGGTCTGGGACTGAGGGGGGTTTAAGTGCCCAGTAAGCAAGTGGTTAAAGAAGCTGTGGAATTTGAAACCCTTTATTGGCCAACTAATATTTTTAAAGGAGAAAGCGTCTGAAACATATTAGGGATCTAACACCTATAATGCTTTTATTGGCTTAAGTTTTCAAAAACTTTAGCCAGTGAAGTGTAACACTTAAAACCATCTTTTAGCTTCATTCCCAATAATTCTGTGTGTAGGATTCTATATCTAATGTAAAGGGAACATGCTCAACTGGTAGTGGCGGCAGTAAACCATGCAAGAGACAAGGACATCCAGAAACAGTCCAAACAGGTTTGTACTGCATTTTATTCAGCAAGACAGTAAACAAAGACAGTCCATAAGATAGAACAAAAAAGTAGTTATGCCAGCCACTAACTAAACTTATATACTTATACTTACTTAATAGTTATTATACTTTTATAAGCAAACAGGTAGCATATGTCCTGTTTTGGTGCCCAGCAACAAGCTTACAGAGAATAGAGAGAGCGAGTGAAAAAACAAAAACCTCACAATCAGTTAGCTCATGCATAAAGAGGCTTGTGGACATTTGAGACTAATTAATAAGATCTGGGAAACAGATAAGACATGGACCTAAGGATAGAGGGTTTATTCCATCCAAAGCTTTGCAAAGCCTCTGGGCTCCAGGACGCACACCAGAGCTAATTCAAATCTGAGAAAACCAAAGTTTGCTTTCTTCATAACAGAATACAAATTCTGGAACCCCTAATCATGTGTAGGTAAGAAACATAGGAAATACATATACACCATTCATAATTTAGAAGGCCAGTGCCTTACCCTATCTAATATGGTTGTTGTGGCATGCCTGTATTATAGGAAACCGCACTGTATACACTACAATTCCCTTTTAAAATTACATATTTAATTTGTCAGAGCTGGAGCTAAAAACAAAAGCAGAAAAAAGAAAATATTGGAAAAGAGCCCCATAGCAACCAAACACATTCTATTATTTTTCTGACGCAGGTTAGTAGATTAAAGTAAATGTGATGGTATGCCACAGAAACCACTTCTAGCTTCTTTTTTATGGTTCCTATGAGTCAATGAAACTGAGCAGTTGGGAACGCCCTAAATAAAAACAAAACTGTTGCATTTATCTAGCAAAATGTGGAAAATCAAAAATTTTAAATACATTCTGGTTTGGTTACTCATCTAGAGACATACCTTTCTCTCCTGGTGCTCTTCAATCTTGGCTTCAACATCTCCAGCATTTTTTGGCAAAGCAACCCCTTCCATCAGGGCCTGGAGCCTCTGCACCCAGTCCATTATCTCTCGTATATCAGCATTGAACCTTTGCAGATGGTAAGAGTCATCTAATTTCTCCTTCCTGCCAAGGAATGAAACATGTTGTTCAGTGGACTGGACAGAGTGGACTCAGATAATGCTCGTGCACAATTTCTCTGCCAGAAGGGATATAGCAATGGACAAATGTTCCATATTTCATCCATAAAGCTACAGTCTTTTGAAATACAACCACAAAGGATTAGACATTAAAGCACAGCCCAGCTTACTGTGCTATCAATTATTCTGATCTCGGACCACAGACAGTCATATGTCTTTACACCAATGGTTTATTCTTATTCATACAGGGAATATAAAAAATAACCTTTGCTTGATTTTTATTATTGATTGATGAATCTACTCACTATTAGAATGTCATAAAGTTAAAAACTCAAAGTTACAAATCCTGCAGGATTTATATGTTTGGGTATTATCACTCACCTTGATAGAGAGCCAACTCCTTTTGCTAGTGTTTCTTTTTTTTTCAGATATGGGCAGGCAGTTTAAGCATGGGATGTCATAGAATGCCCATTTGAGAGGGTTGCCATTCCTTGCTTGCCGAGATCTTTACAGCTGCTAACAAGCAAACAACCTTAAATCTGCTTAATACTAGCTTGTGAACATATCAGTAATTTATCAATTGGAATTACTTTTTTTTTATCTTTAAAATATCTTGTGCTGCCAGACAGAAGAGGGTAAACAGGGTGGGGGCAGTGGTGATGATATGAATGGCAGCAGCTAGGGAAAAATCTAAGGCTTGAAGTAACAATATAACAAGGTCTCTGCTTCATTTAGTTAAAGCCCATCTAAAGTATTTTCTTTTTAATAGAGTAGTGAAGGGTTAAAACTTGGTCATGTTTTTAAGCCCCCTGTGTCTCATTTTGGATATCTCCCTTTGCTTTTTGTTATCAAGGCAGTGGCTGTGTCAACATGACACCTCTAGCTACACTTTGAAGGATACCAAAGAGAGTTCAGTTCACAGTAAAACACACCACCACAGGGCAGATCAGACCTGGCAGTAGGATCAAGACTTGAATAAGTAGACTGATGATCCCAGGTTACAGCAATTGATACGGGATCGTCAGAGTGCCTAGTCTAAGAGCCAGCGGATATTCACCAGAGCTCCTAATGGTGAAGATGGATTTTGCTGTTTGCTGACCCCAGGTCCCAATTCCTACTTTCACCCTACATAAGAACTTAGAAACAAAAAGGTACCAGGTAATGGGTCTGAAATAAGAAGTAACCTGCAGTGACCGTCCAGAAGATGAAGCTGGTTGCGAGCACATTAGGACTGGTAGAGGTCAGAGTTCAAGTCTGGCAGCAGATCGAGTTAACCAGGAACAAAGTCAGGGTCAGGGCAGGTAGCAGACTTGGATAGTCAGGAATGAAACCAAGGGTTAAGGCAGGTAGCAGACTGATAGCCAGGAATGAAACCAATGGTAAGGGCAGGTAGCAGACTCAGATAGTCAGGAAACTAAGCTAGTATTAGATACTCAAAAACCAATGGAGGAAAGCAGGCAAGTACATGGCCCAGCATCCAGCTTGCAGAAGCATTGGCCGGGGAGCAAGCCACAGGCTGTATGGAGTTAAGCAGACAAGGCAAAAAAAGGAAACCCTCCCGATTGGAGAAGGGTGCCGCCCCTGCTGTGATTAGCTGCGGCATGATCTAGCTGACTTTTCTAAATCAGCAGGTGACACCTACTGAAGCCCGTGTCACTCAGTTCAGTGCAGGAACAAGGTAAGAACAAAGCATATGTTGTGGAACTATAAGAACCAAGACAGCTGTGCATGTTTGAGTTCTGGAACACAAGTAGCATATTGACTTTCCTGCTAGATTTTTGGGCTACAAGCAACAACTTGTCTGCTGGTCTGTGGAACCACATGTAACAGATCAGCAGCAGCTTTTACAGCTGATCTGTAAAACAATCCTAATCCATGTACAGAACAGGACATGAAAGAAAATATCTCCAAAGTATGGGAAATCCCTTCTTAGAAAGTTGGCAAGACACCTAGATTTCCCCTCTATTCTTATTCAGACGACAACTCAAATTTTCAGTCCTGGTGATGATGGTCAACAAGACAAACACAGAGGGTAAATCTCACTGTGGGGACACAGACCGTAATATAAACCTGACAGAAGCTATAACACCTTCCTACTTTAATCAAAACTTTTTCTTTTAACATTTAGATATACTTTAAGGGGTCTATTTAAAAATGTATTCACTCTGAGCCCTCCGGTCCCTTTTGGTTGCCTTTTTGGAGTGCCTTACAACTCCATCACTTTTTCCACTCCCTACAGACCTCAAAGAGGTTTGGTCGACAATTATCCCCATTTGAAGAATACTGCTCAGATAATGGGGTACTGAAACAAGTGCTCTCAAAAAAATATAACCTATTGATTACCCCACCCCAGAACAACCACATTAACCTTGGGTAGGGAAATGGGAGAAGGAATTGAACCATGCGTTCACGATGACAACAACAAAATATTATTAGGTTCTCGCTGAAATCATCCATCTGGACAAAGATTCAGGAAACAAACTACAAAATACTGACGCTGTGGTACCACACCCCGCAGATGTTAGATACATTTTATCCTGAGGTGGCTGATTGCTGCTGGAGTTGCCAGGAGGAATGAGGTAGAATGCTGCACATTTTCTGGTCCTGTCCTAGGATAGTGCCATATTGGAGGGAAGTACGGAACATTATTAAAATATTCACTGACTACAAGATCCCTGACGATCCAGCCTTTTTCTTGTTACATGCTACGCCTATTCCGGCAAAAATATATAAGAAATCAATTATACACCATTTGCTAAATGCAGCTAAGTCATGCATCCCTCTCAAATGGAAAAACCTGATGCCTCCATAAATTGGCTCCACAAAGTGGAAAAGATCAATAAGATGGAAGATCTCACACTTTCACCACAACATAAGCACGAAAAGTACTCTGAGCTATGGAGATTGTGGAATTTGTTTATCCTCTCTGAAGAAGGTCTAGCCGTGCTTGGCCCATGACTATCGGATGGCTGTAAAATGAATAACTGTCTGATACACTGACATCCATCCCTGACCCAGGATCCCCCCCAACTTCCTCCCCCCCCCTTACACCCCTCCCCCTTTTCTCTTTTTTCGGTTAACCTTTCTTCTTTCTCCTCTCTTTATATTGTGAAAATGGAAAATGGTATAGGCAATTCCAGGACCTACTGCAAGCTGTCTGTCCCTTGGAGGATACACTGCATAGATAATCTCCAAATCAACTGTATTCTGAGACTATTACGTGTACCCTAAATTTACCTTCTGATCTATTCTGTACCATTTGAAGGTATTAGAAATGTTATTAGAAATGTTATTGGTTACACATGGACATGCCTTTTGTGGTTCATAAAAATTAACAGAATGTCATTTTGTGACTATTAAATAGAAGAAAAGTTAAACACTGTGATGTGTTGTAATCAGCATATTGCAGTACCGCTTCACATTGCACACCATCGGCCTCAATATTGCTCATCAGCAGTTGCATGCAGACTGCTGATGTGAACGAGCCCTATATTATGGGTCAATGTTATGTGGATTTTAGGTGAAACATTTATAACTAGACTGCAAGGTGGTAAATCTACTCAAAAACAGTACAGTAGAAACCAGACCTTCTTATAAAACTTCTGTTTTGGGGTATTCACTAATATGAGAAACATTTAAGTGCTGATTTTATAAATGCAGAGATCACAATATTTTGCCGAATTTATGGAGCACTCCGTTGTAGCTCATGGTTCTCCTGTGATTGAATGTCATGGTAAACATTATTAAAAATCAGATGCTATAAGAAATGGATCAGTCTAAGAAAACACTGTAGGAATTAAAATTTTCAGTGACCAGAAGACCAGACAATTACAAATGCTTTTAACTGGTCAAGATGATTATATTATAAAGGCAAAGCCCAAAACTGTTTTTTGGGTTTTCCCCTAACCACTGATATACAGATGCATCTCATAAAATTATTTAATTTATTTTAGTAATTCAATTAAAAACAGCAATGCACATATATTTTATATAGATGCGTTACACACAGAGTGGACTTGATAAAACACTAGAGATGACACAGCTCCCTAAATCATCACGGACTGTGGAAAATATTGCATTTCATTTGGGAATAAAGGTCCCAGAGTCTGTAGGAAGAGTGGAGAGGCACAGAATCCAAGTTGCATGAAGTCCAGTGTGACGTTTTCACAGTCAGTGATGCTTTGGGGAGCCATGTTATCGGCTGGAGTTGGTCCACTGTGTTTTATCAAGTTTAAAGTCAACACAGCCCTCTACCAGGAAATTCTAGGGCACTTCATGCTTCCCTCTGCTGACGAGCTTCATGGAGATGCTGGTTTCATTTTTCCAGCAGGACATGGCTGGCGCCTGCCCACACTGCCGAAAGTACCAATACCTGGTTTAATGATCATGGTATCACTGTGCTTGATAGGCCAGAAAACTCGCCTGACCTAAACCCCATAGAGAATCTGTGGGGTATTGTTAAGAGGAAGATGAGAGACACCAGACCCAACAATGCAGATGAGCTGAAAGCCGATATCAAAGCAACCTGGGCTTCCATAAAACTTCAGCAGTGCCAATCGCCTCCATGCTACACCGCATTGATGCAGTTATCCATGCAAAAGGAACCCCGACCAAGTTTTCAGTGCATATTATACTGTACATGAACATGCTTTTCAGTAAGCCAACATTTCTGTATTAAAAATTCTTTTTTTTTTTTTTGGTCTTATGCAGGGGTGGACTGACAACTTATGGGCCCCCCCGGGCAATAGGAGATTATGGGGCCACACAGTAGACACAAACACACACACACAGTATACAATCACACAGTATACACAGACATGTTTCTATTGGCTGAGAAGGTACTGGAGAGGTGGGGCAGCTATAATCTCAGGATTTTTAGACCAAAAGGATGTCGGTAAGGGACATTTCAGAGACAGATTAAAAAAAAAAACACAAATTTTTACATACTGTCCCTGGTTTTACTGAGACTGGAAACCCTGATGGGGCCCTCAGTGGCATGGGGCCCTTGGGCAGTGCCCGAGTGGCCCAATGATCAGTCCGCCCCTGGTCTTATGTAATATTCAAATTTTCTGAGATACTAAATTTTGGGTTTTCACTAGCTGTAAGCCATATTTATCAAAATTAAAAGAAAGAAATGCTTGAAATATATTATTCTGTTTGTTACACATCTATATAAGATATGAGTTTGACTTTTTGAATTCAATTACTGAAATAAATTAACTTTTTGATGATATTCTAATTTTATGAGATGCACCTGTAAATGTAAAATAAAAAATCCACAAATCAAGTCAATAAGCCGCAAGCTCTCTAGGGGGCACCCACAGCCATTAAAACGTCATTCATAATCTTCCTAGCATTAGTTAAAAAATACATTTTATTGGCTGCCCTAGGTAACTCCTCCACTTTCTCCTTCATCCTCTTTAATAGAATAATGTACACTAATCATACTCATAGCAGCTTTAAGTCAAGGGGTCAGGATATAACCTCTTTGCCTGGGAATTTTGTAGCAAAGTAAAAGAGTGTGTGTTCACCCTCTTTATTAAACCAAGTCAATTATCAGTAGTGTCGGTTCACACTGGTGCAGCTTCAAAGCCGCCCAACTCTGAAGCCACCCCATACAGCGCAACTTCAGCATGGCTTGCAAACGACTTCTCTAAAAGAAGTGAATGTAGATTGCTCTGAAGTTGCCTCAAAAGGTACTGAAACCTTTTTCTAAGTCCGAGCAACTTGAGTTGCTCCGATTACAACGGTTCCATTGCACTGTATGGAGCGTGACTTGTCACGTGGCTATGCCGCCTGACAGGTCGACTCAGTGTGAACTGTGCCTAAAAGGGAGTTAAACTTTAAGAAAAAAATGGTTATTTGTGTGCCCAAGCTATCTCCAATGAGTTTTGTATAAGCTACTTTAGAACACTAGTTATTAGGTACCTTATCCTACAAACTGATAATGTCCATTTTCCTTGGAGAATACATGGCCAATAACCTTTATCTCAAAGAATAAAATTATCTGGATCTGGTTTGAAGCGCCATTTAGTTCTATCCTCATTTTATCCTTTGGAAAATGTGGAGGAAAGTGTATACAGACATTAAAGATTGCTTTGTTTAATGTTTTGAAAGAAATGAAAAAAAAAAGCTCTCTATTTTGGTGCTACCTGGGACAGGAAAGTGGGAAATGGGAAATGAACATACACAGCAATAATTCGATTTTATTTTTCCTAATAAAAGGGTAAAGGTTAACCTACGTTACTACATTGCTCTATAACACCATCTATGAGTTTCCCTTCACTTTCATTCCATTACTGGGGGCCCGAAGAACGTTAAATACTCCCAACCAAGTGAAAACAAGAATGAAGCTCATACGCCTCCCCACTGTATCCAAGACAGGAAACAGAATTAATGTTATAGAAAAGTTCTGCTAAAAATTCATTCACGGAAATGTGAAAACCACTTTGTATGTTACTTCATGTGTTTCTAGTCACATGGCTAGATCTATATGTAAAAATGAAATGCTCAAAGAGATCAATTGGGATCTTCCAGCAGGGAAATCAAGCTTGCTGGCACCTACACAAAAATGATTCTGTATATTGGTTTGGGCTGGTCTGACCCTTAATGAGCTGTGTTGTTTTAAAAAATGAATCTTTAGAGATTTAGCTAGGAGCTGAATGCTCTCAATAGAAATGCAATTATTACTGATCTATGATCTGCCCTTAGTAAAGTAACACACGGAATACGTCTGTTACTTTATAAATAGCATTGGTTAGGCTGCCTTTCCAATACCTCTGGTTAGCCTGGAGCTGGAGTTTTTGCCAGCTGTCTGTCATCTCCGTCTCTTTTGAGGTAAGGCGTTCACTCATTGATGAATTTCCACGGCACAGACGTTTGGCTTCTTGATGCAGAGCCTGCAAGGGAATATTTATGTAAAAAAATAATTTTAGTTCCTGAAGGTTCTTGGCAAGTGATGGTATTTTCCGAGAATAATGTTGATCAGATCCCAACAAAAGTAGGAAACAATTTGTAAACAGATCCTCAAACTTGGCAATATATGTTGGACATTTAACTACTTAATTCAAAGTATTTGCATATAGTAAATTGTCCATAGACTAAATCTGAATAATGAAGAGACACTGCGGTGTCCATTTACAAATAATTTCACCCAAGTTTCACATTTTCTACACTAATGTACGTTTGAAAAAATGTGAATTGGGTGAAAGTCGTGTGAATCCTGAGTGAAAACACTGATAAATAGACCCCTATGTATGAATAATTGAAAGCACTGCATTCATGTAAAAATGAACGTGCTTATTATAATTAGAGTGGAACTAAAGGGTGAATACTTACCTGTCCAAAAGTCCCTTCTGGGGGGGGGGGGGGGGGGTTGACGTCACTCCTGTGCATGCCCAGGGGCTAGTCATCCCAGCACTGAGAGACCAGTGGCACTGTAAGCTGGGTCTCTCAGCTCAGTTTAGAGTGCTGGAGAAGACGGTAGGCAGGTGGGGTAATTTTAATGTGCATGTCTCTTCTGCAATAAAAGCCTGCCTGCTCACTGTTTTCCTTTTACAGTGGAACTTCAGTTCCACTTTAAGCTACCTGATCTTCAATTCTCCAAGGTTTTTGCTGTATTAGTTTGTGCTTACGTACCTCTTTCTGTGTCTGGATGACCTTGATTTCACGAAGAGTTTCTTCATGTCTCCGTATTAAGTTGGTGACACTCTCTACATCCTTTCCACAGTCCAAGGCCTGCATGAGCACACTCTAAAATGGATGGATAAAATTGAATTAATAAATATTAAGAGCTGGTTACTGCTATCACAAGACTTACTCCATCTGCATGGACTTTCTGTCTATTGTATACAGATATGCTTAAATTATAGTATACATTTAGCCCAAACTTTTTTTTTTTTTGCCCTCTATGTCCTATTAGGGGGGCTTCATTTCCTTCCTGTCCTGGAGATGCAGAAGGAACAGGAAGGAAGAGAAAATCTCCCCAAAGCAAGAGGAATTCCCATCTCATACAGTTATCACCAGAACAGTGACCCTCATGTCCTAGACACCAAGATAATTAGAGGGGTTGAATATCCCAAGTACGACTACAGACAACAATAAAAACTTGACAGGGGATCTAACCCTTCCCTGCTGTATCCAGAAAATAAAAGTTTTGCCTTTACATACACGTTAACAAAAACTGCATTGCATTAGTAGGACAAATCCTTCAAATGCTTTAGGTACATGGTGGAATGTTCAGTAATTATGGAAGACCCAAAACACCCACCCAAAACTATTATTTTTGTATGGTAGTAAAAGTGATGGGGTCTATCACTGGGTAAAATATACTTGCCCTGATGAAGTTATCCCAGTTGTCCACTTTGCTTATTGCTCACATTAGTTCTGTTATAATTATTATTATACAGGATTTATATAGCACCGACAGTTCACGCAGCGCTATACAACTTGAGGGTACAGGCATACCCCACTTTTAAGTACACAATGGGGTTTATTTACTAAAGCTGGAAAGTGCAAAATCAGGCTCGCTTCTGCATAGAAACCAATGAGCTTCCAGGTTTTATTACCAAAGCTTAATTGAACAATCTGGGGTTAGAAGCTCATTGGTTTCTATGCAGAAAGGAGCCTGATTTTGCACTTTCCAGCTTTAGTAAATAAACCCCATTGTGTACTTAAAAGTGGGGTATGCCTGTATACAGCAGCACAAATACAATACACTTTAATACAGTAGGAATCAGAGAGCCCTGCTTGTTATATATGAAACATACCCACTTAATCTTGTCATTAAATTATCTGAAGTGTATAGCTTGCTTCCTATACAATTTGGTTCAGCAATACCAATTTCCTCCACCAGTTCATCCTTACATTTAGAATGCAATTGGAAAATAATTGGCAATGTCGGACTATAGTCACAATTCTAGCAATTTGTGTTGCTGACTTACTTATCTTTCAATATGTGCCTTTAAAGTTTTTTTTTATTTTTTATTGAAAAGTTTTCAAATAATACAAAACATATAAACATAGGCTATCAGTATGTGCAGAATTACAGATGTTTCAAAAAGTATTAATTATGATTTTATTTACTTGCAATAGTTTCCATCATTACATACCATTTTTGCATAAACCAAAGACCCATACTTAAGAGAGATTTAAAAAAAAATAACTAAGAAAACATATGTTATAAAAAAATACACAGCGTTATAATGATGCTTCTGACATAGAGGTATGCAATCTATAACATAGTAAACTGAGAGCAGACTAAACAGAAGGGTGTACTGCTAGACCTGCAGGTGGCTGTAATGGTGGGTCATGCTAATGGCATGACACAGATGTGCAGCATAAGTCACGGGGGAGCAGTATTCTTACCACTACAAAGTTTTCAACCCTGAAATTATACATAATGACTTTCTTTTCTCAAAGAAAATACTGTTTATAGTACTAATTAGGAGACTTTCAGGCAATGTTCCTTTGGAAACATATGCAAACAAGGGCCTTTGGATAATGCCACATTTTACATGGCAGATCTATAAGTAAATGAACTGCCTAATGTTTCATAAAGTGACTCTGTCATGAGAACAGTATGGGGTCTGCCATTATTGCCCTCTCTTTTGAGAATGTTAGATCCCTGGCTTTCATGTAAATGCTTTGGCTTTGATAATTTTTCCCTGACCCAGAACAAGTTCTCAGATAATTTTTATTTATTTTGTCTTTTGATTTATTTGGTGATCTATCACATAAAATCCCAATAAAACACATTTACGTTTTTGGTTGTAATGTGGCATAGTTTACCTTTACAAAAAAGGTACGTAAGGGACATCTGTACATAAAAAAAAAAAACTGGGCAGCTTTGACAAAAGGTTAAATAATGCCCTTGCTATAGGTGTAGGTCAATCACGTGGAACCAACTGGGATATCGCTGCAATCTCCACTCAGGGCTGATGCAAGGATTTTTGACACCCTAGGCGAAACTTCATTTTACCGCCCCATTGGCTCCACCCCTGACCCCACCTCCTTTGCTCTGCCCATGTGACAGGAGGCGGCACTACACTGGAAGCAACAGCTCTGCTTGCTCCAGCGCTGGCTCCAATGCTGCGCTGGGCCTCTAATTACACTACCTGCCAGATGGAGCAGCTGCCTAAGACTGAGCTAGTTACATGCTGTAGCCTGCAGAGCATGCAGACGCGGAGGGAAACCAGTGGCTGGGCGCCCCTAGGCAGCTACCTAGTTTGCCTAGTGGTAGCACCGGCCCTGTCTCCACTGCAATCCAAAGAAGGCTCCAAAACCCAGTGCCTTGGCTCTGCAGGCTCTGAAACCCCACTGCAGCACAATTCACATAAAAGCACTGGCACATCGGTATGAATCAGCAAAATGGTTATTTTTAATTAAAGACAGTAAAATACTGCAAATGGAAAGCCAATGTGTTCCAGCCACTCAGGCCTTAATCATGGCCATGATTAAGCCATGAACAGCAAAAACGTGTTGGATTTCTAGTCGCTGTATTTCACTGTCTTCAATAAAACATTATTGCTTTGCTGAAAAATCCTGGCTGAAAACTTCCCAGAGATGCCAAGTTTGTTTTTATCTACAGATGCCCCTTATCTGCATAGACAGTTTTGTGGTAAAGGTGAACTATTCCTTTAATGCACATTTTTCCGAAAACTACATCAAAGATGTGTCCAGCAGCACATTCAATAATGTGAACCCACATTGCACCTAAAATGTGCAGATGTAACATTTGAAGGCTGATCTATATAAATGGAAAAAATAATTATATTTGTGTTGCTTATAACAACAAGATTCCAACTTTATAGCATAAGCTAGAATGGAAAAAACAATACCGGCTATAAGAATCACATCACTTTGGCTTTATATCTTTTTTTTAAACAAGAAAACTTTGGCTTTATATCTATTATACAGACTTTTAGCGGCAAGCCCATGTTTTCCTACCAGGTCCTGAATGACCTGACTGAATAGCAGTTTTGTGTTCAAACATGGCCACAATACAGAGAATGTCCTCACCCCCCATTTAAACGAAGCATGCCTGAAATAACTGAAATGATTTCCCAGGATAAAATGTTTTGACAACTGTATAGGTAATTAGACTTCACACTTTAGAAGCATTGCATTGTGTGGTAGCAGCACAATATCTCTTTGACTCTCCATGTAAAGTTTTCCCGACTCTGTAATCCCACTTGTCATACTTTCCCCCTGTACCTTTTCACTCATTCTTTCGTTAATGTCATCAATTTCACGGATCAAGGCGTGAATCTCCAGGGCTCCTTCTAATGCCTTGCGATATTTATTTAGGTCACCGTGGAAACTATTCCACCTAAAGAAAAACAAAGTATCCAAGTTATACCATCATACATATGTTTAAAACAAATCTCACTTTCAGAAACTGCTCTGGTATAAAAGCCAGGGCAAACGATGCATTTTTACGACATCACACTAACAGGCAAAATACAGCCATGTAAAAGTCAGCATACTAAAGACTTACTATTAGGATTTAGAACCCAGTCACGTTATACCCAAGGAGATACACTACATGGCTTAAAGTGGAACCCTAGTTTTGTTATATTAAAGAAATCCTTTCAGACGAACAATCATTTTAGCAAACATCAAGTCTGACCATTACTGCCTTGTCAACTATTTGACCTCACATGCTTTCTTCCAGCTCCTAAATATGCTTAAGGGCTCAAATCGCATTTTCTTTGCTTTCTAAAGAGTGATCCAAACTCAGCAGTGTTATCACCTCCTCACTGCCTGCTTTAACCCCTTGAACCCCACACCAGCATGCTGCAACCACATGCATTGCATGTGGTTGTGGGGTACTTGCAGAATGGCCCCACTCACTGGAATGGGTCATGTTTGGTTGCTGCTATGCCTGCAAAAAGCAACAGGGGGTGTAAATGCTGCTGTGGCGCTGAAGCAAGGCATCGTGCCTGCAGCATGGGTACACCCCCAGTCGTTGTCTCTGCAGCCAAACGGGGAGTGGTTGGGAGACAGTAAAAGCACGGCTCTTCAACTGCTAGTGTGAATGAGCCCTAACAATGACAAATAACAGAGCCCAGTAGCTGCTTATTTCTCCCTTAATGCTTTTGCAATCATTGATTTGATTTTGCAATCATTGACAAGATGTCCTGGCTGAATTGAGCAGAGTCAGTATGCGTCGATTAGCAGAAAATACAAAGATATACGCAGCTCAAAAGGGTGAGCCGGCTCGAGCGGCATGCTCTCCTCCATGCAGTGTGCTCGTCCAGTCACAGCTGTGGCAATTAGGAAAAGAAGAGTCTGGATGGCTGCACACCAAGCTGAGATCCAAAAACGCCTTTATTCATATAAAACCATGAAAGACATGAAGAGCACTACATATACAAGCAGGGGAGTGTCAGAAACCATGAATCAGACTGAGATAGAAGTACAGTTAAATCACACTTGTTTAATCATAATAATAAAAAGGTAAACAGGATCTGGAGCCAGAAGGAATGACAGCCAAGCAAGTCTTTAACGGGAACACAGGCGAGTGTCTCTAGAGATGTGGCCAGGGCGAAGGTAGAGATCCAGTGGGTTGGACAGCTTAAGTAGGCAGGACTGACAAGCAGGATATCCTCAACAGGTGAGTCACTGTGGAGAAAAGGGAGCTGGCAATTAGCCGACAGTTGAGCGGCCAGTTTTGAGAAGGAAGCCCTGACAGTACCCCCTCCTCAACGACCACTCCCCCTCAGAGGACCACCAGGCTTGAGGGGAAAATGTCTATGGAAATCACAGAGGAGGACATGTACATCCGAGGATGAGACCCAAGAGCGTTCCTCTGGACTGTACCCTTTCCAATGCACCAGGAACTGTATGTGCCCACGGAACCTACGGGAGTCAACAATGGACTGTACTTCATACTCCTCATGGTTCTCAACCTGTACAGTGTGGGGGCGATGCACCAAGGTGGTAAAGCGGTTGCAGACCAAAGGTTTTAATAAGGAGACATTAAATATATTCGAGATACGCATATTAGAAGGAAGGTCTAATGCGTTAATCACTGGATTAATCTTGTGAATAATACAAAAAGGGCCAATAAACTGAAGTGCGAACTTCAGAGAGGGAACACGAGGTTTGCGAGATGACAGCCAGACCCTGTCCCCAACCTGGTAGGAAGGCGCAGGCAGGCGTCTGCGGTCAGCATGGAGTCTGTAACTATCATTAGCATGTCGCAAAGCCTCCTGGACTTGTGCCCAAATGGAACGAAGAACACGGAGATGCTCCTCTAATGCAGGAATACTCTGCAGAACAAACAAGACAGGCAACATGGAAGGTTGGAAACCATAGTTCGCCATAAACGGGGACAACCGGGAAGAAGAATTCAAGGCACTATTTTGAGCAAACTACGCCTACGCTAAGAGGTCTGACCAGTTGTTATGATGGTCAGAAATATAGCAACGTAGGAATTGCTTCAAGGACTGATTAGCTTGTTCTGCGGCCCCATTAGACTGAGATACACAGAAGAGAAAGCAAGCTGAATTCCCAACTGTGCACAAAAGGCTCGCCAGAACCGGGACACAAACTGGCTACCCCTGTCCAAGACAATCACCTTGTGTAGCCCATGTAAGCGAAAGATCTCCTGAGGAAAAATGGAAGCCAGTTCCCTAGAAGTGGGCAACTTCTTAAGTGGAATACAAAGGGACATTTTCGAGAACCGGTCAACCACCATAAGGATAACTGTGTTGCCATGGGAGTTGGGTAACTCCATTATGAAATCCATAGACAGGTGGGTCCAGGGCCTCTCTTTATTGGGTATGGGTTGTAGGAGGCCCACTGTAAAGTGTCGTGGGGGACCAGTCAGGGGGACCAGAGAAACAGGAACGCAGGAACAAACACATGTTGGGATAGGAAATGACTCAGGCAACAGGTATTGATCAAAGCACAGCTAAATAGTGTGTTTGAGTGACAGGCTAGGAGGGCACTGGGTGTATATGTGCTATGTCAACTAGCATGTGAAATCCAGCAATACTCCTATCTCCCAGTCTTGGAATAAAGCAGGCTGTAAAGGTAGGAAAAACAAATTTTGCTACATATTGCAGATTAGCTTTGCTACTAATCTATAACACTTGTTCTGTGAAAGATCCTCAGAGATCACAACAAAGCCAGTTTAAGTCATATTTTAACAGCCTAGAAATGTATACAAAGCTTTTATTTGATGCATTGATTCAGTAAACAAACTACTTAGATTATTTTATCATACACAAACAAACATTTGAAAAAAATGCAATTTATACTTACCATCTTATAATTAAAAAGAAAACTTTTTTTATACAGTGTTTTTTTAGTCTGTATATCACTTTAACAACTGCAGCCACTACTTTTGTCACAATGTGTTCCATGTGATCACTAGGATCGACTGTCACTGTGATCACATGATCAAGAGCCATACTGATTGATTCCTTAATGCTGAATCTGAATAGGCAGCTCTAATTTACAGTGTGGTCACATAACTGGTTTTGCTATTGGACATCTATTGACATATCCTTAGCACAGGGTATCATGCTGATCCACAATAATAAACAGATTGTAAGCAGGAAGTGACTCTATTATAAAGTCTAATGTCAGATGTTAATAGGGCAGCAAACTATCAGGTGACATCTGACAGCAGACACTCTTTTAATGAATTAGACTACATAGTACTAATAATGTAAGAATAAATTCAGATTTTTGCATAAATCCTTTGATCAGTTCTCTTGAAATATAACTGATGTGCAATAGAAAACAGACCATATTTCCTTGAAGGGTAAGTTCATCTTTACCAAAAAACTGCCTATGCAGGTAAGGGACAACTGTAGATAAAAACAAGCTATGCAGCTTTGACCAAAGTTAAATAATGCCACTGCTATAGGTGTAGGGCATTTATGTACTTCCGGAAGCATAGGCATAAAACTCCTAGATGGCATCATTCTGTCCTGCATTGTTGCTAGGATGTTGCTAAGACACTCCTAGCCAATTCAAACCCTCTTGCATGTGCTCGCTCTCTCTCCCCTGTGACAGTAGCACTGAGCTCAGTGATGCTGAGACAGAGAAGATAGTGGACTGCACATATGCAAGGGTTTGAGAGCTCACTCCTGTGATGATGGGGTGAACAGTAACAGCTAGGAGTGTCTTAGCAATGTTCTAGCAGCAAGACAAGATGGGATGATGCCATTCAATCGGGTTTCCAGAGATATAAAAAAAGGCCTACACCTATGGCAAGGGCATTATCCAACTTTATTCAAAGCTGCACAGTTCATTTATATCTACAGGTACCCCTTACCTGCATAGGAATTTTTTTTTAGTAGAGTCGAACAAACCCTTTAAAACAATGTGATAAATAAGTATTATTTGTAATGTACAGGAGCCGATAAGCCCAGATCTTGTGTATTATACTGTATAAGTACTGCCAAAAGTTTAGTAAGCAGGTTTCACCCCTTAATAATGTAATTTGATGATGATATGTCCATGATAGGAGGACAGATCACATACTTATCATTCAGCTGTTTCTTCCTCTGAGATATAGTCTTCACTTCTTCCTGGTTCTGTCTCTCCAGCTTGGTGGCCAAAGCATTAATAGCTTTTATGTGGGCATCATCCACTGTCTCTTGCTACAGAAAAGACAGAAGTATAAATACAAAACACACACAGTAGTTCCCAATCAGTGATAATGCTATGGTAAGTTTATCTAGAAATAACTAGGTATTATTTATAATAAATACATAGGACCAAGGACCTAGGATCACACCAATGGGCATCAATGAAAATTATATTTAATATATTTATAAATATGA
Source organism: Lithobates pipiens (assembly GCF_037356315.1). Lineage (NCBI taxonomy): Eukaryota > Metazoa > Chordata > Amphibia > Anura > Ranidae > Lithobates > Lithobates pipiens. Next base: position 85,456,328 of record NW_027507791.1, read on the forward strand.
AATATTTAAAATATTTATTATTAGAAATATATTATTGTCATTTGCATGGCACAAAGGCATGTGCCTAATTATTGGAAAACATTCCAAGGAAATTACAAGCAACTTCATCAACTGATATTTAACATTTGAAGTGCATGTGGGAGGGGCGACATCTCACAGCACTCATGCCTGCCAGTTAGTAGAGGGGACCAAACTAAAACTTGTGTTTTAATATAAAAAAAAAAAACAGGGACCTGAGGACTTGATGCTTTTTGGTACTGAAGGCAATGGAAGTAGATGTGGCGCTATACCTATGAAATTCCCAGGATGGTATAATTAATAATATAAAAAAGGAACATGATAATGTGAAAAATAATTTGAAAATTAATAAATAAATGAAAATTATGAATAAATAAATAAGTGAATAAATAAATAAATATATATGTGTGTATATGTGCTATCTTAATACGTGTAAAATTAATTAATTAAATTTCTTCCTAATACCCTAATAAATGACCCCTACCCTGTAGATGGCATTTATTGATTATGCACAATTGCAATGTGTATACATGTGTATGTATACATATATATGTATGTATATAATTTATTTATATATTTTTTACTATGGATGATCCAATTTCCATGTATTTATGTTCCGCAGTTCTTTTGCCCCTGGGGGATGCTGTTCGTTGTGCCTGCTGTGTTTGGGCTGCTCCCTGTCCTCTTTTTCCCGGGTGTTGCGATTCGTGCTAGGCGCCGCCCCCTGCCCCCCATTGGTTTGACCAGGTGACATGGGGGCATATCAGCCTTGTGCGTATCGACGCCACGCTCATGCCACACCAGTGACGTCCTTAGTGAGCGCCGTTTGGTTACCATGGCATTGTTCAACTAGCTGATGTTTGGCGGGAGTGCAGTTTTGGCGCCATTTGGCGGCCGGATGGCTCCCGCTCGTCATCACGCTTGCGTGACGTTGGCGCACGTCCGCCCTATTTGGCTGGCCGGTTTGGACATCCCCATGCACAGCTGACTAGATGACCGGTCTGCCCTGCCTGTTCTTTATCACGTACTGATCTGTTTCCCGTTATTTAGGGGTACTTATACACATCATGGTTTCTTCACATACTCCCTTTTCTCACTTATGTTTCAATTTAATTATATTCATGCTGATCTTTTATGGTCATCACTTAACATTAGTGTATATGGTCACTTCTTTATCTCTTATTTTTTTGTCTGTTCACACACCTTCCTCACTTTTTATTGTTTTACTCCTTTGCAACCTCTGTGCACATTTTCTAGGTGGCTTTTTGATTGGTTCTACCTGTGCACTGGCGCTTCATTCTTTTCACTTTCTTTCTCTAGGCATTTTATTTCTTTGGTATTTGGCAGTGCTACCAGGTTCATCACATAAACAATATCCCTTACCTATTTTACAGATTCTACCTGCCGCTATTGGCATAATACTCCAATTACTTTATTTACCTGCTGGCTGGGGGCTCCTTCTTGTCGGCCGGGTGCTTTGGGCGGGCTCTTTGCGCCACAGCTCCCGGGGGAGGCTTGATGTGGCGACCCATGCACAACGGGACAGCTTATGCTCTGCATTCCAACGGGATGTAAGTTCTGTGGATTTGACTATTTCTTTTTTATACAAAATGTATTTATTTACAATATTTCTTATTATTTAGGCTTTTTAATGTAGAATTTCTGTTATTATTTATTATTTACAGACATTGTATATTCGCTCCTGATGAGTCGGTCAACCGACGAAACGCGTCACGCATTTGAGGATGTAACCCCTCACATTTCCATAATTGTTTACAATATTTTTATGAATTCTATTGTACATTATTACTGCATTACTTTTTTGGAAATTTCTTCTTTTTCCTTGTTATGATTATCAACGCTCCATATCATGTTTACTTGGATATTATGCCTGTATATGTATTGAATACTTTCTGGTCATATAGCAATTTTCCCTGATACTTGTGTATAATTGATAATAAAACTCCTACTCTTATATTGGTTTTTGGAGCCTGCCTCATTTAAAGTCCCACACTCGTTTTGTTTTTTGAATTCCTAATACATCTAAAATATGCATACAATAAATAATATCATATTCATAATCCATAAAATATACCATAAACCATTTCCTTAAAATAAACGTGATAGTAAACAAAAAAAAGTGATAATCCGAACCCCGCTCGGGGTTAAATAATAACTGTGATAAAGAAAAAAAGGTATTCAATGTATAATGTGTTAAGAAATGAGTCCAGCTAAGGATTAGCCAATTAGTCCAAACGGTGCAAGGAAAATAGAAAGTTTCCACTTGAAAAAGAGAATATCCACTTCAAAGTAAAGAGAGATTCCCCAACATGTGTATCCAAAAAAGGAGTTCTTATTGCCCACACCAGATCCACTGCCCCCCTTGGGGGTAATCTCGCTGCCACAGTGTGAGCCCCTGTGTCGCTGTGTGGTTTTCCTCTGGGGGTTCCTTTAAGTGGTCCGTTGGGGATACCTCTGGCAATGTATTAATAAAAGAGAAGGGCATCCATAGTGTAAAACCGTCTTGAAACTCACTTTATTATATAAAAGATTCTACTCACATTTATACAATGTATCACTCGTATATTCAAAACAAAGCCATCATCCGCCGTAGCGTTCTAAGCCGGAGAGAATGCGTCTATTGGCCACGCCCCATGGGCTGGCGGCTTTGTTTTGAATATACGAGTGATACATTGTATAAATGTGAGCAGAATCTTTTATATAATAAAGTGAGTTTCAAGACGGTTTTACACTATGGACGCCCTTCTCTTTTATTAATACATTGCCAGAGGTATCCCCAACGGACCACTTAAAGGAACCCCCAGAGGAACACCCCACAGCGACACAGGGGCTCACACTGTGGCAGCGAGATTACCCCCAAGGGGAGCAGTGGATCTGGTGAGGGCAATAAGAACTCCTTTTTTTTGGATACACATGTTGGGGAATCTCTCTTTACTTTGAAGTGGATATTCTCTTTTTCAAGTGGAAACTTTCTATTTTCCTTGCACCGTTTGGACTAATTGGCTAATCCTTAGCTGGATCCATTTCTTAACACATTATACTGCACTTTTTTTGAATACCTTTTTTTCTTTATCACAGTTATTATTTAACCCCGAGCAGGGTTCGGATTATCACTTTTTATTGTTTACTATCACATTTATTTTAAGGAAATGGTTTATGGTATATTTTATGGATTATGAATATGATATTATTTATTGTATGCATATTTTAGATGTATTAGGAAGAAATTTAATTAATTAATTTTACACGTATTAAGATAGCACATATACACACATATATATTTATTTATTTATTCACTTATTTATTTATTCATAATTTTCATTTATTTATTAATTTTCAAATTATTTTTCACATTATCATGTTCCTTTTTTATATTATTTGCCGATATTAATTATACCATCCTGGGAATTTCATAGGTATAGCGCCACATCTACTTCCATTGCCTTCATTGACATAATACCCCCTCCCCTTCTCTTTGGGGTGGAATTATTTAGTAGAGGCTTCTCATACCCATATATACCAGCTCTTTAACAGCCCATAGCGCAATCTCACCCCCCTTCTTTGTCTTTTTGGTACTCACCTTGCTGGAAAATATCTCTACACTTAGTTCATTTAAATTCATCACTTTGAAGTGCATTTACAGTGAAAACTTTTAGTTTTCTTGTTTAGCTCTGGATATAGTAAAGAGTTAAACATTGTCACTTTTTTTGGCCCCATTGGGAAGATTTCACTTCACTTCTTGTCCCGAAAAGTGTCAGAAAACTTCTATAATGTGTTCATGTTGGAAGATTTTTAGTCATGAATTGTTCTGGTGCCAACTGAAAATTTTGGATTTTCCCTAACTTTTTGTCTTGCCAACAATAGCCAACAGAGGATGAAAGTGACATTTCTGTGCAATACCCTTGCATAGAGCAGGTAAGTGTTACCTCTTTTTTATTTTATTTTAATGTTAATATTACTTAATGTGTTTGTGTACTTTGACTGTCTGCTCAGCCAGTAAGAGTTGGTCAAACGAGTTGTTACAAAGTCAAGAAAAGCCCAGTTAGATTGGGGGGGGGGGGGGTAAAAAAAGATGAAAAAGAAGAAACAGAAAAACAATTCTTTAATACCCCAGATCCAGCTCCACGAAATTCATTCAATTTCCTTGTAAGCTGCAGACAGTGTTCATAGTCTTCTCCAAGATCTCCAACATTAATCATCACCTCCTGAAAAGTAAATTACCACCAGTCAACGTACACTATATGTATATACAGTATACGGAATATACAAATTAGGAAGTCAGACACAGAAAATCAGAGTAAGATACATGTAGTAACACTGTGGAAGAACACTAACAAGCTCACCTTCTCTCGGATCCAGGCCTCCACCTGGTCCACCTTCTGTAGGAACTCTAACAGGTCCCTCTTGTCTTCCAGCATTTTGCCACGAGCAGCAACTGCTTTCTTCAGTTTTTCCCATTCATCCTGGAGCACACGACTTTTTCTATGTATATCAGAATACTTTGGGTGTTGAGAAGTCAGCAGTGAGTTCCCTGTCTGTACATAAACAACAATGATGTAAGTCACAAAGCAAGTTAAACATAGCCATTTTCAGAATTATGGGGCCTAAGTTTTCAGAGGCATTAATTGTGCTTCCATCTGTTACTGCCAGTCTGAAACCCTCTGGCCACCACCTCAACCGAAAGTATCCCAAACTGCCGGAAATAAGTGGTCACAGGGCCTGAAACCTTCAAGGCATGGAAATTAAGACATTTGTTACAGTAACCAACCAGATGGCAGCTGTCATTTTCCTGTTACTTAACTGAAAATCTATTAACGAGGAATAGTGGACAATTTCTTCCTCCAGATTTAGTACATAGCATCATTGTAATAGATCACAATGCCCAAAGAACAACCTGCCTTTACAAGAATTTATTCTATCAAACCCTCATACAACAAAGAGTCCAAATGATGTGTGTCATGAAGGGAAAATACTGAATCAACTAGAAAAACATATACATACAGTAATGCAAATGCATTCTAAACAAACAGAAATCGCAGTGACAGATCAAATAATAGCAGCTGGCAAAAACATGTTGTTGTACAAAGATATAAATTCACATTGCCGTGCTTATTTTGACAAATAGAAACCATAAAGCAAATATCATGTCTTGATATATGGAAAGTGAATAGAAACCATAAAGCAAATATCATGTCTTGATATATGGAAAGTGAAAAGAAAAATATATATATTAGTCCCAAATAAGTCCAGATTCAATAAAAAGTATGATAAGGAAAGTATTTTCTGTCCAAATATTTCCAACATCAAAGTGTACCTCCACCTTAAGTATAAAGGACTCTTAACAAAATAAGAGGACCCTTTACGTACAAAGACTCACGTGAGCTTGTTGATTAATACATCATCTGTGAAGGACCTGAAACAACCTCCAAATCTGCATACAGGGTTGGACATCCATCGACAAAAGGTAGTCAACCGTGACATGAAATAAATTTATTCTGTGACCGGTATTTTATTACTAAGCGCTAGCTTATTTTAATGAGTGCTAGTGGCTAGTTTCCTTCTTTTTTTTAAAAAGTATTTTTACGGTTTTACGCTATGTGAGCCTTCCCAGTTTTTATTTCATATCACAGTTGACTTTTGTCCATGGGTGTGATGCCATGGTAACTATGTATGGAGATTTGGAGGCAGTTTCATGTCCTTTTACAGATAATGTATTAACTTAAAAAGCTCACGTGACTCTGTACGTAAAGGGTTCATTTGTTTTGTTAAGAGTCCTTTATATTTAAGGTAGAGGTACACTTTTGGTGTTGAAAATACTTTTCTCATCACACTTGTTATTGAATCTGGACTTATTTGGGACTATTATCTATATATTTTTTCACTTTTCATATATCAAGACACAATATGTGCTTTATGAATTCTGTTTGTCACAATAAGAGTGGCAATGTTAATTTTTATCTTCGTAATGCAAATTCTGCATTTGTAACATTGTAGTCAAAACACAGAATCCAGAATGGTGCAGGAAGAAAAATAAAATGAGTTGCTTCACTTATTAGTAACAGATACGTGGGCTGTACTATGACTCCCGTCTGCTATAGCACTGCAGAGAAAACCCTTATACTCCACTTGCAAAGATTTATTAACAGAGTTTGCTACTAAGGACCTCCTCTTCCTGGCAATTTACCAATTCTAAAGGCAATAAGGGGGAAAGGCTGGGATGCAAAATATTGGCCTGTTACAATCCCTACATAAGTGCACAAGACAGCTTTCCTCTCCAATCTCTTGGTGGAATTCTGTCACCGTCACCACTGATAGGCTGACACTGCTATCACTGCAGAAAAAACTTTGGTAGTTCATTACCTGAATAACAGTCTGAATATTTGTTTCATGAGCCAGGATCTCAGCCTCAAACACCTGATGTTTTTGCAGCAGTTTCAGTTTACTTTGCAGGTCCTGAGACCCCTGGTAGGCTTCGTCATCCAACTTCTGCATGCGTTCATTAATCCAGTACTGTGCCTGCAAGTTGAAGGCATTAATACAAATAGATTACTATAAGCTATTTAAACTTAGAAAGAAGTGAAGTTATTCTTGAATGTCACATGCTGTATTACCTCTGTGAAGTTCTGGTAGAAGGTAGCAAGCAGGAATGCGATCTGCAACTCTTCCCGACGGACCTTGCTAAGTTGCTTCACCTTGTCCCTCCGATCTATGACAGATTTCAGTTTGTCCTGCACCTGTCTTCCGTCCTCTTTTCTACTCACTTCTTGAATTCTGTCTGCTTGTTCTTGCAGCAATGCCACCTACAATAGCCAGCAATAATATATAACTGGATTATCCTAAAGAACATATGTATGTGTATAAGCAAATGCCATACAGAATAGTAAAAGTGGACCAAGCTGTTCCAAGTTAGCAGGCCATCCCAATAATTAAAAAAAAGAAGGTTGTAATTTCCCATACTTAGAATTCTTAAAGTGTACTTGAAGCCACTTATTTTGAGTTTAAGGTGGAATAGAGAATGTTTAGAACCTCTTTCAGATTTTTATTGTTGTCACTGCTAGAGAGATTCATTTTTTTAATTTGTCTTGATGGGGTCAGAGTCTAGGGAGGACTGGAAGGTGCCAGAGTTCTGGGGAGTGTTAGAGGGAGCCAGAGTGGGCCAGAGTTCAAGGATGGGCCAGAGGTTGCTGGAGTTCCAAGGAGGGCCAGGGTGGGCCATAGGGGGCTGGAGTTCCAGAGAGGGCCAGAGGGGGGTCGAAAGAGGCCAGGGGGAGTAAAAGCTCTGGGAAGGGCCAAAGGGGTCCAGATTCCTGAGTAGGACGAAAAGGCGCAAGAAAAGGCCAAAGGGGATAATAGGGTTCCAGAGTTCTGGTGTGGGCTGGAGTTACAGGGAAGGCCATAGTGGGACAGAGGAGGCCGGAGTTCCGGAGAGGGCCAGAGGGGGCCACAGAGGGCCAGAGGAGGCCAGAGTTCTGGCGGGGACCTGAGGGAGCCAGTGTCCAGGGGAAGGCCAGAGTGGGCCAGAAAGGCCTGGAGTTCCAGGGAGGGCCAGAGAAGGGCAGAGTTCTGGGGAGGGTCAAAGTGAGCAAGTGGCAGCCACAGATCCAGGGACAGAGTTCTAGCAAGGGCCAGGTGGGCCAAAGTTCTGGTGAGAGCGGGGGGACTTAGGTCCGTCAAGAACTGGGGGGGAAAGAATTCCAGCAAGGGCTGGAAGGTGCTTGAGTTTCAATGAGGGCTGGAGTTCCAACAAAGGCCAGGGAAATCAGAGTTGGTAAGGGCCAAGGGGGCCGAGGGCTGGGAGGTGGCTCAGTTCCATTGAGGGCTGGATTTCTGGTGAAGTCAGAAAGGGGCCGATGTTCTGGTGAGGGGCAAGGGGGGCAGAATTCCGACAAGGGTAGAGAGGGTCAGCAGTTCAGACGAGGGCCAAAAAGAGGCCAGGGGCCAGAGCCAGGGTCAGGGTGGCCGGATTTCTGGTGAGGGCCAGGGGGGCTGAAGTTCAGGCGAGGGGTAGGTGAGACTGGGTGGGCCTGAGTTCTGGCGAAGGTTGGGAGGTTAAAATTTATTTAGATGAGCACTGCAGTTCCAATGAGGGCAGGGGGGGCCACAGTTCTGTGAGGGCCGGGGGGGCAGAGTTCCAGCAAAGGCTGGAAGGTGCTTCAGTTCCGACGAGAGCCAGATTTCCGACAAAGGCAGAAAGGGGCCAGAGGTCTGGCGAGGGCTAGGGGTTCAGAGTTTCCGGTGAGGGCAGGGAGGCCAGAGTTCTGCAAGGGCCAGGCAGCCAGAATTCCAGCAAAGTCTGGGAGGTGCCCCAGTTGCGATGAGGACTAGATTTCTGGTGAGGGCAGAAAGGGGTCAGAGTTCCGGTGCAGGTCAAGAGGGGCTGCAGTTCAGGCGAGGGCCAAGAGCGGCTGGAGGTTTGACGAGGGGGAAGGTAAGTGCTGGGAACCTGTTCTGGCAAAGGTCAAAAGAGCTGGAGTTCTGGCAAAGGCTTGTAGGGGCTGGCGAGGGCCAGATTTATGGTGAGATCTGGGGGGCTAGGTTCCCAGAGTTTCTGCGAAGGCATGGAGAGTGGAGTTATGGCAAGGGCTGAGGGGCTGGTATTCTGGCGAGGGCTGGGGGGCAGAGATCCGGTGAGGACTGAGGGGCCAAGAGGGCTGGGTGACTAGAGTTCCAGTGAGAGCCAAGGGGATGGAGTGGCCGGGGGAGCAAGCATTCCAGAGAGGGCTGGGGGTGAAGATCCGTCAAGTGCTGGAAGGGGCCTGTGAGGTGTCCCTCAAAGTACCTGTGAGGACCAGGATAGGCCAGTTTATCCGTGAGGGCCAGAGGGGGTCAGAGTTCTGGGAGGGCTGAAGAAGCCCAGAGCTCCAGGAAAAGTCTGATGAGGCCAGAAGGGGGTGGCATTAAGGGAAGGGCTGGAGTTCTAGGAAGGCCAGGCCTGGAAGGGGCCAGAGTTCCGGGAGGGCCAGAGTTCCAGGGAAGGGCCATACTGGGCTGGAGTTTCAAGGAGGGCCAGAATTCCAGGGAGGGCCAGCAGGGGCTGGAGTTTTGGAGAGGGCCATAGGAGGCTGAAGTGGGCCAGAGTTATGGAGAGAGCCAGAGGGGTCTAGGGAATGCCAGAGTTCTGGGGAGGGCCAGAGAAGGCCAAAGTTCTGGGGAGGGCTAGAGGGGCAGGAGTTATGGGAAGGGTTAGAGGGGGCAGAAGAGGGCCAGAGTTCCAGGAAGGGTCTGACCAATGTTACCAGGACTAAAACTGATATAGAATCCAAAAATTTGAGTTGTCGCCAAACAAGAATAGAGGGGAAACCTTCCATAGGGAACACCTGGTGACAACTGTCAAAGAGGGAAATATCCTTACTTTGAACAGATTCCTCTTCATTTCTTGACATGTCTACAGATCAAACGGTGAAGGGAAATCAACCAACTGGGACACAGATGGTAGCCCCTAACAAGGGTTTTTAGGGCTCTCCTACTGTATCCAAAGTGGACAAAACATTTTTTTAAACTCTTGGCTTTAGATATTCTTTGACGATTCCGAAGATAGCTTTTCAATGGTTGTTCTATAGTGATGTATTATTGCAAGCAATAATCAAATTGATTACATCACATGCTAACTATGGATAAGTGAATATGCCTGGATTAAGCTGACCAACACTTTAGGAAAACTTGTTATAAGTTCCAAAACTTTGTTGCAAATCCCATTGACATATATGGGGAATGAATATTTTCATTCAATTCTGGCCACTTGGGCTAAAAAGCAAGCTTTTTGCACAAAAGCAATTGGAATCTGGGCACTGTCATTGGGGCCATGTATCAAAACCAAAATAAAAATGAAAAAAGAATCTCTCCCTACACATAACGGTAAGCTTTTCTCAACAACTTAAACACACAAGGGTTGATTTGCTAAAACTCTCAGCTCTGCACAGAAACCAATCAGCTTAGTTATGGTGTTACCAAACACCCCTTTAATATCTGGGAAGTTGTATGGAAAATCCAATCAGTTAGGACAGGGTTTGGGTTTTAATTTTACAACAGATTTGCTTTATACCAAAGGCGGTCCTGGCATTTTTTAAATCAGTAAATTAAACATGTATAAAAACAAGCACTCTCTGCACTTATTTTCCTACCCCTACTTTTAGGAAATAGAATGTATACAGTAACCACCTACCTTTTCATCCTGGGAATAGAGAAGCTTTTCGAAGGCCTCATGTTTTTTGATCAGCTGTTCTATTTCTCCAGCAGTGGCCCCAAGGTCACCAGACTTTAGAGTGGCCTGAAAAATACAGAAAGAATCATTAAACAAACTTCCACTAAACCAATGTTTGCATTTAAATTGGCCACATAAGTTTGGTTCAGTGTAATGGAGAAACCACCATACCAAAAATACCTCCTTTTTATAGGGTACTCATAATGGACAATAAAAAGAACTTACAGGTAGCCATTCCTACTCTTTATAACAAAGCTCAATAGGTCTGAACCATAAAAAAAAAACTCTTTCTGCCACAGGTGCTGATGTAGAGGAGGAGGTGGGTATTGCAAGAGAAAGAATTGTGTACTTAAGTTCAACAGCTCAAATTCTTACAAGGATTTTCTGTTTCTTTTTTTTTAAGCAAATGTGATGGAATAATAAACCATACAACTAAGATCTTAAGCACAGAGGTAACAGCATAACCTGTTGGTGCATATGTTTTTTTTTTCCATGTGTTACTCCAGCATAGTTCAGAGCTCCACCAAAGTCCCCTTAAATTGGAAAACAGGCCCATCCTCATCTTAGTGTTATACCTGGTACTTGAGCTACCAACCCTTCAACCTTTCTGATTTGGCCACATTTGTGAGTATGTGGTATGGTTCCGGTCAGCAATCCTCAGGAATGATGAGCCCGAATTGCAGAGAGTCCAGAGAAGGGCAAAAATGCTAATAGGGGGGCTCAGTTATGTGGAACAACTACAAACAGTAAACTTTTTCTCCCAGGAGAAGAGGAGATATGATCACAAAAAACAGATCTTTAAATGGTGACTCTAGCATTAGGAGGAAACTATTTAAGCTAAGGTCTCTAAAGAAGACACCCAAAATTAAGTCAGACAAGAAGCAGTTCAATCTTAAACTGTATAAGGGGGTCTTTAAAGTGGGATTCCACCAAAAAAAAAAATATTAAAAGCCAGCAGCTATGAATACTACAGCTGCTGACTTTTAATAAATGGACACTCACCTGTCCCGGGTTCCAGCGATGCCGGCAGCCGAGGCCGATCGATCGCTCGGCCCTCGGCTGCTGCCGCCACCATTCTAGGTGAGGGAATCAGGAAGTGAAGCGAATCGGCTTCACTTCCCGGTTCCCTACTGCGCATGCGCGAGTTGCGCCGCGCAATAGGAAATCTCCGCGCTGTCACTGGGACCCGTGTGTGTCCCAGCAGACAGCGCGGCAGGGCAGGAAATGGCGTAGACTCCCACAGGAGTCTATGCCCAGAAGTGGGTGTAAATACCTGCCTTTGACAGGTATCTCCACCCCCCTCCCCCCTGAAAGGTGTCAATTGTGACACCGGAGGGGGGGAGGGATCCGATCAGTGGAGGTTCCACTTTAGGGTGGAATCCCGCTTTAAGTGGGTGACTTGTATAGCACTACCTATGTGAACTGAATTGCCTCAGGGTGCTTTTTCTTGCCACCATTTGCGGCTTTGCGTTATCCTTTTACCCTGTAAGGTCCTGGTATGCTTACAAACACATACACATACACATATTAAGGCCAATTTTTTTTTGGATTTAGACAAGGTCTAATTAACCTACCAGCATGTCTTTGGAGTGTGGGAGGAAACCGGAGTACCTGGAGGAAACCCATGCATGCACAGGGAGAACATGCAAACTCCATGCAGATGGTGTCGTGGTCAGGATTTGAAACAGCGACCCTATTGCTGCTAGGTGAAAGTGCTAACCACTACACCACTGTGCTGCCCTTTACTCTAAGGACGTTAAGGATTTGGAACTTTCTTCCACATTTGGAGGTGTCAGCGGGGAGTGAAGATAAATTAAAAAAAAACTTTTCTTAGCAAACATGATGTACAGAGATATGGAAAATGTTTTCAACCTTACCAACTATGCAACCTCTCTCTAACCCTTCATCTCAGCCTGAACTTTAACATTAACTTAACCCCTAATCACAACACTTAACTTCAACCTAACCTTCAACTTAACCCCTAATCATAACTCTTATTTTCAACCTAATCTTCAACTTCAACCTAACCCCTAAACCTGACTGATATACTATATTTATTATGATCAGTTAAAATGTTTTTTAGTTTTGGATAGAATGGGGAATGATTAGAGCCACTGTTGAGGTTTTACTTCTACACAGATTTTAGAGAGATCTCCCCTCATTTATTATCCTGGGACAGGCAAAAAAGTGAGAAAAGATGAAATTTAAAATAGCAATACAGAAATACAACTTGTTTTTAGAGTAGAGTAGGGGAAGGCTAGAAGAAGGCTAGAAGATTAGCTATTATTTCCATCTGATTCAGATTTTTCATCACTCCCAGTCTGGTGAAACCATTGTTATTGGGACAGCAAGTGGGTAGAAATGTATTTAACAAAGCCCCAGATAGCAGAAAAAACCTTATAGGGGTTGCAATCCTTCCCCTTCCAGACAAGGACTCTCTTTCATCTTGCACACTATGTATATAATGAACAAATTCCAAGAGTCCATCAGTTTGAATATTAGCTCTTGAAATCTCAGCATCTGGAAAGAGCATTTGCGGTGGTGAAGAATGTTTACATTACTCCATAAAAAAGCTTTTGTACTATGGCAGTACAGGGATAAAAAGCCCACTGTATGGTTTGCCATTATTTACTGAAAACAAATATCTACTTGGAAGTAAACTGAGCCCAAAGACCGCTTTTACTTGACAATATGCTTTGGGTCTTTAGAACAGATGTTTTTCCGAGTAATATATTATGCCTCGTATTTGTGGAATTTGTTTGAACGGATGGTAGTATATAAGCCTAGTAATAAAGGAACGTTAAAAAAAAAAAAAAACTGAAGCTGTCCTGATTGTTTCTCGGGAACTGTAGACGAGAACCATAATGTCACATTTTTTTCATTTAGGTTAAAAAACACCTAACGTGTATCTGATTGACTAACTGCAAACAGCTGCTTGAAAGCAATGGTACATGATTTCAAAACAAAATCCCATAGACTAAAGAATTCCTCCACAAGTTAACCACTTTGTAACCAGTAGAATATCAGACCCCACGATAACAAAACTTAGAGCATTACATTCAGCGGGCATGTATTGTTTTACTGCAGCATTTTTATGAAAATAAAATTTGGTATGACTTTCACATTTTTAGAAGCTTGCTTCTTTTATATTTTATAAAATTAAATATATTAGTTTGTAGATTGGCCACTGGAGGTAGCAAACGCCCAATTTGCAATTACTCCACTTGCCTTCTTAACAGCTGTAAAAAATAGGACATTCGTTAAACAGGGAGCGCATTGATTTCAGTGATTTAGCCAACTTGCAGACTTCAGCAAAGGAACATCATGGCCTCATGGACACACTGGGCGTTTAACCCCGGTGCATGTGGCTCCAGGGTTTAAGTGTTGGTGGAATGTACAGGTGCACCATCCAGCTCTGCTGCAAGCAGTCTGTCAAACTCGATGAGAGTCTAACAGCTATGAATGTCGAATGGTTATGGATAGTGCACAGAGAGATACTTATGTTTGGGGCAGTAAGCACCCTGGTATGATTGCCCAGAACACAGACTGCTTGAGTTCCGAGCATTCGTCCTTGGGCACATACTGCTTACTAGATTATATGGACCTTCTATCACGGAAGGTCAGTATCACTTGTGGCTTTAACCCCAGTCAGGGCCTTTATACATGCCAGGAGTCACTTAGGGCATTTAGAATTCACATTCAAATATCGATATCACAAATGGTTCCCATGTAAAAACCTTAAAAATGTATTGTAAATAAAAAAAAAATTGCACTTACGACAAGGAGAGCATATAATCGCATTGGAGTCAAATTCAAGCCGTCCAGCTATTCGTAACTACCCGTCCTTCCGGGAATCGAAAAAGTGAGAAGACATCAGCACGTCGTTCCAACCTACGCATTTCATCATAAGATGATGTCGCTGGGGGCACAGGTTCCCCCGATGATGCCATCTTATGATGAAATGTGTAGGGTTGCGAATAGCTGGCCAGCTTGAATTTCACTCCAATTCGTTTATATGCTCTCCTTGTTGTAAGTGCAATATTATTTTTTATCTACAATAAAAGTTTTTTTACACTATGGAAAGTTTTTTATATTTTGGAAACTATTTGTGATATCGATATTTGGATGTGGATTCCTCATGCCCTAAGCAACTCCTGGCATGTATAAAGGCCCTGGCTGGGTTTAGAGCCACCAGTGATACTGCCCTTTCCATGATAAAAGGTTGTTACAATCTGGTAAGCGACCATTTTGCCTATGGTGCTGGTGATTAACACTGGATCCTACAACCTAAGGTGGTGGATGGTGCAGATGTTATCACAGACCTTTTTCCCATTTCGGACTATATATATATATATATAAACAAGCTAGGGGTTTCCTTTTTAAAGTTTATTGCAGGCTAACTTGGATGGGGCTTAGGGAAGCTCCAGAACACTGAACAGGAATGGGAGGATACTCTTCCTTTTGCAGATACTTCACAGAACAGTCCCTTAAGCAGTAGGACATGAAGTAGACAATACTGGGGCACCATAAGCAATGTTCCAGGCCAGGCAAACCTTAATACTTGTACACCAGGGGTTAACAGTAGCAATCACTGGGCTCCCTCTCTCAAGTCTGTACTCACAGTGTCCCTGGGTCTTGGATGTCTCCCTCCAGACTCAGGCAGTCTCCTCAGTGAAGCTGCCAGATCCTCAGCGAAACCCATCTTTTTAACTCTCAAAGAATTTGCAGCAGGATAGACCCCCCAGCTATGCACAGCTGGGACCTCAGTGAGAATAGTACAGTGTTCAGCTGGAATGCCAGGAAAAGCAGTAGCCCTTCTGGCTGGTAACCTCTCCTCTTGGAAGAAGAATGCGGTACTCTGGGGCTCCAAACTAGCCACCATCTGGGCACACTCCCCAGGGATTGGCTAGTGCCACATAAATATTCAAGCTGCTCATTTGACCTTCCTATCCACTACATTATGGAATCCTCTAGACAGGGGGAAGCAATCAAACCTGAGATCTGCCGAGTCTAGGGCAGCCTAAAGTAATCACATGCTGCGCTATTGATTACAGGAGAGCCACAGAGATAAATTTGCCTAACTTAAAGCGGAGCTGTACCCAAAAGGGGAAGTTCCATTTTAAGGCCTCCTCCCTTCCTCCCTCCCTCCTCTTTAGGAAATTAAACTTTTTTTGAGGTGGGGGGCAGACTGGGTACCTGATTTTGACAGGTATCATCTCCGAGTGCCTAGGCCAGGCATGTCCAAAGTCTGGCCCGGTTTCAAATGGCCTCGACTGGTGATTTGGACATGAATATATTTGTGGCCCCCAAAGAATACCCGAGTGTCGGGGGCCAGACAAGATATATATGCTGGCTGCCTTGGAGGGGACAGGGAGGGGGTGGGATGAGTGCTGTACACACAGACGTATTTCCTGTTTACAAGGCGGCCTCTATAATACTAAGTCCTGTCTCCTGCTCTGCCTTTGGATAACTGTTCTGTCCATCATAAGAGGCATGTCTTTGCATTAAAAAGGCCGCCTCTTAAACAGCACAACTGTGTGTATGGCACTCATCCCACCCTCTCCCCTCCAAGGCTGCAGATGGGCATGGCTAAGGCTACACTGATGGCAATTGTGAGTCTGCATTCATGGCAATGGGGATGCTACAATGGTGGTGCTGCATTCATGGCAATGGTAGTGCTGCATTCATGGCAATGGAGATGCTGCATTCATGGCAATGGGGGTGCTGCAATGAAGGTGCTGCATTCAAGGCAATGGGGATGATGCAATGGTGGTTCTGCATTCATGGCAATGGTAAGGCTGCATTCAATGCAACAGTGGGGCTGCATTCATGGCAATGGTGGTGCTGCACTCATGGCAATGGGGGTGCTGCAGTATTGGTGCTGCATTCATTGCAATGGGGTGCTGCAATGGTGGTGCTGCATTCATGGCAATGGGGTGCTGGATTCATGGCAATTGGGGTGCTGCAATGGTGGTGCTGCATTCATGGAAATGGGGGTGCTGCAATGGTGGTGCTGCATTCATGGCAATGGGGTGCTGAATTCATGGAAATTAGGGTGCTGCAATGGTGGTGCTGCATTCATGGCAATGGGGGTGCTGCAAAAGTGGTGTTGCATTCATGGCAATGGGGGTTCTGCATTCATGGCAATGGTAAGGCTGCATTCAATGCAATGATAGGGCTGCATTCATGAAAGCACTGGGGCTGCATTCATGACAGCGGTGGGGCTGCATTCATGGCAGTGGTGGGGCTGCATTCATGGTAGCGGCGGGGCTGCATTCATGGCAGCTGTCACAGCCAGGTACCCACAGTTGAGATGCCGGGACTGGGAATAGAAGACCGATGGAAAGAGCAGGTTGGGTAAGCACTTCGCTGGATCCTGGGACGAGTGAATGTATGTTTATTAACAGTCAACAGCTACAGTTTTTGAAAGAGGGAGAGTGATAACACCAAGTTTAACACACTTGCTCCCTATTCACACCAAGACCTTGTAACACTAATGAGTCACATGACACCAGGGAGGGAAAATGGCTAATTGAGCCCAATTTGGACATTTTCCCTTAGGGGTGTACTCACTTTTGTCGCTAGCAGTTTGGGCATTAATGTCTGGGTGTTATTTTGAGGGGACAGCAAATTTACATTGTTATACAAGCTGTACACTTACTACTTTATATTCTAGCAAAATGTAATTTCTTCAGTGTTTATCACATGAAAAGGTATAACAAAGGTATAATAAAATATTTACAAAAATGTGAGGGGTGTACTCACTTTTGTGAGATACTGTGTGTATATATATATATATATATATATATATATATATATATATATATATATATATAAATATATAAACACATACCATACATACACACATGTGTGTTTAAGCTTTGGGGTGCACACCCTAATGCAATAGGCTGTGCACAACATGGGAACATGCCTGTACAATGTGTGTTAAAATGGGATCCATCCCTGTATGGTAAAGTGACAACACAGGAGGAGAACAATTGGAACACATGTACAGAGTGTTGTCACCCTAGAATTGAAAGTGCATGAGCAAGAACCTTCAAACAGGATCACCAGGTATTATTTTAATTTTAAAAATGCAGACCTTTTTAAAATACATTACCATGTTAAAGCTTATTTTATATTTGAATGATTGGACTTACATGCACTTAGCTCCACAACTAAAGTAAGCTTTTCTAGAGCCAAAAGAAGTCATACGTTGCATCAGGTGACTATAACAAGTGTCTGTCTTTAGTGTCTGTCCTCGGTGAAGGATGCCACGTACCGATATGGAAGCATTAAGGTGCTTTATTTCATAGTGGACATGTAGTATGACACTTTTTGTAAGAAGACCTGATCTGGTCATGCGGTGTTTGTAACATTCTGACGCTTCTCAGGTCATGCTCTATCACAGGTCTTATGGGAGCAGATTAGACATTGGACGCTATTCACAGCAGGGTTCCCCAGCAGGGGGGCAGACGTCTTGGCAAGAAGAGGAGTAACTAACAGCTGGAAAACTGAACTGGTAACCCAATCCTAAACCGAGCGCCTGTGTCTGGATATCTCTCCGTCACTAGATAGGGCTACACAAAATCACACAGGCCCATTAACTTAATAATGTATTTACTCTGCTTAGTGCAAAATCAGCTCCAGTTAACCCTGCCAGGGCCAAACCGGTTGACACTTCCATGCGAGTGTCACTCTGGTCCATCCTGTATCAAAATATAAATGCATTCATAAAAAAGCACGCTTTCTATTAAATATTACTCCAGTTGGATAACTGTTTTTATGGTGAGGTATAATATTTCATGCAATGTAATTTCTACTGCCACACCTACATATAGTAAATGCTATGGGACATTTTAGTAAATGACCACTATCTGTAAAAATACTGTACATTGATAACTGTGGCAGCATCATGTTGTGGGGATGTTTTTCAGCGGCAGGAACTGGGAGCCTAGTCAGGATCGAGGGAAAGATGAATGCAGCAATGTACAGAGACATCCTTGATGAAAACATGCTCCAAAGCCCTCTGAACCTCAGACTGGGGTGAAGGTTCTTCTTCCAACAAGACAACAACCCTAAGCACACAGCCAAGATAACAAAGGAGTGGCTACAGGAAAACTTTGTGAATGTCCTTGAGTGGCCCAGCCAGAGCCCATACTTTAACGCGATTGAACATTTCCGGATAGATCTGAAAATGGCTGTGCACCGATGCTTCCCATCCAACTTTACGGAGCTTGAGAGGTTCTGCAAAGATGAATGGGGGAACCCGCCCAAAAATACAGTAGGTGTGCCAAGCTTGTAGAATCATACTCAAAATGATTTAAGCTGTAATTGGTGCCAAACATGCTTCAACAAAGTATTGAGCAAAGGCTGTGAATACTTATGCTTGGGATTTTTTTCTTTTTTTCTTTTCAATAAATTTGCTAATATTTCAAACAAACTTCTTTCAGATTGTCATTATGGGGTATTTTTTGTAGAATTTTGAGGAAAATATTAACTTGAATTCATTTTGGAATAAGGCTGTAACATAAAAAAATGTGGGAAAAGTGAACCGTTTTCAATACTTTCCAGATGCACTGTATATTCGGCACTTTAAACGTCTGTAGATAAGAGAAGACTGCAGTTAAACAGGCACAAATTATGTAGGAGGATTTGTTGTGTCTCTTTTGCCGTGTACACATGATCGGACTATCTGGCAGACTTGGTCCGGCAGACCAGAGTCCGCCGGGCAATCCGCCCGTCTTTGTGCTAGTCCACCGGACTTTTGAAATGAACGCACTTGCCCACACGGAGAAAAGTCCGTTCATTTTGAATGTGGCTCCAGGTAGACGGAACTAGCGAAGCAAGTGAATGTCGCCGCCTCCATCGGCGAGAATAACACCTCACTGGCCCCGTCACCTGTTATGGATTTAAAGGGGAACCCCTGAGCCATACCAGGCCACGTGCCCTCAACATGGGGGGTGCTTTGAGGAAGGGGGGGGCGAGCGGGGATGAGCGGGCGCCCCCCCTCCTAAGCCGTACCAGGCCACGTGCCCTCAACATGGGGGGTGCTTTGGGGAAGGGGCAAGTTTTTAAAATAATTTATTAGACAGCTCCGGTGGTCTTCTTCCGTCTTGGGGGGGTCTTCTCGCCAGACTCCTCTGCTATCTTCTGCTCTTTTGCTAGCTCTTTTACTAGCGGAGGAGACTGGCTTTCTCCTTCGTCGTCGCCGCCGCCCGGGGGTCTTCTTCAGACTTCATGGTCTTGTCGCATTCTTCTGGGGTCTTGTCCCGCTCTTCGGTTCTTCTGCCGGGCCTCCGCTATCTTCTTATAGCTCTTTGACTAGCGTTGGCCCGGTCTTCTGTCACTGCCGTCTTCTTCCCTTCTTCTTCTTCTTCCTTGCAATGTTGACACAACGCTCTCTCTGGCAGCAATGGCAGGGACGCGTTGTGCGGCGACTTATATAGGGACAAGGGGCGGGGTCACCGGGTGATGTCACAGTCCCAGCATCCACCGGGGCGGCGGCAGCGACGAAGAAGAAAGCCGGGCTCCTCTGCTAGTAAAAGAGGAGGAGTCCAGCGAGAAGACCCCCTAAAACGGAAGAAGACCACCGGAGCTGTCTAATAAATTATTTTAAAAACTTGTGTTGTGTTTTTTTATTTACACTTTTTTCACCAGGAGAATAGGTAGGGGTACAATGTACCCCATACTCATTCACAGAAGGAGGGGGGCCAGTATCCGGGGGCCCCCTTATTAAAGGGGGCTCCCGGATTCCGATAAGCCCCCCGCCCGCAGACCCCCGACAACCAAGGGCCAGGGTTGTCGGGAAGAGGCCCTTGTCCTCATCAACATGGGGACAAGGTGCTTTGGGGTGGGGGGCCGCAGGGCCCCTCTTCCCCAAAGCACCCCCCATGTTGAGGGCACGTGGCCTAGTACGGCTTTGGACGGGGGCGCCTGCTCATCCCCACCCCACTTCCTGACCAGCCGGGCTGTGTGCTCGGATAAGGGTCTGCTATGGACTTTGGGGGGACCACACGCTGCTCTTTCGGCGTAGGGCTTCCCCTTTAAATCCATACCAGGCAACTGGGCTAGCGGGGTGTCAATCTCGTCGATGGAGGCGGCGACATTCACTTCCTTCGCTAGTCCCAGCTACCTGGAGCCATGTTCAAAATGAAAAGACTTTTCTCCGTGTGTGGGCAAGTCCGTTTATTTCAAAAGTCCGGCGGACTCCCGCCATAGTCCGGCGGCTTGTCCGCCAGACCTAGCCTGCCGGAAAAGTCTGGTCGTGTGTGGGCAGGTCCGCTCGTTCGGAAAGTCTGGCGGACCTTCGCTGCAAAGTCCGGCGGTTTGTCTGCCAGATAGTCCGATCGTGTGTACGTGGCATTAGTATCACCTGAGGCCAGTCACTTCACTTGATATATGTAAGTGTTTACAACCACTTTAGTTAAAAATTTTAAAATTGCAGCTGTTAATGTTAGGTTGTCTTCACATCAGTGTGTTGCAGTAAAATGTGTGTTTTGTGATGTATCAGTACAGCAAATGGTAATGCATTGCAGTGAATGTCTTTCTAAATAGGACCCCAATGCACGTGTGTTGGAGCAAACAACACAGCACACATATGGGAACCATCTGTGCATTGAAAAAAAAAAAAGGTGCGTTCATTTTTTAGTGTGTTGTAGTTTATTGGCAGCCCATTCCAAATAAATAGCTGCCTTAATGAACCCCACATCAAAGTGCAAGATACTGCATTTTAACATGCGTGTCGTAATGCATCCAAGCACTGTGAAGGGTGTTTTATGGTGTGCCCCAACCCCTGTCATGGATCAGCTTGGTCTACAAAATGTATCACGTGAGAAAAGTTAAAAAAGGAAATAGTTAATACTTAATAATAATCTTAATATGCTTTATCTGCACATAGTTTTTAGAGTGTAATATTGTCCTAGATGCATGCTGTTTGTTCTTCTTACATGTTACAAACAACCTGATTAATGCAAGGGGTGCAATAGGATTCCAGTATCCCCTGTGGCATTTGGGATCTCTTATAAGTTTTAACGTGAAATTTCAATATTTTCATTAAAATAATTATTCATCATTCTGCCATAAGGGTCCTTGTTTACGCACTTCTTATTAAACCATTGTTCACACTGCTGAGGTTTCAAAGTTGCATGACTTTGAAGCTGACATCCCTGCGCGACTTCATCATGGCTTGCATAAGGCTTCTTTAACAGAAGTCGATGCAACTCGCGCTGAAGTCGCACCAAAGTAGCGCAGGAACCTTTTTCTAACTTATTGTTTTCCTTCTACTTATGTGTCACTTTGTGTTGGTCTATCACATAAAATCCCAATAAAATACATTAACATTTTTGGCTGTAAGGCCGCGTACACACGCGGGGACTGTTCGGCCAACTTTGTCCGCTGAACAGTGTTTCGGCGGACAGTCCGCCCGTGTGTGGGCGTTCAGCGGACAGTTTCAGCGAACAGTCCGCTGAACAAGGTTTTTCGGAATTTCCGAAAAACTGTCCGCTGAAACCTTGTTTCAGCGAACAGTTCCCTCGTGTGTAGGCTTGTTCGACAAACTAAGTTCCGCGCATGCTCAGAAAGGATTTACACGCCGAAAGTTATAATGCAGTGTATAGGACGTCGTATTTTTCGTCCCGTTGTACGTGCCGTTCACGTCATCGCGCCCAGTTTCAGCAAACTGTTCGTACGTCGTGTGTGGCCATGTCCGTCCATGCTAATTTTGAGCGGACTGTTTGCCGAAACTGTTTGACGGACAAAGTTGGCCGAACAGTCCCCGCGTGTGTACGCGGCCTAACATGACAAATTGTGGAAAATGTCAAGGGGTATGAATACTTTTTTCAAGGCACTGTAGGTGGGATAGTTCTAAAATTATGTATTCTGTGTGTGGATGCCTGCTGCATAACATAAAAATCGTACTTTGCTGCAAGTCGACCCCTACACACAGTGAGGGGCTTCAATTGAATCTCGGCACACTCCTTTTCATCTCGCCCATTCACCAAAAGCCTTGTATTACTTTTTATCAGAATGCAGGACCTTCTGTGAATATATAAGGAGAGATCATGCCACATACCCCACCCCCCCCCCCTTCCTCTTGCCTCCTCTATTCACAGAACACCTTGTATTATTAAAAAAAGTACAAAGCTTTTAGTGAAGGGGCATGGAGAGAGGAGGAGTTGGGGATGAGACTAGAGCTCTTCACTGCCATAGGGGTTGTGTGTAGGAGTAGCTTTGCAACAAGATATTTTTTTATTCTATGCAGCAGACATCCACGCACCATATACATATTATTACTACGATCTTACTTAGCCAGTACAGTATCTAAAATATTTTTTCCCCCAGAGTTCAGCTTTAAAGTGTGATATTTGGCAAAACTATTGCCAATGACTATAATTCAGTTTGGCAGCCAGATTTCAGTTCTCCATTTTATAAGACCTCATTTATATGCTGTGTTTTCTTTGGCATGGGTGGAGGCTGCTTTGTGTGCTCTCCTGCTGGCTGGCCCTACGTCTGCCGACATGCCTGTATCATAATAAAGCAGTCCAATTAGACTGTAAAATTACACTGGATGAAATTCCCCAACAATTCCACAGCTATGACAACCGCCCCATGCATCAGAGCCGTGATAGTACATTTACTTTTATGGGGGACCATGCCCCTTATATTAACTCTTGCATATATAGACAGACCTATCTAAGAGGCACCCCCCCAAAATGTAATATATACAGTACTGAGCAAACATTTTATGTACGGGGGAAAGAAATGCTGTAAAGAAAAAATGCTTTAAAAAATATATTTTTTCATCGTTTCTTTTTTTTATCAATTTACAAAATGCAAAGTGCTGGTATACTTGCACAAAGACAAGGATTTTGTAGGATTACAGTTAGGTGTATAATTAACCAATTAGACCAATCATGTGCTAATGATCATCAATTTCATATGTAGGTTGAAACACAGTCATTAACTGACTTAACTTACAACTGGGTGAGGAACAGACAAACTGCTATTAAGTTCAGGTTGTGGAAGACAGTTTCATGTCGCAGTTCATACACCATGGCAAGACCGAGTACAGCAACAAGAAACAAGGTAGTTATACTACATCAGCAAGGTCTCTCCCAGGCAAAGATTTCAATGTAATCTGGGGTTTCAAGATGTGCTGTTCAAGCTCTTTTAAAGGAACGCAAAGAGACGGGCAACTTTGAGGCCTGCAGGTGCAGTGGTTGGCCAACAAAACTTAATACAGCGGATGAAAGACATATTATGCTTACTTCTCTTCACTTCCTGTTTCGCTATGGCGCAAGAAGTGAAGGGAAATTTCTGCAATGGGACAGGGATGTTAACAAATAAACTGACAGGGGCTATAACCCTCTCTTACTCTATCCAAAATTGGAAAAAAAAAGTGTTGCCTACAGTTCTACTTTAAGCACACATTTCTGATAATTTTATGGAGAGGACATAACCATGCCAATGGTGCAAAAGAAAACATATAGCACAGTGAGGAAGGTTTGTGGTCTAGGATGATAGAACAGTCAAAATTAGCGGAATGTCGGCCGCCCCGCATACCGGAAGCAATGCGGCCGCTTTATGGGGGCACTAGACTAATTTGCCTCTCTGCCCAGTCCACCCCATGAGACTAGCGCTACACTAAAAGTGTAGCGCAAGCCGGCGATGACTCTTTACCCTCTGCAAAGTGCAGCCCTAGGCATGGGCCTTGTCGGCCAGTATACAGCATTGCCTAGACCTATGGGACAACAGGATTATGTTTCAATATGGGAACAGTCTGGCAAAATCTGGCACATTTAGGGGTCATTCAGAAAATGACTTGCCTATGTGGATTTCATCAACCCCCACATCCCTGACAGATAAGCTCATTAATACATAGCCCATTATGCCAAGTTGATGTTTGGCTACTAACAAGTAGATTTCTACAGACAGCAACAGTTTTCATGCCACATTTTGGCAATGATAGATTTAATCAGCTTATTTATGGATGCTTTCTTACTTTGGGGGGGGGGGGGGGGGGGTGAAACACCAGATACAATGTATTCTACTTAGTTTCTTTAAAAACATATAACCTAAATTTAATGATTTACCCCAAGCTCATAACGTTCATAACGTTCTCTAGTTCAGCCTGGGCAAAGTGATATTTTAAAGTTCTGTATTTAGACTGTTCATGATCTTAAATAAGCTTTGTGAAATGTCTTCATGCATACTCTATATAACTATTTGTGCACGGAGCTAAATGAGAGTGAAACGAAAGCCAGTTTAAGAAAGCAAGTACTATTTTTAAAGTCTAACTTATTTTTAACCATTAAATATCTCTATAACGTAATATAGCACTGTGGGCTACCAGCACAGTTTTCTTGCATTATATGGGTAGGATATGAAGCTTGGTTTAATGGACTACAGTAAAGTGACACCTAATTGGTTGCTGTGTCATTGCACTTCTGCACTTTACATCCACAGCTTTCACTATAGCAAAAAAACCTTGACAATGGTAAAATGCACAAAGGTTTATAAATAATAAATTATTTTTATTTTCTTAGGAGAGTAGAGGAGTGTAGAGCAGAGAGCAGAGCGGTCGTGGCTCCCAAAAAAAATTGACGTCCTTTTTTTCCCACAAATAGAGCTTTCTCTTGGTGGTATTTGATCACCCCTGTGGTTTTTATTTTTTGTGCTATAAACAAAAATAGAGCGTAAATTTTGAAAAAAACACATTATTTTTTACTTTTTGTTATAATAAATATCCCCCAAAAATATATAAAAAAACATATTTTTCCCTCAGTTTAGGCCGATACGTATCCTAAACCTTGTGGACAGTCTTCTTAGAAGAGTTGAAGCTGTTATAGCTGTGAAGGGTGGGCCATTCTTCAGTTAAGAATGAACACAGGAGCGATTGGTACAGATCACCCACTGTGTTAATTCATTCATCCATCCTGAAACCCCTGCAGCAGTGGGCAGGAAAGGAGAGGAGGGAAGCTGGCAGCACTGCAGGGGGAGACAGGGGGTGCCAGGAAGCAAGGGGAATCAGCACTGCACAGGGTGATTAGGGTGCGCCCAGGCACACCCAGCACACCACATGTGTAAGGCAGTGACTCTATCTAAAGTGGCCAGCATAGTCCAATTGAACCCATCCGGGGGTAGGTCTTTTATGTGACCCCTGCTTGGAGCCCAACAAGTAGGGAAACATGGAGGACGTGACAACCACCCCACCAGCCTACCCCCCTGCAAGCATGTCAGTTAACAATAGCTCTGTGACTAATTTGCATGCCTAAATCATTTCTTTTTTTAAGGACATTGCTTTATTATAGGCTGACAAATGTAACAAGAAAATAAAAACTTGTTTTCTATTTCGTAATGATTATTTTTATAATGCAACTATATCTGACGGTTATATTATTAAATAGCTGACACCACAGATGAACACTGTTGCCTAAAGATGGCAGTGTTCATCTACAGGCTTAAAGGGGTTGTAAAGTCAGAAGGTTTTTCATCTTAATGCATTCTATGCATTAAGGTAAAAAGCGTTCTGTGTGCAGCAGCCCCCTCAGCCCCCCTAATACTTACCTGAGCCGCATTTCTATCCAGCAATGTCCACGAATGTCTTGGCTGCCCGGAACTCTCCCTCCTGATTGACTAATGCCGCGTACACACGAGCGGATTGTATGGCGTACTTAGTCCGTCGAAACACATTTCAGCGGACAATCCGCTCGTGTGTGGGCTTCAGCGGACTTTTTCAGCGTGCAGTCCGGAGTACTAAGAATTTCGTTTTTTTCTAAATTCTGTCCGTCGTACTTTGGTTTCAGCGGACAATACGGTCGTCAGTATGCTAGTTCGACGGACTAAGAATGGCGCATGCCCAGAAAGGATTTACACGGCGGAAGGGTGCTTTGCTGTGTCTTGGACTTCCTATTTCTAGTCCCGTCGTACGTGCTGTACACGTCATCGCGCAAGCTTTCGACGGACTGTTTGTGTATCCGTGTGTGGTCAAGTCCGTTCAGTGGAAAGTACGACGGACTGTCCGTCGGATTGTATGACGGACTAAGTACGCCATACAATCCGCTCGTGTGTACGCGGCATAATGCTGCGTACACACGATCAAACAATCCGGTGGAAAAGTCCTCAAGAAGAGAAGAACAGAAGAACAGAAAGCGGCGAAGACGGCGACATAAGACCGGGCCACCGCTTGTAAAAGAGCTAGAAGAAGGCGCGGAGGCCCGGCAAGAAGAACCGAAGAGGGAGACAAGACCCCCGAAGAGGAGGACAAGACCCCCGAAGTCGGAAGAAGACCCCCGGACGGCGGCGAAGAAGAAAGCCGGGCTCATCCGCTAGTAAAAAAGCTAGCAAAAGAGCAGAAGATAGTGGAGGAGTCCAGCGAGAAGACCCCCGAACACGGAAGAAGACCCCCGGAGCTGTGCAATAAACTATTTTTAACCCTTGTGTGTTGTGTTTTATTTACATTTTTTTCACAGGTGAATGGGTAGGGGTACATTGTACATAGGGTGGGGGGCTTTAATAAGGGGGCCCCCGGATATCCGATAAGCCACCGGCCGGGTTGCGTGCTCGGATAAGGGTCTGATATGGACTTAGGGGGGAACCCCCCACGCGTTTTTTTCGGCGTAGGGCCTCCCCTTTAACTCCATACCAGGTGACGGGGCCAGCGACGCTTCATTTGCTGGTCCCGGCTACCTGGAGACGCACTCAAAATTATTGGACTTTCCTCCGTGTGTGTGGGCAAGTCCGTTCATTTCAAAAGTACGGCGGATAATCAGTCCGCCAGAAAAGTCACGTGTGTGGGCAGGTCCGCTTGTTCGGACAGTCTGGCCGTCTTTACGGCGGTTTGTCCGCCAGACTAAGTCCGCCAGATAGTCTGATCGTGTGTACGCGGCAATAGACACAGCATTGGTTCCCACTACTGGCAATCAAAGTCAGTTAGCCAATCAGGAAAGCGAGGGGGTGGGGCCAAACTGCAGCTCTGTGTCAATGGACACACAGAGCTGCAGCTCAGCTTGGGTGCCCCCATAGAAAGCTGCTTGCTGTGGGGGCACTCAACAGGAGGGATGGGCAAGGAACACCGAAGAGGCACCCCAAGAAGAGGAGGATCTGGGCTGCTCTGTGCAAATCACTGCAACAGAGCAGGTAAGTATAACATGTTTGTTATTTTTATCGAAAAGTAAATTAAACTTTATAAGCACTTTAAGGAATTCATTTCTATCAACAACGTCTCCAGATTGCATGTATTCACTAGTCATTGCTGATACAGTGATCACATGATCAGGAACCATCTTGTTTGGTTCCCGATTATCAGTGAGTGCACTGTATGTCAGTGACTGGCTAGATTAATGCTAGGTACACACTGTCAGTTTTCTTTTCGGTCTAGTGGGTTGAACAAAAAAAACGGAGGCGTTTGAGAGGAGCTCACTGTACTAACTATCCAATGTTAGTACAGCAATATCCCCCCGCTGAGCTATTGTGCTCTGATAGGGGGGCTGCCCCTTCAACACACTGCCATATAGACGTGCACACCTACTGTACTCTACTAAAGAAAACCATTTTTATTTTGTTCTGTGTTGCTGTTGCTAGTAACTACGCCCCAGATAACAGGAAAAGGAAAAACCTGATAGGGGTTCTAATTCTTCCCCACCCTACCTGAAACTAAGAAAAAAAAGTCTGAGCTGCCCATGCACTTTAATGGTCTGTATTAACAGTCTTGTTTTGGCTTCGAGTGGTTTTTGCAATCACATACAAGCCTGGAAACTGGTGAAATGTATATGTCAATTAATTCTGAATGATCTCAGACGTATTTCACACTGATGCCATTCACACAAACCCACACCCCGTTGACACAGGCTCTAACACATATGCAGTACAATATGGATCTGCTGCCTCAAAAAAAAAATAAAAAAAAATAAAGACGTTCTCTTTATACACCCAAACTGAGGAGAGGAGGTCTGGGAGCTCCTGACCTGGCCAAATATTTTAATGCGGCCACGGCTGGACTGGGACAGAAATTTGGCCCTGGACTTCATCCAGACCGGCCCATTTACATTTTGAGTGTCCCATTAGCACTCCCTTACATCAGAATGTCCCATCACCAGCCCCCTTACATCAGAGTGTCCCATTACCAGCCCCCTTACATCAGAGTGTCCCATCAGCACCCCCTTACATCAGAGAGTCCCATAAGCAGCCCCCTTACATCAGAGTGTCCCATCAGCAGCCCCTTTACATCAGAGAGTCCCATCAGCAGCCCCCTTACATCAGAGTGTCCCATAATCAGCCCCCTTACATCAGAGTGTCCCATCAGCACCCCCTTACATCAGAGAGTCCCATAAGCAGCCCCCTTACATCAGAGTGTCCCATCAGCAGCCCCTTTACATCAGAGTGTCCCATCAGCAGCCCCCTTACATCAGAGAGTCAGAGAGTCCCATCAGCAGCCCCCTTACATCAGAGTGTCCCATAACCAGCCCCCTTACATCAGAGCGGCCCACTGAGTCATCGGCCCACTGGGAAACTCCCGGTTGTCCCAATGGCCAGTACATGCCTGAATGCGGCGCAATTAGCTCAACTAATTCGCTACCATTCTTTGCAATCTTAACCTTCCTGGATGAAAATTGAATCGTCTCTCCATCCCACCAAACCAATTAGTCACATGATGTGGCTATGAACGTGAGATAGATCAATCGTAATGTACCCCACATTATCCTTTTCTCTAAGCCTATGGGACAGACTGATGAAACCTCATGCATTTAAATCTTCTCATGCTTCCTTGGCCCCCTTGACTGATAATCCTGACTTCACCCCGGGTCTTAAACCTCAAGGGCTCACATGGTGAACTAACAAGGGCTTGATACGTATTGCTGACATGTGCAACCACAAGGGTATCTTATCGAAACAAACCCTACTAGATAAATACCAACTTCCTAACTCAGACCTGTGCCATTACTCCCAGATGTTTTGCATTATTTGAGGACTCTATAGCATACAAATGATTTAACAACTTCCACCCCCATAGAATATCTATGTGGGTCTTTTGATAAGCATTCCATCCATATCTCAAAAATATATATTGTCCTCTAAGTCTAAAAAATTGTTTTATATGAACAAGTGGGAACAGAATATAGAGGAAACGGTTGAAATCGATAAATGATACAAAATCGCACAACTCGCATCAAAATCATACATTAATACCTCACTGATCGAAGGGAACTACAAAGTTTTGCTGCGATGGTACATGGTATCAGTGAGAGTGGTGGCATGTGTCCCAGGCACTTCCCCCTTATGTTTTAGGGGATGTGGCATGGAAGGCACAGTATACCATATATGGTGGACGTGCCATAAAGTCAGGCAGTTTTGCATTTGCATTTACAATTTTATCTTTTCATTAACCCAGGTGAATTTAATTAAATCCCCACAGCAGGCGCTACTAGGGTGCCCAGTGGAGGGAGTGCCGGGACACATGAGGAAACTTATATCATTCACCTTTACAGCATCCAGGATAGTGGTAGTTGGATCGTGGAAGGCGCCCATGATCCCCTTTGATTGGGTGAGAACTAAGTTGTCGTGGATCGTGACCAATGAATGCTGTTCAGCAATATTACTCGATAAGCAGCCCATCTTTGATATAGTCTGGGAACCTTGGATTAAATATCTGTACGAAGGCTTATGAGGCATACATACAGTTATGCCTGGAATAACAGGGGTGCACATCCCCCCTTTACCTTTCCCTCCTTTCTTCTCTCCCTTTTCTTTCTTAATGTTGCAGGCTTTTCTTTTCTTTCTCAACATCCTGTTTGAGGGACCAGTGAGCTAAATGGGATATTGATGGGCGTGAAATATGGTAGGGCTTCTACCAGACTCAAATTACAACATGGACTCAGGATTTTGCCTCCCCTTCCCCAATCATGTTAGATAATATGCCAATATGGACATTGGCCAAATTGTCATATGGTTATACTGTAGATCCCTCCTCTTCATCCTCATGAAGTCTAAAGGAATGACAGGGACCTGTCATGTGCTAACCTTTTTCTCTTTTTTTACTTTTACTGAAATGTTCATTTGTGTTGTTACAGCTGTATAAATGTGATAAAAAAGAGGACGTACAGTTGTTCATAACAAAACTGTATTTATGGTCGAAGCCCTTCAACCGGGACAGATATGAACCACGTAAACATGCCACAAGACTTACAATATAACATAGACCTGAGGTGTGCCCTGGTCTGCTGGTCGGTATGCCAAAAAAGGGGGAAAAAATACTCAGATAGGGAAGTAACTCTTTATTGGTTCTGTGACATTTACTGAGGAAGCTTGGTAAAGGCTTGCAACATTTCTACCTGAGGGTCTGATACCACGTGCTGAGATGCAGCCGAGGCTGCTCCATTCCGAAAGGAGTGTCTGGAGTACCAGCTGGGGTCAAGGCCTAGGTTAACCAGGAGAATCCTAATGTGCTTGATAAACTGGCTGCCACTCAAGGGGCTGGTCGAAAAAGGTAGCAAAGGGCTGGAATTCGACTGGCTGGGTAGGTGAGACAGTAACTGGTCGAGTATCACTACTGGGCACCAGACGTTGTTGATCTGGAAGAGCTTGATGTTGACCCCGGGGCTGGTTTGTTGGGTATTAGACACTACGAGGTATAGAATGAAGTGATCTTGAAAGTGAGACATTTGGCGTCTGCACAGTCTGGCTGCCGGGGCCACTAAAGGTAAACTCGCTAAGCCGCAAAAAGCCATAGAAAGGCCAGGTAGATGGCCGCTTAGATGACTAGGCTAGGTAGAAACACAAACAGGGAATATGAAGATGGTCAACATGTCCCTAAAGATGGCACTTGTGATGGGTAAGCGCTTGCTGTTGGCTCCTGGCTGATGCTTCTGGATGCGGCGTAGGATGGACTTGATTGTATGGGCTGCGAACAAGGATGGTTTACTGGGGTTCTGTAAGTACAAAAAATGGTGGATGACTGCTAAGTACAGCCTGATGTTGTTATGAGATAGAACCAGCTGTGTGTGGCAATACCATATAAAGGCTAGGACGTGCTTGATGTCCCCTGTCGCTGCTCCAGGGCATGAGGCTAGAAACCTGCAGTAGGCATTCCAAGTGGCGTGATAGGCCTTCACTGTGTTGCGGGACAATGACTGATTAATGAGATGGGTTGCGTTGTGCCTTTAATGCATCGTTAGCTGCGACCTAGCTGGGATAGGAGATGTAGTCGGGTCGGCTCTGGGTTTCTGCTGAAAAAATTAAGTAAAGTTAAAGCGAGACATTGCGTCTGCCGTGACGCTGCACTTGCCCAGGATATAAATGCAGAGAACATTAAACTGATGCTGCAGAGAAAACTGCACCAGATGCGACTAGATTTGACTTGGACTGCAGGGTGTGTGAAATGGACCCGACACGAATCGGTGTGCCGTTTATGTGACTAGATTAAAATCAGGCTATGGAATGCATGAAACTTAAAGGCCTATGACTGACCGATGTTGATATTTTGTATTTTCAGTTTTGTGGTACATGTTGGCTATCTTGGTATCGGGATCTGTTTTGCTGTTATATGCATGGGATTTTCACCTGGATTTTGTGC